>NC_136409.1:222245000-222898750 GCF_051521515.1 Lactuca serriola | reverse complement strand
TTCTGCCACACCATTCAACTGCGGTGTCCTAGGAGGCGTCAATTGCGAAACTATTCCACACTCCTTGAGATAATCGTGGAATTCAAGACTTAGGTACTCTCCTCCTCGATCGGATCGAAGCATCTTGATTTTCCTGCCCAATTGATTCTCCACTTCATTCTTGAACTCTTTGAACTTTTCAAAGGTGTCTGACTTTTGCTTGATTAAGTAGATATACCCATATCTACTATAGTCATCGGTAAAAGTCACATAGAAGTGGTTCCCATCCTTCGTGGTTGATCTAAACGGTCCACATACATCGGTATGTATTAAGTCCAATAGACCATCGCCCCTTTCACAAGTACTCGTGAAGGGCGACTTAGTCATCTTTCCAAGCAAACAAGACTCGCATGTGTCATCTTCCCTAAGGTCGAATGACTCCAACACTCCATCCTTTTGGAGTTGGGCTATGCGTTTCTTGTTGACATGTCCAAGACGACAATGCCACAAGGATGCTTTATCCATACTAGTGGAAGAATCAATATTCAAAACATCATTTCCAAAGTCATCAACAATCATAACAGTTTCATATATTCCATTACATGGTATAGCTTCAAAGTAAAAGACACCATTTAGATAAGCCAAAATAGAACCATTCTCATTATTAAAAGAAAATCTAAAACCTTGTCTATATAAACCATGAAATGAAATGATGTTTCTTGCCATTTCTGGCGAATAGCAACAATTGTTCAAATCTAAAACTAAACTATTCCTAAGCACTAAGGAATACACTCCAATCTTGGTCACAGGCGACGATCTTCTGTTCCCCATGATTAGATTGATCCTTCCTTGCTCCACATCCCTACTTCTTCTTAGTCCCTGCACATTAGAACAAATGTGATAACCACAACCGGTATCAAGAACCCAAGAAATAGCATGATTAGAATCGTTAGATTTGATTGTATATATACCTGCGAAAGATGGCTTGATCTTTCCTTCTTTGATTGCTTGCAGGTAATCCGGGCAGCTTCTCTTCCAATGTCCTATCTTGTGGCAGTGGTGGCACTCTGCCTCCTTTGGGTTAGAGCAGGGCTTGGCGGGATCAACTTTGGTCCCACTAGAAGAGGCACCATCTCGGGCTTTCACCTTGCGATAGTTCTTCGATGAAGCTTTCCTCTTCTTTCCCTTCCCTTGTCCAATAGCCAAGACAGGAGCAGCGGGCGGATTGGGAGTAGGTGCAACAGACTTGTCTTTGAAGTTGCTCTCAGCAACCCTCAAGAGACCTTGGAGCTTGCTTAGGGTGACCTCTTCTTTGTTCATGTGGTAGGTCATCCTAAATTGGTTGTACATCGGAGGTAAAGAGTGAAGCACCATGTCGATCGCCAAATCCTCACCGAAGTCAACATTTAACTTGCGAAGGCGGTCGACATACCTTTGCATCTTTTGCAAGTGCACGGTAAGAGATTCTCCATGACCCATCTTCGCGGAAATCATGTTAGTGAAAATCTCGTACCTCTCTTGTCTCGCGTTTTGGTGGTACCTCTCCAATAGGTCTTGGTGCATCTCGTACGGGTACATGTCCTCGTAGGACTTTTGGAATTCGGAGTTCATGGTGGCGATCATGATGCAATGTACCTTCGTTGCATCTCGCTCATGAGTTTCAAAGGCGGTGATTTCGGCTGGAGTAGCGATTTCGGTATTGATTTTCTCGAGCTTCTCATCAAGGACATACTCTTTGTCCTCATAGCGAGCAATGGTGCGAATGTATCTTATCCATTCGCTAAAGTTCGTTCCATCGAAGGTGACCTTTTGGCAAAGGCTCATCAACGTGAAAGAACTAGCAGCAGCGTTGTTTGCGTTTGACATCTACAATTAGAAAAGGACAAAGATAGATTAGAATAAGAATCCCTAATTATCACCCAATAAGAAAATTAGGGCTAGGATCCAACAATAACATTTACATACTAGAAAAGGGATGCCGTAATCTAACATGCAAATAAATTGAAGGTAAGTGAATGACGATTCACTAATTCTCCATCACAAAACTTAAACTATTAGTCCTAAGTGTTTTTGAGAATTTCTAGGTTCGGATGAGATTCATTGAAACTATTCAATGGCATGTTTAAATCTCGATATGCCCCTCTTGTTTGTGACTGGGATACCGAGGATCACAAAGCGGGTGTGAATTACCATGCAAATTCACATGGCGCCTTCATTGTAACAATCACCTATTCGATGTGCCGGTAAACCACACACGCTCCATCGAACTATGATAAACAACGAATCACCCTTTGCCACCTTCGCTTAGAACCAATTAGTGTGCCGGTAAACCACACACGCTCCACCAACATCTTAGCAAGGTGCAAAGTGTAATTTCATGGGATTGCATCAATTCACTTTTCCTAAAGTAACTAGGATTGGGAAATTTTAAAATATGTGTAGTTACTTTGTATTTCTTATTATACTTTTAATGAGAGGATGAGGTTGCCCTATCCTACCCGTTCGGCTAACGACCCTCCACCAATCAAGCAAGCGGTGGGTGTGAGTGTACACCCATTAAGCGCCATTTTATAGGCCGCAACCTTATACCCACCTTATAGATCGGCTTCGTGAATGAGGCCTACTAACGGTAAGACTAGCATTTAGTTATACATATATATATTATTCTAGTAATATCATATTAGTATAGGGTTGTATTTTAAAACTTTTAAAATCTAGGGCTTGAAATTTAAGTTGTCTAAATTAAAGCTTTTAATCACAAAAGTAAATTTCAAAACATGAGGGTAGGTTTTAAACATTTAAAACATGGAGGATCAAATAACAAATAATTCCAATTAACAATTAATATCCTAATTATCTATATTTGATTTATTCAAGATTTCTTTTTAAGATAATTACCAAAATAATCAAAATAATCAATTAATTATCATATAAGGAAATTAAATATTTAATTAGTTGATAATTACCTTTAACTAGATCAAGATAATAGTTATATTTATCAGAAATACGAATTAATATTGATCTAATTAGTTTATGGTAAGTTAAGATAAGATAAACACAAAGAAATCCCGAATCTGGCCATTCCTGACGCCTGGACTCGCCGAGTGCACAAAGGGACTCGCCGAGTCAGGCCTACTCGCCGAGTCCACTTTGAGACTCGCCGAGTCCATGACTCAGAAACCAAAAAATCGAATTTTGCAGGTTTGTTTCAGTTAATCAAGCAACAATTTACAGAAAACCAAGCTAGGCTTTGATACCACTGATGGGTTTTAGCCATAAGAACTTTCCTATGTGCGCATGCAAAACCCTAATGCTTGGATCTAGGCTTTCTAATAAACATGCTTTGAATCCAAGACTTCTAATTACTAATTAGGTTAAATAACAACATTAAAACAGATTTAGAATCATACCTTTGAGTTCCTTGTTGATCTTGAGGTCTTGGAGCTTCTAGAGTCACAAATGTCACTCCTCTAATGGCTTACAAACACCAAAGCAAGGAGGATGATTTGGGAGAGAGGAGAGGGGAGGAATTTCGACCAGAGTTCTCTTACTTAATCAGAGGTGTCGAATTCCCTATGCCATGGGGTCTATTTATACTGGTAGACTCCTTAAGGGTTACAACCTAAACCCTAATTGGATAATCTTCTCTTAAGGCTATCCAAATCCATTCCTAGATAAGCATATGGACGAGTTTAGCTTTCCTAAAGCTCTTAGAATCCGTCCAAACCATATCCTAATGGATTTACAGTCTAAAGCTTAACTATCAAACAATTGACAGTTTATACCCCTTTATTTAATTAATCTCTTTAAGTCACCAAATTAATTCTAATTAATTCTATGACTTATATTAATCAAATAACAAATATATATTATTCATTATATTATTCCCATAATATATTAATAATATTTATTCTCTCTTAATAAATCATCCTATCAAGTTGCTATGGTGAAGGCAACCCAAAAGGACCATGCACAACCGGATATAGTTACAGCCTTAGACACTATTCCAACAGTTTCAAGGTCGGATCTGGGTACCGTTCGTGGGCGGTACGCGTATTACTTTGATGGAAGAGGCTCATAGATCGAAATTCTCGATCCATCCCGGTGCTACGAAGATGTATTTGGATTTGAGGAAGGAGTATTGGTGGCCCTGTATGAAGAGGGACGTCGCATGGTTCGTTGAGAGGTGCTTGACCTGTCGTAGGGTTAAGGCCGAGCACCAGAGACCGCATGGCAAGTTACAGCCATTGGAGATTCCCGAGTGGAAGTGGGAACAAATCACTATGGATTTCATCACCAAATTGCCGAGGACTGCCAGGGGAGTTGATGCAATTTGGGTGATTGTGGATAGGTTGACGAAAAGTGCACACTTCCTTGCCATCAGTGAGAGTTCTTCAACGGAGAAGTTGGCGGAGTTATATGTGAGAGAGGTGGTATCTCGGCATGGGGTACCGATCTCGATTGTTTCAGACCGTGATGTGCGTTTCACTTCCAGGTTCTGGAAGAAATTTCATGAGGAGCTGGGTACTAAATTGCATTTTAGTACCGCATACCATCCCCAGACAGACGGTCAGAGCGAGCGAACGATTCAGACATTGGAAGACATGCTTAGAGCGTGTGTGTTAGACTTCGGGGGTAGCTGGGATGCGCATTTACCCTTGGCTGAGTTTTCCTACAACAACAGCCATCATTCGAGCATTGGTATGCCACCTTTTGAGTTGTTGTACGGTAGGAGGTGTCGGACCCCCATTTGTTGGGGAGAGGTGGGACAGAGAGTGATGGGTAGCACAGAGATCGTGCTTCAGACGACAGAGCAGATTCAGCAAGTTAGACAGAGGTTATTGACCGCCCAGAGCCGCCAGAAGAGTTATGCAGACAGGCGCCGATCCGAGCTTGAGTTTCAAGTCGGCGACTTCGTTCTCCTGAAGGTCTCTCCTTGGAAAGGAGTGATTCGATTCAGGAAGAGGGAAAAGTTGGGGCCCCGGTATATTGGGCCATTTCGGGTAATTGCAAGAGTAGGTCGGGTAGCTTATCGACTAGAGTTGCCAGCAGAGTTGGGACAGATTCACAATACCTTTCACGTATCACAGTTGAGGAAATGCATAGCCGATGAATCGGCAGTGGTTCCGTTAGAGGATATTCAGGTGGATGCGAGTCTGAATTACGCCGAGAGGCCAGTAGCTATCAGGGATCGGAAGATCAAGGTTCTGCGAAACAAGGAGGTACCTCTGGTGTTGGTTCAGTGGCAACACCGGAAGGGATCGGAGATGACTTGGGAGCCGGAACGTGAGATGCGGGAGCAACATCCGGAGTTATTCGCAGAGTGAGACTTCGAGGGCGAAGTCTAGTTCTAGTGGGGGAGAGTTGTAACAGCCCGGAATTTCAGGTATCGCTTTAAAACTATTTTTGGAGGCATTTTAGGAAGGGACTCGGCGAGTTGGAGCCAGACTCGCCGAGTAGGACCGCAGACTTGGTCGCGGGTTCGCGACTGGACTCGACGAGTCCAGATATGGACTCGACGAGTCGACGCTGTTCAGCAGAAACCCTAGCTGTTTGGTTTTGGATCGTATATAACGCCTCTTAGGCCGTCATTGTCCGTCTTTTGGTCGATTGAGAAGAACCCTAATCGTTGGGGGCGTCTAGAGCGGGAGAGAAAGCCATTGGAACTTGGAGGAACTTGTTAGACAAGAAGAAGAAGAGTTGGCCAAAGGAATATCAAGGAGGATCGAGTCCTGAGGTTTGGGGGACACAGAGAGTGCGTTTTCAGGTAATACTCGGACCATTTCTGTTATTTTGATGTGTATACGAATCTAGGGTTTATGAAACCCATTTAGTGGTTAGGTGGGTTATTATGTTATTACCCAGACGTGTATACCCCAGTAATAAGATGTCTAGAAGTCCAGAAAGTCCCATGATTGTATATCTCGGGACCATACGTATTTCGGGAAGCAGTTGCTCGACTGCATGGCATGGACTCGCCGAGTCCAATGATCAGACTCGGCGAGTAGCTTGAAGATTTACTGGGACTCGCCGAGTTGTTCTTCAGACTCGGCGAGTAGCTTGAAGATTCACTAGGACTCGCCGGGTTGTTCTTCAGACTCGGCGAGTGGAGTCGGGGTGGCCCCGCGATTCTTCCACGTGGATCTCGTCGAGTCAAGGGGGATACTCGACGAGTAGATAGGGAACCCCAGAGAGTTGGAGGACGTCTAGACTCGCCGAGTCGCCATGGTACTCGCCGAGTCCGGTCGAGTTGACCGTTGACCGGAGTTGACTTAAGTCTGACTTCTTAGGGATAGTCACACATAGAAGATATATGTGTTAATGAGATATGTGATGTTATATGGAGGTTGTAGCTCGTCGGATTGTGCACGAGTGATTTCAGGATTTTCTAGCTTTCAGCATTCACGAGGTGAGTCTTCTCGCTATACTGTACCCGGAAGGGTTTGACTGTGTGACCGGAAGGTCGGATACGATATGTGATATGTATGCTATATGTGGTAAGATATTTGTTATATGTGCTACGTATGCTATGTGGGCCGGAAGGCAATATGTTATGGGCCGAAAGGCGTGGTATTGATGACCGGAAGGTCAGGGCCTGGAAAGGCGTATGTGCGTAAGTTGTATATTGGGGAACTCACTAAGCATTTATGCTTACAGTTGTTATGTATATGTTTCAGGTACTAGTGAGGACCGTGGGAAGGCGCCGGCGTGATCGATACACACTGAAGAATGCTTTTATGATCTTGGGATTTTGAATATTTGTATTTGACAGTATACTTAAACTATTTATGCCTTGTTTTGAATGGAAATAAATATATTTTTGAAATGAAAAATTGGTTTGAAAATTTGCGTTGTTACAGCGGCGGCGGAGGCTGGCGGCGTTGTTGGCGTCGTCGGTGGGAGTAGTCGCAAGCGTCAGACCTGGAGGGCAGAACGCGATGGCAGAAGACGTTGTGGGGGAAGGAAAGAAAGAGGCGGTCGATTTAGGGAAAATAGAACACGTGTTTCTTTTTTTTTTCAGACTTGATTTAACATCTGAAAAAATAAGAGATATTTTTAAGTTTAAGAAGTAAAATATAATACGTAAACAAACGCTCTGAATCTGAAATTTTAAGACATTGCCTCTTAATTTTACAATTAAGAGGTAAACAAACGACCCCTTAGTCTTCCTATTCTTATCAGTGTCTTCACAAGAACAGGATCCATGGCTGTAGTTTTAAGCTATTTTCGACCTTTCTCAACTATCTTTTCATTCACAAATGAGTAAGTCCTGATTATCGTTACATAGTAATCTTTGCGTTTGAATTGGATTATATAAAGTATAATGTTGTGATCGGAATAAATGAAAATGGGATGCTATTATAAACAAATCGAAAAACACATATAAAATTTCTTAAAAAAGTAGAATTTATCTCGCATAAAAAAAGTAATAAAGGGATTAAGTTCAAGAAATAGAAAAATACTTTTTTTTATTTGTGGATTATAGTATCATACTTTTTTTTCTAGAGTAAATTACATGAATGGTCCCTATGGTTTAGGTTAGTTTGCGCGTTTGATCTCCAACTTATTTTTTAACTCGGAAGGTCCCTACTGTATTTTTTTGTTACACGTGTGGTCCTTGTCTTACCTAAAAAGACTATTTTGCCCTTGATTTTTTAATTTATTTAAATAAACAGACCCCAACCCCACCCCCTCACATTACCTTACATATCCCACCATTTTTCATTATTTAAATAATAGTCTTTTTAGGTAAGACAATGACCAAACATGTAACAAAAACAAATAGTACAGCTCAAACGCGTAACAAAAACAAACAATATGGACCTTACGAGTTAAAAAAATAACTTAGGGATCAAACGTGCAAATTACCCCAAACCATAAGGACCATTCATTTAATTTACTCTTTTTTCTATTACAATATTGCACTTTCAGTTTTATTTTTATTAAAGCATCATACTCTAAAAAATCTACACAGTTGCATTTTACTTTCATTTTTGCCTAATTAGGATATTATACTTTGAAAAATCTACCCAATTCTAGCAATGAAAATTGCTTTGTATTTTCAGAGAGTACATTGTTATTTATTGCATTTAACCCTGAAAATCATAAGCAGAAAATGAGTTAAGCATAGACTGATTCTTTATCATGGTGTGATGCCCATTTATATGACGTTTTCTGAATATGCGGAGGAGACATTTTCAAGATCCCTTAATATTTTAGTGGTAAGTAATGGCTAACTTTATTTTAATATTCTTGTGTCTACCCTCCGTCTCATGATAATTACAACATGTGACCAGGCACATATGTAGTCTCATTGAAAAAAAAAACTGTTAAATTTCAAATCCTTAGGAAGGTGGTGTTTTTTATTCGTTCGTTCCATTATGGAATGGAGTGAAAAATTGTAGTAAAACCTTTTCTTGTGTATAAATTTTAGTGACACAAATTTTTTGGATCCAGTTAATGCAACAAAGTGATTTCCATGTATTAGTTATGCGGTAATGTTTCATTTGGGGGTAAAAAAAGATGCAATATTTTATTGATTACATATTTAGTGAAACATGACTACATGAGTACATATCACTAGAGTTGGATGTTGAAGTTATTTTTTAAGTTTGTATAGTGCTTTGGTTGTTGTAAAAATCACTACGCATGATGTTCCATTAGTAGAGTTGGATGTTGAAGTCTTTTTAAGTTGGTGTTTATACATTTACTTAATATCTTGAAAATTAATTAATTTGGATTTGAATTTGTTTTGTGTTTTAAGTTTGTCTTTATACATTCATAACTACAAATAAGCAATGTACTTTTTCTTAGATTCCATATCAGTAAATAAGTGGTTGCGAAAAATTACTATTAAGCAAGAAAAGCCGGTTGCGAGCCGGGTACCTAATTTTCGGGTCACTCCGGTATGGGAACACGGATCGGGTTTGCGATTCGCTAAAATGGACGTATCGGGTATGGATGGGGTATAGGTTTATTTTGGTACGAGCCGGTACGTCGTATCATATAGTACAATTCGGTTTACCCAAATCAAAATCATTTTCGAAAAACATTTAGTCTTTAGATTTTATAAACCAAATTTCAAAATACAAATACATTAGATTTAAATTCAAAAATAGGAACAATGTTATTTTTTTTTTGAATATATGAAACTACACATGAGCATTATAAAGACAAAAATGGTGTCTTTATACATGATAATAGCACAATATAGATATCGCAGAGAAAAAATATAAATCGAACAAAAATACAAGTGTATAATAGAAAGTGCTGATAAAAATCATTATGCACCTGTAGATTTTATATATGATAATAGCTTTAATGTGTAATTGGGATTTGGAAGGATTGTAAATAATTCGCAATATAATGGACTTTTTCTAAGAGTCACCAATTTCCAGTCAAGACAGAAACCGGCGTCCGGTATGCCCTTTATAATCACTTCTAACGAAAATAAAATTCATTTAGAACATTGAATTGGTAGTGAGATGAATGGAATTAGCAATTGAAACAAATTGAACAATGAATTGAGAAGCAACCCGGGAGCGATTTGGTTCGACTCTGTACCGATTCGGTACAGAGCGAACAATTTGAAGTTAGTAGGTTAATTAGCGAATTAAGTAACTATGATGTTAACATAATTCACATTTTTCAAAAAAACTAGCAAACATGCTCATCTTTTTTATAAATATTAGCAACATGCTTATTTTTTAACATATAATAGCAAAATACTTATTTTTTAACCAATAATAATAATATACTTAACTTTTTACCCAACAATAACATGTTTATCTTTTAAACCAAAGTAGCAACACACTTCACTCGAATTGACAATGTTTCATTATGTTATAGGTTCTAAAATTTTCAATATTCATTTTGTTTTAGTTGATGTTTCAAGACTTTTCCAAAATTAAGTTAATAGTTTGATTTGGTTAAAAACCAAACTTTGTTTATATATTTAAAACACTTGAAATATTTTATGTATTTTAAACTTTAGTCAACCTAATAAAGTATTATTTTTGGTTTGATTTGCTAATAATCATGTGGGTACTCCATAGAAAACAATAAAATACTTATCTTTTCAACCAGTAATAGTAACATATTTATCTTTTAATTCAGTAATAACAACGTATTTGTCTTTTTTACAAATAATAGCAACATATTTATCGTTTTAAATTTTTTTTAATCCTATGGACTACATGTGATTCAAGAAATTAAATATTATAAAAAGGACATTGAAAGGGAAAGATCAAGACAAAAAAAAGATTAGGTTTCAAACGAAAGTTGATGCAAAGATCAGATAGTTGAGACGAATGTTGTAGAAGAAATCATCGGTGTTGATTATACCAGTTGCTTTGGCGGTTACAAGGACATAATCTCACAGTACAACACTATAATGTGAATAAATGAAAATGAATGAAAATAGGATTCCATAAAATAAAAAAATAAAAAGTAAAATCGATTTATTGTTTTTACATCGGTCAATTCGGCCACCGGACCGGTATAACACTAGTTTATTAGGTTAGAGGTAAAATATAATTAACTTTTGTAAAGATTTTTGTTACGATAAAACAAAAACCGGACGTTGGTGCCAATGATTTCGTTTTTTTAGTTTAAATGTTGTTGTCGGTGTTTCACTCTAGTCAGCTTTTGGGTTTTGATACGTTTAGATACCAACCAAAAGGTACTTTTCTTAATCGTTGATTTGTTGAATATTTTATAGTCTTAATTATCGGTTGCAACGCTGACTAATGTGTAAAGATGACATCGTTTTGTTGAAATTAATTCGTCAACAAAAATTGAATAACGACACTTCAACAGCGGAATCAAATGTGATGTCAACTATGACTTATTTTATTAGTCATAATAAATAATTAACCAAAATATAATCTAAGTTTCTTATTTAAATCTGCAGTGAACCTAAATTCAAACACGCCAAACAGGATTCACTAAATTATATGCTCCTAAATTCGTACACGCCAAACAGGTTTTAACTAAAATAGAATTTATGTTAACCAAATCATCAAACAATCATCAACGATAATGTATACATTCTATTTTTGAGAGACGCAATTTAGGTAGACATTCTTTATTTGAGTCAGGAGTTTGAATTATGTATTCACCTAACGAATTAATTAATTCAATCTATATATGAACAACTTGATTTCTTATTTATGATGATCAGTTATTCGTATACCTTACACTGGAACCTTGAATTTTTATGCAATTTCTGACAATATGATTTGAGTTTCATAAATTTTAGTAGTTAATTAAAGATCATTAGCAGACTGTCGACTAAAAACATGAAATTTGCATGGATCTAATTTACCGAAATAATATATAACTGAAATCGTAGAGATGAACATGAACTACCTTCATGTGTAAATTTTCACTAATCAATTTCAATTCCGTTGTATCAATCAGTAATTATTGTATTTCTGGAAAATTATGTACATATGGAAACAAGAAATGTGAAAAAGAACGAACAAATGAAACGAATTCGAATCCGGGAGATGATCTAAACAAACTTGAAGAATCAAAATCACTTGATGAAGTGCGTTTATATATCCCTAATTCAATAAATATTTCCTACTTACATATATAATGAATCTTATGTAATCGACGACCTGTTAGTTGTTAACGTCGTTGGTTCTCCGGCTCGGTCCAGACGGCGGCACGGTCGTTCCTTTCGGAAGAGCGCTCAGAAACAAACTTCCGTAAGTTCCTGCTCCATATCTCTTGAGCGACCGAGCTTCTCCGATTTCAGAACTCAATTCACATGGAACATTTTGCTTCTTGACTACAACGCCATTGGAACCTGCACTAATTTTCTCCGGCAGAGGTCCAGGACGTTGAAGGTTAAGCTCCGGCGTGATAACTGCTTTAACGTGATCCGGCATGAGCGGTCTTGCGGCGGCGAGATAAGATTGCGAAATCACGAAGAACGCGAAGAGAAGCGGCGCGAGGAAACGGAATACTGACATCGTCGATCTGTGAATCGTAGGGTTTCGGTGGATTGCAATGCAAGGAGTCGAAATGGGAATGAATTAACGAGTATAGACATGTTGCAGGATTGGTTGTTATATATATATATATATATGTATATAGTGTATGTATGTATGGAGTATTGAAAACTTTGAAAAAGTCAAGATAGCTTAAAAGTCAATGAAGAGGATACAGCTACGCGCTTTTTTCACACGTAGTCACCGGCAGAGTTGGTGTCATGGTGGCAGTCACCGTTTCAGGCAACCGGAAAATGTCTTAGGCTATACGTAAGGAGATTGTCTCCCAATAAATTAATAAATATTTTCATTTAGTTTTTCTTTATTGAATACAAACTTAAGCATCAACATTTGGATATATTCTTTGTATAATTTTAAGAATGTTTTAAAGAGTTCTAAATGATCGCCTATCATAATTATCCTTTAGAATTTCTCAAAGATATATCTATTTTCAACATGTTATTTCTAATATACATTGAAATGAAACAAATTTATATAGTTTAATAGACAAAAATATGAAGGTCTCAATATAATATTCAAGTTTATATTGACTATTATATAATATAAGTCGTAATAAAAAAATCGAACTAAAAATGTTGAATAGATAACAAAGACAATAATTAATAAATTCATCATTCACGCAATGTAAATTGTTAATCATATATAATATTAAAAAAATAATAATAAAATTAAACCATATAATCTAGTAAAAATTTAAATTAAAAATAAACCAAAAACAAATTTCAATAAATAAATAAGCCAAATTAAGGATGAGAATCAACCTACTAAACCCGATCCAGTATCACAACAGGAACAAATATATTGGGTATTGGGTATCACTTTAAGGGCGTGTTAGTAGGTTTTGGGAGCTTTTGACTTCTAGCTTTTAAGAAAACGCTACTAAAAAAGAAAAAGTTTCGTTCGGCGACAAAAATGTTTAGCTTTTAGCTAAAACAAAATGCTTCAAAATCAAAAGCTACCTGCTACTAGCTAGTTTTACCGAACACGCCCTAAGCCTAAAACAAGTATCGATTATAGTGGACCCATGTTTGTGGCTATAGATAAAACAAGTAAAATGAAATGGAATAGTTAGTTTAAAAACATCAAATAAGGCTAGAGGAACAGTCCTTCTAACACCTTGTCGCATATTCTTTTTGTTAACACCATGTCACATATTTTTTGCTGACACGTCATTTTTTTGCCTTCCACCTCACTAACATTATTTCCATAGCACTTGATAGGGAGTGGTAACACCTCTAGCATATCTTAAAAAAAATTTAAAAAAAAATAGAGTCAAAAGGTGATTAAATGACAGTCAAAGTGCAACAACCAATCCCAAACCTTTACACCTTTCTCTCTCTTCACACTGCTTCCTTGGCGAGCTAGTCTTGGAACTTGCTTAGCAACTCTTAAATAATGGTGTACCATATCTTAGTGAAGGTTTTGGCGAGAGGTGGTGAGGCCAGTCCATCAAGCCTAAAAAAACACGAAACAACTCCTATAGTAGTTGAAAGTACATGACAATACCTGAAAGTACAAAATTTCCCCTAGTTACAAATAAAAAAAAATTTATGTCATTATTAAGCAGCAAAAAATCATATTTACCTAGACTAATTTTTAAATATTATATTTATTCTTCGTAACTTTCAAAATATCATTTAATTATGTTATTTTTAAACATCAAAACATCAAGTATGTCATTCTTATATATATATATATATATATATATATATATATATATATATATATATATATATATATATATATATATATATATAACTAGGTTCAAATATGGATGAACATCTATTGTGCGGACGTATGGACAATGCTATTATGTGAGAATGACAAAGAAAATATGTTGTTTGACAATATGAGTAGGTTCAATCTTACATAACTATTGTCATTATCACACATTCTCACTAATTAAATCGTCTATAAGATTATTATAGATTTTTTATTATTATTCTCATTCTGTCAGAATGTTTATTGAGTCGTATTCTGTCACAATGAAAATGAGTGACAAACAATTTGTGAGAACAAAAATAAATAAGAATTAGTAAAAATGCATTAAAACGACGATATTTTTGTAAGGTTTAATGTATTCGCATTATTAAGCAACTTATTCTCTTAGTAATTCTCATAAAATCACACTGTCCACACGTCCGCACAATAATTGTCCATCCACATTATAACCTAACCCTATATATATATATATATATATATATATATATATATATATATATATATATATGTGTGTGTGTGTGTGTGTGTGTATGTGGGGGGGTGGTTGTCCTTAAACATCATAATATCATCAATCATGTGTAATATCTAAAATATTCTCATGACAATAATCAGTAACAAAAACAAAAACAAAAAAAAAAAAAAAAAAAAAAAAAAAAAAAAAAAAAAAAAAAAAAAAAAACTGCATACAATCAAGGATAAAGGTTGACGATGATGCATTGTGCTTGTCAAAAAGTCGACATTTCTAACAATTTAGAAATATTCATTCCATCAATTTAGATGTACCAACAATATGGTCATTTTTGTAATTATTATGATAATTATAAGATGTAAAAGATGAGTTCAAACTATTAAGAATATTGTAATTTTTTTGGATGATATTTTCAAAGTTTATGCAGGATAAATATGATATTTAAAAAAGTAAGTTTGACAATTATGATATTATAACTTTAAGAAAGACTTATGCTAAATTCTCTTAAAAAAATATAAAAAAACCCTGGATTACAAGTTAAAAATACAAAATTCCCCCTATAAAAGTTGAAAGTACCAAAAAATTCCAGTTTTTCGGTTCCAAAACCTGAAACCTTGTTTCATCCTACCCATTTTTATATTTCTGTTTTAAGACTCACTTCACCCGATGTTATATATCTATAACCGAATCGGAACCAATTCCTATATATTAGTACAGTTTCCGGTTCTATTAGATTCAATTTCCGGTACCGGATCCATCCAGGTCGGGTTTGGACCCGGTTTCACCCCTATGTTAAATTGTGTGGCAACCGTTTTAGTAGCTAGTTAAATCATTTACTGTATATTTTTCTTCAAATAAATGGAACTAATAATATAAATACAAGGGGTGCTAACAGCTAAATATATTTTTTTATAGGGATAACCAAAATCAATTTTTCCAATAAAATTATTAATTTATAAAAATTTAACCTTTTTATTTTTCTCCAACACACACGATGCATTTCCAAATAATTATTGTTAAAGATTGTATTAAAAAGGTCCGTAATATGTAAAACCAAATTGAAACAAAAAGTCAAAAACTATTTATGCCACTGCTGTAGAAGAATCAAGTGGCGGAAAGTATTATGGGTCATAGTCTTATTTGTGTATAGAGACGACTTAGTGTATCCGTCAAACATGGAATTTGGTCCATCATAATTCATAGATAGCTACGAAGAATTGACACAAACACAGGAAGCTGCCCATCAAGAGAGGTAGCGGTCGGATTAAGGTCAAGCTTCCAAGTGGTTTTATTTCCATCCAATATTGGATTGCTTACTATATGAAATTATTATATTTTCAATTTTTGCCATTCGTTAACATATTCTAAACAGCATTAGTATTTTAAAGTACATCTGAAGGCCAAATTAGGCAGATTGATAGAGAAAAATTGGTGAGCCACGTGTCATCTGGAAAAATAAAGAAAAATCAAATGCTGGGCTCTATAAAAGGGAGATGTGGTCTCTAAAAGATATTTATTTATTAGGTATAATAATAATAAATAATAATATATATAGATGATAGATGATATATATGCTAAAAAAGAATTAGTCAAAGGAAAATAACTATTAACATTCGTAAATTCACGAGAAATTCTCTATCACTTGCAATGTGGAATCAAATGTCCCACTTGAATACATATTTCAATATTCATAACTTGACTTTTAAAATAATAAGAAGTCTTAATTCTTAACAGTTTAGGCTTTGTTATTATACAAAAGTCAAATTGTATCACTTGAAAGAGAAAAAAACAACATTAGGTTTTCTTTCTCCAGAAAAACTTAAAACATGTAAGTTTTTTTATTTTAAATTCCAAAAAATAGTATTAACAATCTTCAGTTAATAAAAAAGTTAGCACAGCGGTATCTGGTGTTGTCCTCCCTCCTTGAGGTTGAGGTTCAAGTCTCATCGTAGACATAAGTGGATTTGTTGTAGTTTAAGAATACGTTAGATCTGCCGTTTCAAAAAAAAAAAAAAAATAACAGTCGTCAGTTAATAAAAGAGTTAAGACTGAAACTAACATTAAATTATCGTATAAATATTCATTTAGTTTTTAAATTTTATCTAAAGTTTAAAAAGTCAGAAGAAGTGGTAACGATCGATGATGTCTCATATGAAGTTGACACAATTCGAACCTATGTCTCTCTGTATCCAAAACAATTGTTGTGACTCCACTACACCACGTCTTTCCATCCCGAAGCAGATAGATCCACCAAAAAAAAACTTGTTTACTTTTAGTTAATTTGGACTTTTTTTGACCGGTAATAAGTTTTTTTTTTTTTTTTGTGGGGAAAATGTCATAAAAACCTTCCGTTTGTAAGTTTTGTTGTTTTTACCCATAATTGTATTTTAAGTCTGCGAATGCCTCAAATTTGCAACTTTTTATTTTCAATTTTACTTTTTTTGCTAATTTATCTAGTATAACTAAAAATTTCTCCTAAACTTAAGGGCTTTAATAAATCAAAAAACAAAACTTAAAAGCTTTTATGAACCACAACAAAATGGTAAAACTGAAAATTTATGCCAAAGATAAAGAGTTTTAATAAATTAAAGGGTCAATTGGAAAAAAAAATTACAAATATTCGATTTTAATAATCCTAAAATACACAAAAGGATAAAACAACAAAAACTTCCAAACTTAAAAGAGTTTTTATATTATTATCCATTTTTTGTGTTACAAAGGCATCTACAATGGCTTTTAAAAGTCTATTTATTTATTTTACTTTTTGTCGCATTAGTTTTCAACAATTTTTTTTTAATAAAAACATTTTGTCAAAAGCTCATTTCAATTGTTAACTTTTCCTAAAAGTGTTTTTTAATAAATTAACTAATTTACTATTTATCTATTTTATCAAAAACCTTCTCCAATGGTTAAAATCGACAAAAACTATGTGAGTACGTGTTATTTTACTTCCAAAGGTAGTTATTAATTTAGTCATATCGGTGAGCAAAAACCGAACCGTAAACCAAAAAAGCCGGAAAAACCACAACCAAAAAACTGAAAAAAAAAAAAAAAAAAAAAAAAAAAAAAAAAAAAAAAAACGATGATGCGGTTTTAGTTATGCAAAAACCGTCAAAAACTGAACCACACCGAATATATATATATATATATATATATATATATATATATATATATATATATATATATATATATATATATATATATATATATATTTGCCCAAAGTTCAAATTTATGTCCGTTTTTACCCAAACATTTTCGAAAAAATGTTCGGTTTTACCTTTTTACCTGTGATAACAGGTTTTTCAGGTTACCATTATATTAAATTCGCAAAAAACTCTTAAGTTTACCATTTTTTTACGTTTTTACCCTTAAGTTTATAATTTTTTTTACAATTTTACCCTAAATATATTTTTTTTCATAATATACATATTCATGTAGAAAAATCGTATTTATATACGAAAAAATATTTAACTAAATATTGTATTTATATTTTTATAATGTTATATATATATATATATATATATATATATATATATATATATATATTTGTTTGTTTGTGCCTGTGTGTGTTTTTGCATGGTTATACCATTTAAAAAGATAAATAATATTTTTAGAATTATGAATATGTGTTTTATAGATATAGTTTTTAGAAGTATAAATACATATTTTTACATTTTTATATATTAATATGTATTTATACTTCTAAAAATATATTTATACTTAAAAAAACATATATCAAAATACATATTTACATTTCTAAAAGTATATGTATATACTTATATAAACATGTTTATGAATGAACACGTTTTTATTGATATATAAATTTTTAAATACATAAAAATACGTATTTGTATTTCTAAAAACATATTAATTTGTTTTTTTTACATCTTAAATGATTTATCCAAGAAAAAAAACTCATACACACACACACACACACACACATATATATATATATATATATATATATATATATATATATATATATATATATATATATGTATATAACGAAATAACATTAAAAATGTAAATACAATATTTAATTAAATTTTTTTCATTTATAAATATGATTTTTCTGCTTGAATACGTATAATATGAAGAAAAAAAATGCAGAGGGTAAAAATGTAAAAAAATTATAAATTTAAGGGTAAAACGTAAAAAAAATTGTAAGTTTAAGGGTTTTTTTCGCGAAGTTAATATAATGGTAACCTGTTATCACCGGTAAAAGGGTAAAACTGAACATTTTTTGGAAAATGTTAAGGTAAAAACGGACATAAAATTCAACTTTGGACAAAACCGACAAAACCCTGAAAACTTTGAGGGTTATATATATATATATATATATATATATATATATATATATATATATATACATATATATATATATGTTCAAATGTTTATAACAACTATTGTGTTTTTAATGCACCAATCAAAATTTAGCAAAAAATTAAATAATTAATTTAACTAATATGAGTATTTTCGGGGTTTTGCATTTACAATTAAATGATATCATTAGTTGTAAATGCAAACCCCCGAAAATACTCATATTAGTTCAATTAAGGAAAGAAAATAAAGACCTAAACTTTCTCTTATAAACGTTTGTATTGTAACCCTTTCGTTCTTATCGGCAAAAATTTACAACTTTCATAATGTTCATTAACCCTACCCACCCACGATTGAAGAAGACAACCACCAACGATCGAAGAGGACAGGAGGGTCAGAGTTGGACCCTTTTGCTGGCCAACACCATCAAACACCACCGAGCCACCATCGCCACCCAACATCGAGAATGGCTTCAACGATATTTTACAAAATATGATTGTTCACCGTCGACTTGTTTATCTACAAATTCTAATATAAGACCTTCGTCGATGGCCACCAACATCAAAAGACCCTTCAATCAGGCAAACACTTCTTCCTCCTCATCTCCGTCACCGGTTGTCTTCCTCCTTGTATCCATTGCCCACCTCCGGTCCTGTTAATCTAGTTCAGGTTTGTTATTTACAATATCAACTTAATGAGATGTGATTTTATATTGCAATTGAATATAAATAATAAATCTCTTTTTTTTCTATGCATGCTAAAACAGTTGTTGCTACAATAACACCAAAAAAAAGATTGATGTGTCATGTGTGTATGTGTGTTTAAACATAGATTGGTGAAAGCTACTCATCTTGTTCAAGAAAATTGTTTAAAAATGTAATTAATTTGTCTGCGTATTATCTTGGTTCAATTTGTGATTTTAAATTCCAATTTCAACTCTTATTGTAATTGGTTTTTTGTGTGAAATTTAGTATAAAATACAAAATTTAGGTAGAATATATAATAGCTATTGTTATGTAAATAATGATCCGGTAGAATAATATATATATATATATATATATATATATATATATATATATATATATATATATTCATTCTTATAGAATAAAGTATATGTATTTTTATAGAATAATTTTATATGTATTTATTTTTTGTTCGTGTTCAAGGTGTATATTCTAGTAGAATAGAGTTTGACATTTAATATGTATTATGTAATTAGACTAGCCTTTATGTTACATGATAGTCTGTTAGAATATCTTAGTTTATGAAGTATATATTCTAATAGAATAAAGTTATTTCGATGTATGTATTCTATTCTATTAGAATGTATAAGTAACTTTAATATATGATAGTATTCCGTTAGAATAAAAGAGTACATGTAGTGTCATTTATGTATTATGATTGTGTTTTTTTTGGAATTTGTTGTATGATAGTATTCTGTTAGAATAAAAAAGTATATGTAGTGTCATTTATGTATTATGATTGTATTCTATTGGAATAAAAGAGTATATGAAGTGTCATTGTAGTAGCATGATTGTATTATGTTAACATACAAGAGGCTATTTAATATCATTTATGTACTATGATTGTATTTTAAAGGAATAATATATGTATTTTCTTTTAAAAAGTGTGTTGTTGTATAATGCTAGTCGATTCTTTAAGAATATCTTTAATGTATTCTTAAGAATACATGATTCACGCTTTTAACTTTTTTCATGTTCTTAATATTTTATAAGGTGATTCGTAGCAATAATATTTTTTCCTAATTAATTACTTTTATGTTAGATTTTGGTATATATATTTCTTTTTAGATTTTAAAAAGGTTGACATTAATGTGGAAAAGAAAGTAGGACATGTAGAAGGAGAATGTATTCTACCAAAATATATAAAATAATTCTTAATTATAATATATTTCAGAATGAATTATTGTTTTTGTTAGATTTTGATGTTTTTCTCTTTTTTTAACCAATGTTAGTTTTAATCTTTAAGAATAAATGTAATTCTTAAACATTATTAGTCATATTTTTGTTTTCAGGATGAATGTAGTTATTGTTTATAGTTTTATTCTTATTAATTAATGTAATTAGTGATTCTTAAAAAATAAGATATGTTTCATATAAAGTTTATATTATTTAGAAATTGTTATTTTTGATAATATATGTTATAGAGTTCTTAAATCAGGTTAATTATTAAAAATATCTTAAATGGAACTATATTATGTAAGAATAAAATTGTAAATATCTTTACTAATTTTATGTTTGACATTTTGTCATTATGTGACAATAAATTTGGTTATTATATAAAATTACGTTAGAATTAAAATTGAATTAATTTAAAAAGTTCAAAATTTTAAAATTAGGAAAACTAATCATGGTCTAAGCCTCTAGGTCATATAATTCGATTCCATCTTAATATATATAGGACGTGTTTGGTACGGAACTTTTGGGAGCTTTTAGCTTTTAGCTTTTGATAAAACGCTCTATTTAAACAAAAAGTTTCGTTTGACAGTACGAGCGTTTAGCTTTTAGTTTTAACAAAACGCTCCAATTCTAAAAGCTACTTCATGTAGTGTTTAATAGAACGCTATTGAGTTTTTGAAATCAATTTCCATAATTACCCTTAAAAATATATTTATATATTTGTTATTTTTAATCAATTGTAATTTTATATATTTCAAAAGCTCCAGCTACTTTTGCCAAACATTCATATAACAAATAAAAGCTACAACTTCCCGCTACCAGCTACCTGCTACACGCTACCAGCTACCTGCTACCCGCTTTCAGCTATCAGTTACTTTTGTCAAACACGCCCATAAGCTGCGGACAAAACTTTATCTAAAATAAAAATGTGCATCACCATAATAAAAAATGAAACCAATAAAGGTGAAACACAAATAATATTAAATTGATTTACCGGTCTGACCATCATTAAATCTATAATAAATTAAAAAATCATCCCTAATAAATAATTTTTTTTTGTCATATGTCACACTCTCATTGATTTGGTCACATATCATTTTGTGGTTATTTTCAATTAATTTTTCTCCACATACATGACATTTTATGGTTTTTCATTTTATTAATTTCCATATAATATTTAAATGTAATAATTGCAATAAATGTAATAATAAATGCATATCAATTTCATTTATTGACTTCTTTCTAGTTTCAAATTTTTTAAATTAAAGTTTCATACGTTTCCTTTGATATTTATCTAAATTATTTGTTTAATTTAAAAGAAAAACAAACAATTTAATTTTAATAACTCAATATTTTTTATTTTTTTCTTATAAATTTAAATTTTTTAAATGTTTAGAATTTCATATTTTTTTTTATTTAAAATAAACACATGTAATACATGAGTTTTACACCTAATTTAAGAATGAATATATCGGTTTTTAATTACATTAATTGTCACGATTTTTTATTAATTACATTAAGTTTTGCATGATTTGCTATTAATTATATTAAATTTTCTATCATTATGTCAATATTTTATTATTATGTATTTGAGTATGTCATGGATCCATCATCCTACATAATACATATTGTTAAAATCGAATGGTGTGTTAATTTTCACAATTTTCCTTTGAATTTAATTAAAATCTTAAAGTAGACCTCAGCTTTGTTATATCATATTTTAAACTTTAAAGTCATGTAACTCTATAATTTTTGAAAAAAAAAATAGCAAATAGAAAATGAGTATAAAATCTTAAAAATATATCATTAAAACTATCTGGTGAAAACGTTCTAATGAACTAAATTTAAATATTTCTAAGTATTATTTTATTATTCATAAAATAACATTTTGTTGTCAACTTGTTGAACAAGAAATACAAATTTGAAACTCTTGTAGAAATAAAAGGGGTATAAATGAAACTTTGATTTCAATGAGTTTCTATATATAGATCATTGGATCTTTCAAATTTATTTGATTTTGAAAGTGACTTCATTGTCATTGTAAAAGTAATTGCAAGGTGGGAAGAACAAATGTGAGAGGTACAAATGGCAAAAGTTGGGAAGAACAGATTGGAGTTTATGATGGATCAGAGGTATTTTTACTTATCATTTTCATACTGTTTTTTGGCTTCTATTAAATTTAATTTTTCTATATGTTTATTTTAAACAAATGATATTACACAATCAAACACAACTGAATGTAATAAAAATAAACGATTTGCTTTAATGAAATTAATTATTTTGTTACGACGTTGACATTAATTAACTTATATGTATAAATTTGATTTCATTAGTATACGTACTGTTTTAGCAAGGTTATTATCCAGTAAATTTATGTCTTTTTATTAATAATATAATTTTCAAATGTTCGAAACTCGTAAAAAATATGGATGCAAAATGTGAGACGTACTATTGGTTATGTTATCATCAAAAAAAAAAAAAAAAGTCCATGCGTAACTGTAATATTTTACTTCAATTTGATTGTGGAGGTTCACATAGTTCAAGGTAAATCTTCATAAGAAACACTTGCACACAAAATTAATTGTTCAATCAGACCGGAAGAAAAATATTTGTCAAGAAAAACTTTGATTTTCAGATAGGATTAAAAATTAAATGCAAGTCGTTATAGATTTTCTAGAGCGCAATGATGATTGTTTGTGTAATTCTAACAATAGGTATATGGCCTCTAACGGATATTGTTAGTTTTGATAGATTTTTAATTTATGCTTTTGTTTTTAATTTGTTTAAAATTCTATTTCTGATTAGGTGTTGATATTACGAAGCTTAAGGTTCATGGAAGACTTGGTTTGATGTGTCATGTTGTTCTTGTGAAACATTCTATTGATCTGATAAGGAACCCAGGCCATGAGTACAAAATGTTGGAGTAAGCTTAATTAATTAACTCTTGTTTGTTTTAATTTGAGGAATGATCGATCAATTTGTGTTAGTTTTTGCAAGAATCAAAGAACAAATTCGTTTCTTCGAAGTTTTAGTACCAAAGACAAATTAGCGGATGAAAAAGGAGCACTTGTAGCATCAAAGACAAATTGATTTAAGTTGAAACATAAAGAGGACTGTTTGGTTCATAATTTTCAGATGACAACAAAGACACTTTTTTGTAATATACTCTAACTTTTAGTCGAATTTTAATTTTACAAATGTCACGCTGACACAAATGACCAGTTAATTAGGTATAATATAATTATAATGATTTCCATAAGTAAACAATAACTTTTCATGTATATGAGTTGGAGAAGCATAATTTTTTGGGTAAATAGCAAAAAAAAAATACTTTGTTTACACCAAAATTCTAATTTGACACTGTGTTTTTTTTTGTCTCAAATTTGACACTGTGTTTTTCAATTTGTTATAATTCTAACCACTTGACCGGTCAACCAGGTTACATGCTGACATGGCATGATGACGTGACATGCAGACATGATATGCTGACGTGCCAAAATTGAATTTTTTTTTCCACAAAAACCCCTAAGTTTTCACTTTTTTTCGATTTTGACACTAAGTTTAATTTTTTCATTCAATTTTAATACTATGTTTTTTTATTCCAAATCGAACATCATTTATCAAATTTTGTTTAATTTTGACAAATTTTCATTTGAAACCGTATATATATATATATATATATATATATATATATATATATATATATATATATGTATTATTACATTTTAAACTGTGTAAATATATTTTTTTCGTTTAAAAACCACATTTTTATTTAAATACAAGGTATTTTTTTTTCATTCAAAGCATAATGTATAAATATGTATTAGTTGTATCATGAAAATCAAACTAACCATAAAAATTTCATGGGTTGCAAACTTGACATACTGGTTTTGATCGGTTACACGTCTCCAAACTCATTTTAAAGTTGCGAATTTAATATAAAATACGGTTTTTATATAACTAATACATATTTATACATAAAATTATGGTTTGAATGTAAAAAAAAAAAACTTTTGTTTATACAAAACTATGGTTTTTAATTGAAAAAAAACATTTATACGGTTTAAATGTATTAAAAAAATATTTATACTGTTTCAAATAGAAAATTATCAACATTGAACAAAATTGGAAAAAATGATGTTCACTTTGGAATAAAAAAACTTAGTGTCAAAATTGAAAGAAAAACTAAACTTAGTGTCAAAATCGAAAAAAAGTGAAAACTTAGTGTTTTTTGTGGAAAAAAATTCAATTTTGACACGTCAACATATCATATCAACATGTCAGGTCATCAAAACTGACACGTCATTATGTGATGTCAGCATGTAACCTGGTTGACCGGTCAAGTGGTCAGAATTATAACAAATTGGAAAATACAGTGTCAAATTAGAATTTTGGTGTAAAAAAAGTATTTTTTTTTTTCTATTTACCCTAATTTTTTAATGATAAATATAGCTGAAAGTAATAGTTACAAAACCAGGTCCCACTTTTAATTTTGACGGAGGTGAAGTGCACGAGGGCCTCAATTTATGATCCAATATTTGAGCCCAAATTTATAAAAAATTATATATAGAGAGAAAAAGACTCAAACAAATACAACAGTTTGGAACTGGTTTCAAATCTATGCTAATAGTTTTCACAAAAAAGTTAATAGACTATTCTCATAAAATTACATAATTAAATAATAACTAGAATAACATATATACCGGTGTAACCGTCATATCAATGCCATAAGTAGTGGGAGTCTTTTGCGATTTGTAAAACTTATCTTTTATCTTCAATTTGAACTTCAAAGTTCAAACAATTTATTTCTTCTGTATCCATACGTTACAGATATAACTACATCACACCCACTTTTGTAAATATAGCTACAACGAACTTATATGCCAAGTAAAATTTAAAGTAACAACAAATATTTTTTATTTAAAAGAACTTATGAGAAGTTATAAAAATGACCTTTAAATGTAAGAAATTGTAAGCACTAGGAATAATACTCCTAATTAGGGATATCATGAGACCAAACAAGATGAGGTAACATGGGCATCGCCCTTCCTGGGAGTGGATGGAATAGATGATGAAGAAGTGTTGATTCGTTGCGTTCTTGAATGTTTCCTTAGTGCACCACAAATATCACATGACAACATTTAATCAACGGTAATTGAAAAAACAGTTACTTCAGAGTCCAAGTTTCATGGAATTGGATGAAATAGATGATGAAGAAGTTGTGATCGTGATATTCTTGAATGTTTCCTTAGTGCACCACAAAACCCGATGGATTAGAATGAATATAAAATCAATGTTCTTCCTGAATGATTGTGGCTTATGTTTTTTGGAAGGAAAGAACTGCAAGGGAGGATATAAGAGAGAAGCTAAGGTGTTTTTTGTTTTTTCAAACGTCTGCAGTCTCTAAGTAGAAAACTTTTATTTTTTAATGTTTGTAGACTGGTAAAATAAATTGGAATTTTATTAAATCGGTTTTTTAAACTTAACAAGTTTTTCAACATGAAAATTTGAATAATTTTTATTTATAACATTAAAATATAAATCATACAACATTGAAATATAAATCAAACATCTTAAATCTTTTATTTTCAAATCGTACAGCATTAAAATATATATCAAACCTCTTAAAATCTTTTTGGTAACACAAAAAAACAAAGTTGCAATGCTTTTAGCAAACAAAAGGCAACTGATATACATTATTAGTTATATTAACTAAACAACAATATATAACATAATAACATAATGGTTGATAAATAGATCAAACCATATTTGTACAACAACTAAAAAACAATTCTAAATGATTCATGAATCATTTATCATATTCGTCTTCTAATTTCACATATTATACAAAAAAGATCAAATAACTCATTTGATATGTATTACAAACGTGGTATAGTAATTGGAGTCATTCATCGCACCAACATACACAAAGTTGATTTATAGACAAATATTTTTAACTTATAGTCATCTCTACACATGAATCACATTTAATGTAACCAGCTTCAGCCATTGCTCTCTCAAGCATTTCATCAAATAGATTTCATGCATCCATCAATCCCTTATGTTTATAGAATGTGAGCCTTCCTTTTGCCAATGCTACTCTTCGCTACAAATCAATTAAGAACTCAGTGCAAGGAAATCTGTTAAGAAAGTAAAGAACACCAACGATTCCCAACTTGAACAGTTTATTCACTATAAACCAGTTCGATCAAACATTTACTTACATCAGAAAACTCTCTACAAAATTCACTCACATTCAAACATTTACATGAATCTCAAGAAGACTTTACACACAAAGATCTTCTAGATCTAAGTATGAATACACTGGGAGAAAACCCTAATTTTAGAGAGAAGACTTAGAGAGAAAAGAGAATCACACACGAAAAATATCTACTGACTTATCTACACACACAGAACACAATATATATCTCGGGTATACAGCTCCATGGAGCTATCCACAAACCCGCGTGTAAACCCGGTAACCTGCACAAGATATACACAACACACCCAATACAAATACAAATATACAGAACTTACCCTGCATAAGAATTAATGACAAGTTTGATGTATTGGATACTTATTTCACCACCCCCCCCCCCCAAACTGATCATTAATTCAAAAAATTTATTAACTTTTAAAAATATCTATCATACCCAAACGACTAGAAATATATTCATGCTGTGAAATACTCAATGACTTTGTCAAAATATCTGCATTTTGATTTAAAGAACTAATTTTATTTATTTTCAAAATACCCTTTTCAATTTTTTCACGAATAAAATGCAGATCTATTTCAAAATGTTTAGTTTTTTCATGAAATACAGGATTTAAAGCTAATTTAATAGCTGACTCATTATCACAAAAAACATTAACTGGAGTTAAACCATTAATATCAAAATGAAACAACAATTTTAAAATCCAGATTATTTCACAAGCTACCGAGCCCAATGCTCTATATTCAGACTCAGTTGAAGAACGTGAAACAGTACTTTGTTTCTTACTTTTCCAAGATACAAGAGAATTTCCAAAATATACAAGAAAACCAGTAACAGATTTTCTACTAAATAAACATTTAGCCCAATCTGCATCTACATAAGCAGTAAGATTCAATGAGTTATCCTTTGTTATATGTACACCCTTACCTGGACAATTCTTCAAATACCTTAACAATCTAAATGCTACTTTTAAATGAGATTTATGAGGTTTATGCATATATTGACTTAAAATGTGCACAACATATGAAATATCTGGACGTGTCATTGTTAAATAAATTAATTTTCCAATAAGTTTTTGAAATTCAGTTATATTAACAACACAATCAGATTTATCCAAATCTGATTCTCTTTTTAAAACCAAATTTGTTTCTAAAGGAGTTTTAACAGGTTTACAGCCAAGCATACCAAACTCATGCAACAACTCTAAACAATACTTTCTTTGATTCAGACAAATACCTTTATCAGTTTTAATAACCTCAATACCTAAAAAATACTTTAACTCTCCTAAATCTTTAATAAAAAATTGTGATTTTAAAAAATGCTTAACATTTTCCAATTCAGAATTACTGTTTCCTGTGATTATGATATCATCTACATACACCAGTAAAATGACAATTGTATTCTCATGACTTCTCACAAATATAGAATAATCATTCATGCTTTGTTTAAAACCAAAAATTGAAAGTGAATGACATAACTTTTCATTCCATTTCCTAGGGGCTTGTTTTAAGACCATATAAAGACTTTATTAGTTTACAAACCCTAATATCACCTTTTGAATGATATCCTTCAGGTTGACTCATATACACATCTTCAGATAAATCACCATATAAAAAAGCATTATTCACATCAAGTTGAAATAGAGGCCATGAACTATGAACTGCTAAAGACAATACTACTCTTACAGAAACCATTTTAGCAACAGGAGAAAAAGTCTCCTCATAATCAATACCTTCACGCTGACTATAACCTTTTGCTACAAGTCTAGCTTTAAATCTTTCAATTTCCCCATTAGCCTTATATTTAATCTTATAAATCCATCTACATTCTATAGGTTTTCTTCCTTTAGGAAGATCAGTAATTTCCCAAGTATTGTTTCTATAAAGTGCCTCCATTTCATCATTCATAGCTTTTATCCAGTTAGTATCTAAAGCATCTTCACTATAATTTTTTGGTTCAACAGTTTTATTAAGATTTGAAACAAAACATAGATTTTCATTATCCAGTAGAGAATAGTTAACTGTTTTTTCAATACCAAATTTATGTTTTCCTTCCACAATATAATCACTAAATTTAGCAGGCAAATGCACAGTACGACCAGACCTAGTAGTCCTAATAGATTGATCACTTTCAAGAGAATTTGTATTATCTTGACCATTTTCCTTAGACATTGTAAAAGAACTAGGAAACATCTCACCAGAAGAAGGCACATGTGCCTCCCCAGTCTGGTTGCTGACATCAAACAAATTAGTCTCATCCAGATATTGGTCTGCACTAGCACCATTCCTCTGATGGACATCTCTCAAGTTATCTATTCTAGAATTATCAAGTAATGAACTAGAGTACAAAGAATCATCATAGGAAAAAGGATCACTAGAGCTCAAAGGATCATTATATTTATTTGTAATTGAAGAAGATTTGAGCTTGAAAGGAAAAACAGACTCATAAAATTTAACATCCCTGGAAACAAAAACAAGATTTGAGTCAAGACTAAGAACTTTATATCCTTTTTTATCAGAAGAATAACCAAGAAAAACACATTTATCAGCCCTTTCAGAAAATTTGTCCAAATTATTTAATTTTGTTGCAAAACATAAACATCCAAAAACTCTAAGCCTATCAAAAACAGGAGAAGACTTGTAAACCAATTCATAAGGAGAAGCTCCTTTTAACACAGAAGTAGGAGTTCTATTAATTAAAAAAACAGAAGTTAAAACAGCTTCTCCCCAATACTTGAGAGGTAAACCAGATTGAAAAATCAAAGATCTAGCAACATTAAGAATGTGCCTGTGTTTTCTCTCCACAACACCATTTTGTTGTGGAGTGTGAACACAAGAAGTTTGATGTATAATGCCTTTAGACTCAAACAAATGTCTCATCTTATTATTTAAAAATTCAGTTCCATTATCTGACCTAACTGTTTTAATTTTAACTTCAAATTGATTTAAAAGAATATTAAAAAACAACAAGACACACTCATAAACTTCATCCTTTGATTTTAACAAATATACCCAAGTAGCTCTAGTAAAATCATCCACAATGGTCAAGAAATATCTAAATCCTTCTACAGTGGTCACTCTATAAGGACCCCACACATCCAGATGAATTAAATCACCAAGACCTGAAGTTACATGTTGACTAACAGGAAAAGATTCTCTAGTTTGTTTTGCTTTATGACACACATCACATGGAGGAAGAACATCATTATCAAAACTAAGTTTTTGTTTTAAAGAATTCAAAGCTTGATCAGAAGGATGACCAAGCCTGTTATGCCAAGTGAGTTTAGAAACACAACAAAACGATGAGGAATTATTAACCCTAAGAGAATTACCTGAAGGTTCACTATTCATGTAATAGAGACCTCCAGACTCTCTACCATTCCCCACCATCACCTTTGATTGTAAACCCTGAATTTTGCAACCATGTTCATTAAAAATGACTTCACAATTACTGTCCTTACAAACTTTATGAACAGATAACAAATTTACATTAAAGTCAGGGACAGCAAAAACATCAAACAATGTTAAAGAATTAGTCATATTCATATTACCAATCTTTTCTATTTTAGCAGAAGTACCATTAGGATGACTAACAAGAAGATTCAATTGAGACACATCCACAGTGTCATGAAGAAGAGATTCAGAAGCAATCATATGTTGATTTGCCCCTGAATCTACAATCCATTTCTGATTATTAAGAGAGGAACTAAAAGCTTGAAATAAGCAAGTACCTGCCATATTAGCACTAGCAGATGCTTCCTCATTAACCTGCTTATCATTTATAAGTTGCAAAAATTTGATGTATTGTTCCTTGGTAAGCTAATGAAACTCAGAATCTCCAACAGAATCAGTAGAATTAGAAACACTAGAACTCCCAGAAGGAGTTGTAGCAGAATTAACAGAAAAGGATTTTTGACCATTAAAATCATTTTTCTTCTTAAAATCTTTTGGATACCCTATTATTTTGTAACACTTATCAATTGAATGACCTTTAACACCACAGTTTTTGCATTGAACAATTTGACTCTTATTTTTATTAGAACTGTTGGAGTTAAACTTATTATTAAATCTACTATTAAAAGCAGTAGACTGAGACTTAGATGAAGTTTGAGATGATTGAAGAGAACCCAAAGAACCATTTCTTTGGAGAGACTCTTCTCTAGACAATATAGAAAAAGCAGTTTTAACAAAAGGTAATGGTTCCATCAGTAAAATATGACTCTTAACCTGACTATATGAATCATCAAGACCACTAAGAAACTGCATAAGTTTCATGAGATTAGAGTGATCCTTTTGTTTAACAGCAGCTTCACATGTACATTCAGTGAGACTAGTAAGACCATCAAATTCTTTCCAAAGAGAGTCAAGCCTATTGAAGTAGTCTGAAAGAGAAATTCCATTTTGTTTAAAATTATTTATTTGTTGATGAATATTAAAAACCACAGAACCATCTGACTTGTTATAAGTTTCAAACAGGCTATTCCAAACATCCTCAGCAATGTCAGAATAGGCTTGACTCTGATAAATGGAATCAGAAACAGACGACAGGAGCCAAGAACAAACAACTGCATTGGCCCTATCCCACTTAATTTGTTTGGATTCATCAACACTCGATTTTTTACAAGTTCCATCTACAAAACCAAGTTTATTTCTAGCCTTAAGGGCTCTAGACATAGAACTTCTCCATAATCTAAAGTTCTCATTACCAGTTAGTTTTATTGTAATAATTGTTGTAACAGTATTATCAGAAGGATGGACAAACAGAGGATCATCAAAATTAACTTGATCATCTTTTCCACTTCCACCCGGAGGATCAGTAGACCCAGCCATACCAAAAGATTAATCACAAAACTTACTACATAAATGAGATAACAAAAGAAAAAAAACACGAAAAAACAGACTCGAGTATTGACTTAAAGTCCAGATGGTCACCACGTTTGTCGGGGCCCAAGACAATCAATACCGAGTCAAGAAAATCATAAAGAACACACTACGAAAGCATATAAAACGCAAACAGCAATAACTGGTGTACTCAAGATATCCAGAATCTCACAAACAAAATATGAAAAGAATAGAAGAGAACAAGAAATCCCTCACAGTGCTATAGTGACGATTTCTTTAATGAATCGACTCTACTTGTCCGTTCTCTACTTAGGGTTTATCGGTGATCAACTCCGACCCCTAGAGAGTTATTTCAGACAGATAGATTAATCGAATGAAGCAACACCGATGTTAGCAACACCAAGTATCCAGCAACTGAACCTGCAAGGATCCACAAAGAACTCACAGTACCAGGATTCTTAAAAAACTTTTCACTAAAAACACCGATCTAAAGATTCAATGAAAGAAAACTTCAGATCAACCAAAAAACTGTAAAAGAGAAGCAAAAAAAGGTTAGAAACAACCTTTAACGATGACGTTCTGAAAAAACAATCATCGACGAACACCAAAAACGAAGAACACGAAGCCTACAGCTCTGATACCATGTTAAGAAAGTAAAGAACACCAACGATTCCCAACTTGAACAGTTTATTCACTATAAACCAGTTCGATCAAACATTTACTTACATCAGAAAACTCTCTACAAAATTCACTCACACTCAAACATTTACATGAATCTCAAGAAGACTTTACACACAAAGATCTTCTAGATCTAAGTATGAATACACTGGGAGAAAACCCTAATTTTAGAGAGAAGACTTAGAGAGAAGAGAGAATCACACACGAAAAATATCTACTGACTTATCTACACACACATAACACAATATATATCTCGGGTATACAGCTCCATGGAGCTATCCACAAACCCGCGTGTAAACCCGGTAACCTGCACAAGATATACACAACACACCCAATACAAATACAAATATACAGAACTTACCCTGCATAAGAATTAATGACAAGTTTGATGTATTGGATACTTATTTCAACAAAATCTTTAGCCTAATACTTCAAGGCTATAATTCCAATGAATTACAAAATATATGAATTATAAGGAATAAAGCATCGTATATGAATACTATTCCACTAACAATAACAAATAATAATGTGATTTCCATCAAATATATACTAGAATTTTAGTTAATAAATGCAATTTACAGCAACAATAACAACTAACTTCAGTTAAAATGTGATTTTCAACAAATATATACATCTAATAAGTCAATAACAACTAATTTTAACAAATTGAACAACATTTATTTTTTCATGTTTCAGCAAAATAACAACTAATATCGTTTTTTTATAGAATTAAATCACATAAAATGTCTTCTAGTATTTAAAGAATTAAAGTTATAGACGTCGACGCCATACGCTTTGGGTTAAATATTAATTTATCATTTATATTATCCGATAAAAAAATTATATACGGATCGTGAACCATCGTCTACATCCACCCATCTGAATAAAGACAATGCTATACTCGACATTCGACCCGACACTAAAATATTCCCCATTTGAATACACAATATTCAAACAAACTTCAATCCTTATTCAAATCCTCTAATGCCTTCACAACCACTTCACTTTCACTCATATCATATATTTATATTTATATTCACTTCACCTAAAATCGTTCCTTCAATATTCCCGCCCATCTATTTCTTTATGCAGATTGCAGATACAGTCATACACCAGCATCCGACTTTAATAATATTCCCCTTTCCTCTTTGCCCACACACCATTTTTCTTTATTTTGTTTTTCTCTCAAGATCTATAATGGCGAACCCATCTCCAGTTTCCAGATAGACGCTGTTTGTAAATCAAGAGAAAGTAACCGACTTGGCTGTTATTGAATGAATTTGGAGGGACTATGGAGCTTTTTGAGTTCATTAATGGCTGAAAATGGGATTTGGATATCAGGTTCATGTGTTATCTTTTCTGTAAACTAGAAGTTCATCTCATGTTATCATAGATAAAGACTGGTGCTTTTGATGTGTTTGTTATGATTGATTGTACTCATTTGGATTCAATATTCATTGCTTTACATACAGCCTCAAATCTCAATAATGACTGAGAACACGACAGGTAGGTGACCCCCACTATCATTTTCACACATTTTTTGAGGGGTTCTTGAAAAAAAAAAAAAAAAGATGAAACCTTAAAAACTTAAACGTTGAAGCCGTGAGTACCAAACAAACAAGCAAGGGTTAGGAGAGAAAATAAAGGAGATATTTGGCGAAAATTAAGTCACGATTTCATAAAGGGGTCCATGTTCTAGTCACGTGCTCATGCTTCCCTCTCCCATAAACCATAACTCCCACCCCACCCCACCCAAGAATCTCATTCTTTATATTGGAAATAAGGGTTACTTTTTTCAAATCTTGATTTGATTAAGCCTAATAAAGATTACCAGTTTCAGGTAATTACTTGATCATATCAAGTGTTGGATTTCATTTTAGCATGATTTGGTTTACTTAAATGTGGAATTTTTGAAAGAACATCCTGCCTAATTCTTGACAAGTCCCCATTGAAATCTTGATTGTGTGTTTAGATAGGTTGGTGGGAGTTTGGTATCTATCATGAATTATGAGCATGCCTAAGTGAGTGATAGAGAGGGTAAAGTGGTCCTTAAAAGTTTTGAATCTTGTGGGCTCGATTTTTCTGTGACTGATTAGATGATATCATAATGCAATTGTCGTTGAGTCATGTGATTGTCATCTCTTTCCTAATTTATTCTATTCTCTAAACTTTTTAAACTCATGTTACTTTCCTGCCTCTACATGGTAATCTCATTTATAAATCACACTTGATTATTTAGGGGTTAAATTTCATTTGTTTAAATTCACTGTTCTGGTAAAGTTTTGTTGCTAAAAGTAGGTGCACATTGGGATTGAGTGAGGTATGGGTTCCATTCCATTTCTCACAAGAAAAAAGAATATCTTCTTGGGTTATGAAAAAGTTCTCAAGTCTTTATCTTTTTCAATTCCCTTGATACTTATCATCTATTCTGCATAAACATGGTGTCTTTTGCTTCATATCCTTCGCCTTTTCACTTTCAATGAGTATGGGGCACCATTAGAGTTCTTTTAGCAAGTGGGTCACTCTTTCTTCATTTCCAAAATACAACTGTGAAGTAGAAGTCTAAGTTTCTTGTTTTTCTTTCAGCTGGGATCTTGCAATTCTGAAGCATGGATCTTGAATATGGAAATTGTTGGGCCAATTCCAAGGTATCAATCAAGAGCATTGAAGAAATCTTTTTTTTTTTTTTCCGGTTTTCAATTTCTTTCTATATATGTAATATAAAATGTTTTTGTTTAAATTTGTTTAGAAGGATTCATGGAGGACAACTTTGCTGTTAGCTTATCAAAGTCTTGGTGTCGTCTATGGTGACCTCAGCATTTCTCCACTTTACGTTTACAAAAGTACATTTGCAGAAGACATTCATCACTCTGAAACAAACGAAGAGATTTTTGGGGTTCTTTCTTTTGTCTTCTGGACATTAACCCTTGTCCCTCTTTTCAAATACGTGTTCATAGTCCTCCGAGCTGATGATAATGGCGAAGGTAAACCTCATATAATTTCTCATTATTTGATTTGATTTCAACCCAATTAAAATCAAATTAAAAGTTAAAATTTCTAATCGATTGATCTTATAGGTGGTACTTTTGCTCTTTATTCGTCGATTTGCCGGAATGCTAAAGTGAGTCTGTTACCAAACCGACAAGTGGCTGATGAATCATTATCTACATATAAACTTGAGCAAACTCCCGAGAGAAAAAACAACACAAAAGTGAAAATGTTGCTTGAAAAATACAAGTTTTTGCATACTGCTTTGCTAATTTTGGTTCTTCTTGGCACCTGTATGGTGATCGGAGATGGACTCCTTACACCGGCAATATCTGGTAAATATAAATCTTGTTTAATTTACATTTCCACCCTTCGTTTTTAAGTTTATTAACAACTATCGTACTGTGTATTTGTTTGTTTTGCAGTTTTTTCTGCAGTTTCTGGGCTTGAGTTATCTATGTCCAAAGATCACCATCAATGTGAGTTTAAAGCTTTCCGTCTTTTAGGGGGTGTTTCAGTTTGTGTGTACGTTAATAATTAAATTTTTTTTGAGTGTTTGAGTACAAGTTATTATTATTCTGAATTTCTGATTGTCAGATTATTTAATGTTAAAATATGTAGAAGCCGAGTAAAAAAAAATTTACAAAAAAAAAAGATTATTGAGATAAATTCAATATTTTCAAAACAGACATCTCCACACCCAACTTTATTATAAATGCAGCTTTTTTTTCATCATTTTGCATGATTGTAGGTTGGGGGACCCTTCATTTTGTTAAAACCATGGTCTCATGGTCCCTTCTTTAAACTTATACATGTTCTTTCTTTCTAAAAGCGTTGTAAATTTTAATTGGATGGAAAAAAATGTTTTTTTTTTTTATGCTCGAAATGTTTTCTTATAAGAATTAAAAATAAAATATTGTTTTGTTATATTTGCAGATGCAGTAATACCCATTACTTGCTTCATATTAGTGTGCCTGTTTGCACTACAACACTACGGGACACATCGAGTTGGGTTCTTTTTCGCGCCGATTGTGTTATTATGGCTTATTTGCATAAGTGCCCTTGGTGTATACAATATCATTCATTGGAATCCAAAAGTCTATCAAGCTCTTTCACCTTATTACATGTTAAAGTTCTTCAGGAAGACCAAAAAACAAGGCTGGATGTCTTTAGGAGGGATTTTACTATGCATAACAGGTAAAAAAAGTACAAGTCTTTTTTCACCATTTGGTGTCAAATCAACTGTCTTTATTATTACATGTTTTACCTTTAAAATTGATTGAAACTTTTTTGATGACCCCAAAAGTCAAAATTGAATCAATGTAGGCTCGGAAGCTATGTTTGCTGATCTTGGTCACTTCTCTTATGCTGCAATTCAGGTAGATTTAGACTGTTACAAAGGTTATCTATATTTTGACACTACGTGTTTGATATTAACGGGTATTTTGTATTTTTCCCATTTTGCCCTTGCAGATCGCCTTCACTTTTCTGGTTTACCCGGCGCTCATACTTGGTTACATGGGTCAAGCAGCCTACTTATCAAAGCATCACGAGATGAACGACAACATCAGCTATTACGTTTCGGTCCCAGGTATTTTCAATTTTGTTTGTTGATTAAAGGGCAAAATCGTAAATTAGCAAGTGGTTTTACGTGATCCCATTTGATTTCAGAAAGCTTGAGGTGGCCGGTGCTTGCAATTGCGATTCTTGCTTCTGTTGTGGGAAGCCAAGCGATCATCAGCGGGACATTCTCGATCATCAACCAAAGTCAATCACTCGGTTGCTTTCCAAGAGTCAAAGTCGTGCATACATCCGATAAAATTCATGGTCAAATCTACATACCGGAGATCAATTGGATACTCATGATCCTATGCATCGCTGTCACCATCGGTTTTCGTGATATCAAACACATGGGAAATGCATCTGGTACACCTGTTATGTCATGTCATATGTCATAACATCAAACACAGTACACTCTGTTTTATCTAAATGTTCGCTTTTGATGTGATTGCAGGATTGGCGGTGATGGCGGTGATGCTTGTGACAACGTGCCTCACATCATTAGTAATCATTTTATGTTGGCACAAACCGCCAATTGTCGCGTTATTTTTCCTATTATTCTTCGGTTCAATCGAGTTACTCTACTTCTCGGCTTCCCTAGTCAAATTCCGCGAAGGTGCATGGCTACCGATCCTACTCGCCCTCTTCCTAGTCACCATAATGTTCGTTTGGCATTACGCGAGTGTCAAAAAATACGAATACGACCTTCACAATAAGGTCTCGTTAGAATGGCTCCTAGCCTTGGGTCCCACTTTAGGCATGTGTCGTGTACCCGGGATCGGGCTCGTGTTCACCGATTTAACCTCGGGGATCCCCGCAAACTTTTCGCGGTTTGTCACAAACCTTCCGGCGTTCCACCGTATTCTAGTGTTCGTCTGCGTGAAATCGGTACCCGTCCCGTTCGTCCCGCCGGCCGAAAGGTACCTATTAGGGCGTGTGGGTCCCGCGTCCCTTCGAGCTTATCGGTGCATCGTGCGGTACGGGTACCGCGATGTGCATCAAGATGTGGATTCGTTCGAGTCCGATCTCGTTAAACGGTTAGCCGATTTCATCCACTATGATTGGTGCCGACCACGGGCGAGCAGTGCTGGTGATCACGCGGGGGCTTCCGATCGGTCATCCGGTGAGCACCGACTCGCGGTGATTGGAAACTTTGATGTGGATGAAAACATGCAACAAGAAAGTGTGTCACTTGGGTTCCAAACGGTTGAGAGCATAGGGGACATTATTGAGATGAGTTCACCAAAAGAGAGACGGGTGCGGTTCACGGTTGATGATAATGATGAGTCGGAAAATTCAAGTTCACCGGATGTGCAAATGAGGCGTGAGCTTGAAGATTTGTTGGCGGCTCAACAAAGTGGGACCGCGTTTATTCTCGGGCACTCACATGTGAAAGCAAAACAAGGATCGTCTGTTTTTAAAAGATTAGCGATTAATTTTGGGTATAATTTCTTAAGAAGGAATTGTCGGGGACCGGATGTGGTGTTGAAAGTGCCTCCCGCGTCTTTGTTGGAAGTTGGCATGGTTTATGTTGTATAAACTTAGTTTGTGTAACTAGTTTATGTTGATATATATCAAAATATGGAAGAAATGGAGTTCCCAAATTGGGTAAATGTTTGCTTTTCACTTAATAGAATTCACTCAAATGTTGTTTCTTCAAATATTATTTATCCAAACACAAGTTTATAAAGATAACACTTCATAGAAAAACAAACAATATATGTACAGAAAGAACGACTTAATAGAAAAAGTCAGTAGTTTATTTACTGAACCTCATCACACGACAATTCCCAGAGTTGAAGAATAGAAATACAACATTTATTAGTGAAATAAACTAACCTCTTTTCTTTCTTACTATAATCTTGTTCAAGTTCCACGAAGATCACGAACACGATTCTGAATCAGTTTCCTCTCCCACTCCGCCACATTCCCAAACGCATCTTCCGGAAGATTCTCGAAAGGCTCTTTCCAAGGATCATTTTTAGCCAAATCATAAGTAGCACCTCTTATCGCCTTTTTATTCGGTCCACATGGTCTTATTGTAGTAAGCTTATCATATGCTGTATTCAACTACACGCAAACACAAATCCAATCAATATAAAAATGTAAAATTGCATTGACATCGGTCTGAGTCACTGTCCAATGCAGTACAACCTTATGTTATGTTGAGAAAAAGGTTAACTCACATCCATGTCAAGGAACCAGAACATGTAAGCAATGGAAACAGCAGGAGCCCGACCTAAACCAGCTGTGCAATGTACATACACCCTTCCTTTTCCTTCAGAAATGGCCCATTCTAGTGAAGAAACAGCTTTTGGTAACATGCTCCTTAAAGAATCCGGATCAAAATCTCTTGCCTGCACTTTAAGAAAACACAAGACTTAAATTCTTGTGATTTGATTTGATTTGAGTTATTGGTGATTAGATAAGTTGTTGTGCTTACGGGTCTTCTCATATGGCGTATTCCAAGTTGTTTACATCTTTTGACTATCGACTCCAAATCTATTCCCCAATAAGCAATATCGCTGTCCTGTTGTAAGTTAAGAATGTATGCCACATTTTGTTCGTTTTTAAGGTGGTCGATATCTTCAGCTTTTTGAGGTTGAGATCCAACGATAAGATTTTCCGTTATCAGATTATAATTCATGCCTGAAAAGGCACGCCAAATATTGTTATAGATACTATCAAGAATCAAAGATATAACCTTTTTTTAATCTTTCTTTTTTACACCATAAAAGTGAAGCTTTTTGTAGGTACTTTACAATTTACAATTTACATTTATGTATCCTCTTTTTCATCTTTCTGTAATTGACTTTGACTTTTGGTAGTCACAGGAATAAAGGTAAAATGCATATCGTAGATTCGTAGGTTTATGTTAAAGACTTCCAAAAGGCAAACACATATAAAAAACCCAAAATAATAACACAAATAACACCTTATCAATTGATTTGAGACCCTAGACACATGCAATAAACAATCTCCGAAAGTAGAAGAATTTAAATTTGTCAATTGTTGATAGTCACTACAGTAATTGAAGTATTCGTCGCAGATATCAATCAAATTGAAACAAATTAGTTTAGCCAGATTAAAGAAGTACGTCCAAGATCACATGAGGGATTCAATAAAACCCACAAACCATTACATGAATTCGTCCAAACCCATGTAAATATTCATCGGTAACATAACTATTTCATTCGAATCCAAATAAAAAATAGAGACAAGAGAGATACTGACCAAGATCATGGTGATACTCATAAGGGTTTCTCATCATTCTCTTCATGGCAGTGTTGTAATCCTCCACTTTGTGTGTTGTTGAGCTTTGACGACTCTTGCTTGGTGGGGTTTCATCGATCTCATTTTGTGTTGCTTTACAGGAAATTGTGTCTGGTTTGAGGTTCGTAGGAGTGAGATTGAGATTGAATTGGAGTTTCCTATTGTTCGGATTTGAGAAGAGAAGTTTGATTTCGAGGGGTGAAGATGCAAACATGAAAGATGAAGAAGAAAAGGGAGAGGGAGCAAGAGATTTCATTTTCACACTATCTCCTCCACTGTCATGTGTTCCTCCTGTTTTTATGGTTTGTGGCAATTTCAATTCCTGTAAAACGCTTCTTTACGCAAACAACAACCTATATAAAATATAAATTTCATAAACATAACTAAAATGGGTAGAAGTTTTTGACCAAGTTGTTTTCTATATAAAACATCACATATTTTGTAACGGGAACAAATTACAATCACAAAAAATCTTATTTTTCTAATAAAAAAAAATCATATACTGCTGGAATATATAATTATTCAAAAAGTTTCATATTTCTTGTCTACCTCAAATTAAACATATTTATCCTAAAGATCATTTTCTTCTGGGGATGAGCATCGGAACCGGGTATCCGCTTTTGGAACCGGAACCGCCTTGGAACTGCTGGTTTTGGAACCGGCACTGCCTTAGGTGGTTCCGGTTTCGGTTCCTAAAGTTATGGAACTGCCTTAAGCGGTTCCGGTTCCGGTTCTCGTTTTTTCGGAACCGCTACCCGCTGGGTACCCGCCGGAACCGGTTAATATATATATATATATATATATATATATATATATATATATATATATATATATATATATATAATCTCATATAAATATGTGTGTTACTTAGACCAATTTAGAATATATATTGGTCCGGTTTTGTCCGTCTTTGGTCCGAATTGACTTGATTTGAATCGAACTAAATTGCGGTTTTATCGACAAAAGTTAACAAAATTAATGTAACCGGGTTACTCGCTCCCGGAACCGGAACCGCCGGTTCCGGGACTAGTTCCAAACATTTAAGAACTGCCTAGAGCGGTTCCGATTCCGGTTCTAACTTTCTAGGAACCGCCGGTTCCGGTTCCGGTTCTCGCCAAATGAGGCGGGTACCCGCCTATGCTCATCCCTATTTTCTTCTATTCAACTTTGTTAATACAATAACAAAGATGATTCGAGTATTTCAAATCAAACATCTTTATCCTAAAAGCATCTTTAATTGGTGAAGCCAAATTGGTAATCGGGATACCAGTTCTTTACAAAAATCGGGATACCATGTCCAAGTTGAAGAAACCCTTCGGATCACTTCCTTTGTTGTATTAACAACGATTTCGATAGGATCCACGCTACATTAACGGGGTCACAACTCACAATGACAATGTGATACCATGTCCAAGTTGGAGAGCTTTACACCTGAAGAACTCCATATAACCTAACAAATAGACCATATTTGGGATGAATATGTATGATTTGAAACACTGTTACCGAATTAACAAATTGAATAACATAAAAGAGTTTTTGTGACGAAAATTCTTGATTTAAACAAAACAAGTGTCACAAATCGATTTTTTTTTATAATATTGTGGCTTTCATGTCATATGGCCATGCTACGCCAACACCGTACTACAACTCAACATGACAATTAGGTAACCGAGATCCTAATGAAATGGTCAACATTAAACGAAAGTAAAAAAATATAATATTGGATTTAAAACAAAAAGTAATAAAGTTTCTAAATTGAAGAAAAGTATTAGTCAGTTACTTTTGTATTATTATCCCTTAAGTTAATTGCGCATGTTAAAATATATTTAAATTATAGCCCTATAATTTTGTATGTGAGGATAATGATATCGCATAATTTCAGGACCGGCCCAAAGGCCGGGCGAGCTGGGTCATGGCCCAGGGCAGCAACAAATAATGGGGCATCAAATTTTATCTATTCTTTATACGTATGTCTTTTTTGGCCCAAAATAATAATCACAACATAAATCCAAGGGCGTAGGTCTGAGAAGGCACGAGAGTCGCTAACAAGAAACAAGTAGATGCCTTCGTCTTTTTGGGGAAAACAACCTCCACGCCTAATTCAAGGAGTCCGACAGAATTGAAGAAGATGAGGAGACGGGGAGGAATTGATTGGATCAACGCTAACTTGCGTCTTTACCTGCTGTGATTCCCTAATAAATCAATTAATCAAAGATTTAACTATTATATATTTCCCATATGCTGTCCTCTCTATTCTGTATCTAATATGTAATCTCTTTCAAGTTTCATCTCTAATCTCTTACTTGTTACTTCTTAGATACTTTCTCAATCTCGTTAATCGTTGTTTTTAGTTCTATCCTTCATTGAAGCTGTGGCATAGAGATGTATGGCTAGTAGCTCGAACACGACCAAGTCCATCAAGTATTTGACTAATTGGCTGTTTGAGTATATGATTTGTGAATATTGTGAAGCAATAGTTTTCTTGTATAAAGTTTAAGTACAAATTTTGTTGTTTTATAATTTATAAACGATTTAATATGTCTTCATTAATTAAGAAATAGTCATATTGTTTGAGTAATTAAATGATTTGTCTAATTGCTCTCACAATGAACCAACACTAGTTAATAGAATTTGGGTGTTCAATTGTTTCGTTAGAGAGTACTTTCATGTGAGTTTGTTTGAATAGGATTAGAGTATTTAGATGTTTATTAAAGTGTGCTAATTTTGGTTTTAATAAAACAACAATTTGTTAACATGCGTAGAGTTTTTACATTGTTTATTAGAGTATTTTAATGATAATTTGTTTGATTTTGAGTTGATTACTGTTTATGTTTATTTCAGTATGCTTTGTGCCTTTATCCAATAATTTACATGTTTATTAGAAGGATTAAAAGTATAATTTACATATCACAAGAAACAAATCTACTTGTTGCAATCCGAAGCTTTGTCCATCCATTGTATACCGTAACAAAGAAGTTTTTTAAAAATTAAAAATTATAGAGGTTATATATGCAGACTAAATGGCGTAAGAAAGATTGAATTGTTAAGCATAATTGATATTTTTACAACAAAGAATATACCAACACAAATACATCAATTTAGGTGATGTTAGCAAGTTTTTGTTTGTATGTATACAAATTTTATATATATAAAAATGATTTTTATTTTGGTTTTATTACTCTACGTTGTATACAGGTTCAGTACAAATATAGGGGCATTGATAAGTGTTTTTGTCCGGGGTATGAAAAATGCATGGACCGGCCCTACATAATTTATATAAAAACCATGTAAATGCCTGTAGGAAATGCCCACCCTAATTTCCTAGAACCGTAATTGAAACAATCGGTTTCAAAATGTTGGAACCAAAATCACAATTAGTTACACTGGTTTCTAAGATATTTTTAGCAACATTCTTTTTTTTTTTTTTCCAATTATGAGACATGGACCAGACATTATGATGTGAGTTTTTTTTTTTTTTTTCTTTTGAGAACTACACTTTTATGTATCTTTCTTCAAAAAAATCGAGAGGTTTAAACTTTTAATGCAAAAAATAAACAAAAAAATTGCAAATAACACTAACAAATTTCATCCGCTGCCTATAAATCTAAAAAGAAAATATACATTTTTACTATCTTTTTCATTTTTGCACGAAAATAAATTCTTGTAACCTATGTTAAGGGCACGTGATAGGCACGTGGTAGGCACGTGATTGTTAGAAAGAAATGAAACAACCCAAAACAACTTACATTTGTTTAATATATATTCAAAACATATGTTTTGATATGTATGTTTGATAATTTCTAAATAAATTTTGTACAGTAGCTTTTGATAATTCGTACATACGCGCTTGATGGTTATAAGAAAAGGTTTTATAGATCAGAACCAATATTATTAATACTAGGTGTGAGACCCGTATATTATACGGGTTTGATAAAACAAAAAATTAAATATCAAAGTTTAAACAAAAATTTATTTAAATTTAAAATTTCACATTTGAAATTTTAAATTTTAAATTTAAATTTAAAATGAAACATATTAAATATTATATGAGTAATAATATTTTGTAATTTATTGGTTATTTTTAATTAAAGTAACTATTAATTGATGTGTAAATATGATACGTTAATTAAGAAAAGATAAAAAAATAAGAAAATGACAAATGGAAGAAACATTTAATCAAAAATACCAAAAAATGACATGTGTCAAAGTTAATGAGAGAGTGACATGTGGCAATATTATTTTCATTTATTAGGTAGGATTTTAATATTTAAATTTTACGGAATATATGTGTGCCATGCACATGATTTAAAAATTAAAGCTATTTTTGTTCTCCAAAGTTTCATTAGAAAAAGAACAATACACCATCAAGATTATATCAATTTTGGATAGGTCCGAAAGATTGACACAATCAAACATATCTAATAGGCATGCATGTAGTAGGACAGGTCACAAACCGGTCTCAAAACTAGAGGTGACAAAAATTGACACGACACGAACCCGACACAAAAATAAACGGGTTTGGGTAAGATATTTCAACCCGTTTAAATAAACGGGTTGACACGACACGACACGAAAATTAAATGGGTAAGGTTAAGGTTGAGAATTTCAATTCGAATATGACACGAAAATGACCCGTTTATTTATATGCAAGTTTTTTGAATTATTTAAATAAACTAGAAAGATACAAAACCAAAAGCATAAGTAAAAGAAAACCTTCGAATTGAATTGTTTTTTAATGTTGAAATAACTTAACCGTCTAGATAAAGATTTCATTTCAGTTTTTCGATTCTCTCCCAAACTACTCAGTCTCTTTCACCACTCTCACATCCTCATAAGTCATGACTTTGTCATCCGCTTCCCCAACTCCCACTCTTTTAATTTTGTCATCTGAACTTGCTATGATTTCATGTATTTTGTCTCCAAACAATTAGTTTTTCCTTTACGACTACCAAACTCCTATTCTTTCAACATGCTCAATCTTTTAACGTCACATGACACGACATATTTTAAGGTATATCCCTAACCCGAAACCCGACACGAACTCGATACAAAAATAAATGGGTTGACACGACACGACACGTTAATTAAATGGATCGGGTTATGGTCAAGCACTTTCAACCCGTTTAGTGCTTCGACACCACACGAACCCGACACGACACGACACGATTGCCACCTCTACTCAAAACTGAACCAGTCCAAAACCATCGGTACAAACAAGGTCTTTCATTTTGCTGAACAGCTAGTCACTGGCCAGTCCCGGATCGGCATCCTTGACAAATCTATTGCAGTCTGGGTCGACCCCATATTGGTCTTCTGCTTTTTGCCCACAATTTATAAATCACCCAACTCCAACCTAACTCGGTCATTTATCAAATCAACCAACTCCCTCTTACAACCTACCTAACACAACTCTTTATATATGAATCCGAACAAGAAAAAAAATTGAAACGGAAAAATGAAAGAATAGATAGCTAGACGAGATTGGTCTAGAACCATAGCCGATCCCAAGGTAATTCATGCCCGAGGTGAAAAAAAAAATGGTCCATGCATGTTTATACTAATACAACTACAAAAAATCCATTTATTATGGTAAATGTTGGAATCCTAAGTCGAGTAGGACTTGGAGACCAAGTAATAGCAACCTAGTTTTTAGGAAATCATAAACAAGTAGGTTTCTAGTTTCCTAATTGTAATCTAATTACAAGTCGGTAGTTAGGAGTATATATATACATTGTTTTAGGTCGAGCCATGATCATTGGAAAACATTGTAATATCGTGAGTTTTGAGAGAGTTTCTCAAATAATTAAAGAGTTATTTTGATTAAAACAATCATGTTTACATATTCCAATCTTTAATTGGTATCAGAGCTAAAAAACAAGAAGCTGTGAGATCGATTTTACTTGTTGACGAGTCAGGTCAACATGGCTAATGCAGGGGAAGACGGAGGACCTACTCTGGTGAGGACCAATGAGGTGGGAGCGACTTCTGTTGTTTGTCTGATGCTCACACCAACAAATTACACTGTATGGGCCCTGCGTACGAAGGTGGTGCTTAGAATTCACAAGGCTTGGACAGTGATCAATCCAGGAACAGAAAAGAATGAAGAGAAATATTACCTTGCAATAGGATTGTTGTATCAGGCAATCCCGGAAGATCTAATCATGCAAATCGGAGATGTGGAATCTGCCAAGGGACTGTGGGAATCGATCAAGGCTCGCTATGTAGGAGTTGATAGGGTGAAAGAGGCCCGATTGCAAACCCTAAATGCAGAATTTGATCGATTGAAGATGCAAGAATCTGAAACGATTGATAGCTATGCTGGAAAGCTATCTGGAATCGCGTCTAAATCAGCAGCCCTAGGAGAAACCATTGATGAATCGAAGTTGGTAAAGAAGTTCCTCAAAACACTGCCCCGATCGAAGTTCATCCAGATCGTTGCCTCCCTTGAACAGGTGTTGGACCTGAAATCAGTTGGCTTTGAAGATGTGGTGGGACAACTCAAGGCGTACGAAGAGAGCATAAAAGAAGAAGAGGACGACGGAGGAGAAGGTCACGCAAGAGTGATGCTCACGAAATCAGCGTCGTCTGGCAGTGGTGGGTCTTCTGGATTTCATGGAGGAATGACAGGGAAGGCAAAGGGAAAAGGCTCGTCAAGTGGAACTATTCATGGAGCAACCGGGTCGAATGGTGGATCAGGCCAAATGTGTTTAAATCAAAACAGGCACAAGATGGGCAGCCCAATTCTAATTGCAAAAATTGTAATTGTTGTTGTCACAAGAATCGGAAAAATAGGGAAAAAGACTGATCTAAGGTAATTTGTTTTCGGTGCGACAAACCGGGTCATTTTGCTTCTGAATGTCCGGAACGACTCCAAAAATTACAAGAAGGTGATTTTTCGGAACATGACGACAATGACGAATCCGTTTTTTAAATACAGATCGGGGTTGAAGAATTCTCTAGAAGGACTTAGAGATTCGGGGGTGATTGTTGGAATCCTAAGTCGAGTAGGACTTGGAGACCAAGTAATAGCAACCTAGTTTTTAGAAAATCATAAACAAGTAGGTTTCTAGTTTCCTAATTGTAATCTAATTACAAGTCGGTAGTTAGAAGTATATATATACATTGTTTTAGGTCGAGCCATGATCATTAGAAAACATTGTAATATCGTGAGTTTTGAGAGAGTTTCTCATATAATCAAAGAGTTATTTTCATTAAAACAATCGTGTTTACATATTCCAATCTTTAGTAAAGTTATAGTTTCTCAATGTATGAAGCAAACATGTAATATATATATACCATATTCATACAAACTTATCGAGAATAAGAATGTCCAAGATCACAAAAAACTTTCTTCTTCACCAATCACCAACATTATCTCACTTATTAATCAATGCTCACCAATAGGCAATAGCTATAGACAATAGATAACACACCTTTTATTCAAGGCTTTTAAAATATACCAAACCAGACTTAGGTTACGTTGGATTTGGGGGCGATTAAATTGAAGCATGTCGCACCAAGAGGACCAAGAAGTGGCAGTGGAAACTGGGTGACCACTAGTGAGACCGGTGACTGAAGAAAGGAAGCTGCTAAAACCAATTTCACAATCTAAGGGGGTGTTTGGGAAAACTTATTAAGCCTAAAAGATCTTTTTGTAAAAGTTCTTTTTATAAAAGTTCTTTTGGGGAAACAAAAGCCAAAAGTGAGTTTTAAAAAGTGTTTGGGTAGTATTTTTTTGATTTTTGAGTGTGATTTAGTTTTAAAAGTTCAAAAGTTACAAAAAGTCACACTTTCTTGACTTTTGAAAACTCACAATTTTCTTCTTTACAAAAAGTTATTTTGAAAAGAACTTTTGCATCATCCAAACATCTTTATATCTTTTTAGAAAAGTTAAAAGACAAAAGTCATTTAAAAAGTTTTCCCAAACACCCTCTAATTCCCAATATATGTCTTCAAAAAACGTTAGAAACAGATTAAGAGACATTTAAAGGCCATGTACAATTTTTAAACTTTTGGCCCAAAAATCTTTGAATTCAAAAATGTATACCAAAATCAACCTAGCTTGGCAAGTGAAATACATAATACAATAAAAAGTTATGATCGTAGTTCCAAAAACTCAAATCTTGAAAACAAATGATGAACAATTACTAATTATCTAACAAAGAAAAACAATTAATTACAATATTAGTATCAAGTACAAAAACAGTAAAGCATAATATTTGTATAGTTCATATCAAGTTATCCAATTATAAAGAAAATACGACACAAATAATGAACAACTAAACATCAGGTAGTTTAATATATATTGTTCTACAACTCTTTTATCTTTTTCTTAAAGTAAATTTTGTAATTTAATATGGTTCTTAATGAACTCTTTCTTTATAATGATAATATCCATAGTTTATTGGCCATTTCAAAATTAGTTTGGAACCTCTGTTAGAGAGGCAAAACACATGCTCAATTATATTAATGAAAAAAAAAGCAAAAGATTCCATGTGGTTTAAAGTGCTACATCCATGACATTTTTGCAAGGCGATTTTTTTTTCATTTGTTTAAACGTTTTATATTTTTTTCTTTAAATTTCTGATTTGTTTTTCTGAAATTTTGTTTCATATTTAGTGGGTGTTTGGGATAGCTTTTAAAAAAAAGCTTATTAGCTTTTTAAAAAGCTAATAAGCTAAAAAAATGTTTATCTATTTAAAAAGCGTTTTTTAAAACAGCTTTTTGGATGAGAAAAAATAAAGGCTTTCAAAAAACTGAAAAATCCTAGCTTTTTAGCTTTTTAACCATTTTAGTTCTGAACACTTTTTTAATTAAAAATTCACTTTTAACATACAAAAAAGTTAACCCACACATACCCGATTTCTTCCCACCCCCATATGGATAAATTTGGGCCATCTATGATTTTTGGGCCCAGTTCAACCGGTTACACTAACTAAACCTACTTATGACCAGACCGGGCCTGATATTACTATATAAACCGGACGTGTAGTTGCAATTTGCAAAGTAATGCGACGTCGACACGTAACTAATGAAATGAAAGAATATCAAGATTTGGAAAGTTAAAAGTTGGTAGAAAGAAAGGAAAATAAAAAACATTGTGGTATTATATTATATGCCCCAATCAGTAACGGAATTTTTTAAATATATGTATAATAATAGCAATAATAAAGGCACAAAAAAGACAGGTGTGTGGTGGTATAATAAAGTCTTCACCATTTATTTTCGGTGGGGAAGGTAGCTCAAAATGGTCTTAATTTAACAAATATTATATTATGTAAATGTAATACGACCTTACTCATTTATATTAATATTGTTAAGATCGTAATGGATTGTATGGTTTTACAATTGTACAATAAAAAAGGACCCCATAAAGTAAGTACGATCGTTCTTAAGATCGCAACTAGTATCATAAAACTGTATTTAATATAAGAAACATTTTAAATATTAATATCTTAATAAGAAAACCTAATATAATTGATATTTAGATTTTATCCTTTTTGGCTTTTTTATTTAATAAAACATTTTTACTTTTCAAGATCACGATCACAAGATGTGATCGGGAATAAATATTTTTACTACCATGACTAGTTTGTTTGTTTTTTGTGTATTGGTTGTAATTAGATATTAACTATAAGTCAAACTCAAAAAAAAGATTTAAACTGCAACATCAAATTTAAACGATCATAAGTCAAAATTTCCAATATTAAAAGAAGGAAATGGGTTTAAGTCAAAATTTCCAATATTAAAAGAAGGAAATGGTCCATTTGGTTTTCAAAAAAGTGAGTTTGAATCATTAACTATTTTTGCCTTTATGGATGATTTTTATGCTTTGCAAACTTTTATTGGATGATCTTTTTATCAAATTGAGGGAAGTTAACAGCTCCAATTTGACGGGTTCATCCAAAAGACTATCAATTAAAAAATTTTAAACCATAGAGATCTATCCGTAAAGAAAAAATAAAAATAAAAATTGAACTTAATTTTTTTGGAAACCAGATGGACATGAAGATTTTCCATTAAAGAATAAAAATATTCAAAACAAAAAAAATTCATAAATGTGGAATTAGGTATTAATTTAGAACATTAGACTTGCTAGTTAAAAAAAAATTATTACAGATGATACTTAAATATCACATTTATATATTAGAGTGGAATAAATATAAAGTTTCGATTAAAATAAAAATAAACAAGCCACGGTGGAAAGAATAAAACCTAAATATTAGTTATATTATCCTTTTTTTATTAAGATATGAATATATTTAATATGTTATTTTTGATTAAATACGAGTTCAATTAAAAGTAAAGTTACCTATTATTTTATTTATTCTTTTAAATTTTTTCTAATATATAAATATCAATAATGATCCTACTTCGTATTCTTATGATTCTACTAATGGTCTTTAAGATTTTATCGCTGTTAAGATCGCTATTGATTTGTGTGGTACGATCATAAGATTTTATGGAATGGGATCAATGGCAGTTGTAGGTGTTTGTGCCGGGAGCTGTGTTTCAGGAATTTGATCTTTTCAGTTCAGTTCGACATTATGAGGTGAGTTCTTCTCACTATATCAACATGGTTGAAGGCACCAATGCTGGCCCTTCTTCTGCATTGTTATACAAGTTATCGCATAATGATATGCTTAGTGACGTGTTAGGTCGGTATCCTGGTATATAGGATGATGTTATGTTTAGTGACATGTTAGGTCGGTAGCTTGATATATAGGATGATGCTATGATTAGTGATATGTTAGATTGGTTTGACTGTTTATACATGCTAGCAAGGTTGCAGAAAATGCTCGACGTAGGCTCGACGGTAGACTGTAGTCAAGGGATTAACCAGCTAGGAGGGGATTAATCGGGACCATTAATTATTAAAAAATTAATAAAATATAAGATTAATTCTAAGAATATAAGTAAACACATTAACAAATAATAAATATGTAATACATAATTTGTTCTTCTTTTCGATTTGTAACATTCTTCATGGAAACTAACAATATACATATACCAACAGAAGCCTCCCTTCTTAACAACTATATCTTCAGCAAAACTGAACACATAATCAGGTTTAGAGATGATCGTCCCTGTCCGATCCAAATTATCAAACCAGCCATGGATGTTTATGAATCCTTTCTCTGAAACAGTGTGGGGAAGAAAGAGATGCAAAATTGGTTACAGCACTTGAAAACCTCACTTAGACATTTTATCGAACACTCGGTGGGCAAAAGAATAAGTGTTCGAAGTCTCACATAGAAGCTTCAGCAGGCGACGACGAACTTCAGACATACCGGTGTGCTTCAGACGACCTTCAAACGAGGAAGATGGTGTCGTCGTGAAAGGAGAGGAAGATGGCGACGCCGTGAAAGGAGAAGAAGATGGCGGCTCGTTCGTTCGTTCCTTCCTTGAGCCCGAAAGAGAGAACTTCGAAAGAAAAAAAGATTGAATGCAATGGAAAGGGTAATTGGAAGGAACCCTGCGAATCAATTTTTACATTTTGACAATTTAGCCCCTGAAAGTTTTGAATTTAAGTTGACATTCGTTGATTGATTAGAGCGCCAAGACCCGCCTAGCTCCGATAATCTCCGTCTTTGACCGACTTTGACCACGTCCGATTATAGAGGGCGATTAGCTATAAACGTCTTCAGTTGAGGACCGCCAAGCGCCTAGGCACCGATTAATCGGCCGCCTAGGCCGATATTTGCAACACTGCATGCTAGTAATTGTTATCTATGTGATGATTGTATGCTTGGGGGGGTTGAGGCGGACCTACTTTGTGTTGTAGGCCAACATACCTAGGGCGGCCCAGATAGACTGCAAGCCCAATGGGGCATACCAGTCAGGCCGAAGGCTCAAAGAATGGTCCAAACAGTTTGAAGGTCCGGTAGGGCGGACCAGACATGCTGAAGGTTTTGAGAGTGGGCCAGACAGACTAAAGGCCCAATGAGGGCGGTCCAGTTATATTGTAGACTCTATATGCATGTTGTTTGTTATGATATGGTTATGGTTTGTATGTCGTTGGTATTTTAGGGGAACTCACTAAGCTTTGGGCTTACAATTTTGGATTTTGTTTCAGGTACTTCGGATGATCGCGGGAAGGCGAATGATTGATCGTGCACCTCCTCGCATTTTATGATTTTGATTTCTGGGATACTCTGATATGAAACTATTTTGAAAACGTTTTGTAATAAATAATGGTTTTGGATGTTTGAAAAAGTTTTAAATTTTCATGAATTTTGTGGATGTTACACAAGATAAAATACATTTCACTTTTAATTACCTCTTTTCATTAATGTCTTTATGAGAAAGTGAATTTCTTTTTGAAAGTTTGAGGCTCACTTTCAACCATATATGCGTAGAAATCATCTCCAAATAATTTCTCATCTCTTACCCTTTGACTCCATCATGATTTGTTTCTTTTTCATGAGAAATTTTTTTGTACCCAATTGTTTTTGGAGCACTTGCTTTTGCTTTATCAAGACATTGAACCACATTTGCAAAGCATGATGTATTTGTTGATTCCATTATCGTGCCTTTATGAATATCTGATTAGAGTCGTGTACAAGAAAACAATAAGCACTATTGTTTTATGCATAATCAATAAATGCAACTAACAAAATAATTTTCAATACTTACAACCTTGGGGCTAAGTACAACAACCTTTGCGAGATACCCCTACATTCGAATGTATTTTTAAGATGGTTTTATACCCGAACATAACTTGTGTGGTGTTTTATTCGTTTTCTTTTGGGGTACCTTATTTAAAAGGTAATTAGTTGATAACACAACTTCCTCTCACATTGAGGGTGGCAACCCAAAACGTAACAACATGACATTAATCATTTCCTTTAAGGTACGATTTTTCTTTTCTATGATGCCATTTTGTTGTGGCGAATAAGATGCAATCAACTCATGTCTTATACCGTGATTTTCAAAAAATTCTTCAAATGGTGATACATATTTACCTCTACAATCATTGCTTAGTACTTTAATACTTTCATTGAGTTGATTCTCAACTTCACTTTATACACTTTAAACTTGTCTATCGTTTCATCTTTACTTTTAAGTAAATTTACATAACAAAGTTTATTGCAATCATCAATAAAGTGATTAAGTACTTCTTTCCACTTTTTAATTGATTCGACTTCATGTCAAACATACACACATATGTACGAATTAATCCAAGTGATTATGTTGTCCTTGTAATTGAATTGAATGATTGTTGTGTTAACTTTGATTCAACATAAGTGTTTTGTTTATATTTCGAGTCTATATGAATGTAAGGGATGTCTTAAAGTTTGATTGGCCACCTTAATGTGTCAAAATTAACATGTATATGTAGCATGTCACACATTAGAAGAATCAAACAAATAAGTGGAATTGTTATTTAAGTCATTGATATTAGGCTTATTAGTCATTACATGGAATGTAAACATTCCACCATCCTCATAGCCCTTAACCAAAAACATACCCTTTTTGGTTAATACAAACTTATTACACTTAAACACCAAGCAAAATCCATGGTTGTTCAACAACCATCCAAAGACTAAGTTCTTCCTAATCTTTGGGACATACGACAAATCATTAGGTGTTAGCTCTTTTCTGGGTGATACCATTTATGGAATATTTTAAACACTGTGTTTAAGTGTTTAGAATCATAATTTTCAAATAACTTTCTGCCTCAATATGGACAAAATAAAAGATATGCATAACTTTGAGGTTCTTAAACCACTGCCTCTTTGAGCTACACATGACGTATTACATTTGTATCAATCCACCACTCATTGGAGTTAACATCCATAAAGTTTGCTTTGGAAATCAATCCAATCTGATGGTGACATTTCTCAAATCATTTAAACACCAAATGTAATGGTTTAGAACTATAATTTCCTATAAAATATTTCTTCCTCTTGCTTGGACATAACTCAACAAAAATCCAAATCTATATTTCAACAAATTTGAAACTTGATTTTTGATGCAAAAGTGATGCAAAAATTATGATGCAAAAATTTTGAAACTTTATTTCTGTTTTCAAAAGTGATGAAATCCTTCTAATATAGAAATTCTAGAACTTGATTTCTAATATAGAAAACTGATGCAAAACTTCTAAAACAAATTGATTTTAAATTCTGATTTTTGAAACTGATTTGAAATTTGGAAGCAAAAATTGATGCTTAAATTCTGATTTCAGAAATCTGCTATTATTTTTCCTGGAAACTGATGTGTAAATTGATTTCTGATAGAAAACTGAAACATAAATCTGATAAGTAATTCCGATGCAAATCTGATAATAGACTTCTAAAAATTGATGCAGAAAAACTGCTACTAAATTCTGAAGCAAAACTAATGCTTAAATTCTGAAATAAGGAAAATATGATTTTGGAAATCTAGAATCTGAAAATTAAAACATGATATCTGAAACCAGGAATTTACAAATTCTAAATTCTGAAATTAGAAAGCTATTTATGAAATTATAAAGGCTTCTGAAATTCTATGAATCAGAAAAATATGCTTTTAAATCTGAAATACTAATTTTGAAATTCAATAATTTTAAATACGATTTGATTTCAAAAAATTCTGTAATCTAAAATATTTTTCAACAATTTATGTGAGAACTATTTTTCAGCAAAACTGTAACTAATTTCTAGTAAATAATTGTGACATCCTCTAATTTTAGAACCAATTAAAACTTTTCTTTACGCTTTAAAAATCATTTATTTATATTTGCGGAAAATCCCAGTACAAAAGATCAATTTGATTACAAATGTTTGTTTCCAAAATTTTAAAACCCTAAGGATGTCATAATCAATACAGATACATAAGTTACAGCGTAAAGACCTGATGATCCTGAATACTTTTCTTTACGCTTTAAAAATCATTTATTATATTTTCGGAAAATCCCTGTAATGCTTATGAACTGAGTGGATCAGGTAGGGGAAACCTGGTGAGATACATAGAGATTTCAATCCCACAATATTGAGATGATAATATTTCATAATTATTAGACCTGCAAACCAACCATTACCATAAAATAACCATTCCTACATATTCATTCCTACTGATCCTCACATATCCAAGACTATCCATTTCTATCAATCCTCACATATTCTAGACTATCCATTCTATCGATCCTCACAGATCCTGAATAAGGATTATTAGAGAGAAGCTTTTCTTGCTTGATGAATTGTTGACTGTACAGCTAGGGGCTTCCTTGCTGTTGTAAGTCATAAAGGATTATGAGCCGTTAGAGTATTTGATGAATATGGTTTTCTAATCCATCTATGTTTGTGAGTAATATGTTCACATTAGCAACGTAATTCACAAGACCATATAAAATGACCAGGTGTTGTCACCTACTCTGTGGGGGTGACCAAACATACCGATAACAGTTTCCTGATCGAGGCCCACCATTTCTGGTCATCCTGTACGGAGCTACCGTACATCAACACTTGATAGTGTCATGGAACAAAACTTTACTCTCCATTCCTAGGGTACGCACATTCTCCTAATGAGACTACCTAATATCAAACTTAATTAAGCTAGGTATCTTCCATAAGTCTAAGTTTAACCCTACACTAAATCACAGTGCCTATAACCAACTTTTAATACCAACTTTATTCTTGGGTGACATTAACCTATCTCTAGTGGATTTATATTCCCTACAGAGCATTAGGTATTATTATTCCTTTATCTTCTCAACAAAGCTACCTTTAATACTATTATATGATGTTATAGATTTAAACCTATCATCAAATTGAACCATATCTAATTTGCACATAACACATGTAACGACCCATTTTTCACGTCCAAAAATTTCATTTTCCAATTAATATTTAGTAAGATCATTTGCAAATAAACATAGTCTGATCAAACCATTTCATAAACATATACTATGTCTGAACACCAAAACATGTGAACTATCAAAACATCAGAGTACAAATCCCAGAACAATCCCATGAATACGGAAAACAGTGTGTGTGTATGATGTGCCGCTACCGCGCCAGCTCCTTCCCCTTCGACGAAGAGGTACCTGAAACCAAAATTGTAAACTGTAAGCACGAAGCTTAGTGAATTCCCCCATTGTACAACATACCATACTATCACATAACATACATACTGCCAGGCTATTTTGGGGCGCCTGACTACCCGGTGCGGCCATTTTGGGGTGCCGACTACCCGTGCGGCCATTCTGGGGTGCCGTCCTACCCGTGTCAAGTCGTTCTGGGGTGCTGACTACCCATCGGTCCTAAAAACCGATCCTTGGGGACTATTTCACCCCCTACTGCTACTATCACATATATCATAACATAAACATACTATCAGACATATCTGGGGTGTCCGAACTACCCTTCGGTCCTAACAACCGAACTCGGGGACTGGTCCCCTCCTACTACCTCTATCGCATAAAGCATAACAAGCCAGCATGCAAACATATCATCACATACTGTTAGACCTGTCTGGGGTGTCTGACTACCCTTCGGTCCTAACAACCGACTCTACTACTATCACATACAACATATCATGCTAGCACATAACATATCAGGTAGTAGCAATCCTAGATGATATCACAAAGACAATCATCTATCATACGAACCCTACTGGTGGGCCGGCATTGTGGCAGTAGACCCACCGCTACTAGAAGGTAACTCACCTCAAAGTAGCTGATGATTTGAGCGGGAACTGACTGTCTACTGCTGTTGTTCTGGAAGTCATACGACTATAATTCCCACAAAACTCTCAGTCAAACATTGCTAGCTGAACCTAGGGTAAAATGACCATTTTACCCTTGACCAGGTCAAAGTCCAAGTCAAAGTCAACTTCCAGCTGACCCGACTCGCCGAGTTGGCTTTCCAACTCCTCGAGTCCCTACCCATACGATTGTCCTTAATCCCGCCTCTACTCGTCGAGTTAGGCATTGACTCGACGAGTTCTCCTTCTAAACTGAGGTCCAAAGGTCCTTCATCCTACTCGCCGAATTGTATGAACAACTCGTCGAGTTTATCTTCATCCGAAGAACACCCCATGCCGAGACTCGCCGAGTTGTATGAACAACTCGCCGAGTATGTTCTTGAGGCAGGAAGATTGCCTTGGACTCGCCGAGTCAGGGCATTGACTTGCCGAGTCCCTCCATGGATGAGTCCAGCTTCCGACTCACTGAGTCCACCCATGACTCGCTGCCACTCAGCATACACGAAAATGGGGGAAAAATCAGGGACTCGCGACTCGAGTCGCCGAGTCGCATGCATGCAAGAACTGTACACTCGATTCCGCTTGAATCCAGTGCATACCATTCACATATCTAAGTTCTTAGGGCTTGATTAACACGTAAAGTTTCCAACTTTACGTGTAAATAAACACCAATGAAGGTTTTCGGGCTCAAAATGCACTAAAAGAGTAGATCTAGGGCTTTCATGCAATATGGCTCCATAAAGGCAGTAGATCCAAGCTCCTGGAGCTCAATCATGCCTAGATCTAAAGGTTAATCAACTTATCATAAACCCTAATTCATAATCAAGCTTGGAAATGGCTCAAGAAGGACTTTAATGGAGCTCTAAGGGACTCTTAGCATGAAAACAGAAGGAAACTGAGTTATACCTCAAGGAATATCTGAAATAACACCAAGATGTCTAGCCTCCTTCTTCTCTTCTTGATCTACTCTCCTTTTTCTCTCAAAATCTTCAAGAAATCACACCAAAGCACTTCAATCTCACAAGGAACGAGGTTAGGACGATATAGGGAGCTCTGAGGGTGAAGGGGGCGAGCTTGGGGGCGCATATGATGGTTTAAATAGGGTGCAAACCCTTGAAATTAGGGTTTCATCAGACAGCGGGGACTCGCCGAGTCCAGAATATGGACTCACCGAGTCGCCAACTTAAACGTGTTCCATAACTCGGCTCTACTCGGCGAGTCTGGCCTACAACTCGTCGAGTCCAAGGCTAAAAATGCAAATTACTTAGGTAACTTTTACATACTAGGAACCAGGTGCTACAACACAGTATATATCCTAACATTTAATCCAGACAATAAGCACATAATTCACATACAAATTCCATCAGATATTTAATATTTTAATTAATACTTGTATTAAATCGTGTTCATGAAAGAGACTATGTACTCACCTGATAAAATGGGTGACTGGTGATCTGGGCAGAGCTTCGTCTAACACCTCAGATATTCCTTGAGTTGACCTATGTATAATTAATATAGAGTTTTAGTCTAATGATCCTGGAGACTAAGAATAGTCTAGATCCTCACTAATCCCAATGTCTACTTCAGGATCTATCAAGTAAGGATCAGTCAAGCAAGATAGTTGGGAGGCAAGATCATTTAGGCATAATAGATTTTCTGAAATCCAACAACCAAGCCAATATGGCCATTCTAGACACCTTTCCCATAAGTAGATCAATCAATATAACAACATGGAATTACTGATAAATCTTATTTATAGTTTCATAATAATGACTTATGACTATAACTATATGTTCCACAGAAAAGACTAGAGTTTAGCTTAACTTACTGAGGTCCTTCCTGATAAATGTTAGAAAATTGAACTAGCAGAGATTCTACTCGTTAGCTACTACTTCTTCAGGGACCACAGGGATTCGTCGAAGGATAAAACAAAGGGAAATAGGATAAAATCGATAGAATTCGAGAGAGAGTAGGATGGGGAGTGAGGAAGTAAATGAGCAGCCGAAGTCTATTTATAGCACAACAGTGTTCCGCACATACTTGTGTGTCATGCACACCATAGACATCACTCCTATTCTTTTATGTCACGTGTCACAAATATGGTGGTACATGCCCTACCTTCTAGAAGGTGTGCACTGCACAACCCACCTACATGTGGCACTTATTGGAAAAATCAGAAAATCATATCTTCTTCATAGGAGCTCTAATTTCGACGTTCTTTATATCCTTGGAAAGCTCTCAACGAAATCTACAAATTTCGTTTAGACTCCGTCGGCTAATTTTTGACTTTATTTTTAAAGTTACATCTTTAATAGGTTTAGACTGTTAATGTCTGTTAAAAATTCATAACTTCCTCATATGATATCCATCCTCGACTGTCTTTATATCGATGGAACCATATGGAAGAGATCTTCTACCCTCGTTGATATTTGTTATTCCTAACAATCAACCGATTTCTACTTCGGTTTCTAAGTCATATACTGCTACACTAAACTTCTAAAATTCCTAACTTCCTCTTACGAAGTTAGATTGGGGCGTTCTCTATATATACGCTTTCGTTTTAACAACTACTACGACTTTCGTTTAGATTATTTAACCTAAATAATCTTTTTTTATGATATCTTATTATCATTGCGACTAATAATTATCTCATTTATTCTTTAATCATCTAGCCTTATCTTACGGGCATTACAATTATCTCCCCCTTAGGATGATTACGTCCCAGAATCATCAACAAAACAAGGCTTATATAATGGCTCCGCACGTTACCTTTCCATCCTAGGTGGTAATCGTAAGTCTTATGTTATTTTTATTGAGTTTCTAGCTCTTAAACTTCCTATGCGTGATGTAGGTTTACATGCAACGTAGAGGAGTCCATGTCACAATTCCTACTTGCTAACTGTGACATAGCATTGTTCACACCATACATTTCATTAAGTGCTTAATACCTTAAATCCAACATTCTAAACTTCCAGATGTCATTAAAACAACAATTTAATGAATAAAGTTTGCAACTTTATTCATTTGGATAGCTCTAAACATGAGATCTCAAAGCTATGTCAACAATGGTAAAAAATACAACCAAGACATGCATGATACTAAATGGAAAATATAGTCCAACTCTGTGTACCACAATGGGTTCAGAAGACCCAAATATCTAATCTTTAATCTTGGAGCTGTCCAAACTCTAACTCAAATACATAAAAGGGACCAAAACATGCATAAATCCCAAGATTCATAATTCTAGAACTAGTCAACCTCAAATTGTACCATTGCATATCCTTACGGAAACACCAATGTGAAGACTATATTCAATCACTAAATTCCCACCCTAATAATGATACCTAACAGAACATGAAACGAAGAAAGCGTACATACCTATTTCTGAAATTGATCCATAATTGCCAATCCTTGACAATATATAATCGATCATTGTTGCGAGCTAACCAAACTCTCTAAATCCAATACACGACTTGAGTGATCATTCGGCTTTCTTCACGAAAAATACTTAGCGCTTCAAAAAGTGACTATTGACCAGAGTGAGTCCCTTGTCCCACAACTCCTATGATGCAAGGACAAATCATCCATCCCTGAAAACATAACCCATTTGGCTTCCCCGGATATACGCATGATCTAATCGACTCTAAAATTCCTTATGGCGCTTTGTAGGCAATCTAACGAATCTATGAGAAGCACATTGTGAAAACCTCATAATCATGAGTACTCCAGTGATATATTGATTCCCATCCTTCTAGTAAGAATAAGCCTAGGCTAAAACATCGCATACTCGAACCACAGATTATTTGACCCATGATGCGGAAACCAAAAGTCCAACTATCCTTTGATCCCCTAATCTGAATACTCAACTCTCCCGCACTTAGGGTTCGAACTTCCTTTGTTTTTCATCCTCAAATAGCAGGGCCCTGAACTGGCCCAGAAAAACATACCATCCTTGATCTAAAATGACTATGCTTAATATGAATCCCATTGTCCTTTGAGTAGTCGATTCTGTCTTAAAACCCTATCATAGAAGAATAGGTAGTGAAGCTGAGTCAAAATTCTAAGCCTATGTAATTAAATTTTGCATAACCCCTTGACAACTAAAGAAAATTTGTAATTTCCTTACCAATAACTTTGATGCTCCTAAAGTAACATTACTACCCTTGCAACAAACAATTGACCTAAACGAATAGTTGACTCCACCTTAAAACCATATCATACAAGAATATGAAGAGGATCTTAGTCGAAATTCTAAGCCTATGTAATTAAATTTTGCATAACCCCTTGACAACTAAAGAAAATTCCTAATTTCCATAATAATAACTTTGATGCTCCTAAAGTAATATTACTTCCATTTCAATAAACAATCGACCTAAATGAATAAACTACTCCCCATTTGACAAATCAAGACAAGATCAGGGCTGGTAGAATCATACCACCAACCCGAGCAACAACATAATCGCCATAACGAAGCAGAATATATGGGCCACCACAGTGGGCGTTGGGTCTCATAATATTCCTCTAGGTCTTTAGAGACAAACATCCTTGACACATAAGCGTGACAACTCCTCCACGTGTCTTCCCATACCTGTCACATCAATTGCGACTTTCCCAAACTCATGACGATCATTAATAGACTCAGATCCACTAACTTCTAATGGTTCCTGATCATGCACTATCCCCTTCGCCCCCATTGGACCTCAAGTCTAAACTTCAGAATCATATACTTGAACTCCATCAAATATACACATTCTTCCCTAGATTGGTTCGAAGACTAGAGTTGCAACATGGTCTCTACCTTTGCCACCGAACCGACGAAAAAACCAATTTTCTATCATCCCCTCGCTGTTAGATGAAAACGACACGCGGCGAGTCGGACATTACCTCTCCGGGCAGAAATTGGTGTGGAAAAATACCTCCCCTCTCTTCTATATGTTGACTGGTAAGAATTCGATCTCTTCTCCTTCGATTACAGAAGGCTAGAAAAAGAATATAAACCCATCGTAGCAAACGACAACACAAGCCATTGACTGACCATCCTAAAAACGGCTGCAATCCTCAAGACGATCATCACACTTGCTTCCTTCATGAGTCTCGCGACTCAAACTGTCACTACCTCAAATAAGACCCTCGATAACTTAGAATCAACCAAATCATGCGGGTATACACCTTTCCAACTGTTGGAATAGTGTTCAAGGTCATTAAGTATCGGTAATATTTCTAATAATAGCAGGGTCGTTTTGGGTTGCCCTCAAGACCCAAATTGAGTAGAATAAATAAAGGAGAAATTAGTTTATTAATTATGATGGTTAATAATTAATTAGAAACTAATTGGAAATATATTTTGGGAATTAATTAACAATTTAATTAATTAAAGGGTTGAATGTTCATTAATCGATAGTTGGTTAATCAGGAATGTTCTAGAAGCTTATGGAATTAGGGTTGGAGGAAAATCACTCCATCCCACATGGGAAAGGAGTGAAATTTCATGTTTAGGCCTCCATCCCACATGGGAAGGAGTACTAAACCCTAGGAGGCATCCAAGGCTATAAATAGGGCCTTAGGGATTTCATTCCTCCTTGCACCTTGGCTTGAAGTTTCGCCAACCCTTCTCCCCCCCCTCTTAGGGACGATTTCTAAACCCATTGGGTTTATGAAATCGACCCTTCTCCTAGTTATTTTTATTCCACTCTTTGGTGTCACTGGGTGTGATACCATTAGAGGGATTCTGGTTTGGATCCTTTCATCCAAGCAACTTCATGGAGGTTCAAGATCTCAAGCATGGAGATCAAGGGCTACATAAGAGGTATGTTTTCTTACTTATGTTTTAGTTTTTTAGGGTTGATGTAATTAGCATGAAGCCATAGATCCATAGTATGCATGTACACTTAGGTATATCGTTGTTTCGATTTTTCTGCTGCCTAGTTTTAGAGTGTATTTGATGCGTAAAAAACCCAACAGTGGTATCATAGTCATTGGTTCATGGTTAATTTTACCCTAGATCCATGTTTTCTGTAAAAACTTGTTTGAAACTGAATGGAAGAAGAATAATTGAAAATTTCATAATGTGTTAAAACCTTAGTTGCAGCTCATGACGTGAGCTCAGTAGAATTTAGAGTTTCAGATTTTTTGCCATTTTTCGAATATGTAGCTTTGATAAACATGGATAAATACCTAAATTTAAATTGTTTTTGAATCTGAAAATTGGATAAATATTATTTAAATATGATTATTTGAATTTGAATATTTATTTGATAATTGATAAATATTATTTAAATGTGTTTATTTGAATTTGAATATTTATTTATGTATAAATAGTGAATTTAAATATTTTAATATTATTTGTAATAGAGACTATAAATTTGAATATTACCCCTCATGATTTATTAATTGTTACATTGCGTCCTCGCAATTAATTAGAATTAATAATAGACAACTAAATTTAAAGAGTTTTAAATTTATCCCTTGTATTTAAATATATTAGAATTGTGTCTATTATATGTATAAGAAAGTAACAAACTGCGCCTTCGCATGTTTAAATATTGACATTGTCAGTCTTATCTCGACTAGGCTCACTCGTTCTAATGTAAGGGTTTAAGGAGGTCTCTATGATTTCTAATGAGGTCGGTTTTTAATATGCTTCGCGCTTACCACCATCACCGCCCTATTGCATTTTGAGAATGGAGTTACCGAAAGGGTTTGATAGTGATAATGGTCAATCTAAAAGTATTCTAAATACAAGTATAAAACAAAATCCCGTTTTATTAATAGAATGTGAGTTTATATTATCCATGAAAATTGCACATTCTCTTTATATTCTGTTGGTGGAGCTTGTGTGGTTAACCGACACATCAATCTAGGGTATAGTTAAGAATGATATGGAACTCGCGAATCTCAAGCGTAACTAGAGCCGGGGACCATGCGATTTTGTATGGTTAATTCTCAATCTATTTAATGTGATTCTTATGTTATTCATAAAAGTTGCACATTGTCTTTATAACTTGTTGATGGAGCTCGCGTGGTTAACCGGCATGTCAATTTGAGAGTATAGGTAGAGAATGATGTGGAACTCGCGAATCTCAAGAGTAACTTGAGTTGGGGACCATGAGATTTTGTATGGTCGATTCACCATCTGTTCAGTGATCCGCAGTAACCCCGTCATTGAATTTGAGATGAACATAATCCGAGATTTACATGCCATTGATAGTCGATGAATCTCAAAGATCTAGGAGTTTCGTAGTGACTAAAATTCGCAAAGGGCTTTGCCTACCTAAATAACTTTATGGTGTGTTTACGGCATCTGTTTACACATCATGGAGCCTAATATGGATCCTATACTTCTAAAATAATTTAGGGTGATTATTTTCTAAGGATAAGTAAAAAAAACTATAATGGAATTTTATTGAATGATGTCAAAAACCTTATCCACTAAAATCTACTGCTATAAAACCTTTGAAAGGATTAGCTATGAGGATAATTAATCTTGTCAATTTCGTAGTTTAGGAATAGTTCTCATAAACGAAAGGAAGGATCACACCTTTGTTAAAGCTCTTCCTATGTTACTTCAAACAGTGCATTCTAAATTGTTAGAAATAGCAATTATTAAATGTACGTTGTAAATTGACATATTGAAGTAAAACGGATTTTCCTTGAGTTAGGAGTTGACTATGGTTAGTCGACTAGCTAACATGTACATATGATCAGTTCATTCTGATTTTGATATGAACAACTTGGAATATCCATTAAGGAGTTGTGTAGCATGTTAAGGTTTCCTTTTGGAACTAACATGGCCAATCATAGAAACTCATACTTCAAAACACTCCCATATTTTACTATCATGAATAGAAGTGTCAAGAGGAAGAAAGCCAATTGCCCATGGTTTAAAAGGAAATTGGTATACCTAATCTAGGCCCAAATACCTAGGACAAAGGAAGGCTTATTCTAAGACATGTTTTGTTAGCTGCTTGTTTCCATAACAAGAAAATGACTAAGAAATCAAACTTGCCCAAGTGTATATTTGAGGTGAAAGGACTGGAACATGAAGAAGTTAAATTTGATCATGGATCACAAGCCCGTGCTACTTTCCATTGGATCAAAAGATAACTAGTTCTTCCATGTTTGTTATTCAATCAAATATATGGATTTATAATGTCATCAAAACATTACTTCTATACCTTGAGTGTGTTGCTAAGGATTAGTGTTGACATTTGCAAGAATGTGCAGTCGCTAAAATGAAGTAAGAAGACTAAAACATGGAGAAGATAATTTGATCATGAATGCCAAGCCCTTGCTACATTCATAGGATCAAAAGACAATTCTTGTCAAAATGTTTAGTCTATGGTATTATAATTGAAATTGTTTATACTATGATTCATGAGATAGTTATGACTTATTTAAATGTGGAGCATTCTAACATGTTAAAAGAAAGTCATGAAATCTATGAATCTAGTATAGTAGCAATAGTTCAAAATTGATTCGAACATTTGAATAAGGTGTATTATTGTGAATATCTGTTGATGTTAGTTCAACTAATGGATTGTTCAGATTGACCATAATAAGTACTTATTCAAATACATCCAAATGTTTGGGTGAAATGTATTTGTGGAATCATAGTATTGGATACATAAATGAGAATGCATTACCAAGTATCCAGTTGGATCAGATTTTGGATACCATTTGACCTCGAGTCTTATGATAAATGCAAATCTTGTTTATCAAGATAGATGGTGAATGCGTTACCGGGTGATGTGAGTATCTGTTGGAATTAGTTCACACTAATGGACCGTTTAGATTAACCATGATACATAGTGAAACCAACTTCGTATGAATGTGAGTCTGGAACCTCTCAGGTGTTCAGAGCTCTCATATAGTGAAGTTAAGAATCAATTGGGCAATAGGATGACACACTCATAGTTAGAATCTCAGTCCAAACTTTATTGATCAACTAAGTGATCGTGAATGAGTTTCATGATCTATCTCCGCCCAAAACACTAACACTAGGAAGTGTTAGTTGGATAGAGAAACAAATCGTTCATTGATTTTGTACTAGATGAGTCGCACTGTGTTTGCTAACAATTCGTGGATTATACCATAAATAGTGTTACAAGAAATCCTTTGGTCTTGTGCCAACTAAGTTGGTTACTGAAACACTCTATGATATGTGAAGTGGGATTCTATCCTCACTGCCATATATGTAAGTCTACGATTATGAGGCTTACGCTTGTCGTGAAGCGCTCGACGATCTAGGACTTTGATTAAAGATGTGTTATCTCGTTGGAGAGCCCATCAAGCATTTTGGATAATTGTTTAACAATCCCTCTGAGAAAAAAGTGTATGTTGCTCAAACGGAAGTCTTCCAAGAGAGGGAGCTGATTTCTAAAAGAGCTAGTGGGAGCCACATTGCTCTTGAATTAATCTGTGAGTCAACCAATGAGAGGCCTATAGTTGGACATAACATTCAATCCGGGATTGAAAGAGCTATTAAGGAAACTGACATACCTCCACCACTTCCTTATAGATCTTATAGATAACATCATATACTAGTTATATAATAGTTTATATTACTAAGGTATGTGAGTCACTAGTAGATAGCAATCAAAGTGTACCAGCTATCGGAAGCTATGGTAGGCCCTAAAGGCTACAACATAGAAGGAGGAAATGGAAAGAGAGATTCAATCCATGTATGTTGTAATTTGGTAGATCAAGCACTTGACCTTAGCCCTTAAGTGCAAGTGGATCTTCAAGTAGAGACAATCATAGATTGGAACAAACACATAATTAAACCAAGATAGGTTTTGAAGGATGTGTAAGCTTAACAAGTTCATTTATGGACCGAAATAAGCATCTCGCATATGGATCATTATTTCAATGAGAAAATTCAAAGAGTTTGAATTTGAGAAATAAAGATGATCCATACATATGTCAAATTTAGTGGGAGTAATTGGAATCTTTGTTTCAATGAGAAAAGTTCAAGGAGTTTGAATTTCAAGAAACATAGATAAGCCATATATATTTCAGTGCTAGTGGGAGTCCTGTAGTCACCCTTTTATTGTACATAAACAATGTACGATTTATAGGAAACTATATTCTAACTTAGCAAGTGTAAAAGCTTGGCTATATATGGGAATTGCTTCGCTATGATATACATGGGAGATACAACACACGTACATAATAAGGATCTATGGAGATACATCTAAGTGATTCGTTGGATTGAGCCAATGTACATGATATGTTGATGAAATTTGACATGCAGAACTTGGAAAGGTTTGTGCTTAATATGGCATGACATTGAGTGATGCTAATGTCATAGTTCTACTAGAGGTTATGAGTCGTGTCCCACATGCTTCTGCTATGGGATCGATCATATATGCCATGACATGTACCAAATCTGATGACTCGTATGCCTTGTGCATGACAAGTTGGATTAGATCAATTTGGTGAGAATCAACGAATCAAGATCAAGAACATTCTTTAAGTGTCCTTGGAGGACAAAAGAGATGATCCTGATAGTATAGAGGAGATCATTGTAAGAGTTACATTGATGCTAAGTTCCATACTGATACAAACAATTCCCTTCACAATCGGAATTCGTGCTTTTACTGAGTGGTGATATATTAGCTTGAAATGGTACTAGATAATACACCATAGTGGATTTAACATACTTAGAGTATGTTGCGGTTGGTTAAATTGCAAAGAAGACAATGTGACTAAAAGATATTCATTAGTGACATCTTTGTTGAAATTCAATCATTGATGGTTCTTATGAAGTTTCTTGTGACTTTGGGTGAACTTACCTCAAGTATGGATCCCAAGTCATACAAGATCACATTACACATACTCAGTATGTACCAACACATTTGATAGTGAGTCAAATGTGAAGACGTCATAATCAATATGTCATATCGAAAGATAATCTTGTCGATCCATTCCTAAGTCGATGTCATTGACCAAGTCTGATAGTTAGACAAAGTCAAGAGGCATTAGATTTGCAAGTGAATTGGCTTAAAAACTCTTAGTTTGGTTTGTTTTAAAACCCGAGAACTTTAAGCGGTATAAGTTTTAATTTGATTTGGTGATTATTAAGTGGTGATCTTAATATATGATGGATTTTGGTCATTTCAATTAGCTTATCACTGCTTTCTCACTTTTGCATGTTTGGAACCCACTTCCTGAGTATTAATTTACTTAAATGTCCACAGTCGGTCATACTCTTGGAAGTAAGTAGTGATTCAAGACTATCATGAGTATTAATGGATTGTCCATATTGATTGGACATAGCAAAGAGATTGCACTAACACTCATGAGTGCTTAATAGAGATTTAAGTATTGGACCAACCCACACTTAGAGATTACTTCATGGATTTAGTCACAAGTAATTCTAAGACGATAATATCTTCTATTCTTCAAACCTAGATACATGTGGGGTTTTGCTCTATGATTCTGTTATGCATTGGTCTACTCCAACGCTATCCGTAACTGGTGGTTATAAAGGGTATGTTCATGTATGACATGATGAAATAGACAAAAACTATGTAGTCAAGTTTATTCATTCCTTCTGCCTTAATATGAAGAGCGATATCTATAGGCCCCTCAATGATTTGGTGCTAACATCTAAAGTGTTTGGCCGAGCCCTGACTGGAATTGATATGTTCAATTTAGTAGTCAGATGTAGTCGTCAAAAATCTATATCGAGAAACATAATATTGAATTCTTGAGATTGACCATTATCCATGTCTCGAATTCATACAAATATCATAGAACGAAGGGATAGTTGATCACTTATCTAAGGGCTGAATCTTGATTAGATTAAGAGTCCGGTAGTTGCATTGGATGGTTAACTCTCTGTTGATTATTAAGAAATATTGGTCCTCGTATAGTTGATGACTTGTCCAAGTGGGAGACTGTTGGAATAGTGTTCAAGTTCATTAAGTATTGGTAATATTTATAATAATAGCAGGATCCTTTTGGGTTGCCCTCAAGACCCAAATTGAGTAGAATAAATAAATGATAAATTAGTTTATTAATTATTATGGTTAATAATTAATTAGAAACTATTTGGAAATATATTTTGGGAATTAATTAACAGTTTAGTTAATTAAAGGGTTGAATGTTCATTAATCGATAGTTGGTTAATCAGGAATGTTCCAGAACCTTATGGAATTAGGGTTGGATGAAAATCACTCCATCCCATATAGGAAAGGAGTGAAATTTTGTGGTTAGGCCTCCATCCTACATGGGAAGGAGTAGTAAACCCTAGGAGGCATCCAAGGCTATAAATAGGGTCTTAGGGATTTCATTCCTCCTTGTACCTTGGCTTAAAGTTTCGCCAACCCTTCTTCCTCCCCCTCTTAGGGACGATTTCTAACCCCATTGGGTTTGTTAAATTGACCCTTCCCCTAGTTATTTTTATTCCACTCTTTGGTGTCATTGAGTGTGATACCATTAGAGGGATTTTGGTTTGGATCCTTTCATCCAAACAACTTCATGGAGGTTTAAGATCTCAAGCATAGAGATCAATGGCTACATAAGAGGTATGTTTTCTTACTTATGTTTTAGTTTTCTAGGGTTGATGTAATTAGCATGAAGCCATAGATCCATAGGATGCATGTACACTTAGGCATATCGTTGTTTTGATTTTTCCGTTGCCTAGTTTTAGAGTTATTTGATGCGTAAAAAACCCAACACCAACCCAATTCACCATGGCCACCTGGGCCTAAAAGAAATACCATAATCGTCCTTATCTTGCCTAACCATAACCAAAAGACCGATAGAAACATAAACATACCACAACTAAATCCTAGTGATATAACACATCATTTACCTATCTTCCAACTCCTTAGTAACCATGTGACTCATCTTGATCTCCCCATGTATCATTTTCTTTCGATAGTAAGAGCCCATACTACTTTCCATACATACCCGCAGTCATCCTAAGCATTTCCCCAAAGTTCCATAGTCACCAATACTACTAGCCGTCGTAGCATACACGAACATGCCCAACCAACACATACAACTACTCTTTCTAGAATTTCCCTTCTAGGATGCCTCCCACCCTTGCTCTCCTACCACTTAAATTCTATACTAATTTTGCTAGTTATCTCGTGAATAGAATTCATACATAATTAAGGACAAGATAGACATTTGAACGAATGTCTCTACCCTAAGGCCTTTATAAGAGAAGAACACGAAATAAAGTTGAAACAAGAATTCTAAATCTATCTAATACTAATTATGTATAACTATAAAGCATTCATCTAACAACAAATAACATTAGCATGAACATCAAATCGCACATAACAAGCAAACTTTAAGGCAATAAGGCATCATAAAGGCAATTCTAGCATGCAATTCTTGAAAAATCCTTAGCCTACACATTAGCATGCATTTCTAGCAGTTCATATATATATATATATATATATATATATATATATATATATATATATATATATATATATATATATATATATATAGGGTTAAGATCAAATGTGAACTACAAATATTGTGTGAGTGTATAACCATTTTTTGTTCATTGGATTAAAAGAATGAATGGTTGAGATATGATGGTACATATTCTTAACATGTGCTAGCATTTACTATATAATTGCATTCAATTAATTGTAAGGGAAAAATCATAAAAATGGTTAAAAAATATATATGGAATATGAGATTTTCATGGGGACGTTAATTTCAATATCATTTTCAATTATAATTTCACTTTTAATTTAAATAATGCGATATTTTTTTACCGAGTAATCACAAAAATAAAACCTATTTCATTCCTTACGAATTAGAATTTTTTTTACTACCTGCAAAGTTGATTTTTTTTTTGTGATCATGGAAACAATTAAGAATTAACTGTTGTGACTTACTTTATGTTATTCTTATGCTTAAGATTTACTATCTTTTACCAATTCTAATGGATGATGATAATATGATTAAGAATGAAATTCTCGTCAAGCATTCTTGTAGAATAAGACATTAATTAGATGACCATAACTAACGTTCTTGATTAATATTTTAACATTATTGAAGAAGAGTTTAAATTTTTTGAAGAATAAAACATTAATTTCAAGTGCATAACCAACATTCTTGAAGACTAATTCAACATTATTGAAATAATAAAGGAACATTCTTGAAGAATAAGACAATAATAAAAGAATATTCTTGAAGAATAAGATAAAAATAAAATAAAAAAATAAAATTCAAAATATAGAAATATGAGATTCTCATAAGAATGTAGATAGTTTACAATTGCAAATGTAACATTCTTATGAGAATGAAAATTAAGTATAATTGCATAAATCTTATGACTTTTTGTACAATATAGGAGTTGACTACAACAATAATGAAGATGTTATAGGTCTTTGTTGCTTCCCATAAGCTGGATAAGGAACCAGAAGGTGTGTATCTGTTACTTGTTTTGTAAAAGGAGCATGGTAAGATGATTCTCTAGTGACCTTGCTTGAAAACTCATGTCCTTGATCAGCATGCTCCCCTTCATATAGTAATTATCTCTATTGTCTTCTTGCCCTTGATGATAAGGAGTAAGAATGCATAAGTAAGAATAAGAATAAGTGAAAATTGCAAACAATTCTACTAGAATTAAACATGTTTATATTAGTAAAACAAACCTACATTTATGATGATTCTAAAAGAACACATGAAAATAAAAATAAAAGAATGAAGAATGAATTACAATATGTAGTGTGATATTTAGATAATTTTACTTAAAAAAGTTTACACACAGGAACACATTATTTGCAAAAAAAAAAAAAAAAAAAAAACAAAAACAAAAAAGCTGCCAACAATTAATTAGTATGCAGCATCATATTAAAATAAACTTTGTTACATAGATGCTATATCTTAGAGAATCAAAGATTCAATATCTCACAGAATCAGCAAACATAACCATTTTTAGTAAGATCTATAAGTAACGGGTAACAATTTCCCTTCATCAAAGTTATAATTTCTTATGTTTCATTCAAGAGATATTAGCATCAAACCTTGTTTAACATTAAGAAAATCATGAGTTGATACTACAAAAACCCGCAAAAAAGGACACTTTATTTTGACCAAACGTCATAGGTTACTATACAAATAATTGTTTAATCTTATGCATAATAATTTGAATTTTTCATGATTCATCTTATAAGTATCTGTGATTATGTGAGCATTAGTAAAGGGGGAAAATTGAAGTGGAAATCAATAATTTTTCTACTTTAGTAACCAGGAAATTTGAAGCAACACAAAGTATAATAACAATATTTTTAACCGAAGTTAGCTTCTAGTTCATAGTTATAAGAAAAAAATAAAAAGATTGGGATGATGATGATTGATTTTAAGGGTAGTGTAATACCTGGAATCAACGAACTAGTTGTGGATGGCTTATTCTTTGTCTTCATCTCCTTAAGCTCTAGGTGAGCTTTCATAAACGAATTCAAAATATTCCAATGTTCGATGACAGAATGCAAATCCAAATTCATACTAGGCCCCTCGAGATAGAGGCTGGACGATCGTAATGTAGGCATACGATCGTCAGAGGTAGGCTGCAATATTAGATATAAATTACCTAAAATCTCGTTGAAAGTGGTTGCCGGAGGTGGGTTGCGATATCATAAACCCTAATCAAACAGAAATCACGATTGTAGTTTATTGTAACCGTAAACAACGATTACTTACTTTAGTCGAGTAATTTTTCTCTCTAATCGCATCATTCCATAAATCAACTACAATATATAAATTAATTACAACAAATTACACTACTAACTCATATTGGTAGATAAAGAATAAAAAAAGAATTAATAGAAAACATTGTATAATTGAAATTAAGTGAAAAGGGAATTGATATAACCTATGAGAAGGTGGATTATGAAATCAAAAGTTGAATTGATGGAGATCATACGCCGATCAAAATGTAATACGAAAAATCTAAAGCAGAGGGATTATATATTATTTACATTTGGTTTTTCCTTAATTATAGGTTTCTTATTTTAATATATTAAATATCATTAATTGATGTAAAAAGTCAAATTACCATCTTGCCCTTATCTGGATATTTGAAATTAATGGACGGGATTTGTTCATACGTTCGCACAATAGATAAGGTTTATACATGAATCTAACTCTCTCTCTCTCTCTCTCTCTCTCTCTCTCTATATATATATATATATATATATATATATATATATATATATATGACAAGTGAGGATATTTTAAGAACCATTTTTCTGTTTGAGCTCCGACTGAATACACGTTGCATCTTCTTTTTCCTCTTTATTGTAATTTATTTAAAAATGTTTATGAAAATTCACAGATCCTAGTTTGAATTTGGAGTCTCGCGAGTGTTCATCCAAATCCCTCAAACCATGGCTCTGATACCAACTTGTAACGTCCTAATTTTCATAATAGATTTTTTATTTTTAAATAAGATAAAATACTCATATCATAATATTGATAAAAGTCATTTGTTCAATAATCCACAAACCCAAAATCAGAGTATAATAAAATAAACGTGGTATCTCAAAAAATGAAAGTTGCTGATGATTGTATACAGTCATGCCTTCGCTTTTCCACAAACTGATGAGTACATGAAAACATTTAATCCACAAACTATAATCCAAATCTTATTTAGTTCCCCAAAATATCATATATAACATATATAACTATTCATACCAGTAATGGGTCTATTTCAACCCAACATTTCTGTTTCACCCGAACATGTTTGTTTCAGACCAATAAGTTTATTTCGACCGAATATGTATGTTTCAACCCAACAGGTCTGTTTTACCCGAACGGGTATGTTTCAACCCAAGATGTCTATTTCAACCGAACAAAGCATGTAAACATACAAGCAACAAGCAAAACCCTAGTAGTCTGGCTAATCATAACATCATATCATAATAATTATATCATACGTAACATAGTGAGAAAACTCACTTGAAGTAATAACTAGAATCTTAGTATTCTAGAAGTCTAGTCAGCTACAATGAACAACTTAGAAATCACATAGAGGTTTTAATTCACCATAAAGCTTAATTCTAACAAGTTTGACCAAAAGTCAAAATTGGTCAAAAAGTCAAAGTCAATAGTCTAGGTCAAACTTCCTACGCGTAGCATATAGGTGTCCAGGTTGTGATTCCCACTTGCTACACAGGACGTAACACTATTCAGAACATACTTTCCATTAAGTGCTTAATACCTTAAGTCCAACATTTTAAACTTCCGGATAACATTAATACAACACTTTAATGAATAAAGGTTGCAACATTATTCATTTTCATGACTCTAAACATGAGTTCTCAAAGCTAGGTTAAAATGGTAATATATATATATATATATATATATATATATATATATATATATATATATATATATATATATACAACCAAAACGATGCATGACACTAAATGGAAGATGAAGTCCAGCTCTTTGTACCATAATGGGTCCATGATACCTAAAGATCCAATCTTTAATCTTGGATTTGTCTAAACTCTAACTCAAATCCATAAAAGGGACCAAAACATGCATAAATCCTAAGACCCGCAAAGCTAGAATCATAAAGTTACAATATTGAAGACTTACAGGGCTACAAAATCATAAAAGAAGGGTTAGATCTTCAAAGAATCAAACTTCTAAGAACCACCAAGGTCGTTCTTCTACTTCAACCATCACCAAAAATAGGGTTTAACACTCAAAACTCAAGAACACATGTGAGAAAGGGTAGGGTTTCGTTCACAGAGGGTGGAGGCTAAGAATGGCATAAAACCCTGTAAGTTAAGGCCGTTAAATAGGTCCCAAACGCTGAAATTATGGTTTTCATGGCAACAGCAGTTATACATGGTATAGCTAAATCTATATGCAACGTAGATCTATGCGCAACATAAACCTACGTGAGGTGTAGCTGAAGCTATGTACAACATAGATACATAATTATGAATTTCCAAATTTACCACAAATGATGATCTAGAAAACCGGTGTTATAATTCTCCCACGTTTAATAAGATTTTGTCCTTGAAATCTATCATTGCTAAATTGCAGAAGGCAATCCACACCCAAATCCACTACCTTTTTTTCTACATGCCAACAAAAGGTTCATCAGACCAAACACACATGTTACCCCAAATCACAGAGACCATCATTATAATTTACTCTAAATTATATTTAGCTTTTATCATTTTACTGATGTTATATTTAATCTCTCTCTCTCTCTCTCTCTCTCTCTAATAAATCAAAAAAAATTGCCGCATGTCCTCTTCTTTATTTTGACAAATGTCATTTTCTAAAAATTTTAAGATTTTTATTTTCCACTTGTCATTTTTTGAGGATTTCACATTTCTTAAAATAAATATCCAAAAAATTCTAATAGGTTATATATATATATATATATATATATATATATATATATATATATATATATATATATATATAAGGTTATAATTATATTAATTTGATAATAAATAATAAATTTTCATAAATGCTCCAAACGATTTGATTTTTTTATAAATGCTCCAAAAGATTTTGTTTTGTTATGGAAAAACATTATTTTATAAAATATTTAATGTTTATATATATTCATATTAAAATTTTATTTTTAATAACATGTGTAATACACGGGTCTCACACCTAATATATTACTAAAAAGTAGTAATATAATTGATATTTAGGTTTATCTTGGAACTTTCCAATGTGACTCTTCTTTATTATTTTAATAAAACATTTATATATAATTTATTTTAAAATATAAGAATGATATCGATAGTTCGATACATCATTTGTCATATAGTTTTGGTTTCAAATTTAGTTTTTATGTTTGCGAACATATAAATATAGATTATGAGATGAGCTTTTCTCGTTGTGCTTTTATTTCTTTAATGTCGGAAACTTGGACCTATAATTAGGGATGTTCACTATTCGGATAAAACCGAATTGTCCAATTGGACAATTTGGTTTGGATTTTTGGATTTATGGATGGGTTTCCAGTAAAACCGAATTGTTATTTTAGATTTCGGATTGGTTACGGTTTATAAAATTAAAACCGAATAGTCCAAAAAAACCGAATAAGAGTTTATTATTTGTCTATTTATATATATTTGTTTCAAATATACATTTTTTAGTTATTTATTAATCTGATAAATTGTATTTTTAAACAGATTAGAAAGTATTATCCAATAAAATACTTTAATGTATACTTTTCAATAGCTTTTTATCTGTAAAATATTGAATTATAATAAAAATTTTAATAGTTGTTCATAATTTTAATTCTCACCAAACAATTATTTTAAAGTTGATTAGTATTATGTTATATATATTTTTAAATATTATGCTTCCTGAAAACCGAATTGTAAAAACCGATCCAACCGAATAGTAATTTGATTGGTTCGGATCGGATTTGAATTTTGTTTGGACTATTCGGATTCACGTTCTGAAAACCGAAATTAATTTGGATTCACGTGATTGGATCGGATCAAACCGATCCATCCAAACGAACACCCCTACCTATAATCCTTTAAGAACTGAAGTTCAAATTCAAATTGTTTTCTGTGAATTTGATGTATAGTTCATTTTTTTATATATAAATTACAGCTAATAAAAAAGAAACTATTCATTGTGGTAAAATTATTTTGATCCCGATACGACAATCACAATTTTCCAAATTAAAAACGAAATATCGTTCTAGAGAACCTTGCTTAGCATAATCAAAGTATGTTATATTCTAGTTATAGTGGTTTAAGTGAGAATTGAACGTATGTGCATCTATAACTAGTTATTTCAATTTTATTATTGTTGGTATTAGTTAGATTAGTGCTTCAAACTATATGTCTGGAATAAGCGATATTTAAACACACACAAAGATACAAAACTTAACGAGCTTCAAATTACATCCATATATAAAGAGGTTATTTTTATTCATGAGCTTAAAAACGATAATACAATAAAATCCTAACTATCAGTCGTAGTTGTATTATATAGACAAATTACATAACGTAACCCTAACTAAAACAAAGTCGGACCCAACTACACATATCAACTACAATAGGGCCGGGCCTAATAGCCCTCGGCCTACTGCAAACAGTTATTCTGATGATATTGGGTGTCAGTTTTTTTACTTTGCTCGTGCGGGTCGGATATTAATTTGTGCCTTCAATTCTTAATTAAGTCACATTGAACACTATATTATATAAAATGTGTTTTATATATAAAATTATGCGTTATAAAATACAAATTAAGAAAATTAAGAATGGTGGTGTAAAGATAATAGGACACAAGTGGAATATATAGGACAATTTGATTGGGTGTAGGATGTATGTTTCCATAACCACGATTACATGCTATTGGCATCTCTAGATTCATGCATGGTTTCTAATGTAATTAATTGGATATAAAACACGATAAAGACGAAGATACGCTAACCTTCAAATTTGCTTCCAACAAGAAAAACATTACCATGGAAGATAAAGCATGATAGAGACACATTATGAAAACTGTTTAATTTTTTTTAATCATGTTCATCTTATTATTAAAGGTTACAATTGCGGTAACATTCTTTTGAATATTCTAATAATCTTTTGTTGATACATCATACATATATAAGGTAACCAACCTTTTAAGTTAAGTATTTAAAGAGATCAATTTATTTGTTATAGAAAGACGATTTTGTTGAAGTTGCAAATTAATACCATATTTTTTTTACAGTATAAAAATAGTAATATTTTGTAAACGAATATACCGGTACTTGTACTTGTATGTTTATTAGCTAAGCGCCTAAGCTAATTGACTTGTGTCCGAATTTAAAATCCACATGATTTTCACTTTTATAAAATAATATAATAATAGTAGTAATAAATATTAAATAATCCATGTTACATATTAAAAAAGGAAAAAAAAAAAAAAAAAAAAAAAAAAAAGTGGAAAATTCAACCTAAACCTCAAGTGCCTTCCTACTTTCCACCACACTACTTTCCTTAATTACACCATTTTCCCCTAAACTACCATTAATAATAAATTCATTACTCCTTACCCCCTTAAGAATTCCATATTTACTCAATAACCCCTCACCACAATCCCACAAATTCAGTACCATGTACGTTCCTATCCCGCCGATCAAACCATACGCGATGGAGTACGTCAATGGCATCAATATCAACGTCATGAACGCAGGTATCGCCTGCCGCATATCGTCCCAATCAATCTCCACCACTGATTTCATCATCAACACACCCACCAGAATCAACGGCGGACCCACCGCCCATGCCGGAATCGATGCCAGCAACGGCGTAAAGAAGAATGCCAGCATGAAATACCCTGCCACCGTCAACGCTGTTATTCCGGTCCTCCCCCCTTCCCTTATCCCTGTTGACGACTCGATGTACGCCGTTACAGGTGATGTACCAAGTAACGATCCCACCACTATTGCCGACGCGTCGGACATGAAAGCGAAGTACTGTCCTTCGAAATCCCCGTCTTCGTTGCTGAATCCGGCGAAACGTGCCATGGAATATAGGGTTCCGGTGGTGTCCAGGATGTCGACATAAAGGAAGGTCACTAATGCTTCCCAGAAATAGCCTTTGTTGATGCTTGAAAAGCTTAATGCGCCGGCGGTTGATTGGATTTTATGAACGTCGACTATCTTTTTGAAGTACTGAAATGAAGAGTCACCGGTCGGAGTATCTGGAAAGACAGTTACTTGCGTATTACGGAACCATGAAACCGCCGTCACAAATACGATGCCGTAAATCATTGCTCCTTTTATGTTTTTAACCAAACAATAAGCTATAATTACGAAGCCGACCACACCAAGCCACAACGTTGGGCTCTCCATTCGATTATTGACACACATGATATTGCCGGAGACTGAGCCGCCGGGGAGCAGAGAAATAGTGCCGTTTGGGAAAGTGATAACCGGAGCTAGTGACGCGCGTGAAGAGTTTGGACACGCGCCTAACGTAACGAGCGTGGAAGCACTGTACCCGATTAAGCCGATGCCTTCGTTGTTCTGCAGACCGATAAACGCTAAAAACAATCCGATGCCCGCGGAGGAGGAGATCCGGACTGGTTTTGGAACTAGCTTGGCGAGTTTAGCTCGTAAACCCACGGCAGAGATTAATAGAAAAATCATTCCTTCGATGAAAACGGCGGCGAGTGCGCTTTCATAAGAAATGTTACCGGAGCCGTGAAATCCGACGACGGTGTAAGCAAAGTAGGCGTTAGTACCCATTCCCGGAGCTAAGGCCAAGGGTAAATTAGCGAAAGTTCCCATGATCACGCAGCCAATGAGAGACGATGCGACGGTAGCAACAATGAGGTCTTTCCGGACTCTTTCTAGACAGGCGGTGTAACCGGGGTTTACAGGCGGAAACTTGCAGGAGATATCGGGTTGGATGAGACGGAGATTGGGACCGGTGCAATTGGAGGTGAAAGAAGGGTCGGAACAGAGAGGGATGCAGTCGGAAACCGAACAAGTTGCGCCGGAGTCTGAGAGGATGGAGGCGTTAACAGCGAGGATATAGGCCATGGTGAGAAAGGTGGCGGTGCCTGCGCGGAGCTCTGTGGTGAAGGTGGTGTTACGTTCGTCGAGTTTGAAGCGTTTTCCGATTCGGGATCTGGCAACAAAGGTGTTGAGACGAGTTAGCGGCGGCGGTGGGACGGCAGTCGCCATTCGAGTTTGGTAGGGACTAGAAAGAGCAAATACCTGAGGAGGTGATCATGGCTTTTGCCTTGTGTTGTGTTTGTTCCAAAAAGAGAGTTTTATGGAGGGGAGATTGGTTTGAGATTCCATGAGATGAATCTTTCTCAAATTATATATATACCAGGTGAGTCGCATTATGCCAAAAAATATATTAGAAATTTCTACATCCAATCGAAATATCCAAAACTAACAATAAATAAGTAATCATATGTAAATAATAAGGTTTTAAACAAAAAACCAAATGAAATAGCATAACTGTCTATTTAAAGTTAAAATCAATTATATATAAACACAATCAAAGATTAAAAACAAAATAAAATATAATTAAATGAATTATATTAACATATGATATAAAAAAGTTAGAACATAGTAATAGTTTGTACATATATTGAGAAACATATTATTATTTAGGGATCAGCATATGAACCGGCGGTACCGGAACCTGAACCTGATGGAACCAGTTGGGCCGGAACCGGAAAATTATTTTTGTAGATTTTTGTAATCGGAAACTGAACCAGTATCAAAACCATATGTCGCTATTTCTCGAGGACCGGATCCAACATTGAAGACACGACAAGAACCGGCGGTCCGGTTTAATTCTTATTTTCCACAAAGTTCGGTTCCCGGGTCGGTTCTTTTACTCATCCATATTATTATTTTTCAAAAGAAAAAAGCAAAACTTGAATATGGAAAAAGATAATATTTAATATTATGTGATATACATTAATTACCAAGAGTTAGAAATTTTATATTATTAAAATAATACTTTAACTTATATAATATACTGGGTGTAAGACCAATGTATTACATTGGTTCATTTAAAAAATTTATATATAAAATTATAAACATTAAGAAGTTGAATTTATAAGAAAAATAGAAAAAATATTGAATTATTAAAATTAAAATGTTTTTTCTTTTTTAAATTTAAACAAATAATTTAAATAAATATAAACAAAGAAAATTAATGAGCCTTAATTTAGAAATTTTGAAATTAGAAGGAAAGTCAATTAATGAAATTGAAATGCCTTTATTATTATACTAGTTGTGAGACCCGTATATTATACGGGTTGGTTAAAACAAAATGTTAAATAGAAACGATTACATCGAAAGTTTATTTAAATTTGAAATCTAAAATATGTGAAAATTATGAGAAAAAAACATGCGAAAAATAAATACATTAAAATTATGTGCTTAGTTGTCAGACTTGTATATTAAACGGGTTAATTATAACAATATGTTAAATATAAAGGTTTAAATTGTAAATTATTTGAAATTGAAATTTCAAATTTGAAATTAATAGTAATTATGGTAGGTTTAATTTATAGAAACTAAATTAATGATATATTGAAATGAAAAATAAAATAAATGACAAGTGGAAAATAAATATATATCTCAAAATTATAACAAAATGACATGTGGTCAATTGAATGAAAGAATTGTTGGAATAGTGTCTAAGGCTGCAACTATATTAGGCAAGTATTTGACTCGGTTGTGCATGGTCCTTTTGGGTTGCCTTCACCATAGCAACTTGACAAGATGATTTATTGTGAGAGAAGAAATATTATTAATATATCATGAGAATAATATAAGGAATAATAATATTGTTATTTGATTAATATAAGTCATAAATTAATTAGGAATTAATTTGGTGACTTAAAGAGATTAATTAAATAAAGGGGTATAAACTGTCAATTGTATGATAGTTAGACTTTGGGCTATAAATCCCTTAAGGATAATAGTGGACGATTTCTAGGGTTAGGATAAGCTTAGAATTCGTCCAAGGGGTTATCTATTAGGGTATTGGATTGCTTAGGGCCTAAGTTATCCAATTAGGGTTTAAAGGTGAAACCCTAGGAGCCTTACAAGTATAAATAGACCCCAACGGTCAAGGGAAATCGGCACTTGTACTTAGAGAAGAAACCCTGGCCGATTTGATCCCCTCTCCTCTCTCTCAAATCATCCCCTTGCTAGTTGGTGTTTGTAAGCCATTAGAGGAGTGACAATTGTGACTCTAAAGCTCCAAAAACAAGAAGATCAAGCAAGTGATTCAAGGTAAACTTCTAATCTCTGATTTCATATTGTTATTATACTCTATTAGCCATTAGAAGTCTTGGATTCAATGTATGTTCAATTAGAGAAACCTAGATCCAAGCATTAGGGTTGCATGTGCACATAGGAATGTTCATATGGCTAAAACCCATCAAGAATGACATTTGAAAAAATCATTCTTATTTATTAGGGTAGATTAATATTTGAGTAAATTATTGAAATCGTCTTTGTGGTTTGATCAAAATTATACGTTTGGTTCGTAATTTTTATTTTTGTACTAAGACCATCTTTATAGTTACTATGATTTTATTGCGGTTTTGGTCCGAATGCAAAAGAAAAGTTAAGAACTAAATTTGTAATTTTAAATAAACCACATGAACAATTTCAATAATTTACTTTTAATATTTAAAATGTAAGGCTACCCTAACCATTATTCTAATACTTATTTTGTTAAATGTAGAAGTAAAATTGAGAAGTGAGAGGAAAAATTGTCATAAAGTTCTTATATATTAGTCACATAATTGATTTAGTTATTATATTTTTTTATTCATTTAATTCCTCAAAAATCGGTAATTATATTCAATTTAACTATTTTACATAGTCAACAGATCATCCAACTTTTAAAAATTACATTTTCGGCCGATATTTCAAAATTTATTACAAATTTGGTCCAAAATTTACACTTTTAGCATAGATTTTAAATTTTATTACAAATTTGGTAAAAATTTGATCCCTTTTGCCCGAATTTTAGAATTTTGTTATGAATTTATCATAACTTTAGGTTTTTTTACAACTTTTTTTCTCAAAATTTTATTCCGATCATTTTTTTCTTTATTAAATCATATTTATATAAAAAAAACATATTTTCACATTAAAAAATCTTATATTTTCTATATAAAAGCCATTTAAAAAAAAAACTTTTTTGTATACGAAATACCTATTTATAAAAATAGGTATTTATTATGTACATAAATATATACAAATCCATTTTTATAAAAAAAATATATACAAACATGTATTTTAAAAAAATGCATACAAACACTATAACGCCCCGGTTTTTAGACATTTTCAAAATCATTTCTTGGTTTTAAAGTATGTCATTTTGGTCCTTGTTTTGGAAGGAAGTGGTCGCAAGAAGCCCTAGTGGCAAAATCATAATTTTGGGAGAAGGAGTGGTACGTTAAGCGTACATGTGAGTATGTTAAGCGTACTAGGGTGTGCCCTAGTATGCTGGGCGTACTCTTGTCCAAAAGAAACCCTAAGTTTTAGGGTTTATGGGGTATTTAAGCACCTTTATGGATCATTTAGCCTCATCTTTTCAGCCTCCAAGCCCTTTAGTCGTTTTTGGAAAACCCTAACCCCATAAGAGAGTGTCTTGTGCTAAAAGTGTGTTCTTTGTATGCTTAATGAAGAAGGAGTTGCATTAAGGAGATTAGAAGTTAAGGCAAACTTGTGGATCTTGGATCATCACCTTATTGGGACGCTCCAAAAGGTAAAAAGTTGTTACCTTTATGCCTTGTTTGCTTGGATCTCATTTTAGTAGCATAATGATGTTCTTCTTTTCCTAAAAGTCCCATTGTTATGCATGTTTGATTTTGGATGTTTTGGGTTGTTCTTTCAGACCTTGGTAAGGGTTGTAAGCCATAAAAATGAGGTCCTTAGCTAGTTCGGCTCCATGCTACTTGTAGAAGGTCTTAATGGATTAAGACCATGTATTAAGGACTTTATGGACGTGTAAGGTCATAAAGTTGGAGACTTTATGACCCTAGTATGCCTATGGACCTTGGATCTAAAGTGTGAGCTCATGTGCTAAATCCATTAAGCACTTATGAAGAAATTGAGTCTTGCGAGTGTATGCGCCGCTTAGGGAGGTGTACGCCCCACGTACCCAATCTGCCACCCCGATGATGGACTCTGCGCAGCCTTGTGTACGCTGAGCGTACCTCTGGAGTACGTCACGTGTACACAACAGTTTGGGGCCTCTTTGTTTTGGGCTCATATTGTCTTGGGCCATATTGGGCCATCTGGATTTTATGGTTTGGGCTTTTGTTTTGTTGGACTTTCTTGGGTGAAGGCTCACGAAAGGAATTAGGCCTAATTTCGAAAATTGGGCCATATTTGGGCCTTATATGTCTGTTTTGGATTTTGGGCCTTTGGTCATCTAGCTTGGGCCTTAGCTTTGGGCCAAGCTTAAGAAGGGTAAAAGGTATGTTACCCTAATTTGGACATAGCGTGAGTCAAGGGCTAGATGTTGATGGGTTTTCTTTGTGGTATTTGATAGTGCGTGGATCATAAAAGATCTGCAGTAAGAGATTATTCGTGGGATCAACTACGATGAGGCGTTGTCTTGATATTGGCGGTTCGGGGATCTGTTAGCCAACAGCTAGGGATCGTATGTATGTTTCGGCAGAGCGAGGTGAGTTTTCCTCACTTTACTTTCGAGTCGAAGGCACCAAGGCCGTCCTATTATTTTGATAACCTGATATTGTTGATATGTTGAGTGTGGGATATATATGCATGCTATTTTTGATATGTTAGTATGGTAGATCTGTAGGACTACCTGTGTTTTTCTCTGCGTAATTATCTGTATATGTTTGCTATCTGTCGGCATATTGTATTGTGTTTAGGTTGTACTGATTCGTGTTGTAACCAAAAAACCATGGAGCATTCCATATATGAGCTGAGGGCCAAGTAGGGCATCCCAGACTCATATTGATGGCTCAGTAGCATTCCAGATACAAGCTGAGGACCTGGTGGTATGCCAGACTCGTACTGAGGGCTTGAGGGTATTGAAGCATTCCAGATATGAGCTGAGGGTCGGGTAGGGCATGCCAAACTCATACTGAGGGATTAGTACCATTCTAGATACAAGTTGAGGACCGGTTGGTATGCCAGAATCGTACTGAGGGTCGAACATTGGTATTCTAGTCTGGTGACTATTTAGGTTTGGAGCAAGTCGGTCATAAGTTGTGGGCCCCGGGGGAAAGCCAAACTTATGTTATGGGTTCAAGAGCAGGCTAGATATGAGATGTGGGGTCGATAGGCAAGCCAGACTCATACTGTAGACTCATGGGTAATCCAATATTTTAGCTGTGGACCAAGTGCATGTCGTTGTTGTATATATGTTACTTGTTTGTGTGGTTGTACTTTGGGGGAACTCACTAAGCTTTATGCTTAGAGTTTTGTTATGGTTTCAGGTTCTTCAGATGATTCGTGGCTAAGCGAAGGCGTGACCATACATATCCTTGGTTTTATAATGGTTTGGATCTTGGGAGACTCTGATTCTAAATCATGTTTTAGGAGACAACATTTTGTAAACACTTTTATTAATAAATGGGTTGTTTTGAAAAGTTTTAATTTATTGAAAATTTTGGGATGTTACAAGTTAGTATCAGAGCCTTGGTTTGAGTGAATTGGAGGAACACTCGTGTGAATCCAGTCTTAAACTAAGGAGAAAGGGTTTTAAAAATAATTTTCAAAGTAAAGGTTTTAAAAATAACATTTAAGTTGCTTTCAAAATAACCAAAAGAGGATATGATGTGTACGATCGGCCGGAGCCAGTAAGTTGACCCCAAAGTACCACATTGTTCTTTGATATTGTGATCTGTTAGAACACCATGCCAGTGATGGGTTAGGGATCTTCATGAATTACATGATAGAATTGCCTGATTATATGATGACTGATAGCCTAGGGTTCTTCCTTATATGAAATTGACATCCTTATTGTAGTTGCTTAGTGTATGCATCATAGTTGTACATAATTAAGATTCTATAGCCTGAGAATGCTTGATTTGGCCTTATTTCCTGTTCTTGTTTGATGAAGGGCTTAGGGTAGGATTAGATATTCGACTGACTATAGGATCCAATGTGATGTATGGCTAACATATACAAGTGTTGGAAGGTTGGTGGAAGTTTCATGAGTGGGTGCAGTGTATAGTGGGTCAACGATAGGAATGATTAGCCACTTTAGGGAAAGTGAGAGCAGGGCGAAGGTGCACCCATGGTGCGGAGAGTTGAAGATCGAGAAATTCATTTGATGAACTTTATTGTGTTTTAGTGCTAGTCGGCTTCTCTACTTGAATGTTTCTTGCTTTGTGCTTTGTGGGACCCTTGTTGATGAGCGTTAAACATAAACGAATACAATAAAATTACATGCTATGAAGGTTAAATAATCTTAGAATGAAGGACTCGGACCTATTGTGCAACTCTTGTTTGAGTCCAACCGTTATAGGGCTGAGTCCTTTAGTCGAAGGATTATTTAAGCCTGGTTGTATGTAATTATGTTCGTGTAGTGGTTAGCTTGTGTTAGTAGGGGTTCTTCAGCAACTAATGGAAAAGAGTGTGTGGATGAACCCTAGGATAGCCTAGGGAGAATTTAACACGATTGTTTCGCCAAGGAGCAGGTTTCAGGAGTATTTTATGACTAGGACTTAGAAAACCCAAAATGGTTCTTGAGTAAAGTATGGATAGGTGTGGAAGGTAGTATTAGGCCCATACTACTTGAAGCATAGGATCCATACTCGAATCAAGGAAAGTTTTGGGAATTCTAAGGGCTGGTCGGGGAAGATAGCATGGTTGGATACCATGATTCACGACAGTGTTTTTGTCCCAATTAATCTATTGGTTGCGGTTGATCAAGCATGCAGATGGTCCTGGTAAATGTATTGAGCCCCGGTGATGTTTTTGATTTGGGTTGTTTGGTGCAAACCAAGAGAGCTTATTGGTTTAAGGCCTTAGAGGTTTAGTTTTGCTCGAGGCTGGATATTCGAGTCGCGGGACTCATGAAGGGAACGATGATTATGATCAACTTGGGTTCTGTAGCTAGAAGTGGGATGGTTGATTGTTGGATTGGAATGTCGTCATCTATGGAAGAGTGAGCAGACTCGTAATTTCCATAGTTAGGAAGGATAGTATATGCTTATGCAAGTTTGAGTTATGATTTGGTTTTAGCACCAACAAGTGGTAGTTCGAGCCCTAAGTGGGGTAGAACCAGGATTCTCGGGTTGAGTATTATAGCTGTTGAGGGATTACCAGTTCGTTGTTGGATTAATGTTTTTGGATTAGTTGGGCAAATTTTAATCGGTGGAACTTTTCTAGAAGCGGGTATGTTCAGTTCCATGTGGATCTTGATTCTCTGGATTAAGTGTCAATGTGTTCTTAACCACTGGTTGTGGGGTTCATCATTCAACGGAGGTTCTCTCGAAGTTTAATTGTGTCAGCCGAGATTTAGTGGTCGGGCCAATCTGTCATCAAGTTTAGTATGGTCTATGTTCTTTAGGTCTTCAGGTAGGTTTACCCTCAATGGTGGAGTGGGAACTTGGTTCATGGTAGACTCAGGTTTTGGTAACCTTCAGGATCACCTTGGAAGTCTTATCAAGCTAGTTGCGTATTGGTGGAATCCGTTCAGTCTCAATCAAGTAAGGGATCATGTTTTGATTGACCGTGAGGATGTTTTATGTTATTGATTGAGGTGTTATTTCAATTATATTTGGTGTTTCTTCTCTCTTTGGATGAGATTATGGGTGTGGTGGTATTTTATGTGAGTTGGGCAAGATAACTTTGGAGCCCTTGTTTCGAATTAGGTGCATGGTTCTTTTGGGTTATAGCCTTTGAATCGGACCAAGAGTGTAACCATTTTCCTATCTGCGGGTCGCGTGCGACCATGTTTTATAAGATTTACTTTGGTAGCACCTTTGTTGTGATCCATTGGTTTTGTGAGGGAGTTGATTAGGTCCCTTAAAGGTAATAGAATGAGGTGGGTATCTTCAGGCCTGGAGTGTTAGGCAAATGGTGCAATGACGACAAAATCGGTGTGATATTAGGAGCATTCCAGACATGGGCTGAGGGGCAGGGAGGGCATTCCAGACTCATGTTGTGGGCTTGGAGGCAATCCAGACCTATGTTGAGGACCTTTTAGATATATTTCAGTCATAGGCTTTAGGCCTAGTGATCATGATTGTTTATTTCTCAGCTGGTAGTACCTTCGATGTTGGCGCGTCGACAGGATTTGGGCGAGCCACCAATATGTTGGTTGGATAAAGGGAGCAGTAAGGTTTGTGGGGAGTATCAGTCTGGTATCAGAAAGTCTTTTTGGAATGTATGCATTATGATTCTGGTTGCTCGCAAGCAGTTGCTAGGGTTTTAATTTTCAACTTGGGAATTGGTTTGGAAGTCGCAAGTCATAAAGTTCTTTATGAATGTCTCAGGTGGATGCTCATGTGGGGGTACATCTGAGCGGATAAGGGATTGGATGTAATGAGAAAATTCTTGGATTTATCTTCTCTGCTCGATGAAGCAGTGGTTGGTGATGGAATAACTGCGAATCAATGGTTATTAAGGTTTTGGTTCATCATATGGTTTGGTTTGGGTGAAGATCGCAATCGGTATGTTTTGAGGATCAGTTCTGCATGTTTCTGTTAGTGTCTCCAGCCAGGGACTGGGGGCAGATTCATAATTGGATGCTCATCAGTTGTAGGGAAGGGTCTTTGAGAAGAATATGAGTGGCCATATTCGAGTGGGTTTTAGTGAAAACTCGTGTTGGGAATCGCAAGTGTATACGTCCAAGATTTGTGCTCAGAAAGATGTGGATCAAGAAATTTAGATGTCAAAGACCTCAGCTGGAGGGTTCAGGATTTAGTTTATGGGTCTGCGCTCAAGGATGGTTCTACCTGTGTAAAGGTCAAATAAGTGACGAGGTTTCAATATTTTAGGAGCAGCATGCCGGTTCGTCAGATAAGGAAATCAATATTTCATACCCCATTGTGTTCATGGAAATTGTTATCTTCAGGATGAGACTTCTCTCTAAGGAATATCTAATCCCTTCGGGTCGAGCTGAGGGTTGTCGGCAACAACAGTTGGTCTACGATTTTGTTTTCTAGTAGGAATTGCAGGTGAACAAGAGTCTAGTAGATAGTTCTATAGATAAGTGTTATGGTTTTAGCATTGGTTCAGTATGGGCGGTCTGTCAGGGAGTGAGAACAGTCCGAGACTTCAGGCTTCGGATAAGTATATTGGGTTTCTTCAAAGGATTGTGGAATTGCCTTCTTCGAGTGGAAAATTTTGCTGGGTTCAGTTGCCTTGGGAATCTAATTGTATGACCAAGGTTGTGGTTGTGCCCCTCAAGCTGTCTGGCATGCCGGGGATGATAAGGAATGATTTCGAGGACGAAATCGAATTTAAGTGGGGGAGAGTTTTAATGCCCCAGTTTTCAGGTATTTTCAAATTCATCTCTTGGTTTAAAAGTATATCATTTTGGTCCTTGTTTTGGAAGGAAGTGGTCGCAAGAAGCCCTGGTGGAAAAATCATAATCTTGGGAGAAGTATTGGTAAGCTAATCATACATGTGAGTACGCTAAGCGTACTAGGGTGTGCCCTAGTATGTTAGGCGTACACATATGTATGCTGGGCGTACTCTTGTCCGAAAGAAACCTTAAGTTTTACGGTTTGTGGGGTATTTAAGAACTTTTATGGATCATTTAACCTTATCTTTTTAACCTCCAAGCCCTTGAGTCGTTTTTGGCAAACCCTAACCCCATAAGAGAGCGTCTTGAGCTAAAAGTGTGTTCTTTGTCTAATTAATGAAGAAGGAGTTGCATCAAGGAGATTAGAAGTTGAAGCAAACTTGTGGATCTTTGATCATGTAACATCCCAAGTCCAGGTATACCTTGTAACCCTTGATCTTTTGAGTATTTGTCCATTTTTTCCCTTTTAGAGAAAATGTGGTGAATGAGTATGTGGGGCGTATGCGAGTGTACGCTCAGCGTACTCATATGCGTGCATTTGACGCAGAAGCCACCTAATACGTTGGGCGTACCAGAGGGTACGCTGGGCGTACTAGGCCCATAGTGGAAACCCTAATTTAGGGTGAGTCCCCTATATAAAGGTTACGATGGCCTCATTCCTAGCCACCATTCTCAGACAACAAACCCTCTTGTGCCCTAACCTTCGTTCTTAGAGCTTGTGAGTGCATTTGAGAGCCCTTGAGAGTCTTTATGTGTTCTTGAAGTGGAGAAGAAGCTTTTGAGAAGAAGGAGTGAGACTCCAGGTCCTTGGATCTGAGCATATCTGAGTTGGGAGCTTCATATAGAGGTATAAAGCTTCAAGCTTTCTTACACTTTTGTTTTATGCATCATAGTAGAGTATTTTAGGGTTTTGTCCCAAAAGTTGCAGACTTTATGAGATATTGAGCTCCAGAGACTATGATCAACCCCCCTTTGAGTGTATTTAGTGGTGTAATGTCATAAAAATCCAATCTTGGACGTTGTAATCAAGCCATGCATGAGTTATGAGCTTTTTGAGATAATAAAGTGAGTGTTTTATGTGTTTGTGACCATATCATCCATTCAAAGGCTTAAAGTCACTGACTTTATGGAGTGAGAACTATTAGGGAGTTCAGGTTTGTGATATGAGCCAAGGTCTTATCTGGTTAAGACCAAATGAGTGAGATGTGTGAAAATGGGACGTACGTTGGGCGTAATCCCAGTACGCACAATGTAAGGGTCGAGCATCCTCGATGTCTACATGGCAGCTGATTACGCTTAGTGTAGAGAGCTGGTACGCGCAGCGTACTCCCTGCCGTTGACTTTTTGGTTGAATTTTAGGGTTTGATCAATTTGTGGACTATTAAGCCCATGGAGGGTTAAAATGGTATTTTACCCTTCTGTGAGTTTTTAGAAGGGTTAGTCTAGCTTCAGTGAGAGCCATTATTAATTAGGGATATTTATCGTTGTGTTAGGCAGAGGCTAGACCGGTTAGTTGAGTTTGAGATTATCCAAGTTCTTACGAGGTGATTCTTCTCACTATAATTTACCTAAAGTGGTAATTTTTGTGTGACCAGAGGGTCTTATGTGTTTATATTGAGTATTGTGATATCCTGCATTATGTCTATGTGATTTATGTTGTGTATTATTCTGAGCTTACTGAGTTAGGACTGGAGGGGGTCCATTTGAGTTAGGATCGGCGGGTCCATCCGAGTTGTGGGACCGGAGGGTCCCACTGAGACACATTGACCAGAGGGTCTTACTGAGTTATAGCCTCGAGTGGCTAATGAGATGTGTGTGGTATTTTGGGGAACTCACTAAGCTTCGTGCTTACCGTGTTACGTGTTATGTGTTTCAGGTACTTCTCAGGATCACGGGAAGGCGTCGGCTTGATTATACACACATAAGAGCTTGATTTATCTTTTGAGAGGATACTGAAGTTATGATTTATACAGTTTTTGGATATGTGATTTGATATATGACATTATGACACTTTTGTGATTTTTGGATTGAGATAAATGTGATTTAAATTGAAAAAAATAATTGGTTTGAAAATTACATCGTTACAGATCATCACCTTATTGGGAAGCTCCAGAAGGTAAAAAGTTGCTACCTTTATGCCTTGTTTGCTTGGATCTCCTTTTGGTAGCTTAATGATGTTCTTCTTGTCCCAAAAGTCCCATTGTTATGTGTTTTTGATTTTGGACGTTTTGGGTTGTCCTTTCAGACCCTCGGAAGGGTTCTAATCCATAAAAATGAGGTCCCTTTAGCTAGTTTGGCTTCATGCTTCTCGTAGAAGGTCTTAATGGACTAAGACCATGTAGTAATGACTTTATGAACGTGTAAGTTCATAAAGTTGGAGACTTTATGACCCTAGTATGCCTCTGGACCTTGGATCTGAAGTGTGAGCTCATGTACTAAATCCATTAAGCACTTATGAAGAAATTGAGTCTTGCGAGGGTACACCCCACATACCCAATCTGCCACCCCGATGATGGATACCGCGCAACCTCATGTACGTTGAGCGTGCCTCCGCAATACGCCTCGCATAGGCGACAATTTTGGGCTTTGGTTTTGTGCTCGGAATGTCTTGGGCCATGTTGGGCCACCTGGATTTTATGTTTTGGGCTTTTGTTTTGTTGGAATTTCTTAGGTGAAGGCTCATGAAAGGAATTGGGCCCAATTTGGAAAATTAGGCCATATTTAGGCCTTAGATGTTTGTTTTGGATTCAGGCCTTTGGTCATCAAGTATGGGCCTTAGCTTTGGGCCAGTCTTGAGAAGGCTAAAAAGGTATTTTACACTAATTTGGACTCATAGCGTGAATCAGGGCTATATGTTGATGGGTTATCTTGGTGATATTTGATAGCACGTGGATCATAGCGGATCTGCAGTCAGAGATTATTCGTGGGATTAGTTGTGATGAGGTGTTGTCTTGACATTGGTGGTTCGGGGATCTGTCAGCTAGCAGCTAGGGAGCATATGTATGTTTCGGAAAAGCGAGGTAAGTTTTCCTCACTTTACTTTCGGGTTGAAGGCACCAAGGCCGACCCATTGGTTTGATAATCTGATACTGTTGAAATGCTGAGTATAGGATATATATATATATATATATATATATATATATATATATATATATGTATATATATAGGCATGTTAGTTTTGATATGTTAGTACGGAAGATCTTTAAGAATACCTATGTTTTTGTCAGCGTGATTATCTGTATATGTTTGCTATCTGTCGGCATATTGTGTTGGGTTGAAGTTGTATTGCTTTGTGTTGTAGCCAACAAACCTTGAGCATTCCAGATATGAGCTGAGGGTCGGGTAGGGCATGCCAAAATCATACTAAGGGCTTAGTAGCATTCCGGATATGAGCTAAGGACCCGGTGGTATGCCAGACTCGTACTGAGGGCTTAAAGGTATTGAAGCATTCCAGATATGAGCTGAGGGTCGAGTAGGGCATGCCAGACTCATATTGAGGGCTTAGTAGCATTCCAGATACGAGCTGAGGACCAGTTGGTATGACATACTCGTACTGACGGCTGAACATTAGTATTCCAGTCTGATGACTGTTCAGGTTTGGAGCAAGCCAGTCATAAGCTGTGGGCCCCGGGGGGGGAGCCAGACTTATGATGTGTGCTCAAGAGCAGGCCATATATGAGATGTGGGACCGATAGGCAAGCCAAACTAATATTGTGGGCTCAAGGGTAATCCATTCTTTTAGCTGTGGACTCATTGCATGTTGTTGTTGTTCAATGTTATTTGTGTAACACCCGGTTCCTGGTATGTATTTAAATTCAAGTAACTCCATGTTTTTCTCTGGAACTCGGCGAGTTGGAGGCCCAACTCGTCGAGTAGACTCAAATTTTGATCGGGGGGTTAAGTGACCTACTCGACGAGTCGGGAGACCGACTCAACGACTAGGACTGTCTGGATGAAACCCTAATATTTGGGTTTGCACCTTATTTAAACAACTTATAACGCCCCAACCCAGCCCCCATCGTCCCTCCTAACCTAGAGAAAACCCCAACTCGAACCCTAAGCCTCTATTGTGTGTTCTAGAGCTTATTGGTCCCTTTTTGTGTGTTTTTTAAGTTGGACAGAAGGAAGGAAGCTTGGGAGTTCAAGTAGAAGCAAGAAGATCCAGAGGTTTTGCTTCATTCTCAGCTCATTCAAGGTAAAAAGTTAGAACTTTGACCATCTATCTCTTAGATCTTGATTATGGGCTATTTCCTACCCTTTTATGAGTTTAGAGAAGCTATAATCGGATTTTGTGTGTGTGCTTGGAGTTGCACTTAAAATCTGGAATTATTGGGGGTCCTTATGGCATAAAGGTGCCAACTTTGTTGCCATAAGCACCCCATGCATCTTGTAGACTTCTTTTTATGGTCTTTTGAGTCAAAAACCCCATGCATGGACGTCAACATTGGAACTTTACGTATGAAATGGACCTTAGGAGGTCAGATCTGTGGTTTTGGTGCATTAAGACCCATTATAATTGACTAGTTTTTATCATAGAGGTACTCGACCAGGCTCTTGGGTGACTTGGCGATTCGGGTCTCATTTTCCCCCAATGTCTTCTAGAAGTGGTTTTGGTTGAGTGGAGGGGACACTCAGCCTGTTAGGGGGTTTGTGTTGGACTTGAAGATCAAAGGACTCGACGAGTTCAAGGATGAACTTGACGAGTTCAAGGCAATGTCCCAACCACATGAAGATGGACTCGACGAGTTCAAGGAGAACTCGACGAGTCATAGACTGAACACATTCATATGGATGAATATGGACTCAACAAGTTCAAGGATGAACTCGGCGAGTCTGTTGAAGAAGGTCTTGATGTTTGGTTGAAGGTGAACTCATCGAGCTCTTGATAGACTCAACGAGTAGGGACGAGGTTGTAGCTTTTCGTGGACATGGGGACTCGATGAGTTGGTGGGCCAAATCGACGAGCCAAGTCAACCAGATGTTGACGTTGACCAGGTGATTGACCATTAACCAAGGTGTTGACCTTGACTTTGTCTTGGACTAGAGTTGACCCTTGTAAGGGTTACGAGTATGGATTGATAAGTTAGAAAAGTTCGTGTGTAAGGATCGAGGATTCGAGGAGAGTTGGTTTTCATATCGAGATCAGTGTAGACACTACACGACTTTGAGGTGAGTTTCCTCCTAGTAGGAGTGGGTCTACAGCCACAATGTTGACCCACAAGTAAGAGTGTTGGATAGATGATTGTATTTGTGATAATTATCTAGTGTTGATATGTGATATGATTATTATGTATGATATGATTATTGTGCTTGATATTTTACTGTGCTTGATATGTACTAGAAGTAGTAGGGGTGAAATAGTCCCCAGTTACCGGTTGAAAGATACCGAAGGGGAGTGTAGCTCCCAATTACCGGTTGCAATATACCGAAGGGGAGGTTAGTTCCTGGTTACCGGTTGAAAGATACCAAAGAGGAGTCCAACTCCTGGCTATGCTCGACAGTTACCGTTTGAAGGATACCGAGGATTATGCATTATTTGGTATGGGTATGCTGGGGGACCTCACTAAACTTTGTGCTTACAACTGTTAGTTTTGGTTTCAGGTACCTCTTCATCCAAGGGGAAGTAGCCGGTAGGGTAGCAGCGCATCACACATATACACATGACTTTCCGCATTTGAGAAACCTGGGATTGTACTCTGACATTTTACCATTTTAAGTCATGGTTTTAAAGACTTGTGATTTTTACTTGATGTTTTGAAACGATAACTATGATGTTTTTCGTGAACTATTTTATTAAGTACTATGAAATAAAAAAAATGGGTCTCGATTTTGGGATGTTACAAGTTGGTATCAAAGTCTTGATTTGAGGGATTCGGACACACCTTCGGGGGTGCCTGGACTTAAATCGAGGGCTTTAAGGATTTTTAAAAGAAAATGATTTTCCTAAATTTAAAAATAAGGAGTTTTGAGAAAGAACAAGGTGTGTGATGCGTGCGACCGACCGAACTCAAGTAAGGTTTCCCTAAGATACCCATACCTGTTATGTTATGTTATATGATATGATTATGAGAATTGCATGCTAGATTAGGGTTAAAGATCTAGGAAGGATGCCTTGTGTGCTTGCTATGTGATTATGAGAACTGCATGCTAGATTAGGGCTAAGGATCTAGGAAGGATGCCTTATATGCCTATCGTATGAGCTTAGTGAGCTATATGCTAGGGCTGTTCAGTCAGCAGTAGGATAGCCTAGTTAGGTTATGCCTGGTTTGGTTACTCGATGCACAAATGTTGCTTGCTTTGTGCTTATAGGGGTTCTAGCTAGCTTTAACTAACTCCGGAGTGAATATGTAATAGTATTCACAAGCTAGTTAGGGAAGGATGCTAGGAACTCTTTGTACAGTTGTTGGCTGAGAGTAGGTCGGAGAGTGCCCTAGGTCAAGCCTAGGATGAGATTAGTTGGAAAGCAGTGTTGGTAGAAGGGACTTAGTGAAGTTGAAGCAATCATTGAGGAAAGTACGGATAGATGTGGAATGTAGTATGGATCCGTACTACTGAAAGCAGAGGATCCGTACTCAAGTCAAGGAGGGCTGAGATAGAATCAGGGAACTTGGGAAGTGTAGGACCTCTCAAGAGTATGTATGAGCCCGACATTTATATTTTTTATTTCAGAATGGTGATTACGCGTCATGGAGTAGGAGGTTCAGGGTCTGGATCAGGTTCATGATCAGGCTCGGTGCGGGATCCGAGCAAGTTGATGACGGTTTATGCGAGTTCATCGCGTCTGAGATCACGAGCGGTATCCTTGAGGTGACACCGGTCATTTTCAGGTCGATCAAGGAAGGGATCATTGAGATGATGGAGGATCGCCTCCGGACATTCAGGAGTGACTTGGCGTCCATCCAATCTGGGACGCGCACATTATCCTTCAAGGACTTCAGGGGGAATGGTGCACCAGAATTTCACGGGGTGAAGGACCCCATTATGGCCAGGAGATGGATTGCAGACATCGAGTCTGCATAGTTGACGAGCTTCTGCCCGGAGGGGTCGAAGGTCCGCTTTGTTGCGGGTTGTTTGAGGGATCGAGCTAGAGATTGGTGGGAGTTAGTGGGTGATTCACTTGGGGTCCCATCCATTGAGGCTATGACTTGGTCAAATTTTATGACCAGGTTCAGGGCTGAGTTTACACCAGCTGTGGAGCTTCAACAGCTGATCAGGGAGTTTCTTGATATGAGGCAGACTACTAAGACTGTGGCGGAGATCACCGCCAAGTTCCGGGAGAGGGCCTTGTTGGTACCTCAGTATGCAGGGGATGAGGAGATGCGAAAGACCCGCTATCATGATATGTTGAGGGCTGACATTCGGGAGCATGTCAGCTATTCTGATTGCCCGACCATGAATTCCATGATTGCCAAGGCCAGGGAGAGGGAAATTGATTTAGAGCACCTCAGGAAGAGGAAAGCGGAGACAGGGCAGGTTGCTGGGGTTTCAGGGAAGAAACCCAAGGGATTTGATGCTAGGTCGAAGTGCCAGCATGTTCAGGACCGTTGTGGGAAATGGGGTAGGTCACACGAGGGAGTTTGTCGCACTGGGTCAGTATCAGGCTGCTATAAGTGCGACAAGACCGCGCATTTTGGCAGGGATTGTACTGCCCCTGCTCCCATTGTTCATACATCAGACTTGATTTGCTTTCATTGCAATCAAGGGGCAATAAAAAGGCCAACTGCCCCAGGTTGATAACAGCAGTAACAGCGCCAGCGGTGGCACCAACTCCAATGACTGCACGGGCTATGGATGGCCGGAAGGTCAAGTCAGAGGCTCCAGTAGTAAGGAGTCTAGCTTTTCAATTGATAGCCGAGCAGGCACGGGCCGTGCCCGATGTGGTGACGGGATCGTTCCATGTGAACGGTATCCTAGTTCAAGTGTTGTTTGATTCGAGTGCTACTCGATCGTTTGTCTCTCTTGCACTTAGCAAGAGGATCCCTGAGTCTTCATGCATGTTGGATTGCCCACTAGAGGTCGAGATTACAGACGACTGGGTAGTATGAGCGTTAGAGATTTTCAGAGCTTGTGTTTTGAGGTTGTACGAGGAGCGCTATTTGGTAGATTTGGTTCCCATACCATTGCGGGGGAACAAGGTTATTATAGGGATGGATTGGTTGAGCCCCAATGGGGCAGTGATCGAATGTGCACAACAGTTGGTTCAGATCAGGACCCCATGTGGAGGAGAGCTGGTGATTTAGGGTGAGAGGCCACAATGCAGACCGACTTTATGTTCAGCAGCGAGGGCTAAGTGCTACCTCCAGCATGGTTGCGTAGGGTATGTCGCCTATGTTATGGATACCTGGGAGGCGGTTCAGGCGACGGTGAGTGATGTGCCAGTGGTAGGAGAGTACGCGGATGTACTCCCAGAGGAGCTGCCTAAGATACCTCCAAAGAGGCAGGTAGATTTCAAGATCGACCTGGTCCCTGGTGCGGCTCCGATAGCCAAGGCACCGTATCCATTGGCTCCTCCTGAGATGCAAGAGTTGTCTGCATAGCTGCAAGAGCTGTTAGACAAAGGATTCATCAGACCGAGCAGTTCACATTGGGGAGCCCCGATTCTATTTGTGAAGAAGAAGGATAGGTCACATCGTATGTGTATAGATTACCGGAAGCTGAATAAGGTAACGGTGAAGAACCGTTACCCACTCCCGAGGATTGATGATCTCTTTGACCAACTTCAGGGAGCATCTTGGTTCTCCAAGATTGATTTGCATTCAGGATATCATTAGATGAGGGTCAGAGAGGAGGATGTGCAGAAGACTGCCTTTCGGACACGATATGGTCACTATGAGTTTGTGGTGATGCGTTTCGGGCTTGCCAATGCTCCAGCCGTGTTCATGGATCTCATGAATCGTGTGTGCAGACCGATGTTAGATTGATCTGTGATAGTTTTCATTAATGAAATCTTGGTCTATTCCAAGACTCAGGAGCAACATGAGGAGCACTTGCGGGAGGTGTTGGATACCTTGAGGAGGGAGAGCTTGTATGCCAAGTTCTCCAAGTGTGAGTTCTAGTTGCGCGAGGTGCAGTTTCTTGGGCACCTTGTCAACAAGAACGGGATTCCGGTCGACCCGGCCAAATTGGAGGTCATGATGAGGTGGGAGGTCCCGAGGTCTCCATCTGAGATTCGGAGCTTCCTGGTACTGGCAAGTTATTATCGGAGATTCATTCAGGACTTCTCCAAGATATCCGTGCCCTTGACCTAATTGACAAGGAAAGTCGTGGTCTTTCGCTAGGGACCTGAGCAGCAGGCCGCATTTGAGATATTGAGACAGAGATTGTGCGAGGTGCCAATCTTAGCCCTGCCATAGGGCGTGGAGGATTTTGTTGTGTATTGCGATGTGTCCGTCTCGGGTTTGGGTGCGATATTGATGCAGAGGGGGCATGTTATCGCCTACGCTTCGAGGCAGCTGAAGCCTCATGAGGCAAACTCTCCGACGCATGATTTGGAGTTGGGGGCAGTTTTTTTCGCCCTCAAGATTTGGCGTCATTACCTCTATAGGTTCCGTTGTACCATTTACACTAACGATAAGAGTTTAAGGTATCTTATGGATCAGCCGAATATGAATATGAGACAACTTCGATGGCTAGATGTGGTGAAAAATTACGATTGTGAGATCCTCTACCACCTGGGGATGGCCACTGTCGTGGCCGATGCGCTTAGCCGCAAGGCAGCGCCGATTAGAGACATCTCTATGAGGATGACCATGGTGACTTCGTTGTTGGAGAGGATTCGAGAGGCCCAACAAGAGGCTATGAAGGAGGAACATCGTAAGAGTGAGCGTATCGTGGGCCAGGTTTCCTCCTTCGATTATGACAGCCGCGGATTGTTGACTCTACACCATAAGGTGTGGGTCCCATATTATGGAGGTGTGCGCCATGTATTGATGGAGGAGACACACAAATCCAGGTTTTCTATTCATCCTGGGGATCTTCATCTTGATTATTAGTGGCCCTGCAGGAAGCGGGATGTAGCTTGGCTTGTTGAGAGATGCCTGACCTGCAGGAAGGTCAAGGCCGAGCACCAGAGGCCTCACGACAAGACCCGGCCGTTGGATATTTCGCAGTGGAAATGGGAGGATATCACTATGGATTTCATCACAAATCTTCCCAGGACCGCGTGGGGAGTGGATTTGATTTGGGTCATTATGGATCGATTGACAAAGAGCGCCCATTTCATTCTGATTTAGGAGAGCATTTCGAACGAAAAGTTGGTCGACATCTATATTAGAGAGGTAGTGGCTCGGCACGGAGTGCCTGACTCGATGATTTATGATAGGGATGTGCGGTTCACTTCCAGGTTCTGGAAGAATTTTCATGATGAGCTAGGTACTCGTTTGCACTTTAGCACCAGTTTTCACCCGCAGACGGATGGTCAGTGTGAGCGGACCATCCAGACTCTGGAGGATATGCTGTGGGCATGTGTTTTAGACTTTGGAGGTAGTTGGGACACTTACCTTCCTTTGGCTGAGTTTTCCTATAATAACAGCTATCATGCGAGTATTGACAGTCCTCCCTTCGAGATATTGTATGGGAGGAAGTGCAGGACCCCAATATGCGGGGGCGAGGTTGGGCAGAGAGTCATGGGGAGTGCTAAAGTGGTACTCAAGACTACAAAGAGGATCCAGCAGGTTTGGAGTAGGCTTCAGACTACTCAGAGTTGGCAGAAAAGTTATGCCGACAAGCGTCTATCGGACCTGGAGTTCCAGGTCGAGGATATGGTGCTCCTGAAAGTGTCGCCTTGGAAAGGCGTCATTCGGTTCAGGAAACGGGGCAATTTGGGCCCCAGGTACATTAGACCTTTTAAGGTCGTCGCCCGAGTGGGAAAGGTGGCGTATAGGCTGGACCTTCCAATCGAACTTAGTCCGATTCATTGCACTTTTCAAGTCTCCTAGTTACGGAAGTGTCTGGTGGACGATTCGGCAGTTGTGCCTTTGGAGGATATTCAGGTGGATGACAGCCTGAACTACATTGAAGGGCATGTGGCGATCCTCGACGGGAAGTCGAAGGCTCTAAGGAACAAGAGGGTGGAGCTAGTGAAGGTGCAATGGCAGCACTGCAAGGGCTCAGAATGGACTTGGAAGCCAGAGGACGAGATGAGGGAGCACTACCCTGAGCTTTTTCAGGACTTAGTAAGAGACTTTGAGGACAAAGTCTAAAATAAGTGGGGGAGATTTGTAACACCCGGTTCCTGGTACATATTTAAATTCAAGTAACTCCATGTTTTTCTCTAGGACTTGACGAGTTGGAGGCCCAACTTGTCGAGTAGACTCGACTTTTGATCGGGGGTTAAGTGACCTACTCGACGAGTCGGGAGACCGACTCGGCGAGTAGGACTGTCTGGATGAAACCCTAATATTTGGGTTTGCAACCTATTTAAACAACTTATAACGCCCCAACCCAACCCAACCCCCATCGTCCCTCCCAACCCAGAGAAAACCCTAACTCGAACCCTAAGTATCTATTGTGTGTTCTTGAGCTTGTTGGTCCTTTTTTGTGTGTGTTTAAAGTGGGAAAGGAGGAAGGAATCTTGGGAGTTCAAGTAGAAGCAAGAAGATCCAGAGGTTTTACTCCATTCTTAGCTCATTCAAGGTAAAAATTTGGAACTTTGACCATCTATCTCTTAGATCTTGATTTGGGGCTATTTCCTACCATTTTATGAGTTTAGAGAAACTATAATCAGATTTTGTGTGTGTGCTTGGAGTTGCACTTCAGATTTGGAACTATTGGGGGTCCTTATGGCTTAAAGGTGCTAACTTTGTTGCCATAAGCACCCCATGCATCTTGTAGACTTCTTTTTATGGTCTTTTGAATAAAAAACCCCATGCATAGACGTCAAGATTGGAACTTTACGTATGAAATGGACCTTAAGAGGTCAGATCTATGGTTTTGGTGCATTAAGACCCAATATAATATACTGGATCGTTTTGATCATAGAGGTACTAGACGAGTCTCTTGGGTGACTCGGCGAGTCGGTCTCATTTTCCCCCAATGTCTTCTGGAAGTGGTTTTGGTTTAGTGGAGGGGACACTCAGCTTGTTAGGGAGTTTGTGTTGGACTTGAAGATCAAAGGACTCGACGAGTTCAAGGATGAACTCGGCGAGTTCAAGACAATGTCCCAACCACATGAAGATGGACTCGATGAGTTCAAGGAGAACTCGGCGAGTCATAGAGTGAACACATTCATACGGATGAAGATGGACTCGACGAGTTCAAGGATGAACTCGGCGAGTCTGTTGAAGAAGGTCCTGATGTTTAGTTGAAAGAGAACTCGTCGAGCTCTTGCTAGACTCGACGAGTAGGGACGAGGTTGTAGCTTTTCGTGGACGTGGGGACTCGACAAGTTGGTGGGCCAACTCGGCGAGTCGAGTCAACCAGATGATTGACCATTGACCAAGGTGTTGATTTTGACTTTTTCTTGGACTGGAGTTGACCCCTGTAAGGGTTACGAGTATGGATTGATAAGTTAGAAAAGTTGTTGTGTAAGGATCGAGGATTCGAGGAGAGTTGGTTTTCATACCGAGATCAGTGCATACACTACACAACTTTGAGGTGAGTTTCCTCCTAGTAAGAGTGGGACTACGACCACAATGCTGACCCACAAGTAAGAGTGATGGATAGATGATTGTATTTGTGATAATTATCTAGTGTTGATATGTGATATGATTATTGTGTCTGATATGATTATTGTGCTTGATATATTTACTGTGCTTGATATGTGCTAGCAGTACTAGGGGGTGAAATAGTCCCTGATTACCGGTTGAAAGATATCGAATGGGAGGGTAGATCCTAGTTACCGATTGCAAGATACCGAAGGGGATGTTAGTTCACAATTACCGGTTGAAAGATACCAAAGAGGAGTCCATCTCCTGGATATGCTCGACAATTACCGATTGAAAGATACCAAGGATTATGCATTATTTGGTATGGGTATGATGAGGGATCTCACTAAGCTTTGTGCTTACAACTTTTAGTTTTGGTTTCAGGTACCTCTTCATCCAAGGGGAAGGAGCCAATGGGGTAGCAGTGCATCACATATATACACATGACTTTCTGTATTTAAGGAACCTGGGAATTTACTCTGACATTTTACCATTTGAAGTCATGGTTTTCAAGATTGTGATTTTTACTTGATGTTTTGAATCGATAACTATGATGTTTTTTTCCGTGAACTATTTTATTAAGTAATATGAAATAAAAAAAATTGGGTCTCGATTTTGGGATGTTAGAATCTGTTTGTGTGTTGGTGCTTTAGGGAAATCACTAAGCTTTGTACTTACAATTTTGTTATGGTTTCAGGTTCTTCAGATGATTCGTGGCAAGACGAAGGGGTGACCGTACACATCATTGGTTTTACAACGGTTTGGATCTTGGGAGACTTTGATTCTAAATCATGTTTTGGGAGACAATATTTTGTAAACACTTTTGTTAATAAATGAGTTGTTTTGAAAAGTTTTAATTTTTTGAAATTTTTGGGATGTTACAAACACATATTTTATTATAAATACATTTTTATGCAAACACATATTTATAGAAAAAATGTATACAAACTCCTATTTCATAGTAAACGTATACATTTCTTTTTTAAAAACATATTTGTATGCACCCAAATAAGTGTTTGTATACATTGCACGTTTGTATTCAAGCCCTTGTATATATATATATATATATATATATATATATATATATATATATATATATAGAGAGAGAGAGAGAGAGAGAGAGAGCTTGGTTCAAATATGGATTGACATCTATTTTGCGGACAGTGTTATTCTGTGAGAATGACAAAGAATATATGTTGTTTGATAATATGAATACGTTCAATATTAAATAACTATTATCATTATTACACATTCTTACTAATTAAATCATCTATAAGATTATTATAGACTTTTTATTATTATTTTCATTCTGTCGGAATGTTGTCAGAATGTTTATTGAGTCGTATTCTATAAGAATGAAAATGAGTGAAAAACGATGTGTGAGAACAAAAATAAATAAGAATTAGTGAGAACGCATGAAAATGACGATAGTTATGTAAGGTTGAACGTATTTGCATTACTAAACAACTTATTCTCTTAGTAATTCTCATAGAATAGCACTGTCCACACGTCCACACAATAGTTGTCTATCCACATTATAACCTAGCCCTATGTGTGTGTGTGTATATATATATATATATATATATATATATATATATATATATATAGGGTGAGGTTCAATAGAGAACCATAATTAACCAAGGAACCAATCGTAAGCGTCGGAAATCATAACGATCAACGGCCAAAGAAATAGATGTATACTTTTACATTGGACGCACACACACCGGATTATATATCAAAAACTCCACTCTTTACAAAAAAAAAAACCCACCACTTTGTTTCGTTTAAATTCTTTTAGACCATGTTTTTTATCGAAAAAAACCGAATATATCGTTGTTCACGATTTTTCGTTCTCTTTCCATAGAGATCCATGATGATATATAGAAAACGAACTTTTTTTTCGAAAAAAACTCACTTCATTTTTCTTTGATAAAAAAAATTAAGGTCTATTTTTTATAGAAAAAAAATTAATAAATATATCAAACTTCATATTTTTTGTACTTTTTAAACATATATTCATATTCAAGTGAAAAAAAACGATATTTCAGTTTGGATTCACACTGTGAACCTGTTTAGATTCATATTGTAAACCTATTGAGATTCACAGTGTGCATAATAATAATTCAGATTCACAATGTGAATCTGAACTGATCGGAGCTTTTTCACATTGTGAATGTTAAAATTTGAAATATTATAGTTTAGATACACAGTGTGAATCTACGCTGATCGAGATTTTTTTAACCTTCTCATATTCACAGTGTGTATAATAGTAATTCAGATTCACAATGTGAATCTGAACTGTTCGAGATTTTTCATATTGTGAATGTTAAAAATTAAAATATTTACAGTTTATACTCACAGTGTGAACACTGTTCGAAGGTTTTTTTTTTTAATCGGTGTTGATGTTTATTAATAGAGTACAAAAAATTAATATTTTTGGTATAATTAGTTTTTTTTTTTGATAAAAATAAACTTAAATATTGAAAAAACTAAGAAAATTAAGTGAGTTTATTTGAAAAAAAAGTTCATTTTTTATACATAATTATGGATCTCTATGGAAAGAGGACGGAAAATCGTGAACAACGGTATATTCGGTATTTTTTTCGATAAAAAACTTGGCCTAAAAAAATTTTAAATGGAAAAAATGAAGTGAGTTTTGTTATAATCCGGTACATGTGTGTCAATTATAAAAATTCACAACCCTTCCTTTTATCATTGATCGCTTTAAATTCCGACGCTTTGGATTGATTTTTTGGTTCCTTGATTAATAATGGTTTTTTATTGAACTTTTCCTTATATATATATATATATATATATATATATATATATATATACACACACACACACACACACCAAAGGGTCTTTGGCCTAATGGTAAAGAGTGATTCTCTCAAACGAAAGGTCACGGGTTCAAGTCTCTCTAGGAGACATAGGTGGTGTTTAGGTTTAGATTAGGAGTATGATAGTTTGCTGTTTCAATATATATATATGACAAAACTTCAAAAATGGTCCCTATGGTTTTCGAAAATCTGAAGTTTAGTCCCTGCTTTTAAAAAACCTCACAGATGGTCCCTATGGTTTCGAAACTTTTAACAAATAGTCCTTTTCGCTAACTCTGTTAGCTTTTAACTGAAGGGCATTTCTGTCATTTCACTACCACAGGGTGTCACACCCCAAAACCAGAATAACGGAAACGTTCTGGGGTGGAGGACGTCATGTATATCATCACAACCAATGTATAATAGCAATCATAACAACGCAACCATTACATTGAATACTTAAATAAAAAATGTTTACATCAATTTGGAAATTGTCTGAAAACTTGTTTGGATTTCATCATACAGAATATATATAGAATATAAACATTAAACTCTTATTGCTCCAACTCCTCAAAAACCCAACAAGTACCTGTCTACTGATTTCCTGAGAATACAAGTAGTTTAAAAATATCAGCATAAAGCTGGTGAGTTCATAAGCAGTAGTTTGTAATGAAACTTGTTGATGAGCTAGTAGAAATGTTTGTATAGTTTTAAGAAAATCCGATATTTTCTTTAATGAAAATGCAGTGTTATCAGTTTTGTAGTAAACCATGAATATCTGTATGTTTCCAAGAAAATCCGATATTTTCTTTAGTAAAACTCTAGCATTATCGATTCCGTATAAAACCATGAATGTCCGTTACTGAAAACTGTAGTGATATGCGAAAATACTACCTCATGTGACTAGCCTAAGTCACTCATGATGTATAAGTATTTTGTATGTGAAGCCATTTCATAATTGGTTATGTTTGAAAACCCTGGCTTTGGCCAGTGTACGTAGTGTGTTTTAGTTCTATTTAGTATAAATAAAACCGTTGAAGAGTGTCAGATTGTAAACTCAAAGTGATTTATACATAATGTGAGTCGTATAACCATACTTGATATGACTAGAGACCTTTCCAACGTTCTTCAGGCGTCGGGTTAAATGGCATTTGTCACCCTAGGCATGCTTGCCCAACTGTAGCTAGCAATTCGGATGTGGGATTGTCAGTCCCGAATAGATCTATTACAAATCGCACGCTCTCCCTCCAGGAGATTCTAGTTATACTATTATAGGATTTATCCCTGTACTCCTAAGGGTACAGTAGTGAAGTAGCGCCTCACTGTTGATGGGTTTTAGCCAAAAGACATCCTATGTGCTCATGTAAACCCTAAAGCTTCGATCTAGGTTTCTCTATTGTACATGCTTTTAATCCAAGACTTAAAACCCTAGATCTAATCAATATAACATATGAATAAGGGTTTAGATCATACCTTGATTGTTATATAGTAATAACAATCTCAATTCCTTCTTGTAATGACTTTAGAAAACTTAGAGTCACAAATGTCACTCCTCTAATGGTTCACAAACACCAAGAGCAAGAGGATGAAGAGGAGAAGAGAAGGAGGCTGCCCAAAATGTATGGAAACCCTAGAAGAAGTCTTGTCCACGTTTTTGGGGCATAAGGGTTCCTTAAATAGTGAGGCTATTAGGGTTATCTAACAAGGAAACCCTAATTTGGATGCTTAAGCCCTAAGCAACCCATAGGCTCCTTTCTTAAAGGCCTTGGACGATTTCTAATGGGTTTCCCCATAGAATTCGTCCACTCCTTTAATATGGAGTCCATTAGCTCAATATTCAACTATCATACAATTGACAGTTCAAGTCCCTTAAGTTTAATTAATGTCTTTTAGTCACAAAATTAATTCTTATTAATTCTTGACTAATAATAATTAAACAATATGATTTCTCCTTTAATATATTATTCCCATAACATAATAATAAATCATATTTAATCCTTTCTCTCCATAATTCATCCTATCAAGTTGCTTTGGTGAAGGCAACCCAAAAGGACCATGCACCATCGGGTTAAGTACATACCAAAATAGTTATGGACTTAGACACTAATCCAACAGTCTCCCACTTGGATAAGTCTAGTAACTATTCTGCGTATGACTTCAGATCCTGATCTACAATTGTAGCTTTCCAAAGCCGTTGTCAACTCTGATCATATCAGATACGCGTGTCCTTAAGATAAGGGATCATATATATTCCTCCATTCTAGATATCTTATAGACTGAGACATGGATCTAAATCATTCTCTCTGTCTATGTGCTGTTTCCCGAATTCATATTTATGACGACTGACAACAGACTACAATTTGAACACATCAAATTAGTCCTGGCTTGGCCAAGCGCTTAGATGTCATCACCAAATCATCAAGGGGCCCACAGATATCGCTTTTATCTTACTTTGGATAAAAGGAACGGATAAACTTTGAATCAATGCTCGCTTGCACTGACTTACCGAATCACACACAACAATATGTTTTATAACACCAAGTTACTGGTGCGTTTACATATTATCAATGTGCAACCGACTCGCAAGATACAACTCACACATCTCGGTTTCAAGAATATAAGATGTTATCGTCTCATTAATCACTCGTGATAACAATCCATGAAGTGATCCAAGTGAGCGTGGGTTTAATCCAATGCTCAAATCATATTCATAAGCACTCATGAACATTGCAGCAAACATTTGCTTATGTCTAATGCTCTTTAGACAATCGACACACCAATTCACGACAGTCTTTATTCATACCTACTTCCAACATATGAACGACTGTGGCCCATTTGAATAATTTGACTGTTCCTAACCAATTAAATTATTCAGGAAGTCAAAACATGCAAAGTGAAACACAAGAATAATACTAATCCCATATGGCCTCAACCTTTGAGTATAAATAAAAAACCTTTTATTTATCACCATATCGATTACTCATTATTTGTCGTTTCAGGTAATCAACTTCTTACTTGAATTACTTACCACACTTGTCCCATGCTCTTAGCATGCACACCATGTTTACATACGGTTCTTGCTTTGTGAAATAGATCAAATGAGCACATTTCCAATCATACCCATTTCACAACTCCTAATCCTTTCCACAAGTGAAAGAATATCAAATTCTTGCCACTTATAGAATATGTTAGATTCTAACATTTTATGCAATGATCCTTTTGTAATGTCACTGCACTAAAGTCACAATGACTATTGCCAATGATATTACAAAGTCCTCTATCAGAGATTGTTACAATACAATTCCATAGATGTGATGTCTTTCACTCAAAGTACATTCCTTTGAACATCCTTTTGCATAAAAGTTTCTAATCTAGACATTGATTCTCAATATCCAACTCCCAATATGGAAACATTTCCATATTTTCCATTATGACAATTCATTCTTAATAGAATCTTATCTATTCATAATAATGTCGATATGGTCCATTCAATACTATACTTCCAACTACTCACAAGCGACCAATCCTCGGCGACCTTTGGATTGTCCTTTGATAGTTGTTTAATTATCTTAGTCAAAACCGATTCTTGTCCTTTTCCCTCTAGATGCGCTAGACATTTGGAAAATTTTAGAATGGTCAAATATTACAGCATTTGCAATCAATCCTATACCCGAAGCGTATGGGACACGATGCATAATGTCTTACATGAAGATTTGATACTTTATCAATCTTCTGCCATAATATTTTATGTGTTACGTTCTCACAATTCGAATTATGAAGAGGAATGCCGTAATCATAATTGAATTTTAAGAACGCACTTTGTTTCATTGACTAAATTATTAACATTCCATAACCTAAGCCTTTAGATTTGAAATGAAGCATAATATTCTCTCCCTTAATTATAGCAAAACAACTTTACAACCATTGCGACTTTGCAAAGTATAACTCTTGTTTTCTATAATTAATGTTGCTAACTTGCAATACTTGCCTTAATAATCATGCAATCATAACATTTATGCTCCCACTATCACGATGATTATTATAAACATAACACTTATGCTCCCACTAGCCTTGACATGTATCCAGAAACCAACTTAACTTCTAGAAAAACAATACTTATTGAATTTCTTAAGTTCATGTTTCTAATACCTAATGCTTTGATAATCTTTTATCAAGGCTTCTTGAACTTATACACCTTTGTCTTAGATAGCTCATATGTGTGTCTAAACAATTCAGACTAACTGCCAAATCTCACAATTCGAATCATGGAAAGGGACACCGTAACCATAATCGAATTCGAGAATTCAATTTTCACAATCACTATCTTTCTTAAAATCTTCCTTAGTGAAAGCATTTCCTCATAGTCATTTTCATGAAGGAGGGAATCTTATGACACTTAGATTTTAATGGTGTATGTGTTCCTATCCATGTGAATTTGTCAAAACCAAAGTTTACGACAAATTCAAATTCATATGGACCGAACTTTCTTGTTCTTGATCTCTTGCCTTATGGTAACACAACTGCCCACCACGTCTTCCAAGTAGTTAAGCAGTACACCCTTTCCTATCAATGTACTTTTCATTGATCAAGGTCCTTGCCTTTTATGCATTCAAATGAGAACTCAGAGTACTCACATGCATAATTAACTCAATTGGAATGGCACGGAAACAAGATAATGTCAACGCGATAGGTTGTAAATCTTAACTCGTGTGCTGGTGATGATCGATAAGGTTTATTCTTGATTAGTTCTTAAACTTTTTCAAGACCATTAAGACTCCCACTGACTCCTTGACATATAAGATTCTCTTGTCAATAAACATTTCTCGACAACCAAATATTCAAGAGTTAGTGTAGCTTTTTTCAAGACTAAACACTTCATAAAATTGGTTGTAGTTGGTCTTCGTCTTATCCAAGACATCACAACTTTTCAATTTCAAATGTGCAAGAATAAGAAAATCCTTTTCCAAATTCTACATTTGATGAATGTTATAAACCTTCTTAAGACTTGTCACTAAATATAACAATCTTAACTTTAAGACTTGTTTTGGAACGAAGTATGATTTACTTTCTGATTTAACCATTTCTTCAATTCTTGATTTCTCTTCTTAGACATACAATTGTACTAAGATTTACTTAGAGGATTAATTGAGTTATGGTTCTTAATCATTAAGACATATCATAAAGCATAAGGTACTCTCCCTTCTTCTTAGAATAGAGAAACTTTTATCTTTCTGCCTACTTGATTCTTCTTATTCGTTCTGCTATTGATTTAAACCTTTCAATCAATTCAGAATTACACTTAATCTTGTAAGTATAATCACATTTACTAATCCTTTATTAAATCATGACGAATATCTTTGTTACCCTTGTGGTGGACTTGATCAACACACAACTTTGTGTAATTGATCTCCTAGTCCTTCACTTGACACTTTGTCAACGAATTAGTCTAATTTCCAAATATGGAATTTCTCATTCATCGTGCAACCAAGTTTCATGATTCCAAGTTTATGTCCAATTGAACCTTGGGTGATGAGAAACTCTCCCTATTTGGTAAATTCTTGACATTTCCACAAACAACATAATTGAGAATCACATCCACTCGTTGTTGAAATATACAAACATCATTTTTTTCATAACGATTTCATTGCAAGGAAGTAAATAAATAAATAAATGATTCAAACCAAAATTTATTTTATTCATAAAAGCAGCGGAAAACATTTGTCCTTACAATGCAAAAATCAATTGAAAAACTATGTAGTCAAATATTACTAACAATTCTATCATAACTTTCTAAGATCAAAATCTAATCTTCAAGTCCATGCAATCGAGATCCATTTCTTGTGATTAGATTCATCTTGCTCTTCCATCGAGCCCTCTCTTTTCACTGATCCTACAAAACATTCAAATGTAATCTTATCACATCATGTATTAAGAATCAAAGAACAGGAACTTAATGGAGTTAGATAGTGGATTTTACCTAAAGTACAACCATACTTTTGACTCTCCCATCTTGTGGACTCTTCAGGCTCTTAGGGCAGACTTGTATCCAACGCCCTTTCTCTTGGCAGCAAACGCATGTCGATTCTCCTAGAACGTCCTCGGAAGCATGGTTGGTTGACTTTCCCAACAAATATGCTCCATTGCTTTGCCAAATCATTTCTGATTCAGCAGCAATGAGCATGTAAATTAGGTCAATGAGGTTTGTGTCATGATCCATCATATAATACTTTCTTTTGAACTCATTATATGATTCAGGGAGTGACTGTAGAACCCAGCCTATAGCCAACTCATCAGGGAATGACGCACCCAACATTATCAACCTATCGATGTGTGATTTCATTCCTAGAACGTGGGCACACACGTGTTTACCATCTTCATGTTTCATTTCCAATAGGGCTTTAGTGACATTGAACCTTTCAATTCTTCGATCTTGTGGGTTAGGGAGAATAATTGGAGGAGGTGGAGGAAGTGAAGTATGATTTCTTGTTCCTCGATCGAATCGTGGAATATCATCTTCATGTAGAATGCTTGTTCCACGGGATTTAGGAAGACCATAGTTGTCGAACTTTGACATCTACAAAATGGGAGAATGATAAATTCAAGTTAGTTGATTGATTGAGTCCTTAATAAATCACCCAAATGAGATATTAAGGCTAGGACCCAACACAATACGCTACAACCTAGAAAATGGATGCCGTAATCTAGTTACAGAATATTTGGACGTAAGTGAATGACGATTCACTAATTTCCACCATGATAAACGAAAACCGATTAAGTTTTAAATCTATGAAAACTCCTAGATCCTTGAGATTCATTGAACATTTCAACGGCATGTTTAAATCTCGATATGCCCCTCTAGTTTGTGACTGGGATGTCGAGGATCACAAAGCGGGTGTGAATAACCATGCAAACTTACATGGTGCCCCCACATGTTACAATCACCTATTCGATGTTCCGGAAACCACACACGCTCCACCAAACTATGACAAACATTGAGTCACCCTTTGCTACCTTTGCTTAGAACCATTTAGTGTGCCGGTTAACCACACACGCTCCACTAACGTCTTCGCAAGGGCACAAAGTGTAATTTCATGGAATTGCATCAATTCACTTTTGCCTAAAGTAACTAAGATTGGGAATTTGTAAAACATTTAGTTACTTTTGTACTTCATTATACTTATAATGGAAGGTTTTGTCCTATCCTACCCGTTCGGCTAACGACCCTTCACTAGTCAAGAGTGCGGTGGATAAGAGTGGATACCCATTCAATCGCCATTTTATAGGCAATTTCCTTAAACACCCCTTATAGACCAGCTTCGTGAATGAGGCCTACTAACGGTAAGACTGACTTTTTCTCATACATATATATATATATATAATGTTAGAATTTTAATGTTATATATAGTATAGGGTGTATTTTACACTTTTAAAATACTAGGTGGTCTAAATTTAACAATTATACTTATAATTCAATTAACTTGTAAACCAAAACTTTTATGGATTTATTAAACCTCTTTTAATTATACACCTTAATTAATTAATAAAACCATAAGGGTGTGATTTGAATCTTTTCAAAACATCACTAGGGTTTTAGAATTTAACATTCCTAAATTAAACTTTTAATCAAATTTTAAATTCCAAAACTTGATGGCAAGTTTTGAAACATTTCAAAACATTAGGGTTTAGAATTTAAATATACATCAAAATTAAACTTTTAATCAAAATTTAAATTCCAAAACTTGAGGGCAAGTTTTGAAACCTTTTCAAAACATTAGGGTTTCAACTATTTAAATTTCAAAACAAAACTTTTAAATTCAAATTTAAACTATAAAAGCTAAAGGGGAAAAATTGAAACTTTTCATACACGATAATTCAAATCTAAATTACAAATAATCAAATATTATCTAATAAAACAAATGATTATCTAAATTTTGACAATTATCTTCTATTTAGGTAAGGATAATCACCAAATATTGATAAAATTCGGATTTTATAACAAAAACATGTTTATGGTAATTATCCAAAGCCAAAACAGGAAGAAAATCGTGAATCTGAGCTGTCAGACCCTTTGACTCGTCGAGTCTGGACCTGGACTCGTCGAGTACAACTGACTCGGCGAGTGCACCAAGTGACTCGGCGAGTCAAACACTCAGAAGCTCAAAAAATCGATTTTCAGTGCTGATTTCGATCAAATATGCATCAATATAATAGAAACCAATCTAGGCTCTGATACCACTGATGGGTTTTAGCCAAAAGACATCCTATGTGCTCATGCAAACCCTAAAGCTTGGATCTAGGTTTCTCTATTGTACATGCTTTTAATCCAAGACTTAAAACCCTAGATCTAATCAATATAACATATGAATAAGGGTTTAGATCATACCTTGATTGTTATATAGTAATAACAATCTCAATTCCTTCTTGTAATGACTTTAGAAAGCTTAGAGTCACAAATGTCACTCCTCTAATGGTTCACAAACACCAAGAGCAAGAGGATGAAGAGGAAAAGAGAAGGAGGCTGTCCAAAACGTGTGGAAACCCTATAAGAAGTCTTGTCCACGTTTTTGGGGCATAAGGGTTCCTTAAATAGTGAGGCTATTAGGGTTATCTAACAAGGAAACCCTAATTTGGATGCTTAAGCCCTAAGCAACCCATGGGCTCCTTTCTTAAAGGCCTTGGACGATTTCTAATGGGTTTCCCCATAGAATTCGTCCACTCCTTTAATATGGAGTCCATTAGCTCAATATTCAACTATCATACAATTGACAGTTCAAGTCCCTTAAGTTTAATTAATGTCTTTTAGTCACAAACTTAATTCTTATTAATTCTTGACTAATATTAATTAAACAATATGATTTCTCCTTTAATATATTATTCCGATAACATATTAATAAATCATATTTAATCCTTTCTCTCCATAATTCATCCTATCAAGTTGCTTTGGTGAAGGCAACCCAAAAGGACCATGCACCATCGGGTCAAGTACATACCAAAATAGTTATGGACTTAGACACTAATCCAACAAATGTATTGTACAATCTAGTTTACATGTAGTGTAGTAGCGTTCTACCATAGTGAAAATCCGAATGTATACCGTTCGTAGAGATAATTACAGTTATGAAAAACGTGATAGAGTAGTGGTGCGAACTGTAAACTTTTCATGTTCTTAGTGCGTACGTTTAGTAGTGAAAGTTTCTATACTTGTTATGTTTAGAAAGATGCCAAACTATACATATTATAGTTTGCATGAGTAACGTAGTGAATAACGAATCCGGAAAACTATGAAATTTCAGTGAAAAACGACCCTTATGCTCAACACAGTACAAAAGGGTTAAAGTATGAGAATTTCATGAGTTTTGAAAACATTTATGTTTAGCTTGTATCCCCCCCCCCTGAAAACATTAAAAATACGGAAAAATGTAGGGGTATGAACTCACCTCGGGTGATTTGAATGAAGGATCGATACGGAATGCGGGATGTTCACGTGAAGCCTTGAACACGATTTGATCCTAATCAAAAAGTAATGACACATAAAGGAGTCAAATGATGGTATTTCACCACTAGATGTGATGAAGAACCATTCTAAGAACTTGGGACTACTTGCACTAAGTGTTAGGACCTCAAAGGATTGCATGAGTGAGGTGTATGGCCACTTTAAAGGTGTGTATGGCCATGGGTGTGCGGCCGTACACTCATGATGGGAGGTGCCTTTGAGGTGTTTTCAAGGTCCATACTTGCATCCATGAAGTGTCCTAGGCCCATACTTGGTTGTGGTACAAGTTTAGGGTCTTAGAAATGGGTTTGTGGTCCTATGGTGTGTGTGTATAGTCGCACAAATGTGTGTGCTGCTGCACACATGAGTGTGTGTTGTCATACACATGAGTGTGCTGCCGCACACATGAGTGTGTGGTCGCACTCCTTCAACGAGATGAAAAACATGACGGGACTTTCATGATTCAAGGCCTAGATCAAGAGGTTCTTCATGCACAACAAGTTAAGGGATGGATTACTCACGTTTTTGAAGCTTTGGAAGGTTCAAAGTTGGAGAAACTTGAGAGGAAATGATGTTGTGTGCTGCCAAGGTGCTAAATGAATGAAAGGAAGGGGGCTACCCTTTATATAGAAGTGTGAGTGCTGTCAAAAGTGAGTATGCTGCCAAGGGAGTGGGTGTACGACCACACACCCGTGTGTACGGCTGTACACTCCTCCAAGAGGTGTGTATGACCCAATTTTCTCACTATTCAACATTCCGACTCATTCCTAAATTCAACCTTGTTTATATATACAAGCTTAGAACACTTAAATAACCCCTTGAATAGCACTAGAAATCGACAAAACAAGTTGAATATTGATTGAATTGATTAATTGTACAAGATTGAAATTCCGGGTTGTCACACAGGGACCATTTATGAAGTTTTGCCTTATTTAAAAAAATATATATAATCATTTAATATTATAGTCTCTCTCTCTCTCTCTCTCTCACTCAAAAAAAACAAGAAATTGAAAATTGGGTGAGAAATTCTTTCACCCCTTTTAGGTTGAAACCAAACAAGCAATCCAAAATCATGTTCATCACAAATCTTTTAGAAATCTAGAATCAGGTTTGTGTCTCCAAAAAACACTCAGATCAAACTATTACAAATCATAATAGGCACATTCACCAGTTTGAATCCTTTCTGTGCTAAATAGATCGACAATGGATTGTTCACTGTTTGTCAAACACCAACAAGAACAATGTCTGATTTGTGTAAGTTTTGGGATAATGTTCTGTCATCTTGTTTTATGGTGAAATCAATTGCATTGATTCTCTTGAAGTAATCTTCAGTCAGGGGGGATTTCCTGCCCAAAGCACCACGATACACCACTGTTCACCCACTCGTTCCCAACCACCGCTAATCTTAGAACCATATGCAGAACCATCTACAAATATGTATTGTAAAGACGATGAATTAGGCAACTTGAAGTTGTTAGCCTGCTACAATTAGCGCTAGACAATACCAGCGATGACAACAAGCAAGGAATAATAGGGAATTGAGTTACATGCTAGTAATCAGTTCTACCTAGAACATTAGGACATTTAGACAATTTCAATTCTTTCATACAGAAGAATGGGAAATAGATATCGTGAATTGAGTATTCACCTGAATGGAATCATCTGGACTTCCTCCAACATTGTGAAGATTCTAGATAGTTGGAGACCATGAAATCACTTCATTTTCTTCATCTTCGCCACGTCCTTCACATTTGAAAGCTAATGAAGCGCCGCCACGAATCACCGCACCACAACGTTGTCCCCCTCGGATACCGATGTATGCAGCAACTTATTTGAAATAAATATGGTTATTAGATCCCGGAATAAATTGCTAATTCCAGAAACAAGAATTGACAAAGTGTGAGTTTGTGTTATGTGTGCAACTGGAACATGAGAGGGAGAGAAGCTGAGATCGAGATGGACTCCATGGATGCTTTTTCTAGCAATGTTGAAATTAATGGGAGAACAAGAAAGATACATTCGTGTTCTCTGGCAGCAACATTGGGGAAGAGAGTGTGCGATGTCTGTTTTGTTCATGGGGCTGATGTCGTGAGTAATGCTTGGGTCGGATGCATTATATTTTTTTTCTTTTTTATAAATAAGGAAAAACTTCATAAATGGTGTATGTGGCAGTGAAATGATAGAAATGCCCTTCAGTTCACGGCCAAAAGCTAACGGAGTTAGCGAAAACGACCATTTGTTAAAAGTTTTGAAACCACAGGGACCATCTGTGAGGTTTTTAAAAATTAGGGACCAAACTTCAGATTTTCAAAAACCACAGAGACCATTTTTGAAGTTTGTCTATATATGTGTTTACTATGAAAATAGGTGTTTGTTTACATTTTTTTTTATAAATATGTGTTTGTATACAAATGTATTTATAATAAAATAGGTGTTTGTATACATTTTTTTTCAAAAAAATACGTGTTTATATACATGTTTTTCATAAAAGCGGATTTTTATATTTATGTACTTCATAAATACCTATTTTTATAAATAGACATTTCGTATACAAAAAAAGTTTTGATATAGAAAATATAAGATTTTCATGTGAATTTTTTTTTTGTATAAATATGATTTTATAAAGAAAAAACATACCCGGAACAAATTTTGAGAAAAAAAGTTGTAAAAAAACTAAAGTTAGGATGAAATTCTTAAAAAATTCTAAAATTTGGGCCAAAAGGGTAAATTTTGGACCAAATTGGTAATAAAATTTAAAATCTGGGCCAAAAGTATAAATTTTGGACCAAATTTTTAATAAATTTTGAAATCTAGGCCAAAAATATAATCTTTGAAAGTTAAATTACCTGTTGACCTGGTAAAATGGTTTAATTGAATACGATTATTGGCTTTTAGGACTTAATTGGATAAAAAAATATAAGGACTAAATCGATTATGATGCCAATATATAAGGACTTTATTGCAGTTTTCCCTAAATGAGAAAAGATAAAAATATGTCAGTTTAATCAAGACAGAAGGTCAGAAGAAAAAAAAAAGTGGGGAAACAACGCAAAACAACATAAAAAACAGTGAAGATTCAGATTAATTGTATCGGTTCTATAAGTGTGAGGACAAAAAAAACCATATTTCTCAATTAGGATACTATATTGAGCATTTTGATTCGAACACTATGCATATTATATTGGAACTAGGCGAATACATGTGTGTTGTGTAGAATACAACAATATATTTGAAATCTTTACAAATATATATATTTTAAATATATGTTAACTCTTAGAGAATAAATTTTGTAATAAGTTTGTATAAACATTGTTTGTTTTGAATTATATGATACTAGACATCTTTTAGGATTCTATAATCCGAATTATCTTAATGGCATCTACATGCAGTTTACTCATTAATAAAATATGTAATATATGATTTAATGATATTTATAGTTGTTGTTATGATTAATTAATTTAAAAAGTTTATTTGCATAAAATTTTAATTTCCATCAGTATAATTATTTAAAACATCAAACATTATTTTTATTTTTAAAGGTAAATTTATAATGTTTGTATATAGTGTTAATTTTAACTATTATTGTTATAAGTTATTTAAAATAATATATTTGAAAGTTCTTAATTATTTTAATTTACTTTTAGATATTTAACTTTTTAAAAATTTATTGATGAATATTAATAGTTTTTTTTATTGTAGCTATTTAAAACAACAAATATTGTTTTTGTTTTTAAATATAAAATTATAATTTTTTATATAATGTTACTTTTAACTATTCTTATTGTAAATTATTTTTAAGCTACTTTTTGAAAATCTTAATGATTAGAAAAAATAGTTTCATAGTTTTTTTTAGTTAATTTAGGATTATAATTTAAGTTTAACACTATAATTTATAAATTTTAACTATTTATAAAATAGTCTGTCGATTTTCTTCAAGTTTAACTGAAATTTTGATTTAAGTTAACTATTTAACATTATATTAAAATTAGTAATTTAACTATTCTGCATAAAATCATAAATTATACAAAAGTTGTGAATTTAAAATGACAATTGCTCATATACGACAACATATTTAAACTAATAAATTAACTATAATATTTTAAAAAGTTAAAGTCATGATTTTATATATAGAAGTAAAATATGATATTTTAGTATTGTAGTTTAGTTAATTTATGATTAGAACTTAGTTTTTACACTAATTTAGTATTATTAACCAATTTATAATAATTATTAGTACGAAACTGAAAAGTTTGAGGTTTCAAATGCATGTGGTGCAAGTAAAAATGCATCTTTTATAATAATGCTAGGCGAATACTCGTGCGTTGCGCAGAATACAACGATATATTTGAAATCTTTACAAATATATGTTTTTTTAAATATATCAATGACGTGGTTGTTAGCTCTTATATAATAAATCTCATAATAAGTTGGTATAAACATTGTTTATTTTGAATTATATGCTAATGTAGGCATTTTTTAAAATTCTATAATATGAATTGTCTCAGTGGCCTGTACATGCGAGTTAATCATGAATAAATTAAATATAATATATGGTTTGATGATATTTATAGTTGTTGTTATGATTAATTAATTTTAAAAAGTTTATTTGTTTAAGATTTTAATTTCTATCTTTCTAATTATTTAAAACATCAAACATTATTTTTTGTTTTTAAAGGTAACAGTATAATTTTTGTGTATAATATTACTTTTAAATATTGTTGTTGTAAGTTATCTGGAATAACGTATTTGGAAACTCTTAATTATTTTAATTTGGTTTCATAAATTTAACTTTTTGAAAATTTATTTGATGAATATTGTTAGTTTCTTTGATTTTAATTTATTATTTAAAACAACAAACATTGTTTTTGTTTTTAAAGATAACATTATAATTTTTGTATAATATTGCCTTTAACTATTTTTATTGTAAGTTATTTTTAAGCTACTTATTTGAAAATTCTTAATGATTATAAAAAATATTTTCATGGTTTTCTTGTTAATTTAGGATTACAATTTATGTTTAACACTATAATTTATAACTTTTAGCTATTTATAAAATAGTCTATTGATTTTTTTTTAAGTTAACCAGAAACTTTATTTTAAATTTACTGTTTAACATTATATTTCAATTAATAATATAACTATTTTGCATAAAATCATTAATTATACAAAATTTATGATTTTAAAATGACAATTGCTCAAATACGACAAAATATTTAAACTAATAAGTTAACTATAATATGTTAAAAAGTTAAAGTCATAGTTTTATAAATAGAAACAAAATATTATATTTAAATATCGAAGTTTAGTTAATTTATGATTATAATTTAGTTTTTGCATTAATTTAACATTATTAACCAACCAGTTATGGTCATCCGTACGGAGCTACCATACATCGACGCTTGATAGTGTCATGAAACATAACTTTACTCTTCGTTCCTAGGTTACATACATTCTCCTAATGAGACTACCTAATATCAAACTAACTGAACTAGGTATCTTCCATAAGTCTAAGTTTATCCCTAAACTAGATTATAGTTTTTAATACCAAATCTACTCTTGGGCGACACTGCCCTATGTTAGTGTGTGTGTGTGTGTGTGTGTGTGTATATATATATATATATATATATATTCCATAAGAGTATTAGGTATTATTAATCATTTATCTTCTCAACATTTTTTTACCTTTGCGCGGGTGAGGAGGCAGTCTCCCAAACTTTGCGCGGGTAGGGGATCATCCGCGCACGGACATCAAAAGACACCTCAAGTTGGAGCAATTTTGAGTTGCTAGTTGCACAGGTGAGGGCCCTGGCCGCACAAATTGCAGATTTTGACACTTTTTGTAATTTTTCACTCGACAAACTCTGATTTTCTTCCAAATTTCACCAAAATCATTGTTAAACCTCATTATGCTTATTTTTTTAACCAACTTCAAGCCTAGAAACATCCAAACTTCAAGTAGAGATTATTTATTCACAATGCATTTATTTAACGTGTTTGCCAAGACATAGTCCCGCTTCCTTCAGCCTTCATAAATCGGAGTTTCCAATGTTACGTGGTTGAATTCTCCCTTTTCAAAGCCTTCATAAAATGGATTCAAACGGTGTCCATTCACTTTGAAGATTTTATTTGTTTCCATACTATTGATTTTAACCGCACCATGATCAAACACTTTTATAACAATAAAAGGTCCGTGCCATCGAGATCACAATTTTCCCAGGAATAGATTTAAACATGAATGATAAAGAAGAACTTTTTGATCCGGAACAAAGTGATTATGGGTTATTTACTTGTCATGAAACACCTTTTTCTTTTCTTTGTACTTTTTGAACCTTTTGATTGTCTCCTTCTTGACCACTTCTATCATAAGAAGATTCAATCTTCTTTGATCCTCTCTCCTAGGTTTGCAATCATTTTCCCTGAGAATCCTATGTGTGCATACATTAAGGCTTATCTCCTTGATATTCGCTATTTTCCACCCCATGGCCTCTTTGTGATCTTTCAAAACTTCAACCAGTTGGTCTTCTTCAAAATATTTCAATTGAGAGGAGATGATCATCGGAAGAGTCTCGTACTTACCTAGATAAGCATACTTCAAGTGGCTAGGTAAAACTTTCAATTCAACTTATAAACTTGAGAGTCATCTTTCTTTTTTCACTCGTTGACTTCTAACGTCTTCACAATCTCTTTAACTTCGGGTCCCAATTTATATATGTCCAATGTTTTCTTCAAACACTCACAATCAAGACTCATGTTGAGTACCATCTTCAAAATATCCTCCTGTGATAAATCAAACACTTCTTGGTTTATTGGCTCAATTACATCAACCGGGTACAATGGAGAAATGTTGCTAGGGTACCTCATTGCTTCAAAGATGTTGAAGTCAACGGTTTCTCCATCAAATTCCATAGTGATATTTCCTTTGTGTACATCAATGATTGTATGAGCGGTATTCATGAAAGGTTTTCCAAGGAGGATCATAAATGATTTGAATAGAGTCTTCTCGTCAAGATCAATGACATAAAAATCTGCAGGAAAGACAGGTTGATTAACTTGTAGTAACACATCCTCCAAAACTCCTTTGGGAGTCACACTTGACTTGTTTGCTAATTGAATGGTTACTCTGGTTTCTTCCAAAGGTCCAACATTGAGAGACTAAAAACCGAATATGACATCACATTGATCGAGGCTCCAATATCTAACATGGAACTTTCAACATGTAAATCACCAATAATACAAGGGATAACAAATATTCCTGGATCCTTGCATCTGGGAGGTAGCTTCTTTTGGATAACCGCATACACGTTTGCATTGACTTGAATCTTTTCATTTGCCTTGAATTTCCTCTTCTTGGTGCACAAATCCTTGAGGAATTTTGCATAACTTGGAATTTGCTTAATATCATTCAATAGTGGAATGTTGATTTGGACCTTGCGGAAAGTTTCAAAGAATTAATTTTCTTCCTCTTCCTTATTCGAAACGGATAACCGGGAAGGGAATGGTGGTGGTATGGCCAATAGCTTTATAGGCTTGTTGGATGATTCATGTTGATCAATGTTTGGCACAACGGGTTCCTTTGGAGGAACTATAACCTTTGAAGGTTGAACAACAATAACATCATCTTCTTATTCTCTTGAGACTCTTTTTGGGTTGATTTCTCCAAGGGTTTTCCAACTTTTCAAGTTTATTGCACTCACATTGGGATTCTTCTCGGTTTGAGATGGAAGTTTACCCCGCTGTTCCATCTTGTTGAGAGCGGTAGCTAAGTTTATAACTTGTGCTTGAATGTTGGAGAAGTTGTTCTTGGTCTCATGTTGAAATTGTGTTTGACTTTTAGCAAGAGAATTAACGAGTTCTTCAAGATTCATTTGATGGTTACCACTTGATTGGCCTTGTTTTTGAGGTTGTTGGTAATTTGGAGGGGGATGAGATGCTTATGGAGTTGTATGTGTTTTGAAATCTTATGGGTCTTGGTTGACCTTGATATCCTCCCATTGTATTAACTGATAATCCCGTTCATTCCCAAGTGTGGACATTTATCAGTATAATGCCCTGTCATTGCACAAATACTACAAAACATTAATTGTTGACCACTTCCCACCACCATTTGACTTAACACATTAGTCAAATCCAAGAGCTTTTATTCCAAGTGTTGGGTGTTGCTAACTTCACCAACCACTTGTGGAGAACTTCTCTTCATGTCATTTCGAGTGCCAAAGTTTCTTTGATTTTGAGAAATGATACCAAAAAAAAATCTTATCTCTTAAGGTGTCTTGTTGAAGATGCCACCACCACTTGAAGCATCAATTATCCTTCGATATTTTTCATTCATACCCTCACAAAATTGTTTAAGAAGTAGTTGTTCGGGTATGTTGTGTTGAGGACAACTTGTACACAAGTTGTTGAATCGCTCCCACAAATCATGAAAAGTTTCATTCTCCCCCTGATGAATCCCCAAAATGGCATTCCTTTGACTTGATATTTGGGAAGTGGGATAAAACTTTCTATTGAAGGCTTTTAGTAACTCCTCCCATGTGTGAATAGATCCCAGTAGTAAGTTGAATAACCACTCTCTAGCTTTATCTTCCAAGGTGAGTGGGAAGGCGGTTAGCTTGAAATCATCCAACGTCACATGTTCATGCAACATGATAACACATATCATGTGAAAGGAATTCAAATGAAATTGAGGATATTATCTATCCAAACCATGAAACTTTGTGAGTTGATGTATGAAACTTGACTTCAATTCAATCCCTCGGCGGTTTGCGGGATAAACAACACCAAGAGGTGTGTAGGTAACATCTGTCTCCATCATTTGTCTAAGTGTCAACTCTTGAGGGGGATTGGGTGGATTGGGGTTTTGTTAAATGTAATTGGGAGGTTGTAGGTAAGGTGGGTAAGTGTATTGTTGGTGATTGAACGTTTATGGTGGATAAGGTTGGTAGTTAGGATATTGGTTTTAAGGGGATTGTTGTGGGTACATTGGGTATTGGTACATTAGAGGTTGTTGGTAATTGGGTTGTAGTGGTTGATGTGCTTGTTGTTGTTCAACTTGAAGAGCATTGTTTTGAGCTTGGTTGTTTTGGTGGAAGTTTTGGTTTTGTGGTTGTGGTTGTTGATAATTAGGTTGATTTGGGTAAGGAGGTGGTTGATTCCAAGGTAGCATATCTATAAGAGGTTCTTGGTGTTATTGTTGATGTCTTTGTTATTGGGAAGGGGTATTGGAATCTTGATTGTTTGGGTGTGGGTTGGGATTGTGAGGTGGAGTGTGATTCATGGCTATGTAGTTTTCAAACTGAATGTCTTCAAAGGAATGCCCAAAAATTGGAGAACTCGTCTCGATGTTGGTATCACTTGAAGTATGAACTTGGTCATCTATATTGATTAGTGGAGAAAAGGAAGAAGCTTGGACGAGTTGTTGTTGCTTTGCTTGTTTGGCTAACTTTTTCAACGTTTTTCTTCTTTTTCAATCTCCGGATTGTAGAGTAGCTTACTGGTTCTTGTAGACCTACGCATTAAAAATCAAATAACAATAACCAATTTCCTCGGCAACGATGCCAAAACTTGGTGGGATGTCAAGTCCACCAAGAAATTTACACCCTTTGTTTGCAAATAAAATGTAATATAATGGTAAAAAGGGGTATTGATCATCGGGAAATGGTTGTCTTCAATCACCAATACAATCCAAAAGAACTAGTGTAATAAAACTAACTAACTACAATTAAACTAAAAAGGGGGTTTTATGATTGCTTGAAAACTAAAAGACTTGAATAACTAAAATAGGTTGAAATTAAGCAAGATGATGAGATGCTCAAATATTGGAGATAATTGGTCAACCAAGTCAATTCACACACAATGAACATTTGTGTGTTTTTCATTAGGATTCAATATGAATCTTATCATTCATCCTAATTTAGTTATAGAAATCATGAAGCATGATATGCCTGTTGGAATAGTGTCTAAGGCTACAACTATATTAGGCAAGTATTTGACCCGGTTGAGCATGGTCCTTTTGGGTTGCCTTCACCATAGCAACTTAACATGATGATTTGTAATGAGAGAAGGAATATTATTAATATATTATAAGAATAATATAAGGAATAATAATATTATTATTTGATTAATATAAGTCATAAATTAATTAGGAATTAATTTGGTGACTTAAAGAAATAAATTAAATAAAGGGGTATAAACTGTCAATTGTTTGATAGTTGCACATTGGGCTATAAATCCTTTAGTGATAAGGGGGACGAATTCTAGGGCCTTGGATAGGCTTAGATTTCGTACAAGGCTTATCATGGAAAGGATTTGGATTGCTTAGGGCTTAAGTTATCCAATTAGGGTTTAATGGTGAAACCCTAGGAGCCTTACTAGTATAAATAGACCCTATGGGTTGAGGGAATTCGACACACTTGTCTCTAAGGAAACCCTGGCCGAATTCTTCCTCCCTTCTCCTCTCTCCTAAATCATCTTCTTGCTAGTTGGTGTTTGTAAGCCATTAGAGGAGTGACAATTGTGACTCTAAAGCCTCAAGGACAACAAGATCAAGCAAGTGATTCAAGGTAAACTTCTAATATTTAATTTCATATTGTTATTATTATATATTAGCCATTAGAAGTCTTGGATTCAATGTATGATCAATTAGAGAAACCTAGATCCAAGCATTAGGGTTGCATGTGCACATAGGGATGTTCATATGGCCAAAACCCATCAGTGGTATCAGAGCCTAGATTGGTTTCTATTGAATTCATACTTTGATTGCTTGTTTGTTGCTGAAAAAATCATTTTTTTTGTCCTCTGGCTGATGAACTCGGCGAATCCCATGGTGGTACTCGGCGAGTAGGCTCAACTCGGCGAGTCCATCTGGGTACTCGGCGAGTTCGAGCGTCAGAAAAAGGAAACTTCGGGATTTCTTGTTGTTTATCTTTGAGATACTTGCCTTAATCATATTAGATCAATATAAATATGATTTTATGATATATATGAGTATATTCTTGACCTAATTAAAGATATTTATCAATTAATAAAATATTTGTTTCCTTATGTGATAATTGATTAATTATTTTATTGAATTGGTAAATTGTTTTGCAAGAAATCATTAATAAATCAAATATGGATAATTATGGAATTAATTGTTAATTAAGATTATTTGTTATTTGATCCTCTATGTTTTAAAAGTTTAAAACTTACCCTCGAGTTTTGAAATTTATGTTTTGTGATTAAAAGTTTAATTTAGACAATTTATGCTTGCACATCCATAAAGGAGTCACCATCCATAAGGAAGAGATGATTTCTACCATCATAAATCCCTTTCTCTAAGTAAATTCAATGATTCGATGCTAAACCAAATAAATAAACCAACAATTGCTCATTCAAGTAGCAAGCTCATGATCAAAGTATTAAACAAGCATACTAGAATCATAAACATATGATAAATGATAATAAAACATGAATCCTTCAAAACCCAAAAATATCTAAGGGTGTTAGCCCAAGTCAACCAAAATAAAGAGATTAGCCACTCATGACAACAAGATAACAATCACAAAAGTCTTTTTCCATCAAGAAACTAACAATTACTAGAAGGATGAGAAGAATGTAGATCAAGCTATCAAAAATCACCTTTAAGGTGCTCTAATGATGGGAAATAGAAGTGTGGCTGTCAAACCTAACCCCCCAAAGGTAAATGGTGAGAAAAATGACCAAAATGCCTAAAAGTGTGTTGTTGCGCGGGTACCGTCACAGATTTGCACGGCTAAGACTTCACCCTCACAAATGATGATGGAATGTTATTGGCACTTTTTCTCCACTATACCACCCCACTGCTCAAGATTCCCTTGGTCCCCTCTATATCTCAGATGATTCAAATTTGGCCAATCATCTTCAAGCTTCAAATGTGGATTGTCCAAGCCCAAAATAGGAATCCAAGACCTATCTTCATAAGCCCACTTCATCCAAGTCTTCAACATTTTAAGCCCAAATCTTCTTTGCTGGATCTATTGAGTCTAATGACGCCTCTAAAGCCCACAAAGCCCATCTCCAAGCTAATCCACAACCGCAACAAGCTCCAAAACCCTACAAAATACCTTATACAAAATAGAAAGTACTCGACATGATCCATGATTAAGAAAATAAAGAATATACAATGCAATACTAATAAAAGGGATAAAAAATCTAAAATAAACTATAAAAAGAAGCAAATAAAATAAACTATCATACGATTTAGGCGTACTTGACACTTCGCACGACACATTGGTCGTTGGGAGCTGTGGAGCTTTTATTTTTGGCGAGGTTCAGTCAAATTGGGTTTGACCGACCCGGTCAAACTTTTGACCGACATTGACTTTGTCAATGAGAAGACATAAACTTCTAGAATCCTATGGAATGATAGGATAAGTATCAGGTTTAAATTCAGATAAGAGCAGATAATGATATCTTATTTGATTTCTAATTGCCAGATCCATTTTTAAGGGCTTCTAGGGTTTTTTCGTCCACTATAAATAGGACTTCTCAGGTCTCATTTAAACCACCCAAAAATCGAATCTCTCTGCCTATCATTGCGATTTCTTCCCTGTTTTTGCGTATTTGCTTTGTGTTTATCGTTTTCCATTATTGTTGGAAAACCAATAAGTCTGCATTAAATCGAAAGATTTTATTCTGTTGCTTACAACCGATAAAAGCGAACTAAAAACCTTTAAGGATAGGAGTCAGATCCGTACAATTTTTTTCTTCAATCAAGATCGGCCATCAGCATGTCGGTTTTACATTATTGTTTCACATTTATATTTGTCCAATAACAAGATAGTATGCTTTTACTCGTTTCTTATAATTAGATCGGATCGAGAAGGATCAATCTGATTTATGGATGAAACTTGGTAACAATATTAATGATAATTATATTTATTATTTTCATGACACATCAACGTTTAATCATCTATACTAAGCGTTGGTTGTTTGTGAAAACGTTTGTATATTTAATCATAAATATTATATGTTCATTATTTTGTTTGTCTATTTTAAATAATTTATGATTAGTTCACTTTATAAATAAATTTTTATCAAATAAAGAAGAAAGTTTTACATAGATGTAGTGGGTAAACGAACAACAAGTTGTGTCGCGACCCTTTTTTGGATGGCAAAATTAATTCTTTTAAAAACAACATCTATAGATCTTGGAGTCATAACATCACTATGCATGACCAGTTGGACCTTATTGAGTAGCTCCATAGCTTCTGGTGTAAGGAAACCGAAAGTATCAAATGCAAATAGTATAAACGTGTGTTGATTTTCCATGTACGCTTTCTCTTGTTTGCCGCTTTGCTTGATGCAACTTTTAAAACAACTTGCCCCACCGTGAAAACCTCACTCTCCAAGTCCACAAGAAGGAAACCCCTGTTAGATCCACGCATGCATGTTTTCTTCCATCCCATCCAAATATTAAAACATTAGTTGATCTAAGTGTTGATCTTCCTTCCAATGTGTCAATCAGAAAATTCACAGGTGCCTCTTTCTTGGCAGAAACCCAGAACGCCTAAATATGTCGAAAAGAACATCCCTAACCAGATTGTGTAGGTACTTGAAACTCGGGAGCTTTTTACAATGAACTGCATGCTCCCCAAAGGAATCCAAACATGCTTTGCGACAAACAGGGCAAGTCTCGTCATCCAGAAAGAAATAGATCATAAGGCGATACTTAAGGATTGCACGATACCCCACTAACGATATATGTTAGCCCAGACCGTCAATAGGAAACCCTGAGCATGTTTAATATTGGAGGTTGCATGTTTGTTTTGGATTTTTTACATTAAGTGTGTGTCTACCATACAAAGATTTTTGATGTCAACTTTATGACACCTTTGCTTCGGTCCTTTTTTGTTCTTCATAAATATTTATCATGGCGTGCTTGCAAGTCTATTTGTACAGTTTGGGACAAATATGCATTTGGTGCATGTTGTTATTTTTGAATTCTTCTTTCTACGTGTGGGATGAGTTGGTGATGTTCGTAGACCTGAAAATGGGGCGGGTTTGGAGTGAATCGACATTGATCCAAACCCTTTTAACAAATTTCAAAATCCGATCCAAACCCGCTCTGTAACCCACAGAGTTTTGAATAATCAAATCCATACATTTATCCACCGAATCAACGAATATCCAAATTCGTCCCGTAACCCATAGGCTTTTTGAATTATCAAACATATTTTACTTAATTCATAAAATAATATTTCTTAAATAAAACAAATTTTGATTTAGAAAACACATTACATACTTAAGGACTTCCGATTGAAATTAAAAATCACTATTGTAGTAACTTCTAATTTATTATTTACTATTAATTGTAGTGATAGAGAATAGTAATGACAAACTTTCTTTCAGTTGATGAATGAATTTATTGATTTATGAATGAAATATGATGATTGCTTGATGAAATATAAATGAAATGACATCATAATTCTTAGTAGAAGACTGGAAATCTAGAAGTCGACTCTTTGATTCTTATGTATAAACAGTTTGGACTTCGGCATTTTCTCTTTGGACTTTCGATTGGAATTAAAATTAAACTTTAAGAAATATAAAAGATAAACCAATAATTCAAAAATTATACGGGGCAGGTTATAAACGGAGCGGATCAGTGATGATCCATACTCGATCCATTTAACAAAAGAGTTAGTGGGTATGGGTCGTTAACGGGTAAACGAATCAAAAACTATGTTCCGAACGCATATAATTTTTAAGGGTTTGGATCGGATCGGGGTCAAAACCCGCTCCATCGCCAGACCTAGATGTTCTTACAGATCAAAATAATAAGACAAGATCGAAAACAAATATCAAAGTATATTATTATATTACCAGGACTATAGTGTATGAAATAATCTTTTAATGTATTATTACTGTGTATAAAAATTATGGAAATATCAAATATAAAAACACATCAAAAATACATTCACTATCCAGTATATCTAAGTATAAGATTAAATATGCGAAAACAAAGATCTCCATCATCACTACCTAATTAATCTATTTACATTTTTTAAGGTGTCATTATCCCTTAGATTATTATCATCATGATAAATTCCTAATAAAGGTTTAAAAAGATCCTAAACACCAAATCCTACAACTGTCTTCAACAAATTAAAAAAAAAAAAAAAAAAAAAAGGTGGTTATATGCATATAAAAGATCCTAAAACTAAATCCCACAATTGTCTTAAAATAATATTTTGTTTGATATATAAAAAGATGGTAAAAATACGTAGGTTTTAATAATAGATCAAAACTTTTAGTTTGGGTCGAAGTGGTTAATCTAATAACTTTTTATTTATTTTTTCGAATTTCTGAATATTTATTAAATTTTTTATAAAATTAAATTACACAAAAAATACCGTCAAAAATATTAACATAATATATTTTTAATTAAATAATTTAATAGATTGTAAAAGCTTAATTGGATTTTGAACTAGTTGTTGACATTCTTATTCAGCTAAGTTTGTTTTTTTTTACTCATATTATCTTAATATCTATAACTATATTATCCAAACCAACCCATTTTCACATATCCTTATGAGATTGTGATCACTAAATCTATAATAGAATATGTTGATGTTATAATTTGTCCAATATTTTATATTGTAGTGAAGCCTATTTTCTAAATAACCTAATCCATAATAAACATAAAGGCGTTACCATGTTTGAATTTAAGAATAAGGTTAAAAGATAACACCATTGCATATACAAATTGGATAATACTCTAAAACATAATTTATAGTATATGCCAAAAAAGTTGTGTACCGATCATTTTGTACTAAATGAATACGTGATTGTGATGTAGAACGGGTAGTTCTTGAATTTGAAGAAAGCCTGGACAGAAATAGAAGTGTTCGATAGCTGAAGATAAGGATGATCCTTTTAAGTGTTTGAAAGTTTTTTTTTGAATTTTGATATTATCTAGTTTTTTAGGAGTTATCGTTTCTTTTTCTTGATTTAGGATCTAGTATATATACATATCATTAGAGTTTAAACGAGTTTTTTTTTTATTTTTATTTTTTATCATGACTTTTGTTTTTTTGGAGGTTCATTCAATAAATCAGAATTATCCTTATACCTGGTGGATTCCAGCGTTCCTTTCAAGAACACATTGGTATTCTTGAGTAGTTGTCATTTCGTGTTGCGTTAAGTGGTATCAGAGCAAGGATTTTGCCTTGTTCAATGGCAGGAGGTCGTGATAATGGAGATCGTAGGGATCCCAATACATTGGCAATTGAAGAGTTGAGACAATCGATGACCAGATTGGAAACAATGTGCATACTTCAAAATCAAACCATCGGTAATCAGCCTAGACAACCTTGAGTACCCAAAATAACCAATCTTGATGACTCTACAAGTGAAGAATCAGAGGAAGAATAAACTGGGGAAGATGATACAAGAAACAACCAGACGTGTCACACCCCAAAACCGAGAACGGCGGAATACGTTCTGGGGTGGAGGACGTCATGTACAGTATCATAACAATTGCATAATAGTAAAAACAAGCGACAACAACCATTGCATTAATATAGTGGTTTAAATACAAATGTGTTCTGTACAGTTAATAGACACCAAAAGTATAACAAAAATAAAATATGGGTCTTGTATATGCTCTATCTTCTCAAAAGTTGACCAGTACCTGTCTATCTTTGACATGATGATACAAGTTATTTTGAAAACGATTATCAGCATAAAGCTGGTGAGTTCATAAGATTTTAGTGTCATTTCTTGCATAAAAGTGTTTACAATCAATTAATATATGAGTTGAAATGAATGTCGAGAGTAGTAGAAATCCCTAGAAAATCCTATATTTTCCAAATTTACATATGTGTAAGTTAAATCCTTTGAGTGTGTAAAAGTATTTCCATTGAAACTATCGGTGCTAAAAATAAGGTAGTAAGTTTCATACAAGTAGCGTAGATGAGTAAAAGTATTGTTGGTTGACTGTAGTAGTGTTGCAAACTTCAATATATTCATTTACTTCGGGAAATTAGATTAGACTTTAATTCTTAGTGTGTTAATTTGAATATAGATGATATTTCTTATGTAACCGAACTGAATGATTATAGAGGTTCCGATAACCTTCCCGGTCATCCGCAGTGTAGTGTTGTAGTGCCATCCCTGGGCCTAGTCGGCTCAGACTGTAATTAACAATCGAGATGTAATAGCATCCGTCCTGTACAGATCTATACATGTAGTGTTGCTTTCCTTTCGGGAAGCCCTGGTTACATGGTATTTACGTAGTAGAGTGTCGTATAAAGGAATAGTATGTATATTCTGGATTAGTGTATTCTCTTGAATTATAGTATAGTAACTTTTAGTTATAGTATAGAGAGTGTTCTCTTAAACGTGACTAAACTCGTGATAGTAGTAGTTATAACAGGTATCCTAGTGATAGAGGTGTCAAGCAGTAGTGTTAACTATACCTATTATAGTTATATAGAGTGTAGAGACGCATGCCTTTGATTTACAAAGGTCTTATATAAGATGAAGACTTTCATATCTAACACAATATATATGATATATAAGTAAGAAATCAACGACAGTCGGACGTATAACAATATACCCTAAGACCACAATCAAACAAGAACAGGAAATAAGGTGAACTATTGGTCCTAAGTCCTTCAAGTCTTATTTATATAAATATATGGATGTCGATATAGTTTAAAAGAAAATTAATTTAAATACAATTTGAAAATAGTTTAACAACAATTTAATTTAGAAAATGCGTTTGATGAATATTTAAAACAGTTTTATTGACAAATAAATAAAAGTATAGAGAGATCCTTTTTGGTTGTAAGTTATAAATCACATATGATTAGGAACTAGAACTTGTTGCATTTACTTGTATCCCCCCCCTAAAACATGTAAAAACATTTAAAAAGGTTAATTAAGGGGTATGAACTCACCTGCAACGAGTAGATAGGGTGGAAGTATCGGATGAGCGTTTGGTGTCAAGTAAAGACTTGTACACACTTTATGGCCCTAGTAACATATGAAGACATATGTTTACAAGTAATTAGTGATTTAAACACTAATTAAATACATATATACATCCTAATGTGAATAAAATCTCTATGGTTGAGTGCTATAAGGCTATTGGGTTGCAAGGAAAGAGTTTTAGGCCTCCCTATGGAGTTTACTCCTCACAAACTCACCTTACGTGAGTTTACGGCTCGGGGACCACCTCCCCCATGAGTTTACGACCGTAAACTCATGGGAGGAGTGTAATTGTGTGTTTTCAAGACTCTTGTGGCTCTAGAAGGGATTCCAAGGAAATATACAAGGCTTAAGGGGTGTTTAAGGTTTCAAAGGAGCACTCCCTTGGAGTTTGCGGTCCTAGGACCACTCCTTGGGAGTTTACGGTCGTAAACCCCATGGTTTACGGTCATGAACTCTTGGACACCCCCATACTTCGATTTTGAGGTCATTTGTTCACTCCTATGTGTTCCTGGGTGAAGGTATAAGGCTATTTAGGGGTTTAAAGGCTCATTTTGCATGGTTTAAGGGAGTTTACGGTCTAAGGATATTCTTGGGCCGTAAACTCTCTTTTGGCACATTTTTAGGGGTTTACGGTCCTAGAGTGTTCTTGGGCCGTAAACTCCTTAATCTTTGCCTTCTTGGACGATTTTTGAGCTATAATGACATGCAATGGGTTGTAGAACAAGGGTAAGTGTACTTACAGTTTGGAGCGGAAACTAGCGGATTTCGGGAGAATCGGGCCTTGAGGAGAGAGAGTAGAGAGAGAGTCTAGTGTGGTAAAAGTTCTAACTTGGTGACCACTCAACCCTTATATAGGGTTTGAGTTTGTGGCCAGGTGGAATTTTACCCGATACCGACGTTAAACGGGGCTTATGGTCGTACCCGATTAAATTGTTGCAATTTAATGTTTTTGTAACTAAAACTTTTTAAATGGATATTTAGGGTGTTTCCCGCATTCTTAATTTATTCCTATCCTTATGAAGTCATAGTAAAAGTATAAATTTTTATTTGTTTGATCCCAATGTTAACGGAAAAGTTAAATAAGTACAAGTTCTATTAATGGAAAAACGGGTTATGGTGACGGAATAGTTTCGGGTTGTCACATCATCCCCCGTTAGAGGGAATTTCGTCTCGAAATTAGAGTTCAAACAATAATGTTATTACAATATAATTAAGCGAAAAGATGGGGATACTTAAGCTTCATTTGATCCTCGCGTTCCCAAGTGAATTCCGGCCCTCGTTTGGCGTTCCATCGAACCTTCACAATTGGGATGCGGCTTAGTTTCTTTCTTTTGACCTCCTGATCCATGATTTCTACAGGTTCTTCCACAAAGTTGAGGCTTTCGTCGATCTCGATCTCGTCTAGCAGGATTATTAGGGTTTCGTCAGATAGGCACTTTTTTCTCGTTCGAGACGTGGAAGGTAGAGTGTATGTTACTTAGCTCATAGGGTAGATTAAGTTTGTAAGCTACGGGGCCGATTCTGGCGAGAATCTCGAAAGGCCCTATGTATCTTGGATTCAGCTTTCCACGCTTGCCAAAGAATATCGTGCCCTTCCAGGGAGAGACTTTTAAAAGGACTCGGTCTCCCACTTGGAATTCCAAGGGTTTTCTCCGTTTGTCCGCGTAGATTTTCTGTCGATCTCTAGCGGCTTTTAGTTGTTCACGTATCTGTACAATCTTCTCGGTCGTTTCTCGGATGATCTCTGGACCCGTGAGAGCGCTGTTAGGAATGCGTCCTTTAGCTAACTGAGTGTCACCCACCTCAGCCCAGCATAGATGGGATCTACATTTTCGGCCATAGAGGGCTTCGAATGGAGCTGCCTTAATGCTTGTGTGATAATTGTTGGTGTAGGAAAACTCGACAAGGGGTAAGTGGGTATCCCATGCCTTACCGAAGTCGATCACACAGGCTCGCAGGATATCTTCTAGGGTTTGGATCTTCCTCTCACTTTATCCGTCAATCTGCGGATGGTAGGCTGTACTCATGTTCAGCCTCGTCCCTAATGCGTTTTGCAGTGATTGCCAAAATCTCAAAGTAAACCTACTATCTCTATCAGAGATAATAGATATAGGGACACCATGCAGCCGTACTATTTCCTTAATGTATGTTCTTGTGAGTTTCTCTATCTTGTCTGTTTATTTGATGGGTAGGTAGTGTGCGGACTTGGTCAATCTATCGACGATGACCCATATGGTATCCAACCCACCCGTTGTCTTGGGTAGCTTAGTTATGAAATCCATGGTGATCCGCTCCCACTTCCACTCCGGTATCTCCGGTTATTGAAGAAGACCTGATGGCTTCTGGTACTCGACCTTGACCTTCGCGCAAGTAAGACATTTACTCACGAAGGTAGCAATCTCTGCTTTCATGTTAGGCCACCAGTATAACTTTTTGAGATCCAGATACATCTTATCCGAACCTAGGTGAACGGAATATCGAGTGTTGTGTGCTTCCTTCATGACCAAGTCTCTAAAACCACCGTGACGCGGCGTCCAGATTCGGTCCATGAGATAATAGGCTCCGTCACCCTTAACCTCCAAGTTCTTATCCATTCCACGTAAGGATTTTCCCGCCACATTCTTAGGCTTTAAAGCTTCGAGCTGAGCCTCCTTAATATGTGCGGATAGATGCGAATGGATAGTCATTGTTAACGACTTGACCCTTCGACCAAAATACTCTTTTCTACTTAGGGCGTCTGCTACTATATTGGCTTTTCCCGGGTGATAACGAATCTCGCAGTCATAATCGTTGAGTAGCTCGACCCACCGTCGTTATCTCATATTGAGCTCCTTCTGGTCCAGTATGTGTTGGAGGCTTTTGTGGTCAGTGTATATTGTGCTCTTCGTTCCATACAGGTAATGTCTCCAGATCTTTATAGCGAATACAACCGCCCCTAACTCGAGGTCGTGAGTGGTGTAGTTAACCTCATGTGTCTTTAGCTGCCTTGAGGCATAGGCGATGACCTTACCTCGTTGCATCAAGACATAACTGAGCCCTTGGTTCGATACATCGCAGTATACCACAAAATCTTCTGTCCCTTCGGGAAGGGATAATACCGGTGCGGTGCATAGGGCTCGCTTCAAGGTCTGGAATGCCTTCTAATGTTTCTCTTCCCAGTCAAATGTCACGCCTTTCTATGTTAATGTGGTGAGAGGTTTCACAATCCGAGAGAAGTTCTGAATGAATTTGTGGTAGTAGCTAGCGAGGCCTAGAAATTGATGAATTTCTGTAGGCGTCTTCGGTGCTGACCAGTTCTCGATAGCTCAAATCTTAGATGGGTCCACGTGGATTCCTTCCTCACTAACCACGTGTCCTAAGAATTCGACTATTCGGATCCAAAACTCGCACTTAGAGAACTTCGCGTATAACTTCTCCGATCGTAGGGTTTCTAGGACTCGTCGTAGATGATCACTATGTTCTTCCTCACTCTGAGAGTAGACAAGTATGTCATCAATAAAGACGATGAAGAACTGATCTAAGTAAGGACGACACACCCTATTCATCAAGTCCATGAACACTGCGAGTGCGTTAGTCAGTCCGAAGGGCATTACTACGAACTCGTAGTGTCCGTAACGAGTTCGAAAGGCTGTTTTCGGAACATCCTCCTCAAGCACTTGTAACTGGTGATACCCGGACCTAAGATCAATCTTGGAAAAGTAACTCGCCCCTTGCAGTTGATCGAAAAGGTCGTCTATACGGGGAAGAGGGTACCGATTTTTGACCGTGAGTTTGTTGAGATCCCTATAATCAATGCACATACGGAACGATCCGTCCTTCTTCATGAACAAGACCGGAGCTCCCCAGGGTGAGAAGCTCGGTCTTATAAAGCCCTTGCTGAGCAGCTCGTTAAGTTGACCAGACAGTTCTTGCATCTCCGCGGGCGCTAAACGATAGGGCGATTTAGCTACAGGAGTAGCTCCTGGGACTAGGTCGATTCTGAACTCAACCTGACGTTTGGGAGGTAAACCTGGGAGTTCTTCTGGAAAGACGTCGGGAAAGTCGCATACGACGGGGAAGTCTTTTAGATCTTTTGTTTTCTTGCTCGTATCGACAACGTGAGCAAGGAATGCACGATATTCCTTACGTAAGTACTTCTGGGATTGAATACTCGAGATGATGCTAAGGCTCATACTGGGTTTGTCTCCGTAGATTAACAGGGTTTCGTTATTCAGTAGATTTAGACGGATTGCTTTATCGAAGCACAGAATATCAGCACGATGGAGACTCAACCAGTCCATGCCCATAATGACATCGAAACTCTTGATCGACACTGGTATGAGGTCGATTGGGAAAGTATGATCATCTAGTGTGAGGGTGCAACCTAAGTAGATTTCGTTAGAGCTCTCTGTCTTTCCGTTAGCCATTTCTACGACGAATGTTTCTTTTAGTGGTTTGTGGGGATTGTTTAAGTAAGTGTTTAAAGTTTTGGTTTATGAAGCTTCTTTCTGCACCACTATCGAATAAGACACAAACATAAGAGTTGTTGAGAAGGAACGTACCCGTGACTACTGTGGGGTCCGCTACTGCTTCATTGTGGCCAATGGCGAGTAGTCTTCCTGTTCCCCCTGCATTTCCGGCCTTTGGACAGTTTTTCTTGAAATGGCCTACTTCACTGTAGCCATAGCAGGCCTGGCTCACTCCCGAGACGGAGACCTGAGAAATGGGTTTGGGTTGGGCTCTGCAAAACCGGACGGTATGGCGCTTACGGCCGCAGTTGGTGCAGTGCAATTCACGGCAGGGGTCGTTGTGATGGAAGGGGCACTTGGGCAGGTTCCCAACATAGGTTTTTGCTGGTACAGGGGTAGCAGGAGTGGTGACGGCATGGACAGCCACTATTTGTTGGTTTTTGGAAGAGGATTGAGCTTTCTTGTCCCTCTTTTTGTCCCACCTTTTCCTCTTGTTGTTGGATGCCTTGGGCGGTGAAGCGGCAATTGTTGTTGTTGGAGTAGAAGGAGTTTCATGATCAATCAACCTGTGGGCCAACTCCTTGGCGCTGTCAAAGGTTGCAGTATGTGAAGATAGAACATTTCCTTGATATGGGGGAACTAAACCCCAAATGTATCGTTCGATTTTCTTGCTCTCAGAAGGGATCATGTTAGGGCACATAGCTACCAAGTCGCAGAACCTGGCCGTATACGCCACTATGTCTGTCCCTTTCATCTTGAGGTTCCAGAGTTCCTCCTCAAGCTTCTGAACCTCACCTCTAGGGTAGTACTCCTTTCTCAGTAGGTCCTTTAGTGTGTCCCAGCCCATGACATTGGTTGTTACTAAGGAGAGTGAATTCACATGGCCATTCCACCATGTCAGGGCCCTTTCAGTAAAGGTGGCAGCAGCGAACTTGATTTTGCTTTCTTCGGGGCATGAGCACATTTCGAAAACGGCTTCGGCTCTTTCGATCCATTGGGACAGAGCAAGGATTCCTCCGGGCCCATTGAAAAATGTTGCTTTACAGTTCATGAAATCTTTATAAGTACACCCCTGTGTACGTGAGGTAATTTCACCATGTCTGGAGTTGGTGCCCATTCCGGCTCCACTAGCATCGCCAGAATTCATTTGGGCCATGGCTACCGTCACAACTGCGGTCACAGTTGTTTGAAACAGCACTGGATCAATTAGCGGAGGAGGAGGTGGTGGAGGTGGGGTTTGAGTCGTAGGTCTGCCTCTGTTCGGGCGCTTGCGAGGACGCATCTTTTACTAGAAGTTCATAGAGATGATGACAATAGTAAGAGTATATTGCAAGTATGATAAGAGTGTCTCATGGACTAAATTAACATAGCCCAATAATCAGAGATAGTCATAGCAACAGAGTAGGTAACTGCCATTTTTACTGGTATTAATGATGTAATACAAGTTCGGGAAAAGTGACCTAATAGTAGGTCCTACATCATACCATAAGGGAAAATGTTGGCAGTCTAGAGGTCTAATTAGAGTACTTTCAAATTTAGAGATGTTTACAGACAAGTGCTCTACCGAGCATAGAAAAGAAAAGGCTAGTCCTTAAACAAAAGAGTGAGACATTTTGACATCTTCTACTGGCGACGAGTACCCATTGGGCGAACCCTCAGATCAGCTAGTTGGCGCATAACTTCCTGAAGATGTCGTTCATGAGCCCTTTGACGTGCTCGGAGTTCCCTAACTTCAGCTCGGGATGCAGCTAGTTGTTGCTGCAGAGCCTCATTGGTCCTCCTCGTCCTATCCATAGCTTCTTCAAGTTGGCGAATGCAAACAGTTATGAGGTTAGAGTTGGCATCCACTTCCACAACTTGGCCAATGGCTGCTTGACCTTGCTTGACATTCCTGGCAATCCTTCGGACCATGATGGGCAAAACTCGGTCCGCTGATCCTCCTTCGCTTATGTTGTAGAAGCTTCGGTCTCCATTAAAAGGTAAAGCCTGACCCTGCTCATCGCTCCATCGGTTCAAGGTTATTGCCCACATGGGAGTGGGACCTTGAAATGTCGGACGGGGTTTGGGGTTTGGAGCTACAGGGGGTAGGTTGTTAACTTCTAGCTCGGAGCTGGAGCTATCCGAAAAGCCTTCTGCATGGTGATCATCCAAAGGGATCGGGTGATCATCTTCTGGCTCCTCATCAAGCCATCCTCCATTGCCTTGGTTTGGATAATATGGATCGTCGGGATGGTGGAAGCCAGCCATGCTATCTACGCGAGAATGGGGAAAGAAAGGTTAAGAGACGTACTAATCTAGGATACTTATAAGATGATCGTTACTAGTCGACCCAATACTTGCATAGTGCATACCAATTACATGTGACCGAAGCAAGATAGTCCTTCAAATAAGCGACCCTAACTCCAGATCCCCAATCAAACAAGAACAGGAAATGAAGCAAAGGTCACAGATTCTAAGTCTATAGCGCCCTAGTTACATGTAACTGTGGTGTATCCACTTAGCAACTATTGCCTTACTAGTAACGACCCTTTTTGTTATTACATATGTAGTTAGTAGAATATAGAATACTCCTATAGTATTCTTGTTCTAATGTTCTTGTCGTAGGTGTTGGTAAGTTTTTAGACTTGTTGCAACACCACAATCACTCTTAGGCACATGCTTAGTCACTCCTGGAAAAATGTAGTTGATCATGCTACGTCCACCCAAATGTGACTATATGTCTCTAAGCCTAATTGTGTTGTTCAACAATCTTAATACTTTTGTTGTGTTCTAGTATGAGACTGACCCTTGGTATTCGTGAATGTATATTTATATATATACTTAATTAAATATTTTAGTATTTAAAAGTATATATTCTTGGTCAGAGTGTTTTAGTCCCGAAGTGTTTATAGTTTGTATATCTTTTATGGGTTGATATACTTGATTCACTATAAACAATGCTCTGATACCAATCTGTCACACCCCAAAACCGAGAACGGCGGAATACGTTCTGGGGTGGAGGACGTCATGTACAGTATCATAACAATTGCATAATAGTAAAAACAAGCGACAACAACCATTGCATTAATATAGTGGTTTAAATACAAATGTGTTCTGTACAGTTAATAGACACCAAAAGTATAACAAAAATAAAATATGGGTCTTGTATATGCTCTATCTTCTCAAAACGAGTATCAGCATAAAGCTGGTGAGTTCATAAGATTTTAGTGTCATTTCTTGCATAAAAGTGTTTACAATCAATTAATATATGAGTTGAAATGAATGTCGAGAGTAGTAGAAATCCCTAGAAAATCCTATATTTTCCAGATTTACATATGTGTAAGTTAAATCCTTTGAGTGTGAAAAAGTATTTCCATTGAAACTATCGGTGCTAAAAATAAGGTAGTAAGTTTCATACAAGTAGCGTAGATGAGTAAAAGTATTGTTGGTTGACTGTAGTAGTGTTGCAAACTTCAATATATTCATTTACTTCAGGAAATTAGATTAGACTTTAATTCTTAGTGTGTTAATTTGAATATAGATGATGTTTCTTATGTAACCGAACTGAATGATTATAGAGGTTCTGATAACCTTCCCGGTCATCCGCAGTGTAGTGTTGTAGTGTCATCCCTGGGCCTAGTCGGCTCGGACTGTAATTAACAGTCGAGATGTAATAGCGTCCGTCCTGTACAGATCTATACATGTAGTGTTGCTTTCCTTTCGGGAAGCCCTGGTTACATGGTATTTACGTAGTAGAGTGTCGTATAAAGGAATAGTATGTATATTCTGGATTAGTGTATTCTCTTGAATTATAGTATAGTAACTTTTAGTTATAGTATATAGAGTGTTCTCTTAAACGTGACTAAACTCGTGATAGTAGTAGTTATAACAGGTATCCTAGTGATAGAGGTGTCAAGCAGTAGTGTTAACTATACCTATTATAGTTATATAGAGTGTAGAGTCGCATGCCTTTGATTTACAAAGGTCTTATATAAGATGAAGACTTTCATATCTAACACAATATATATGATATATAAGTAAGAAATCAACGACAGTCGGACGTATAACAATATACCCTAAGACCACAATCAAACAAGAACAGGAAATAAGGTGAGCTATCGGTCCTAAGTCCTTCAAGTCTTATTTATATAAATATATGGATGTCGATATAGTTTAAAATAAAAGTAATTTAAATACAATTTGAAAATAGTTTAACAACAATTTAATTTAGAAAATGCGTTTGATGAATATTTAAAACAGTTTTATTGACAAATAAATAAAAGTATAGAGAGATCCTTTTTGGTTGTAAGCTATAAATCACATATGATTAGGAACTAGAACTTGTTGCATTTACTTGTATCCCCCCCCCCCCCCCCCAAAACATGTAAAAACATTTAAAAAGGTTAATTAAGGGGTATGAACTCACCTGCAACGAGTAGATAGGGTGGAAGTATCGGATGAGCGTTTGGTGTCAAGTAAAGACTTGTACACACTTTATGACCCTAGTAACATATAAAGACATATGTTTACAAGTAATTAGTGATTTAAACACTAATTAAATACATATAGACATCCTAATGTGAATAAAAGCTCTATGGTTGAGTGCTAGAAGGCTATTGGGTTGCAAGGAAAGAGTTTTAGGCCTCCCTATGGAGTTTACTCCTCACAAACTCACCTTAGGTGAGTTTACGGCTGGGGGACCACCTCCCCCATGAGTTTACGGCCGTAAAATCATGGGAGGAGTGTAATTGTGTGTTTTCAAGACTCTTGTGGCTCTAGAAGGGATTCCAAGGCAATATACAAGGCTTGAGGGGTGTTTAAGGTTTCAAAGGAGCACTCCCTTGGAGTTTGCGGTCCTAGGACCACTCCTTGGGAGTTTACGGTCGTAAACCCCATGGTTTACGGTCGTGAACTCTTGGACACCTCCCATACTTCGATTTTGAGGTCATTTGTTCACTCCTATGTGTTCCTGGGTGAAGGTATAAGGCTATTTAGGGGTTTAAAGGCTCATTTTGCATGGTTTCAGGGAGTTTATGGTCTAAGGATATTCTTGGGCCGTAAACTCTCTTTTAAGCCTCTAAACACAAGATTAAATGGTTAAAACACTTCTAGGGTATGTTCTAACTTAGCCTCTAAGCCTAAGGAAGGGATTTAGGACCATTTTGGCACATTTTTAGGGGTTTACGGCCCTAGATTGTTCTTGGGCCGTAAACTCCTTACTCTTTGCCTTCTTGGATGATTTTTGAGCTATAATGACATGCAATGGGTTGTAGAACAAGCTAGGGTAAGTGTACTTACAGTTTGGAGCGGAAACTAGCGGATTTCGGGAGAATCGGGCCTTGAGGAGAGAGAGTAAAGAGAGTCTAGTGTGGTAAAAGTTCTAACTTGGTGACCACTCAACCCTTATATAGGGTTTGAGTTTGTGGCCAGGTGGAAGTTTACCCGATACCGACGTTAAACGGGGCTTATGGTCGTACTCGATTAAATTGTCGCAATTTAATGTTTTTGTAACTAAAACTTCTTAAAAGGATATTTAGGGTGTTTCCCGTATTCTTAATTTATTCCTATCCTTATGAAGTCATAGTAAAAGTATAAATTTTTATTTGTTCGATCCCAATGTTAACGGAAAAGTTAAATAAGTACAAGTTCTATTAACGGAAAAACGTGTTATGGTGACGGAATAGTTTCGGTTTGTCACAAGACGCGTAGCGATTACAAGATCCGAGTCGATATCCCGTTATTCCATGGGAGGTTATAGATTAAAGATTTCTTGGATTGGAACTCTGAAGTTGAACGCTTCTTTGAGTTCACCGAAGTGGTCGACCATAAGCGGGTGGAATTGGTCATGTAAGTTAAGGAGCGGTGCTGGTGTTTGGTGGGAGAAGTTACAAACAGATAGGATGCGTCAAGGCAAAACACCGATTTAATCGTGGAAGAAGATGAAATAGATGATGATGATGAGCAGATTTTTACCACCCGATTATGAACAGTTTATCTTTCAAACCTATCAAGATTGTACTCAAGGAAATCGAGCAGTGACGGAATATACAAAGTAGTGGTATAGACTGTCAGTTCGTAATAATCTTAACGAAACAGATGCACAACAAGTCTTGAGGTATCTCGGAGGATTAAAACTGACGATTCGAAAGAAAATAGGATTGCAAGTGGTTTGGACGGTTGACGAGGCACAAAATTTAGCATTAAAAGCAGAGGGGATGGAGAAAGCAACACACATGTTTGTAAATCCTAAAAGAAATATCAATGAATTATCTAGGTCCAATTCTACCACTAATTTTACACGCCCAAACAACCAAACATATGCTAAGACTACACCTACCGGTCAACAAACCCAAGGTCCGAACTTTACGTGATTATCATGCTTGGGGAGGCCAGATCTATGATTGTATGGAGCAGATCTGACCTTAGCAGTTGTATAGAGTTTGTGCATGGCATGAACTCGCCAAGTCCGAAGAACAGACTCGGCGAGTAGTATGAAGGTTGCCCGTAAATCACTCTGTGAGTGGACTTGCCGAGTTGGGGAATAACTCGGTGAGTCAGGGAGAGTCAGGGGGGACTGAGTTCAAGTGGAACTCGCCGAGTTGTTCTTGAGACTCAACGAGTTGAGTCGGGGTGGCCCCGCGATTCATGCAAGGTGGAACTCGTCGAGTCAAGGGAAGTACTCGACGTGCCAAGAGAGGGACTAAGAGAGTCAATGGACACGTGTAGACTCGTTGAATCGCCCTAGTGCACTCGACGAGTCGGGTCAAAGTTTGACCGTTGACCTTGTTGACTTTTAGGGTTGAGTACAGTTGTATTTATGAGAGTAATTACTTTATGTGATTAGGCGGAGGCTAGATCGCATTCCCACCGAGTCAGATATTTACCGAGACACCGAGGTAAGTCTTCTTACTATACGTTACCTAGAGTGGTATAGTGTGTGGACCAGAGGGTCCTATGTGTTATGTATGAGATTATGTGTTATGTGTTATATGTATGTTATATGATGTTATAGATCGGACCGAAGGGTCCAAAGATACAGACCGGGCCGGAGGGCCCAACGAGCTATGACCGGACCAGAGGGTCCAACGAGCTACTGGATTGGAGGGTCCCGCTGAGACACATCGACCGGAAGGTCGTATTATAGCCTCGAGTGGCGTATATGTTGTATGCGGTATTTTGGGGAATTCACCAAACATTTATGCTTACAGTTGTTGTGTTATGTGTCTCACGTACTAGTGATGAGCGCGGGAAGGCGCCGACATGATTCGTACACACACGCATTGGAGTTTATGTTTGAGATTCTGGGGAGATGTTTTGTGATGATAACAATTGATACAATATGTTTTGACATTATTTTATGAGAAAATGTATGTTTTTAAAAATGAAAAATTGTTTTGAAAATTTACGTTGTTACAATTTGTGGAGACAAGCCGAAGGAATGGGATGTAGTGCTCGCACAAGCAGAATTTGCATACATTAATGCATTTCATTCTGCAAAAAGGCAGTCACCTTTTTCCTAGGTTTACAAGCAAGCCCCCAAGACATGCATTGGATTTAGCAAGGTTACCTAAGGTGGATATGAACACAGCAACAAAGAAACTAGCCTCTCAAGAACATGATGTGTAGGTAGAAGTCAAAGCCAAGCTCGGAGCAAGGAATGAAGAGTATAAAAGGGCTATTGATATGAAGAGGCGTTAAAAGTTGTTCAAGGAGGATGATCAAGTGATGATTTGAAGGTTTCCTATTGGGACGTTCAACAAGTTAAAGCCAAGAAAGTATGGCCCTCACAAGATCCTTAAAAAAATCAATGATGATGCTTATGTTGTTGATCTTCCAGGGGACATGAGTATTTCAAATACGTTCAAAGTGGCTGACTTGTATGAGTTCCATGATGACATTCCTTTATATTCAGACATTAACTCGAGGTCGATTTTTTCACAAGTGGGAGAGACTGACGTAGAACGGATAGCCCTTGAATTTGAAGAAAGCTTGGATAGGAAAAAAAGTGCTCGGTAGCTGAAGATAAGGATGATCCTTTTAGGTGTTTGAAAGTTTCTTTTTGAATTTTGATATTATCTAGTTTTTTTAGGAGTTATTGTCTCTTTTTCTTGATTTAGGATATGATATATATACACACATCATTATAGTTTAAACAGAGTTTTTTTAACATGACTTTTGTTTTTTTGAAAGTTCATTCAATAAATCAGAATTATCCCCTATATCTGGTGGATTCCAACGTTCCTTTCAAGAACACATTGATGTTCTTGAATAGTTGTCGTTTCATGCTGCGTGAGATTGTTTGTATATGAAGACGTTATAAGTTAATATGATTTATTATTATTATTATTATTGTTATTATTATAATATTAGATTATATAGCTGGAATGGATGAAAGAAAAGGATATGAAAGTCCGCGTTAAATCCACTTTGTGATTAATAACACTAAATGAAATACTTTGAACTCATGAGTTATGATTAATTTAATTGAATTGGGTCTTTCTTATCCTAATCAAACAAATTGTCTCTCTAAACTTGGACAAAAAAGTAAAAGTGAATGACTTTAGAACATTGGGTGGGGGTGTCCATGCTTCTTCACCGCTCAAAAATGTCTTTTTCATAATTTTGGTGAAAGGTGATGTGAGATTTAAGTACAAGTTGTTGTGTTCTTTTCTTGCTTTTCATTTTATATTTTGTAATTGGTAACTGGTATATATATATATATATATATATATATATATATATATGGACATTTCACATTTACTATTTCAATTCTGTAGTTTCCTTCCATAAACCCATGAGCCTTTTTGATCGATCTTCTATTTATTCATCGAGTGACATATTTATGTTTGACAATTTTAATGCTAATTACATCTTGTTGTGAATTACCTGACTTATTTATAAACTTAGTTATGAGACCGCAGATTTATTTAAAATAAATAAATAAATATGAATGTTTAACTATATTTAGGAGTTTAAATTTATAATAAAAATGAAAAAAAAATTGAATTATCGAAAATAAATGTTTATTTTTTTTAATTTAAAAAAAATAAACAAAGAAAATAATTAGGCTTTAATTTAAGAATTTTAAAATTAGAATAGAAGTTGTATTAATGAAACTGATAATTACAATTATTACATTAAAATACTATTTGTAATTTAATAAAATAATATGTTGAAACAATTTAATTTAAAATAACTACAAACTAACATGTGACAACTTGATTGAAAGTATGATATATGACAAAAAGAAAATTTGTTTATTAGAATATAAAATAATATTTTATATTGATTAAATGTATATATAAATTTAGAGGCTGATTGATAGTTGTTGATTGAGTCAGAGTCACGGTCTGAATGAGTCAGACACAATCTTGAATCTAAGCGAGAAAGAGACATATCGGATGAGTGGGGGCCGAACTAAAGGTTTCTAAATATGATATCAAACAGTTTGAATCTGATTTTATCCGACTTAACATCTTACCAAAATATATCAAAATAACGACTTAGTCAATCTAAGTGTTATATACAATTAAAAAAAAGTGCATGAGTAGTTTTGTTTTTTTTTTGTTTTGTTTTTTTTTAATGTTTTTCTAGAATAGCATTTAGGCCAACTTTCCTTTACTTGTTCAGTGAGTTTATGAGTGGAACGGATTAAGTTAAAAGCTGTCGCCTTTATTGTGTGTTTGGTATGGATAGCTTATTTTCATTTTTATATTAAAAGCAAATTCCTAAAGAAACGTAGCCCCAAATATACTTGTGAAATATTGGTCCACATCATCAAAGTGTTTATGTGACAAATACTGAAGTCTCTAAAGTTTACAACATTGGTTCATAAGTGCCAAAAAAATGTTCAAAGGTGCCATAAAAAATATAGAAGTCGTGGTAATAAATTAAGTTCGGATAAAGATTAAAGAGATCTTAGCATTAAACTACTTTGGTTTTAATACGAAATTATGATTTGACATGTTAAAAACCATACATGATGAATAAGAAACACCTAAAGTCTAACTGCATATAGTTCATTTGTGGTTTCTTTTTCTTCTTGTTGAATAGTCATTTTATATTATCTATATATGTATTTTGACATGAAATAGAAAACTAACATAACACCAAGCATATCCATATAAAAATCTCACTAAATCCTTTACGATAGATTCATATTCAAAATTATATTTTATTTATTTCTAATGTTTATCTATAATTTTATTATTTATAATTCGTATTAGTTAGTTATAACACTGATTACTATTAATAAGAAATGTAAATGGATATAAAAAATATCTTGAATAGTATTTTTAACATCGATCATGTTTTGAAATGTTAGTAATGACAATAGTATTTTATATAACATTATTTACAATTTTATATTAAATATCTAACAGATTATGGAAATACACCAAAATTAAATTTTTTAACAATTATTTAGTTCTTTTTGAAGTAAGTGGATAAGTCAATATATAACGAAGAGTCGAAGATATAAAAATGAATATTAAACCAAGATAGTAGAAAGAGGAAAAGAAAAAGGACTTTTATCTAAACCATAGTTCATTTTCTAGATACACATTTAAGAAGTATCACTTTTAGAGAAAAAAAAAACTAATATAGCATTTTTCTTTTTAAAGAAGTAACTACATTATTAAAAAATAATCTTTTTTTTTGGACAATGAGTTGCTATATGTCTATGATTAAACCACTAGAATTGCAGATGATCCTTAATCGGCTATGATTTCGTTATATACTTATAAACGATCCTTAATGGGCTATAATTTCGTTATAATTACAGATGATCCTTAATGGGTTCTAATTTCATTATAACTGGATTCATTCGCTTATATGTAACGATTTTATTATTGGTGGAGCCCAAGAACCTAATGTATTTAAGGTTTGAAAAAAAATAAATTTTTTTTATGGGCCAAACCCATGATGAATTCACAACCTATGAAAAAAAAAGAGTGAAATGGACTAAACACAAAAGTAGTCTGAAATAGAGGGAAGCAATGGAAAAATAGACAATGAAATTCGAGTGGTCTAAATCTAAAATACAAAACCCTCTATTTTCAGTAGCTAAGCCCTTTAGCAACCTCAAAAAAATGAGCAACATTCTCCTCGGGTGTCCCCACCTTAATCCCATGCCCAAGGTTCAAAATATGCTTCTTATTCCCAGCTTTCTTCACCGTATCAATTATCCGTTTACTAATAAACTCTTTCGACCCAAACAAAACCCCCGGGTCCACATTCCCCTGAACCGCTATCTCACTCCCCAACCGCTTCCTCCCTTCAGCCATGTCCACCGTCCAATCAAGACTCACCACATCAACACCTGTCAACGCAAGCCTCTCCAACAACCCACCCGACCCACTTGCATACAGTATCAAAGGAAGATCCGGATGGGTTTCTTTCACCGAGTCCACAATCGCCTTCAAATATGGTAGACTGAACTCTTCAAAATCAGTTGGACTCAGTTCGGTTGCCCATGAGTCGAATATTTGAACCGCTTGGGCCCCGTTGTCTGCTTGGTACTTAATGTATTTAGCCATTGATGTTGTGAATTTCTCAAGCAACGCGTGAAGTACCTACAAATGACTTAATCTGGTAAGAAGCTGGCTGTATTATACTATAAGTGTTTGATAAACAAGGGTAAAAAGTAAAAAGTAAATTACCTTAGGCTGTGAGAAAGCGAGAGTCTTTATTTTGGAAAAGTTTTTCGATGATCCGCCTTCAACCACATATGATGCGAGGGTGAAAGGAGCTCCAACAAAACCAAGAACTGCTGCTTCGTTATTTACCTCTTTTCTTAAAATTGTTAAGGCCTCCCCAACATATGGGACCCACTCTTCGGGGGTGAATTCTCTGACTTGGTCAACCTGAGCGGCTGTGCTGATTGGATCGAATATGATGGGACCCTTTCCTTTAACGATGTCAAAGGGTATGTTCATTCCTGGTAGAGGTGTAAGAATGTCTGAAAACAAAATAACCTGTAAAACTAAAATCAATATCAAAAAATCCAACAAGATTATGCTAATATAACATTAGAAAAAAAAAAAATATATATATATATATATATTCTTACTCCATCAGGCTTGAAGACCTTCCATGGCTGTAGAGAAATCTCCACAACAAGATCTACATTCTCTGATCTTTCACGGAAGGAAGGATGCTTCTCACATAAGGTTTGATAACTCTGCCACAACAAAACCAGAATAAGATAAAGATATATATGCATAGATTTTAATGTAGGATAGAAATACAAGAGATTAGTGGTATAATGATATTAGAACAAGAGAAAGAAAGAAAGAAACAAGAAATGTGGTTATATAGACCTGCCTTCATGTACCTCCCTGCTTGTCTCATAAGCCAAACTGGGGGTCTTTCTACATCTTCACCACGAACAGCATTAAGTAAAAGTGGTTCAGTTGTATTCACAGCTTTTCGTTCTGCAACAGGTGCTGGATATAGCCATAAGATTCAAAGTAAGATACAGATTAAGCAAATCTACATTCTACATACTGCGTTGATTTCTTCCACCTTTTCTTAAGTCGTTTCATATTAGTGACTGTAGATCAGTTACAGACTTACGGGAACTCAAGAACGGAATGACAAGGAAGATCAATAATGTGATCACAGGAGCTTAAAATGTCTCATCAAACAAAGGTAGAGCTTCACATTCTACTGTATTAGCCTATTAGGTTTACCAAATGCAAAAAATAATCACGATGCTTGAAATTATTGTACCAAATCGCTTAATTTTAATGTGAGACTACATGGGGTTACCAAACCAAAAGTCCGATTGTGCGAAAAGTCAACCGTTCTTACCAATTACATATTTACCGGCTCAATTAGCAAAATTCAATGTGAAATAGTTCATAATCGTAAGCGTATGACTTTACTGGTACACCTAAATCTGTGTCAGTTAGGTTCTACGTGATAGAACTATTATCGAATTCATGGAAACAAACTCACGCAATTGGATTGCTAAAGAGAATTTGATCAAATCCCTATTTACTGTCTTCTAAACAAACCACCCAAATCGAAAATTACATGAAAAATGAGAAATTACCTCCGGCGGAGCAGATGATACGATTTGGACGACGATAAGTAAAATTGGAAACGGAGATCGAGGAGAATGAAGGAAAACTGTACATAATTGACATGGTGTTGCGAAGATTTCCTTAACAATTTCCCTCTTTTAAGAGTTGAAATTAGTGGGCATTTCGCTATAGGAATCGATTGTTTCTTTGGTAACGAAGGAGGTGAGTTAAAAAGGGTTTGGATAAAATAAAGATAAGGAGAAAATCCGCGTTTCTATCGTCTTCTATTTAACTATCCCACAGATCTGATTGCTACAGTAATTCATACAATTACAGTCGTTAGGATCTGAACAGTTAAAGTGTTCATCGTCCAATCAAATGCAATTAGGGTTTGACGTTTGAGGAGGTGTATGAGGCCTTTGTCACATTTCCTTTTTAAGTTTCATGTCATTTTTTTTTAATTTTTTTTTTGTTTTAACAATAGTATATTATAACCCGCGTTAAACGTGAGGAACGCATAAATAAAATATATATATATATATATATATATATATATATATATATATATATATATATATATATATATATTACAAAATAATTATAAAAAAAATCAGGATTATTGGTATTATTGAAATCTATAGAAAATACACTGAAATCGGTAAATATATATAGTCGTTGAAGGACCTCTCTATGAACAATTTTTTTGTTTGATTAGTTGAACGGCCTTTCTCGTCACAAAGTATCTTCAAACCTTTTTTACTTGAGACACGGAAAACAGCTACATATAGCTGACCATGCGCGAAAACAGGTCTACGCAAGTATAATCTAACATTTGACAATGTACTTTCAAAATACATTGTTATTTCATGGTTATATTGCAAAATGGAATTGTTTATTTAAAAAAATAGAAACGTATTTATGTTTATTCAAAATGAACCACATAAACCCCCCACAATATTAAATATAAAGAAACTCTAACAAATAAATATAAAAACAATTATGTTTGCTCGATTTAGATTTTGCCCGTGACTTATTGAAAATGTCAAAAATACATAACTGACACACAAATTACTTGTTATTATGAGACGAATTAAAAAATAAACACATGATGATGTCGCTTTTTATTTTTTTTATGATAATGATAAAATAATGGAAAAATGAATGCTTACTTCAAGACATTTGCAGACGTTTGTGTAAGGTCTATGGTCTTAACTGCTGAGTATTCATATCTTTTACATATAGCTATTAAATTGTTATTTTAAGATGAATTAAGATTTCATTTCTATTTCTTGCCGATTTAGAAGTATGTTTTGACCATTTTTGCATCAGATAAAAAACATATAGGTTCTTTTAGTATTACTGCAATCCTACTTTCATATAAAATTACTTTTTTTCATCAGACCAAATTAAGTGATTTTTAGCATTATTATCATCATATATAATACATTCTTGATGGTTTTGAAAAGTTCGCTTCAGTTTCTCATTTCTTTTTAAAAGTTCATTGTTATTTCTTGTTGCTTTTAGAAATAAGTTTTAGACTATTTTTTTGTATCAAACCAAATTTGAAGGTTATTTTTGTATTATTATCATCGTATATGTTTCATTTCATTTTTATTATTTGAATAAAGTTTTTGTAGTTCAAAACCGATACGAATATAAGAATACTGACTATATATTAAGTGATTCTATATAATGTATAATTAAAAATCAAGACAGTATAATCATAATTTATTGATGTTAGTTAAAATGTAATTTATTTGGCGATGAGGTTAGGTTTTGGTTATTTATTTGGGAAGTATAATATGTATTCTGCATTACAAGTGTCTATCTTTCCAATTTAACATTTGTTACTTTAGAAGTTTATTTTGGCTTGACGTAGGCATGATCATCCCATATTTAATACTTTGCTCTTCTTGCACCTTTACTACATGTTGACTTGCATTCATTAAATCAAGATTTAACATTAAAAAAAACAAATATATACAAGAAACTATTAAACTCAATGGATACGCTAAAAGAGATATGAGACTTGCCTTTTGTGAGATCAATAATACCAAATTGGACCATTTTCTACAAAATAATTTTAGAACCGAAGAAAACCTAATTTTCCAAATATTTAATATCATTATTTAAGTTATAACCTGTTATATGCCAACAAAATTGAAAATTTCAGCCAAAACTCTGTTACATGCCATCAAAGCTGAAAAAAGATCCTTTAAAGTTAGATGAGGATATTAATATAAAAAACCGTCTTTCACTTTTTGTTGGATGCATTTTTTTATGACAGGAACAATTATGAGTCCAAACATAATCCGTACAAACCATCATAGTCAAATCATAGATTGCTTAATCAACAAAATAAAATACTACAGTCACAGATGGTAATCCACTTAGAACATCTTTTTCTTAAAAACGAAGAAATGGACAATTTATTATAATCTTATCACGCTGATAAAAGTCATCACAAAGTGCAATAGATTGAATCGATAGTTTACAATAAATAGAAAAAATGAAGCCCTATCAGAGATAGAAAAACTTGAGGACGAAACAAAAGAAAACATGTAACACTACAAAGTTGCAAACATCAAAAACACATGATGCTAAAAATCTAGAAAAAAAAAAGCAAAATTTATACCTGGTTGTGAGATGAGCGTAGAGAACTTGTGTAAGATTCTTTGAAACATTTCGTCAAACACCTATGATGCCTGTTCTAATAACCCATCTTTTGAATGTAACATGACAAAAAATTCCAATGTTACAGGAAAGCATATGTAACGTCCGTAGATCCGGGCTTGTCAATTTACAGATAATATGGGTTGAAAACGACTTTTCAACAAAAGATTATTTAGAATAAATAATCTTAACCAAGTTGTAGGATATGTCTCAAGGGTTCCATACATATAAAGAGCGCCGAAATCCGAGTTATAACGAAGAAGTTATGACCCGTCGAAGTTTCGCGACGGAACCGGCACAACACCGGGAAGACGTAGATAGTGAATTTATGATAGAGCGACTTTTAGCCTTCGTAATCTAAATTAAAGTCGTAGAATATGTTAACCTGAGAGCGTTCATAAAAAGAACACCCAAATCTGACTTAGTATGAGGAAGTTATGATTTTTCGAAGTTTCGACTTAGCGGTGTACAACCCGAAGTTCGAGTATTAGATCGAGCGGTTTTTAGCCGACACAACCTAAACGAGAATCGGAGATCTTGTTATTAGTATCGTAACGATAAAAAGACAGACGAAAATGGACATCGGATGAAGAAGTTATGAGATTTTAACGGACCAATTCTGTCTTGGCCTGTTAAAAATATAACTTTAAAAATAAAGTCAAAATTAGCCAACGGAGTCTAAACGAAAGTTGTAGAGTACGTCTCCACCTACACGTGGATATAAATAACGTCAAAAACGGAGTTCGTATGAACGAGTTAAAAATTATAATAGCATATTTACGTACTAAAATAAAGTATAAATCATATATACGTACACATATATATACATATGTATATATCATTAGAAAGGTATTGACAATGCGGTCATTATAAGACTAACGTTGAGTTCTTTCGACATTAGTTTAGTACAAATATCGTTAACTCTATTTAAAATAGTATTATGAAGGGGTGTTTAGTCGTTTATATAACTATAAGGTCATTAAGTAATTATGGAGGGTGGGCTCTCATATTTCTTGTACCATTCTCTTGATTCAAGAGTCTTTCTCTTCTTATCCCCCGAGCATTTCGGTCCCTCGTGATTTGACTTCTCTTTTTGTAGTTTTAGTATAGTAAGGTGAGCGCCGAAGTGTTGCACGAATCTTTCTTAGAAAGATTCAGCGACGAAGTTCTGCCCCTGCAGAGCCCGACCCCTAGCTAAAACTCTCTTGTAAGTAAGTTATGCTTACCCTATTTTAATATAGCTTATATTTAAAATTAGTATTGTTATTATGAACTTATAATAAATATTTGAGCTATTATTATATAAGTGTCGTTATAATATCTTTTTAACTACTCGCGGTACGGGAATCCGGTTTAAAGAGCCACATAGGGTTGTTGGATTTCAGAAGTGCTATATGCCAAAATGATCCTGCCATCCGGTGTTTTATGTCTGGCCCCTGTCTATACATAGTGGTTGGAAAGTATTGTTTAAACGCTTATATAATAATAATAATAAGACTAATAATTAGTTACGGTAAATATTAGACTAAAATCAAGTGGTAATAATACTAGGTTTCGTCGAACGAAATTATTTTAAAGTAAAAGAAGTGTTGTCCGAGTACCGAGTCACCACCTTCTCAGGTGAGTGCATAGTTACTTTCATCTTACACATAGATATGAAATATTTTATATAAATTACGTGTTATGTGTGCATATTATCTGAGTACTTGTTGTCTATGCTAGATGAACGATTTTATACATGTTTTAAATGATTTAAGTTGTATATGTATTTTATATCTATGATAATGTTGGGGTAAAACATGGGTGGATGTAATAGATGGAATATGAGCTAGATGATGAGTTGAGATATGTTATAGACCACGAGGTGAGAGTGAGAGGTGGACGATGTGAGAAACCTTTCCCAAATGATGGCCCCGTCATTCAGCAGAGTATGAATGACAATCACAGACTATTCTAGACAGTCCAGTGGAACACTAGCAGGCTCACAACCTGTAGCTGTTGTGAACGATGTGTTCACCCGATGTACTCTAAACCCTGGTGTCCATGCAGACTTGGTGCCTAAACCTTGGTGATCATGCAGACTTGATGCCTAAACCTTGGTGATCATGCAGACTTGATACCTAAACCTTGGTGATCATGTAGACTTGATGCCTAAACCCTGGCGACTATACAGACTTAGTGCCTAAACCCTGGCGACTATGCAGACTTAGTGCTTGTTGTGTAAACCGTGGCAACGATGGACTTCGTGTCGATTCTTTAGGATGATCTTTAGGAATGAATAAACGTGGAATAGCTAATTCTTATGGTTGACCCTTAAGACTAAAGAAGATAATGAGGATGAGTAATTGGGTTGATTGTTTGATTGTTTAAACATAATAATTATATTATTGTGGGTTGAAAACCCTATGTACTCACCAGGTTTCCCAACCCGACCCACTCAGTTTATTTATATCACAGGTGTCGATATGAAGTGACATTACACTGAGAGATTAAGGAGATATAGATCACTAGTGTAAATGAATGTGAGTTCTCTTTAGATTTATGTTTCTGTATTGACGATGACATCCTAAATGTTTAAAAATGAATAAAATACGTTTCTTCGGAAATGTTTTGATAACGTATTTATCATTTTTTTTCTAGGAATAAATTCCACAACATTTTTATTAAAAGAGGTACTCTAATTTTCATAAAGCATAAACAAAATCGGTCTTTTCTGGCCGTGAAAATGGGGATGTCATAGTATAGGAAATGAACTAAACTAACATGTATTTAGATTATGCAAATTATTTTGAACAATCTTCCTTCAAAAATATACTTATTTTTGTTTCATACATACATACAAAGTTTAATAAAAAAAAAATGTTAATTGTAATTATACAATTTGATTCTACCATATAAATACAACCACATAGAAAATTTAAGAATCAAATAAAAACTTTGTCTATAATACTGTAAATCTGATATTCAAGGAAATAAGATCATTCCTAATTTAGATTCTAACTTCTTAGCCTACTTTTGATATGGTTCATGTATTAATATTTAGAGAAACCGGTAGACAAGGATGTTGATATTAAGTGTGGTATATTGTTGTTACCGATAAAAAAACTAAGTTGTAGTTTACTTTAAAAGTTCTTTTTTCATGATAAGTATGTTGCTATAATTTGTAAAAAAATCACATAGCTATTTCAGTTTATAGAGGTTGTTGAGGATCGAGTCCAAGTTAATAGGTTAAGCATTTAATATAAAAAGTTGTACATTGTTGTTTTGTTTGACTTAATCTAGACAAAATGATGTAATATGTTAAGCCAAAAAACCTTATGTAATGTTTTATGAGATTTCAAAAACAGAAACATAATTTTGTTAGTCATAGAAAACAATCTTTGAAATGTTTTATTTATTGTACAGAAACATATACAAATTATAATAGTTATAGTTTAACCCTTTATGGATTAAATTGTTTATAAAATCCATCCCATTAATAATGAATAAAAGGTAAATTAAAAGACATTTACAACACGAAAAAATCATAACATGTTACTATTAAAAATGGTATAACAATGTACTTTAAACATACATTCCTAAAAATAGTATATAATGTACTTTAAACATACATTCCTAAAAATAGTATAATATGAAGTTATTATATTCGACAATAAAGTCAGAAACAATAGCCAAGTTGAGATACTCAAACAGACATAAATATTAGCAACCACCGATTTGATCCATTTTTAAATTAAATTACCGGTTTACCCTTCTGATGAACATAGTCCATACTAAATTAATGATTTAGCCTTCGGATAAAAAATTGGAAGTATCATGCTAAAAGAATCACTTTAGTATACATGTCATCTCAATATCTATTGTTGAGTTGCTTTTCCATCCCAATGCTTTTATAGTTTCCTAAGTCGAATTACCCTTTTGCCCTTAAGTTTCCTTACTTAAAGGTTTCCTGCATCTAATTTGCTATCAAATTAAAATAAATCACATAAATTTAGGAGTTTATTGATACCTTCAAAAGGTAAATTTGAATCTTCCTTCTTTATTCTATCACAAATAAAATTACCTTTCTGCCCCTAAACCTTCAAATCATACTTAAAATTTAAAAAAATTCATCCAACAATATCAATAACCTTTAGTTATGATTACAATTTAAAGTTAGAAATTTTGTAATTCAACCATCATATTAGGATATTAATTTACATTCAAACACTAAAAAAATATATCTTTATTAGTTAAACGAAAGAAGGTACTGACCTTCTAGTGCACAACAACGAATGTTTGAAGCAGATAATGATGATGAAAGTTATAAATAATAAGAATGATGTTGTAGGAGAAGGTTTGAAGCAAAGCAACGACTGGAAACAAGTGTGAGCCATAGATTCAAGGATGAATCATATATTTATGTCTTAATTTGAATCTGATTTTTGGTATTAATGGTTTACTAATATAAACAAATTTATATTAAAGGTTTTTTTGTAATATGTTTTTAATGTTGACCATTTTAAAACCTTTATAACCAGAAATTCAAGATTTAAAATATGGGAAACTTTTACTAGAATTAAATACATTCCATTTCAATGGATTTAAGTTAATTTTGTTTGACAATTAGAAAGATTTTATTGGAATTAAATACATTTCATTTGGAGAAGTGATGTCATCAATTTGATATAACGGTGGAAAACATAAGATTGAAATACAATCAATGGCCCAGATTATTTTAATATATATTAAAGATAACAAAATTATTGATATGCTTATTTAATAAGTTTTTAAAAAAAGCAAAAACTGAACATGTTTGAATTTTGAACCCAAAAACTATAAATAATGGAGTTAAATTATGAACAATATTAATTAGGATAAATGATGGCATAGATCGCCAAAAGATGGATATGCTTGCTTCAGTTTGTAGAGATTTGTGTGAAGCCAAAACAGAGGTGTGATAATTGAAGATGCAAGGAAGAGACAATACGCAAATTCTAAGAATACATGAGCAAAAAGGAACCAACTTATGGTGCTACATTCTATTATGAACACACAAAGCATCAATTGAAACATAACCATTAACATGAGGACGAAGAGGATTAGAGAATAATGGTTTAAGAGAAAAAAAATAAAGAAGAAAGATGGGGCGGCTATTCTTGTTTTTGACAAGATTTATGGAGAAACCGATACCTAATATATAAATATAATGATATGCTTCAATTGATAACATAATTGTTAATTTTAAAGATTCTATAATTAAATGTAATTATAATTTTAAAGATTTATAATTAAATGTAATTGTGTCCGAATTATGAAATATATTTTAGAAGTATGATAGATTCTATAATTAAATGTAATTGTGATTGAAATGTAATTGCTAAATTTAAAGATTCTATAATTAAATGTTTGAATTCTATTTGAAAAATATGATGTCAGCAATTGATCTAACGGTGGAAATCATATGATTGAAATACAATCAATGGTCATGATTGCATCATTTGTGAATTACGGTTTCTCTTTTAATAATATCTAGAGATTTTTGGCATTTGATAATTGATAGGAATGGTATCACTCCTAGCAGTAGCATCTTAATTTTCTTTTCTTTTTTCAAATTTAATTTAATTATGTTTTTTTAAAACAAAAACTTTTCTAATATTTCACAATTTACCCTAATTGTTTCCTCTCTCTCTCTCTCTCTCTCTCTATATATATATATATATATATATATATATATATATATATATATATATATATATATGAAAAGTGATGGTTAAAATGGCTAAATTTCAAAAATGGTCAATTTAGAGATGATCCACTTCCTTGCAAATTATTATTCAATATATATACTCGAGGGTGTTCGGGATTTCAAAAGTCTAAACTGTAAAATTGGTCTCTGTGGTTTGTAAAAAAATATGGATGGAGTCCAAAAAACTTTTCAACTTGCCGTTTGTCTAAAAATTGAAACTCTTTGTGGTTTTTGTCCTTTTAATTTGTTTTTTCCATTTTTATTTATTCTAATAATTTTGAAAAAAAACAAAAGGAAAATATTATCCACCCGATCACCTATAACACCCACATCTCTTATTAATTTAATTCACATACATACAAGAATAAAGTTCATCAATGAAGTTCTAGGAAAATCTGATGCAGATTTAACACGCATACGAGCTCTCTCTCTCTCTCTCTCTCTCTCTCTCTCTCTCTCTCTCTCTCTCTCTCTCTCTCTCTCTCTCTCTCTCTCTCTCTCTCTCTCTCAACAAATGCACACATACAAACTCTAATAAATCATAATTACCCTTCACCTAGTTCTCATCCCTCTTTCCTTTCTCCGTTTTTTTGTTATTTTTTATTAAAAAAAATAGATACATGACTTTCATAAATAATGCTAAGTTTAGAGGTTTTCGGAAAAAAAAAGCTCTCTAAAAAGTTACGAACAAATTAAGAATAAATGATATATATTAGAAAATGATCTTGAAAATCGATTAAACTTATATAGATTTATATGGGCCATGGTTATTTTTTTTATTTTTTATTTATTTTTTTTTTTTTTTCTTCTGGTTTCTACCATCTACCATGGTGAAATTGTGTAATTGAAGTTTACACCCTTGATGCTATTCTTTCGAAACAATGCTCCGTTGAGCCGAAACGGGTCGAAGATAAATGATATTACTTTCATCTTATATTTATTGTTCCTTTTTAACTTTTTACGTTTTTATATTTCAATTTTGACCTTAAAATACTTGATGCAAAATATATAAATGATTGTATTTTAAATGATTTTTCATTTGTATAAGTTTTATAAAGTAATATATAACTCAAATAAAAATATTTAAGGTCGAATTTAAAGAATAAAGACTTCAAAAGTCAAAAGTGAACAATAAATATGAGACGGAAGGAGTATCATTAGAACATTATTTTTATCATAAAATAATAATTTTCAATTATATTTTATTTAAAACTTTTTACATATTATATCGATGGGCAATGTAAGTCACTTGTGGTAATGATTATCTTTTTTTTTAATGACAAAGTTATAGGAGTGTTCGACAAAACTAGTTGGTAGCGGAGTTGATGGTATTTCGTTAAACGCTACGTAAAGTAGCTTTTGAATTTAAAACGTTTTGATTAAACTAATCGTTAGAATCTTATAGTGTCAGACGAAACTTTTTGTTCAAAACAGAGAATTTTATCAAATGCTAGAAGCTAAAAGCTTCCAAACACTTTTAAACACCCCGTATCGATCATGCCCATAGTAAGCAAATAGGAAAATATCATAAAATTGTGATCAATAATATTTTATAATAAAACTACAAAGACAATAATTAAAAAACAATTAAAATATTATTGATGGCCATGAATACAATTCATTGGATATATATAAAGTTAGGTAAAGATAAATTACCAATGTGTTACTAGCATAATTGGTAGAGATGGAAATCTTTTAGATTGAGGGTCCCGAAGGTATATAAAAATTAACTAACTTGATGAGTCTGCACACCTCAACAATCTCCAACTTAAAGACTGATCAACAAATAAACTACCTCCCAAGGCATGTACCTCTCTTAAACCCAAAACTATGAAACGGCTTCTCATTAGTCTCATTAGTCTCATACCTTCTTAACAATTATCTAGAAAAGAGTTGAAGCTAGCAGAGTACAGCTTCAACTTCTCACCATCCATAGCTTTCTTCAACTTTATAGAATCATTCGTTGTCAAAGTCTCTAGATAACTCTAGCTCAAAGATCTCAATCAATAGCAAATAGTTTGGTGATGGATACTATTTAGTTGGAGGTCTTCTCTCTTTAGTGAATCTTCAAACAATTTGGGATTCCAAATCTATTTTATCTCTAGCCTTGAACTCTAAATTCCTTCTATATATCCTTTGTACTCCCATAGTCTCGCTTTCTTCTTGAAGCTATCAGTGCTTCTTGCTCTCTCTCCTATCTATGAAGTACTAATACGATGTGCAATGTCTTTTTCTGTAACTTCTTAAAAAAACTTGTTCTTTCTTATGTTTCTTATCATTTTTTTAATGTAAACATGTGTAACTGAGTTAGGGAGCACATAAAAGTAATTTTGGTGTCAAAGTGTGTCATTTGTGTTAGCATGTATGGTTCGAGCTCAAAATTGTTCCAAGGGATTTGTAACAGTTTGAAAGTAATTTGTACAATCTAAAAATCATGTTTGTGAAGAATTTTATGGACCAATTAAAGAACCAACGGAATTAAATATGCCACGAGTACAGTTTACAAGCACATGGTGGAGATGTGCTTTGCTTAACTTGTCCTCTTACATATAACATACCCACGGCTCATACTACTTAATATTCATGAAGTAACATCGTAAATAGTACGGATGCATGTTTAGGGGTCTACCTTTCCTTTTGCATTCAATTCATTGAGGTTATAGGTCTCATAATTATTCCTTGTAAGCACATTGTACAACTAATAATTCAGATATTTGTGTACTCTCCGTTTAAGGTCATGATAAGAATATTGATACTGACAATGAATACGAAATCATGAAACAAATTTGGGGTTTTAATTTACAAGACCTGGAAAAAACCTATTTTAAATGCTTCCCAAATACTTCATATTTCCATGATACATGATGCAGTTAATCAATATGAAGAGATCATCTTTCTACATACAGAAAGACTCAAACTTGAATCATTTATGAATCTTGTACTATCTTGTCCACCGATTTAAGAGTTAGAGACACAACAACCCATAACTGGAATATTAAATAGCAACGAAAATTTGACATGAGGTTGATGAATATGTATGTAGTTTTTTGTTATGTCTTGTGCAGTCTATATTAATGTACTTTGTTTCAAAATAGTATATGACGAGTGACGACAAAGTCAACAAGATATATTTGCATAATTCATGCCTCAATTTTTTTCTAAAAGGTTTGATATTTCTTTATTTTGGTATATTGATCGACAAAAAATTACAACTGCTACATGATTGAAGACTTGAAGTATATGGATGTACATGTCATATTTATGATCTCATTAAATTCAATTTCTCAACTGTATTTATTATACGAATATAATTCATAAATACGAGTATCTATAATCATGCTAGGCAGGCAATGGACCCAAAAACACATTAATGACAATTCAGCCTCATATTTTTATATGTCTTTTGTTTCTATAGGTATATCTTTCCCTTTGTAATGTTTGTACTATGTAATTTTGTCTAGCATCTCATTAGTCTTCTTTTAATGCATCCACTGCATGTTCAAAATTAAAATCATTAAATATATTGCTAGAATAATTTCAAGATAAATTAAAATATTTTCTATATTATGGTATACGATATCTTAGTTAAAACGCATCAAACAAAAGTAAATGGATTGGAGTCTCATAAGAAGCACTACTGTTTACAATTATCACTTCATAGTCTGTTGAAAAACCATCATATATAAGAGATAAATTGTGGAACATCAACTGTTATAAAAACTATATCAATGCTATAAGGGTTGTCTACTTATAATTCATATTTAGAATATATAAGCGGTAAATGATTCATGCTAACAATAAATTTGAATTTGTTATTCTACTCTTATACTAGATGTGACATTTATACAAACCGGTTGATAAGTAGGCCACGTCCTCTTACAATATCATATGTATTCAATTGTAATTAATGACCCATAACAAAAACGTGTACGTCTTTTATAAATTTTCATGGTGGATTAGAAAATCAAGAATATATTAAACTGGTCCCTGAACTTGTACAGAATTGTAGGTGTATACTTTTTTTTTTAATTTATATTTTACATTTACGGTGTCTACAGGAGTGTATATAAGCTTTTCACTTTTATGTTTTATTTTGTTATATGAATTTCAGTTTCTGCAGTTACAACAAATATATATATATATATATATATATATATATATATATATATATATATATATATATATATATATATAGAGAGAGAGAGAGAGAGAGAGAGAGTGAGTGAGTGTTAGGTTCAAATGTTTTCACTATCTATTGTGTGCATGTATGATTGATTCTGGACCAATCATTTTAGTTATTTTAAGAAAGTAATTAATGCTTATTAAATGCTGAAGATGTAATTAATACCTATTATATCTTCAACATGTAATATGCATTAATTACTTTCTTAAAATAACTAAAATTATTGGTCCAGAATCAGTCATACATACACACAATAGATAGTGAAAACAAAATAACCTAACCCTATATATATATATATATATATATATATATATATATATATATATATATAAAATGATTGATGATATCGCACATATTTAAATCCATGCATGTGGTATGCGCATGCTCTTTTTAATCCATGTGGTATGTACATGCTATTTTTAAAGAGACTTTCAGAGATTCGATTGCTATAAAATAATAAAGTGTAACGAATGAAGATATAAAAGGATCAAACTTACATTATATTTTACTATTAACACCCATTAATATTTAATGCTGGGTTGGTGAAGCGATTTATAAGCTCCTTATCGTATGAATTTCGCCATTTGTCAAGCATTTAAAGCCCATGCGTCGACACATGATATTTGTATTCTACTGTTTTATTACTTTAATTAATTAATTAATTAACTAATATCGTGATTATATTCTAAAATTTTATTTTTGATATTTTTATGGCAACAAACCACTTCTAAGTTCTATTTTAAATAATATCCCAATGCAAGATTTTAGGAGATTCTTTTAATTACTAATCAAATTCAAATTCAAATTCAAATTCAAGGATTAGTTAGTATCTGGTGATGGTGAAGTAATGGATTGCACAATTTGTAACAAAACTTGTACATAAAATCAAACTAGGGTCAAAGACAAACTCTTGTAATATGTGCATGAAAACTTGTACATGAGCTACCATATATACCACTACGATATTTCTATTTTCTATTCATGAATAAGATGATACCCACAAAGCAAAGCTAACTCGGCTTTAAATCCACTCTATCTCTTGAAGCATTCAATTATTCAAATAATTGGAGTACAATGCATACAACGAAAGGTACAACACCCAAAGCACTGCAAATCAAATTGCAGTCGGAAGCTACCCGTAGCAACAATGGAGTTGGTGAATCATCGTTTAGGGTATTGTACTATGGGACTGCATCAGCAGGATCTGTGCCGTTCATGTGGGAGTCGCAGCCAGGAACTCCAAAACACGCACTCACTGAATCATCTCTCCCTCCTCTCACACCTCCCCCTTCGTACAACCAATTCACCCAAAAGTACAACTCATCAATGCAGATGATTAACCACTCTCCAAAGACTTCCAGTTTTCTTCGAGCCATTTTTCTTTCTTCTTCCCGGAAAAGGAACATGAAGGTGGCGCCTCCTTCTTCATTTTCTACTTGCTCGGTTTCCTCTTCGTCCTGCTCCTCGTCACAGTCAACGCCGATGAGGAAGACGGATGGGTGGCGGAGGACGTCGGTGGTGAAGTTTGGATTGGAGGAGGATATTGCGAGTGGTGCTGGTTCAGATTCACCAACGTCGACGCTGTGCTTCGGCGGTGGGTTGAAGAAAGGTTATAAGATTAAGAAAGTTAAGAAAGCAATGCTGTCTTTTGTACGTCATGGTAAGGCATCATGAAGAGAATTCAATGTTCCATTTTTTTTGCTTTTTTTTTTTTATTCTGATAAATTGTTCATGTTTTTAGATCCAAAAAATAAATAGCTAATCATTTTGAACAAAGTTTGATGTACAATCGTCCCTCCGTGAAATAAATTTAAATAATATTACAGAGTTACAAAAGTCAATCTAGGATCAAATTTTAATGATATGTTTGTAACACTTGAAAGTTGTAATTTTTGTTTTTATAAATATATTCAACAAAAATATAATTTTTGTTGTGTAAAAATAAATATGTAAATCTTCTCTAATAAATGAAGGTTTTTTTTACCACTTGTCATACTCACATTCATTTTGCCACATGTCGTGGTTATTTTGAATTAATTTTTATTCCACATGTAATTTTGTGGTTTTCTTATTTTATTAATTCCATATGGTATTTAAATTTAATAATAAATGCATATCAATTCTATTAATAGACTTTCCTTATAATTTTATATTTCTTATAAATTCAAAATTTTCAAATGTTTATATATATTTAATTGTTTTAAATACACCCATGTAATACATGGGTCTCACACCTAGTATATATATATATATATATATATATATATATATATATATATATATATATATATATATGAAATTTTGAAATATTTAAAATTATATAATATAAAAAGCTTTTAAAAATGAATTGTTTTATACAATAGAGAAAATTTAACTACCTTAAACAATTATTGTTAAGGACAAAGGGAATTTGTTGTGCTTCTCTAGAAAATAAATAGAGCTTCTTACTTTCGTTCGATTTGCCTTTCTGTATGTATATAAAATTCTAAAGCTCTTAGTTTGAGGACACGAAATCCATTAGAATTGTAATTTGCAATTAATGCTTTTTGACTCATTTTCAAACTAAGATTTCGTAGCGTGCATGGAGGGTAATTCATTTTCTATATTTTTTCATATATATTTTTTGCAATCTTAGGTTATGGTTTTAGGAATCGTTTTAGCTGACAAGTTTTACATAATAATTTAAGAAAAACAGTTCAAATGAATAATCATATAGTATTTCAATTCTTTTGTTGGTTTTAATTAACATTTATTCATGATGAACACGCATCTATTTATTTCTCGATTTCTAATTTTGGAAATTTTGGTGACCCATCGTTTCACTGGGTTGTGAAGTAGATGAGCGTTGGTTAGATTTTTAAGCTTAGGTATACCATGACTAATCAACTTCGAGTAGGTTTCGTGTAAACCATTTTGCAATTATGGCATGGTTAGCGTTCACCATAGCGTTACAATAGAGTGTTTGAGGTTATTAGCCTAATAATTAATAATTAATACCAAGTCAAAAACCGAAGTATGAGGTTGTTTCATAATAATTATACCATCCGTTATACTCACCATTAACCACTATAGTGATATATGCCACAACATCACCACAAACAACCACTAAACATATATGATACCTATTACTAAACACGCCATTCTATCTCATTTTTTATTTAAATTTAAATAAAAAATACATAAAAATCATAAAATTTTTTGTAAATACTAATTTTTCATTAAATTTAAATACCAAATTACATTAAATAAAAACTACATTAATTAAAATAAAAAAATAAAAATAACATTAAAAATAAAAAAGCCTAAAAATACCAAGCATAACTAAAATAAACTACCCATTATTTCTACATCGGGCTCGAACAGTCCCTTTCATCTCGAGAAAAAACTCCAAATCTTCGTCGTTGAGGTTGTCCGCTTTCATTTCAAGATTTTAATATCGGTTTTTGTTTGAAGCGTTGCTTGTGCCTATTGAAATGACGTTTACGCTTCAATTATTTTTTTCCCACCCAACTCATAATCTCGACCTTGTTCTCTTGAACTTGCATGTATCGATCAAAATTTAGGGATGTCAAAAACTCCCGTGAGACCCCGCTCCGCAGGACCCCAATACCGTACGGGACTAAATTTAAAAAAAAAAAGGGAACGGGAGAGGAGACGAGGGTAGAATTAAACCCCGTTTATTTTCATGTGGCGTTGCTCCAAACAACTTTGACATCATCATCAACTGTGAATCTGCCAAAGAAATTTGGGATGTACTAAAAAATCTATACCAAGGGTCTGAACAAGCTGAAGACAAGAAGCTCACTACTGCTCTCAACGACTTCACCAACTTCAAAGCTCTACCTGGTGAAAGTCTTGACGATTCCTTCAAGAGATTTAACCTCATAATCAGTAAATCTTGAATGTTGGTACCATTAGAAGAAAGCATGAAACCAACTTGCAATTTGTGAATGGGTTAGGAAGACATTGGATGACTGCAAAAATTATAGTTCAAGGAGACAGGAAGATCCAGACTCTTTCATTGTTCAAACTATACAGTGAACTTCAGGCTCAAGAATCCACGGTGTTAAAGGAATGTGCAAATATGGGTGGATCACTTGCTTTAATGGCTCAAACTCCTCAGTATGTTATCAAAGCACCTCAATATCCCTATCTCGGAGAGTCATCATATCAACATCTATATGACAACTCACTGCAATTATATGAAGTTGATGTCGAACTAGATGATGAGGAAGAGTTTCAAAATGCCATAACCCTCGTCAGTCAATAGTTTAATCGACTCCTACTACCCACTTTTTGCAAAAATCAACATTTCACTAAACCACCTTTTAACTGAAACTTCAACCTACAGAACAATTATCAACAATATCCTAGAAATCCTCATCACCAACCTCATCCTTAGAATGCTCCTCAGATGATTTCAAATCATAAGGAAATACCGCAAACTAACAAATCACCCGACTCCGGTACTATTACCGAAGACAACAAAGATGGAGTTCTTTTCTATCACAAATGTCATAAGGAAAATCAATTTGCAAGAGACTGTAAAGCAAATGTGGTGAAAGACAAAGCATTCCATCGTAGAATGGCTTAGGAGATGGAAGATAAGGAGAAAGAAAAAGTGAAAGCATTTGTTGCTTAAGTTCGTAGGGATCATCAAGTATGGTCTTCGAGTGATGAAGATGAGGGAACTCACAACAAAAGTAAGAAGGGAAGGATATGCATGGTGGTAGCAAGTGAAGAATATGGATCAACCAACCTGAAGTAGAACTACTGCTACATGATAAGAGAAGGGACACTCTGCTTTCAGTAGTACGGGCCCATACTACCTTCCACATCTATCTGTACATTCCTCAAGGATTGCCTTAACTTCACCAAGTCCCTTTCACTACTACTGCTCGCTGCACTAATCTCATCCTAGGCTTACCCTAGGGTAACTCTCCGACCTACTCTTCGCCATCATCTGTATAAGAAGTCTCTACTATCTCTCCCAAACTAGCTCGCGAATACCATTACATATTACTAAGACTAAATAATTCTTCGGATGAGGGTTCCTACCCTACAACGGTTGGACTCAGACAAGAGCTGTGAAATAGCGCTAGACATGACCTTCGGAAATTATTTAGTCCTTTCAATATGTAACTTAACGTATTCATTTACTAGTTAATTAAAGATAACTAAGACTCCTAGAAGCACAAAGCAAGCAACATTCAGACATCAAGTAACTAAACCAAGCATATACTATCCAGGCCATCATATCACTAACTAATCAGTTATAATATGTAACTCAATAAGCACATATAGCAGGAACATAAAGCATCTTCCTAGATCCTTAGTCCTAATCTAGCATGCAGTTCTCATACACATACAGTAGGAATATAAGGCATCCTTCCTAGATCCTTATCCCTAATCTAGCATGCAGTTCTCATATTCATATCATATATCGTAATAAACATGTATGGGTATCTTGGGGAAAACTTACTTGAGCTTGGCCGTTTGCACGCATCACACACCTTGTTCTTTCTCAAAACTCTTAATTTTATTTTTTTTGAAAAAAAATTTTCTTTGTAAAAATTTTGCAAACCCTCGATTTGACTCCAGACACCCCTGAAGGTGTGTCCGAATCCCTCAAACCAATGCTCTGATACCAACTTGTAGCATCCCAAAAATACGGTCCAAAATTTTCATTTTTAATTTAAGTAATTAATATGGGCATATTTAGTCATATGATTTATATATTATCTTAATATTTTATGTTGATTTTATCTCATTTAATGAACAAAAGGTGCTTAATTAGTTTAGAATTTCATTTTTCAGCAACAACGATATGCTCGGGTGGAAAAGGAAGCGGATTTAGCAATTGAAAGCTTGGATCTTGGATTTTGAAGAAAGAAGGATGTTGTTGGACAACTTGACCCCTCATCATTGTTTTGGCCATATCTCATGACTCGTAACTCCGATTGACGAGATCAAAATGATCTAAAAACTAGACAAAATTTAGGACGACTTTCGTTTTCGTGCCAAATGCTAATTCCCAGTTCTCACGACGTAAGGAGTATAATCTCACGACGTGAGATTGATTCTTCTAGAAGATAGCTATGCGGAATGCAGTTTCCTTGCCGAACACAAATTCTACTGATCTCACCATGTGAGACACTAATTCTCACGACGTGAGACATGGTTTTTGGAAACTATAAATATCCCTTACCATATAGACTTTGGGGAGGTTGGATCTGATTTCCTTGAGTTATAATCGAGTTTAGAGGTCAGAAAAGTGCGAAAAACACCCTTTGGAAGGAGAGATTGTTTGAAGATCGAGAATTTGAAGATTAAAACACTACATTCGATTTGCGTTAATTTAATCATATCAATTTCTTATGAACTTGTGTGTTTACTTTCAGTAATGAGTAGCTAATATAGTAGACTTTCGTTTAGTTTGATGAAACCTTACAACTATGAGTTAGTTTCTTACTTTATGGATTATATGAATTTGGTTTATGCATGTGTTTGATTATCATTACCTAGCATGTTAAAGTATTCATCTTTGTTGCTTTAGTTCAAGTTAAGTGTAGTTTAGTAACCATTAAACTACATGAACTTGTTTACCTAGTAATTTAGTGACCATTAAATTGTTAGAGCTAGGATCGACCAAATCTTAGATAAGTAATAAAGGTAAAAACTTTAGTTGTGTTGGAGAACATAAATTGTGACCACAATTGTGTTTGATAAATTTTCTTGACCATAGATAATTATCTAGATATATCTTATATAGCCCAATTATCAATAATAACTAATTATGTGTTTGCTAATGTGTAACCATACATAGTAGTTCATGAATTGGCAAAAAGATTAGTAGATTTGACCAATATCACTAATTACATATAAATTGGTAACCAACTTTATTAATCCATAAATAAGAACTAACCATAGGAAAAAGGTGGATTCAAAACTAAACGAAAGTGTTTTAGTATATTGATTACAATCGTTTTTATTTAAGTACTTAAGTTTTTCTGAACTTGTAAAATCAGATAAAACCCCCACTTTTAGTTGTTTTTCTTAGTTTAGCTTTTAGTAGTTATTTTATTAATTAAATACCGTTCCCTGTGATCAACACCCGACTTACCTAAACTATTCTATAATTCAACTAGGTACATTGCCTAGGTGCATTCTAGCTAGTTAAGTTCGTTAGTTTATAAATTCAAAACTAGATAGGTTTAATTTGTGCACATCAAGTTTTTGATCATAAAACAGATTATTGAAAACATCGTTAAATTATCTTCTGTCATAAAAACCCATATGTCACATGTCTCAAAACAAGTCATAATAATGTCAGAGTACAAATCCCAAGAACATCATAGTGCGGAAATCCTAGTGTGATGCGCTGCTATCATGCCGGCTCTTTTCCCGTTGAAGAAGGACCTGAAAAAAACTGAAAACCATAAGCACAAAGTTACTCTAGTGAGTTCCCCCATCATACCACATACCATATAATCACATAATTCCTAACATATATGGGTGATGGCCTCCCCTTCTGTCACACCCCCGAACCAGACGGCGGAAACGTCCGGGGGCTGTCGTGACTCAATTGAATACCATAACATTGAATATATGAAACATAACAACATTCGTCACCATGCATTAATATAGTACAACCAGTAGAATTTACATGAAGTATATTGTTTAAACATTACATTCCCAAAAATAAATTGTTCGATTCGTACATCAATACACTGCAAACCATCACTGAATATGATTTCCTTTGGTTCACTGGTTCCCTGAGAATACAAGTATTTTGAAAAACGTCAACATATGAAATGTTGGTGAGTTCATAAGTAGTGTTTGAAATCCAATGTTTGTATTGTTTGAAAACCACCAGAAAATCCGATATTTTCTGAAAAGAAAAAGCTTTTGAAAACGTTTGTGAAGATCCATAGATATGCTTGTCTGTTTCTATACTTGTAAAAAAAAATTGTTCATTGAAGTTGTATGCATTTCAAATCTGTATGTATTGAAAACCCTAGGAAAACCCGATGTTTTCCTAATTCCTTGAATTACATGAAGTTACATTGAAACCATTGCATAGCGTATAGTGTCAGTCCCAGGCGACGTTGGATTATTTTGAGCATGATTAGTTGCTACAAACACGCATTACACAAACGACCAGTTTATAGCTATACTAACGATCCCGTAGGCGTCGTCCGTACTAATCACGTTATCCAACCGCCCTGACTATGTGTAGTCCCACATCCGAAGAGAAAGAGGACACGAAGACCTCTATGACTCTATTAACCGGTTGGGGATAAAATGTGTACGAGGGGTCCCCGACCCGCCTCGCAAAAAAATGTAGACTTTACTAGCAATACCAAAGGACCCTTGGGGACCAGTAGTATATAAGCCATTGAAAGTCCCTCTACGTTGTGCCAAGTCGGTGAAACCCAACACTTCGTAGAAAAAAAATGTCTTCGGGCCTTAAGATCAGGTCGTTGGGCTAGCTAGGCCCAACAAACAAGATTTTACACTTTTGGGGCCCAAAGATGGTGCGTAGACGTATGTGCACACTTGCATGTAAATTGAGTTCCCAAACGTTATTTGTATGTATCGTAGTGTCGCCATGTTAGTAGTTTCGGATTTTCATTGGTTCGAGACCGAACCAATTCGTTTTACAACGATTTTGGTATTGTAGTGTATTGTATTTCGTCGATAGTCGCGGTACCATTGTTTGATCAAATTGCATGTATTGAATTAGCCTTGAAAGTTTTATGTTTCAGCCCCTCATTGTTTGTAAAATTTACTTTTTCACCCCTTTAATTGAATACTTTCCGGTTTGGTCCTTAAATCAATTTTCTTGACATTTTAACACCAAAAATTATTGAAATTAATATTTTTCAGCATATTTTTCATAGAAAACAGTTTAAGTCCCTGAAAATGCAATTTTCTCGGTTATAACCCTTCTTTTTCGCAACTTTGTCAATTTTGGCCCAAATTGTAAGATTTTTGCAATTTTGGTCCTTTTTAAATTTAAAAGCATTTTAAACCTTTGAAAAGGACTTGGAAAAATTATAGTCCACTGTTTTACAGAAAAATACAGTTTTGACCCTCCAAAACAGGAAATCTCGCATAATGGGCCTCATTGGGCCGAAAATGTCATTTTTAGCCCATTAAGCTTGAAATTTATGTTTTTAATCCTCTAAATGAGTAAATTTCCAGAAATTGTTTTATTGAAACTGTTTTGGCACACCTCATCCATCAGAATTCGTGGTATGTCAATTTGGGCCCTTAACTTTGTATTTTTCACATTTTAGGCCCAAAATTTGTGTTTTTAGCCCAAAGAAAATTGTTACTAACTACTTAGCTATTTTTCTTGAAACACTTTGTATGTAGAAATATATTTGATGCTAAAATCATTTAACATAAGATATATCTCGGTTTTGAGGGGTTTTATGGCTAGATCCAACATTATAACACACAAAAGCATACATGTAAGCATGGAAATCATACAAGGCATACAAAACACATATAGATCTACACTTTCACTTGTATTCCCCCCCCCCCCCCCCACAAAACTCATAAAAACAGAAAATAGGGGGTATGAAGCTCACCTTAGGGTGTGATTTTCGGTTTTTGGAAGAAAAGATGGAAGAAAACTTGGTGATTTTTGGCCTTAGCACCTTTCCTTGGTAGATCTCGAGTTTGAGATGGTTCTAGGATGCAAGATCACGATTTTTGCATAGATTAGGAAGGGATTTTGATAACAAAAAGAATCTAAATCATAGATCCATGCATAATCTTACCTTAGATGAAGAATTTGTGGAAATTTCCTCTTGAATGCTTCCTAAAACTCGAGATTTTTGAGTGGAGAGGGGGGAATGTTCTTGAGAGAGTGTGAGAGATTTTTGTGAGTGTGTGTGGGTGTATGGCCGAGAGTGAGAGAGATAGGAAGAAGAGATGTGATCTTTGAAGTGATATGCTCCTAGAAGTATGAGTTGTGCATGGAAACATGTTGGATATTAATGAGGTGGCAAGCAAATAGTCAACTCTTCCATTTCTTCTTGGACTTGGGCCTTGGGCCGAGAATTTGAAAGGGAAAAAGGAAGAATTTGGGCCTTTGCCCCTAAGCCCAATATTAGAGTTAATTTGGGTGAATTTTCTCATAAAAGAATATAGTATGATTTTTCCATTTTTGTTGAACTAGTTTAGGGTATTCATGGATCAAAGCTTTCAATTCATTTCATTCTAGGCCCAATATGGCCCAAAATGTTGAAATAAATTAGTGTGGGTCCAATTAGAGCCCAATTAGGGTTCTAAGCCCATGATAGTCTAATTGGAAGCTTATTGGTCCATTTGGATCCAATAAGGGAGTCCTAGTCCAAAGTGGACTTAAACAAGGACTTCTAGGGTTTCCAATTGTTTGGTGACTATTTCTATTACTTGTATAATGTATTTGATTGAAGTTTTTGAAGTCATAATCATAGGTGTTACACATGTTCTTAAGTTTTTGATTCACATTAGCTTGAATGTATAGATTACATAACACAAAATTTCCAGTTGTGACACCTTCGGTCTTTTTCAACCAGTAACTGCCTAGCATATCTTGGTGTTGGCCTCCTATTCGGTCTCTTTCAATTGGTAGCTGCCTAGCATATCTTGGTGTTGGCTTCCTCTTCGGTCTCTTTCAACCGGTAACCATGGACTATTTCACCCTTACCACTACCATATAATACCCTAGCATAAACATATAAATCATATACAATCTAGAAAATATGGGTGCTGGCTTCCCCTTCGGTCTCTTTCAACCGGTAACCGGGGACTATTTCACCCCTACCACTATCACATAATAACATAGCATACTAGAACATAAAGCATAACAGATAGTGGCATACTAGACAATTATCACAAAGACAATCATCTTAACTATAATCAATACTAATGGGCCTACATTGGTGCCTTCGACCCACTCCTACATTCTTGGTTGTTTCCAAACTTGACAACCCCAAAGTTTTCCAGCTTTTGAAAATCTGTCAAATTTTCTTTCCTCCCAGTCGTGTGACGCGAGCATCTACTATCGATATATCAATTTTCATCATATTTCTTGTTACATAGTACCCGCAATCACTTAGAAGAATTTAGGCCCCAAGACCTTTTGGGTCCTTGGACATTAGTTTGAAACACATTATGCAATGAAGAACCTAAAACCCAATTAGGAACTTTCGATTTGAAACTGTCAATTAATTCAACTTCATTTGCTTTAGGCATCGAAATATAATTGTGCAATGGGGAAGGTTCAACTTTGATTTTCACTTTTTCACCCACTTTCTAAGAAACATAAATTTTTTCTTTGGAATTTCTTTTCACTTTCGCACCGTTGGTGTAGACTCTTGAGATGAAGTACTTTTATTCATTGAATCATTCAAGTACTTCTCGTAAGAATTTCGTATTTACTCTTGAGAATACTTTCGTGATTGATATTGTTTTCCTTTTCCTTCAAGCCAATGATTGATGTTCTTAACATCACTTCTACCTTTTGTGAATGAAGCTTTCATCTTCTGTTTCGAATCAGGATTTGGAAATTTTGGGTTTTTAGGTTTAAAAGGCTCACTCGTCCATCCTTTAACTTCTAATTTCTCAAATTGTCCTTGGGGAAATGATCATTGTGAATGATTTGGAAAACGATTTTGATACCGGTTTTGATAACCAACACTATTTTGTTAAAAAAAATTTGATTTTGACCAAAACTTCTTTGTCCATGACTTTGACAAAAACTTTTCGATTTTGAAAGTGATTTTGTGTAGCACCTGGTTCCTGGTACGTAAATCTTATTTGAGTATTTCTCTTCTTTTAGCCTTGGACTCGGCGAGTCACAGGTCCGACTCACCGAGTAGATGCGGGACCCGGGACACGTTTAAGTTGTCGACTCGGCAAGTCACAGCTGTTGGATGAAACCCTAAGTTTCAGGGGTTTGCACCCTATTTAAGCAACACATCCGCCCCAGGCCAGCCCCCCATTCCCCCCCCCCCCCCCCGAGCTCCCAACCCTCGTTTAAGCTTGTTCTTTGAAGAGTTGAAGCATTTGTTGTGTGCTCTTGAAGGTTTTGAAGAAGAAGGGAAGTAGATCCAGAAGAAGGGAAGCCATCCAGGCATTATTGTGTTCTTCCAGCAGTTCCATTGAGGTATACCCCTTTTTCCCCTATTTCTATGCTTAGGGCTTTATTTAAGACATTCTTGAGCCACTCCCCAAGCTTGTATGTGCATAATATTTCGTAATAAGTTGATTGGCCTCTAGATCTAGGTAAGATTGAGCTCCAGGAGCTCAGATCTGTTAGCTTTATGGACCCATGTTGCTTGTTCACCCTAGATCTACCCTTTTGAGGCATTTTGAACCCTAAGATCCATATTGGTGAATATCTACACGTAAAGTTGGAAACTTTACGTGTGATTTGTGTCCTAGAAGTCCGGATCTGTGAATGGCATGGACTGGAATCGAGCAAATCCGTGTATTCAGTGGGTGCATGGCAACGACTCGGTGAGTCGCTCATGTGACTCGGCGAGTCTGTTCGTGAGTCTCTGAGTTTGTTCCCTTTTCGTAGTGTTGAGTGAGCAGTGAGTCACGGGGTGTGACTCAGTGAGTCGGAAGCTGAACTCATCTATGGAGGTACTCGGTGAGTCAATGCCCTGACTCGGCGAGTTCAAGGCAATCTCCTTAGATCAAGAACAGACTCGGCGAGTTGTTCATACAACTCGGCGAGTCGCAGCATAATTGTTCTTCGGATGAAGATGGACTCGGCGAGTTGTTCATACAACTCGGTGAGTCTTAGCATAAGTGTTCATCGGATGAAGATGAACTCGACGAGTTGTTCATACAACTCGGCGAGTAGGATGAAGGACTTGAATATTAGTTTAGAAGGTGAACTCGTCGAGTCATCGCCTAACTCGACGAGTAGGAACGGGATTCAGGGCAATCGTTTGAGTAAGGACTCGGCGAGTTGGAAAGCCGACTCGGCGAGTCGGGTCAACTGAAAGTTGACTCTGACTTTGACTTAGGGCATGATCAGAGGTAAAATGGTCATTTTACCCAAAGGACAGTTAGCAGTGTTTGATTGAGTATGTTGTGGGGATTGCAGCCGGAGGATTTCCGGAGCAGCAGTAGACAGTTAGTTCCCGATCAGATCAGCAGCTACTTCGAGGTGAGTTACCTTCCAGTAGCGGTGGGTCTACGGCCACAATGCCGACCCACCAGTAGGAGTTGTTTGTTAGATGATTGTCTTTGTGACATCATCTAGGTTTGCTACTACCTGTTATGTTATATGCTGGCATGATATGTATATGTGATAGTTGTAGAGTTCTGTTGTTAGGGCCGAAGGGTAGGTCAGACACCCCAGATATGTCTGACAATACGTGATGATATGTTTGCATGTTGGCTTGTTGCGTTATATGCGATAAAGGTAGTAAGAGGGGACTAGTCCCCGAGGATCGGTTGTTAGGACCGATGGGTAGTCAGCACCCCAGAATGGCTTGACATGGGTAGTCAACACCCCCAAATGGCTTGACATGGGTAGTCAGCACCCCAGAATGGCTTGACACGGGTAGTCAGCACCCTAGAATGGCTTGACCGGGTAGTCAGGCACCCTAGAATGGCCTGGCAGTATGTATGTTATGTTTTTGTATGGTATGTGGTACGATGGGGGAAATCACTAAGCTTTGTGCTTACGGTTTTCAGTTTTGGTTTCAGGTACCTCCTCAGCTAGGGGAAAGGAGCCGGCGCGGTAGCAGCATGTCACACACACACTCTCTGGTTTCCGCATTTACGAGCTTCACTGGGATATGTACTATGATATTTTGATTGGTTGTATGATTTGGCTTTTAGACGTGGTTCACGTTGTGTTATGGTTTGATCAAACAATGTTTTTAGTTATTAATATTTTCTAAAGTAATGTTCTAAAACAAAATTTTTTGGTCGTGAAAATTGGGTCGTTACATTTTGATAACCAATTTCTCAAATTGTCCTTGGGGAAATGATCTTTGTGAATGATTTGGAAAACGATTTTGATACCGGTTTTGATAACCAACACTATTTTGTTAAAAAACTTTTCGATTTTGACCAAAACTTCTTTGACCAAAACTCCTTTGTTCATGATTTTGCACAAAACTACTTTGTTCATAATTTTGAGCAAAACTCCTTTGTCCATTTCCTTGTAAACCATTTTGTCGAAAGTTATTTTGGACAAAGTTTCGACTCCTTTGAAAATCATTTTGTTTTTAAAATTGTTTATTTTGAAAATTCTTTGCATTTTGTGAAAACAACTTTAATGTTTCAGGAGATTTTATTTAAAAACCTTTTGTTTGTGAAAAGCTTTTTCATTTTTCCAATAGGCTTTTTTTGTGCTTTTGATTTCGAAATCCCTTTATCCGAAGCCAAATTTTTTACCCCTCTTTTGAAAGTTTGTGTTTTCACCTTTTGATGTTTTGGATTATTAGGTAAAGAATCAACACATTTTCCTTTGTTTTAATTATCAACAACACATTTTTCTGTTTTCACAGACCAAACACGTTTTGTTTTATTTTGTTGTTGTTGAAATTTTTTTGAGTTTTTATTCAAATCATTTTGGAGTGTGTTTTGATTCAAATAAAATCTCTCTTTCGTCACACTCACATTGTCTTCATTTGCCAACTAGTTTAATTTAGGAGCTATGTTATCACCATTTCCTTTGGTAACAAATACTTGATTTGGAAACACAACATCTTCTGAATCCTTAAACCTAGGATAAACTGCTGCATTTGATTCAATATAATGTTTTCCTTTGTCATTCAACACTTTTCTGTACTCCTTTGAATCTTCGAAGACTTGATCTACCACAACTCTTGGAATTGGTTTCTTATTCGAAACTTCATCATCATCACTCACATAATCCTTAACCACACCATAATCATGAGAATCACTGGTTTTGGATGTCGAAAATTGATCATTGTTTAATTTCGACATTGAATCATTACATTCTTTGCCTTTAGTCATTGAATTAACATTAATGGCAGACAATTGTGAGCAATAGACACATTCATCTTCCTCCATTTCACTAATATTGTTAGAATTATCTTCCATATCAGGAAAATTTTGTTGAGAACCAAGTGTCGACATCTCAGTCATGCTCAGAATCTTGAATTGTACATGTTCATTTTTGGTTAAGGACTCATTCACAATTTTCACAAGATCATCAACATTCAAACATTCATTAATTTCTACAATACAATATGCATAAGAATCATTTGGAATTTTATCATAATCTATTATCTTGCTTTCACACTCATATATGGTTTCGTCTATTTGTTCTCTTTTAAAAGCAAGAAAAGGAAGTAGCTTCTGATGTTGTTCACTACAAATCTCATCAGAATGATAAAGTTTAGTTAATTTCGCATATAACCTTATAGCAGTATTAGAATAGATGTTTCATTGTTTTACAGGCATAATATGTTCATTTGAATAGAGTCTCTATCTATTAAAAGATTATCAATCCTTAAATCTATAGATTCTACCAAACCCTTCTTTTCTTCTAGTTTATTCTTAGCTTCATAATAGAGGGTTTTGGAATTTTCTGATTCACTACTCATGGAGATAATATGTCATTAAGATAAGAACATGTATTATCAAACTCAGATAAAACATCATTAAAAGAAGATGAAGGAATTTTAAATGAGATTAGAAGATCACGTACCTACTGCAGTCATTGGTGATTTGATTTCGTCCTTCGTCACAAAGCATTTGCCTTTAATTCTTTCTTATTGACCATCCTCACTCCCGTCATCAATCTTCTTCAGTTCCATATACAATGCACCGTGTGTGGGATGGCACACTTCCTCATCATTTGATCCTGAAGACTATATTTGATATGTGCCCTCTTCTTCATCATCTCCTCTAGAAATTAGGGAAACACCCTTTGTTCGAGATCGAATCTCCTCATGCTTCTCAACATAATAAGCCTAGTCATTAACTCTCCATTCTTCTCTTCTTTCTTTCTTAGAAAACAATCTTTTGCTAAGTGATTGTAACCATTGCAGTAGTTACAATTATATCATGAATCACCCTTCAACTTGAATTCCTTCTTCTTCTCATTCGAACTCCCCACCTCTTTCTTTTCTACCTTACTGCTTCCTTCACCTTTTTCCCAGTTGAAGATACATCCTTGACCTCGGAATTATTCTTGAACTTCCCATTAAATGGATTTTTAATGAATTTCTTGACCTTATTGTTTGAGTAATATGCAACTGCTTCATCATCGAAGTTAAATAAGAATCCTTCTTCGCTATCCTTAGCTTCTTCTTTGAATTCAGATTCCTTTGCAGCAACTTTTGACACCAATGCCAAAGGTCCTCCCAAACTCAATTTACTTTCTTTAGAAATATCATTAATCTCACATTCATGTGCTTTCAAGACATTGTATAGGTTTGGAAGAGAGTAACCATCAAAGCTTTCTTGTATCTTGATCATCAAACTAATATTACTCCATTCCTTTCTTAAACCCATGAGAAATGTGAGATTGAACTCTAGTGATGAACGTGTCACTCCATAGCGAGAACACTTGAAGATCAATTTATTCAATCAATCATAATATGATTCGATTGATTATGTTTCCTTCTGCTTGAATTCTCCCAACTCTAGCAAGCATTGTTTGACCGAACTCTTCTTTGTATTCTCATTTCCTTGATATTTCTCCTTCAGTGTATCCTAAATTTGCTTTGCAGTTTCACATACTCGAACATAATTGTAAACTACTGGTGGAAGAGCACCACGTAATGCACACAAACATTTCTTATCATTTTCCTGCATCTTGCCTCTTCTTGTGATCATGTCCTCAAAAGTTGCAGACGTACCAACAACAACTAACATACCTTGACTAAATGGTACTCTTCTTATGGATCTTATCAGATCTTCATCAATACCATTAAGATAATCCTCCATCCTGTCAGCCCATTGCTCATAATACTCCAGAATCAACATTGGAATCTTTCTTGATGATCCGAGCAAGCGAGAGAAATTAGTCATCATGTTCATACTGAAATTCGCCATTGTTATACGGATTTTGAAGAAAGAGAATTTTTTATTCAAATACAAGTCTATGAAAGAAATCAATCAGAGAGTGATCAGAAATCAATCGATATAACACAAAGTGCAAAATCAATTAAGTATAATCAATTGACACCAGTATCCTGATTCAATTTGCGGAAGATTTTGAATCGAAAATAGCGATTAAAAAATGAAAAATTACGAGAAAACTTCAATCAGTTGAGTGGATCATTCTCTGATACCAATTGATGAGAGTTAGAGATTGATTAAGAACACAATTGATTCAATAAAAACTATAAAGGTCAGGATATATAAATAAGATATGTTTGGTTTAATTACGTCTAAAGAGTACAAGAGAATATCAGAGTACAAATGCAAATGACGCTAAGTTCGATAGATACTCTACTCTATTTACTTACCCTGTTTATAGGGTACAACAAACTCACAAAAAAATTACAAGGACTAGACATTTAAGTGTCAAAACTGAATTGCCTTGTAAATAGATAGAATGTCGAAACTATACAACTTTCGACACTTTACTAACACATACTACTTTCGAGTTCTCATTATATACATTCGACCAAAAATAATTGCTCCGATAAATTTGCAGATACTCGGATGCACGGAGCATGCTTTGCCAGCGTATGGTTCATCTGTTTTGACACTCCTCTTTGTTGTGGTGTTAGCCGTATAGTGCGATGTCTCATTATACCTTCTGTTTTGTAGTTGTCAAATGAAGCCTTGCAGAACTCCAACCTATTTTCTATTATGAGTGACCTGACATGGTTCCCAGTCTGTTTCTCAATCATCGTCTTCTAAACCTTGAACCACCCAAACACTTCATCTCCATCCTTTGTCTTTAGAAAGTACACTCAGGTCTTCCTTGACTAATCATCGATAAAAGTCACAAATTATTGATGTTAGGTTTATATTCATATATCATTTTAGTATATTTTCTTAATCAGTTCCACGACATATTGTGTATTTTTAGCAGTGTTCTAAATAATGCGTCATGGCGGCGCTAATGCGTGCCATGGCGTGAGGTATGAAGAAGTCGTTATGCAAACATGCAAAACGTCTTTGTGAGGTGTGACGTCCAAATAACGTGGCTAGGCGCGCCTTAACGCGTTATGACATGAGTTTTTTCAAAGGCATGAGTTTTTTTTTTTTTTTTTTTTTTTTTTTTTGTTTTTTACAGATCAAGCATGAAAGAATTGAGTTAACTTTTTCATGTTAAGTGTTGATATAACACTTCTAAAAACCTGTTATATTTGATACAATTCTATAATTATTGTTATTTATTTTTTAATGAATAAAAAATTTATCACGCCTTGAAAAACGTCATGACTCGTCATGGCTTGAGGCTTGACCTTGTCGCCACGCCACACCTCACGCCATTTAGAACCTTGATATTTAACATGCATTTCATATGTTTTATTACATTGTTTGTTTGGACAATTTTACTCATTTAAGCTTAATTTGTGCAAATTTATGTAAGCAGGTAATGGGTAATGACATTTTCGTGTGTTGATAGAAGTCACATGGAAAGTCCTGCAACCACATTTCAAGTCTCATACCAACATCCACGATAAAGCAATAAACGAAGCGATTAAGTGATTTCTTAGAAATTTGGCAGCAATGCACGGTCTTTGTAAAGTGATTTGGATGGAGGGGTAAATGTGGTCCGATTGAGCTAAAATTTTATAAGGGTTTAACTAGCCCATAAATATTTAATTTGAACGGTGGAGATCGGATTTGGTCAAAGTTTGATGCACGTTTGGGCCTTGTGAACAGTACAGGGAAATTTGTCCAAAATTAAAATTCCACCAGCCCATTTGTGTGATTATTGTTACTTGGCAGACCAATCAATTTTATTCCAGCAGCAACATTTTATTCCAGCAGGCCACATCTTATTGCAGCAGCCCAAGTTACAAGTTAATAGTCCAGTAGGCTTGTTTGATAAGGCCACGTCAGAATTTAGATGCAAAGAAAAAATGGGAGTGATGGGTTATTAAAAAGGGAGGCACTCACATATTTTTAGGAAGAGTTCATCTTGAGTCAAGATTCTTGACGCATGAAGAAGAAAAAAAGAAAGCAACCGATCGACTTGAAGATTTCTTTTAGTTTTTGTCATCAAAACAATCGAGTTTTGTACCTGAACATAGTACTTCTTTTATATATATATATATATATATATATATATATATATATATATATATATATATATATATATATATATATATATAATCCAAAGGAGCTTAGGAATAGTATTCTTTTAGGTTTTAGGATTTTGCCACAAAAGTTTGCTGAACTTGACACTTTTAGTCTCTAATGTCAAAAAATTTAGACTTTTGCCTTTTGATTAAGTTTTTGTGTCTTAAGGTTTTTGCCACAAATCTTTAATGAATTTGACACTTTTAGTCCTTATATTCAAAGGTTTTACATTTTGGAGTTTTTGCCACAATTCTTTAATGAATTTGACACTTTTTGTCCTTATAGTCAAAAGTTTTACATTTTGACATAAAAAATACAAAAAAACCTCCTTTAAAATTTTGCCAACATATTTTTTCAACGTTGACAACTTTAATATTATTGCCATAACATTTTGGATTTTCTCCGCCAATGTCCCTTTTTTTCGTTGTATATTTTTGACATCTAATTTTAGGAGTTGTTGACTTTCTTCCCTATTTATGGTGATTTACAATTTCAGCACATATCTTTTAAAGTTTGCTGATTTTTTTCATATTACCCCAAAAACGGCATAGCTGCAGGTTCTTTACTAGTTAACAATAATTACCAAACTATTGAGCTTCCAAATTTATTTACAAAAAGGTTGTTTTTAATGTGGGCCCACTTTTTACGTCAATAAAATTACTAAAATTCAATAAACTCAAACTTTCTATGCGTCGGAGATAATCTCATTCGCCGGAATATGATACAACGCTTAAATCATCTTTTAGATAAGATTCGTGTGAAAATTTACATAGTTATATATAAATCAATAGCTGATTAAGGCATATGCGAGGTTAAATAATGCTCATTTGGAGATTTGGATCTTGACATAAAAAACCCTGATGGATGCTCAAGATTGATATTAATAATTCATTATTCATCAAAGATAGAATTCTATGTGATCAAGATTGATATTAATAATTCATTATTCATCAAAGATAGAATTCTATGTGATCATGTTTATGCATCGTCGGAGTTGATCATGTTTATGCATCGTCCGAGTCCAACCCTGAAGCATGTTATAAAGAAAGTACAATAGAATATGGTTGATAATTCTCAACACGACACGAAATAAATGAGTTTGAGTTCAGTTTTTCAACCCGGCAACCCGTTTATTAAACGGGTCATATATGAGTTCTCAAAAAATAAATGGGCTGACCAACCAACCCGTTTATATTTTTAATAAAAAAAATTATATTATTTTTAAATGTATTTATGTATCAAGTATTAATATTTAATAAGTATTATATAATATATACCATTGATTCATAAACCATTTGATTATTTTGACACTAGTTTATAACCCGTGGGAACCACGGTTATAAAATTAATTAAACTTTTAAAATAAAAACTAAAAATTATTAATCAATTATTTTAAATAAATTATGAATTAAGAGATTTTTTAGTTATATAAATTTTAATTATTGATTTAAATAAAGATGTGAAATTATATCACTTTATAATTTGTATTAAGTTTATTTTAATTTTTATTCTAATGTTATTAATTTAATGTAATTTAAGTGGAAAATTTAAAATTTAAAATTTAAAATGAAAAATCAATAGGTTACAAATGACATGCATTAATTAGAAGATATAATATGGTGACACATGGTAAAAGGAGAATAAAATATGCATTAATTAGGGTGCTTAATAAGATGATACATGTCAAAAAGAAAATAAAACTATTCTTTTATTAGATAGGAAGATTTTAACTCGCGGTGGATGACTTAAGGTCGTAAGTCGTAACTTATAAGACTAAGTCTGTAACCATTTTGCCCATTTGCCCTAAATAATAATCTCAAAATCAAATTGCATATAAGTGTATCTCCCTCTTCCAGACTTCCAGTCTCCCACAGTACTACTCTCCCCTTTGTTACTTTGTGATCGAAATCAGGTATCGAAATGATGTTGGAGAATTGACTTTGTTTTTTGGGAGAAAAAAAATGGGAATTGTGGCTATTACTTTAGCACTTGAATTATCTATGTTTGTATTACTGTTTAGTTTGAACATATTTCTATAAATGTTTTTAATTTTCATTTGGATGTTTAAGACTTAAGTGTCTAAAATTCGGACAGTTTGCATCAACCATCAAGAATTTATTCATGTTTAATTGTCAATTTTATTTATGGAATCTGACCTACGGACCCAAATATGACCCACGAACTTGCCAACCTGTAAACTCGTATAAATAAATGGGTTGGCGGGTCATATATGGGTTTATGTTCCAAACCCGCTAACCTGTGACCTGTATATTTAAATGGTTCGTGTTTGGATTGACATATTTTGACCCGCCAACTCGCGACACGCCAACCCGAACACGACACGATTGTCAGGCCTACAATAAAAGGATATTCGACTCATGTTTGGATTTCTAGAAAATGCAGCAACAATTACAAGAAATTTCCGGAAAGGATTTTCATGTAGTATCGGTAATGTTGCAAGATGTATCAGTCTAGAAAATTGCAGAGAGGGAGCACGGGGAGAGGATTTCAAAGGGTTGTCTACTCTAGTGGCTAGGGTTTCGTCGTTGGAACGCAATTGGTTCTTCGACATGGGTGGGCAAGGGACGAGCGTAACTCATTGTGTGCTTGTGGGAAGGTCGGTTCACCGATGGTGCAAAGGTTGTCTGCGGTGCTAGAAAAACATATTATAGGAAATAGCGCCAGTGGTTAACTGGTTATCCCGATGAAAAAAACCGACGGAGAAAAACAAGAATCGGTCTAACATGGAGTGATTTGTTTTTATATTCTTTTTAGTGAAAATACAATTAAAAAGTAAATAAGTTTAAAACTACTACATTTTGGTAAATATTTTGTTAAGTGCATTGGTTAGGTCAAAAACTCCAAAACAATCTTGTATTTTTTGTTTGTAAGTTTTTTTCTTTAATTGTTTTGTGGTTTCCAGTGGTTTAACCGTCTTAAACGACTAAACTACCGGCATCGATATTCAGTTTATAATCATATGAATGACTTTAGATTTGCTAGTGAATTTGTTGATTATGTTTCTTGTTACCTTTTTATCCATATGATTTCCGTTAAAAATAAATTTCATTGTCTTGATTCTTTTTAAACTTGATCACCTCAAATAGGGTCTAGATGATTGAATTGCTATGTTGATTGTTTGGTTACGCAACCGACCATTTAATTAACTTAAGTAGTGAATAATATTACTGACTTCGTAAAATGTTGATTGACATTAAGAAATCAATTGGTACAATTGTTGGTTTTCCGAGCATATGAGAAAATCACTTGTGGATGGTATATTTGTTTGAACATTAATGCAATTTTCACATAATTATAGAAAGTTTGTTCGGTAATTATGTAGTGAATTTGTTCCAACCGAAGAACTTGATTTAATTGGATGATTTTGTTACTTGGTTGAAAAGCTTGTAATCAAGTGCTAGACAAATATGATTCATTATTCGATAAACTCATTAATGAGCCCGATCAACCTAAAAAGTGTTTAAGAAAGTAGTGCACAATCACAACTTTTGATCATGCTTTTCCAACAATTACACGATTATAATACAAATGTCGATTAAGTTATTTTTAGTTTATTTTTATTATTTTTAGTTAAATTAATACATCCGGTTTTGTGTTTGAACTCTCTTTTTATATGGTTAATTATATGATTTGATGTTATGTTGTTAACTTGTTATTCTTTCTAATCATTTTAGCTTTGCTATAACCCAACGTTTGATTCTTAACTCGGTTCATGTTGGCCGCTTGAATTAGGGTTAGTTCATTCTCGTTATTCGATTTGTAAAATCTGTAATTGTTTTATGAATTGATGCTAAGTGACACACATCGAATTGGTTCTATGATGGGATTAAGTTTGGTGTAAACTAAGATTGCAGGTTTTCACACTTCTGAGCTTGTGAGAAGTATTGGATGTTGTTGGAACATTCACACAAAACGTAATGCAGTCTTTCAATCTATTTCTAAGAGCTTTAATTCAAAGAGCTTGTTTTGATTAAACAATTTTGATGAATGGAAGATGCTAGAGCTTGTTAGTATCTTCAAGTACCAACTTAGACTAAAATCTAATTTGACATTGATTCATCATTAGCTTGTATTAATTAGGTGAATCAAACTTGAAACCGGATTGTTTTTACTTTTTGTTTCTAGTATTTCATTAACCGTATTTCATTTTAGTTTTATTCGTTTTCAACCCCCCCCCCCCTCTCTATATTTACTTTTTATGCATTTGAATAAAACCATGACTATTTTGGTTTATTTATTGATTAAAACCAAGTCCCTAATGATCGACTACGTTTGCAACTATTAGTTTATCTAGATACCTTTCAACGATTTCTGAAGATCTGATACCTTTCAACGATTTCTGAAGGTCTGAAGTTGTGAATCATATCACACATTTAGTTTATCAAGATTTATCACTAAATGTTTATTTTATTTAGTTTAGATTCGTTTTTAGCAATGTCTGGCTAAAGCCCTAGTTTTCAGTTCTCCATAGATTATTACTTTTCATGTGATTAGTTTTCGAATATGGTTTTCTTTTTGTGTTTCTATCTAGATTTTTCAGTTTTGGACTTAATGAATGTTTGATTTTAATTTTTGTTAGTTTGATCACCTAACTAGGGTTTTTATCATTCCAGTTAATCAATTAATAGAATCTGTAATTGTTCTTGTCAACTTGTGATAAGTAAGAAGTATCAGATTGGTTTCGTGTTGGGATTTAACTATGATATAAGCTGGAAAAAATCATGTCTTTATGTTTCCAAGATTGTGAGAAGTATTGGGTATTGTTGCGAATTTTACACATATCATAAAACTACTTTTCTAATTTAATTAAGAACTTTTTAATTGAACATTAAAAAGTTAGGGTTAATTCAAAGAACTTGTTTTGGCTAACTAATTTAGGTAAAAGAGATTATACTAGAGCTTGCTAGTTTTTGTCAATACCAGCTTAGATAGAACACATCTCAAATAACCAAATCTCAACTGATTGCATTATTATGAAAGTCACAGCAGAGCTGAAATCATTTTTATTATTTATTTTCGTTTAATTTATTTTCACTGCAAATTTTAGTTTTTAGTTTAATTCAAAATCCCCCCTTTTTAATAATTTATGTTTTGACTAGAATGTGCCTTATGCAAAAAGGCGTTGATCGTTAGGCTGTGTCCCTAAGGATTCGACCCAGCTTCTCTGTGCTGTATTTTTAGTGCAACCAACAGTACTTATTTTATTTTCTTAAATCGGGTGTGACGACGGTTTAACAAATTGGCACCGTTGCTGGGGACACGGTGTTTTCTAATAGTTTTACGCCAAGAAAGTTTCGTACATGTACACCTTTAGTTTTTGATCCAGAAATCGAAAGAACTGCAAGGAAACTAAATAAAAAGGCAGCAAAGAGAAAATATCAGTTGATTTCTTTGGTTCATCCTCTTTAGTACCTCCGTAAATTATCACACCACATGGCACTCCCTTGTGGAACGAACCAAATCCGTTTTTTCCAAAAGTACCCCCAGCTTCACCTTCAAACAACCCTTATAAAACATACTCTCCAACATCCTCAGTTAAATCTAAAACCACAGACCCTTCAAAGTCCGAATCTGAAGAATCAGCCATGAGTGGAGATGAAGTAGAAAAGACTCTCAGAGAGTGGTCCACTCAAGAAGTCAATTAACAGCCCCTTTGCATCACATTCCAGAAGCCCGAAATTTCGAAATCAAATCTGGGCTGATACATCTTCTTCCCACATTCCAAGGTCTAGAAAACGAAGACCCACAAAAATTCCTCAAGGAATTTCATGTGGTTTGTTCAGGATTGAAGTCGCATGTTATTAATGAAGATCAGATAAAGTTAAGGGAATTCCCCTTTTCAGTTCAAGATTCAGCAAAGGAATGGTTGTATGAACTCTTACCCGATTCAATTAACACTTGGACAGAACTCGCAAAGCTGTTTTTAGAGAAGTATTTTCCAGAAACGCAAGTTTCCAGTCTAAGAAGAGAAATCCTTGGTATCAAACAAGGAAAAAGAGTAGTCTTACACACTTATTGGGAGAGGTTCAAGAAGTTGTTGGTTCGATGCCCACAACATGTGTCACACCCCAAAACCGGAACGGCAGAAACATTCTGGGGCGGAGGACGTCATGTATAGTATCACAACAATGCATAATAGTAAACAAGCAACAACATCATCCATTGCATTAATAGTATAATTTAATACAAGTGTTCTGTGTATAGTTTTTAAGACACCAAAAATGAATAAATAAAAATAAAGACGAGTTTGGAAGCTGCTCCGTCTTCACAAAAACCTGCCATTGGTACCTGTCTACTGATGACCTGAGAATACAAGTTATTTTGAAAGAGTTTATCAGCATAAAAGCTGGGGAGTTCGTAAGTATTTTAGTGTCATTTGTTCGTATGAGTTTAAAGCAAATGTTTGTAACAGTGTAATGTAAATGTTTGTAAACGTTTGTGAATGTTTGTAAATGTTTTTGAATGTTTGTTCTTCCTAGAAAATCCTATATTTTCTACTAAAGTGCAGTCTTCTACCAAGAACCGACTGTTCTGTATGTTGGTTCTCTTATAAAAGTATGAGTTTTCCCCAGAGTAACTATCATTATCAAAATATAGTTTACATTATCGTTTATGTGAGAAGATCACAAAGTAAACGCAATACGGAAAATAATGTAGTACTGTAGTATTGTATATAGTGACTACTGTTGTACTAACTACCTTAAATCTATTATTAATTAAGGTAAGATGTGATATGTTGTAACCATACTAGTTGACTAGTGGAAACACGACACTGTAATATGTCGAACAATAATGACATTCATCACCCGTAGACCTGCAGGTCCCACTGTAGCTAGAAGTAAGGTGTAGGATTGTGACATCCCCAAAATCACGGCCAGAAAAGACCGATTTCGTTTATGCTTTTTAAAATAATTTCAGAGTAAATCCTTTTGATTTAAAAGTGTTTCGGAATTTGTTCCCAAAACAAAATATGATAGAATAATATTTATCAAAGCATTTCATCAAGACATTCCTTTTCATTATATAATCAAAACTCGGGATGTCATGTTCCGATACAGACCATAAAGCATAAACGATAACATTACAAGTCATTCAACAAATATATACATATACAGACTAGTAATCAAAACAGCTTGATGATTCAACCATCTTATGCGTTAGAAGAAAGACTTCACTTGATCAGAAGATGATCGGACAGCACTACGGCTTGTATAAAAGACTTCATAATTATGCGTTATGAAGAAAGTAACTACACACTCACTTGATCAGAAGATGATCGGACAGCACTACGGCTTGTAGAAGTAGTATTCTTCGGTGAAACCGGGATCACTTCACACACCGGGTTTCTCGCGGGCAGAGTTTTGGCTCGGAAACTCTTTTCTTCTCGGGATCTTCGGGCTTCGGGACTTGCTTCGGGTCTCGGGGTTGATACCGGGGCTTCGGGGGTACTTCTTTGCACGTAAATCGAGGTAATATGGGAGAGAGATGATAGAATGAGCAACCCTAAACGGCTGGCCCTTCAAATCTATTTATAGGGTAAAACTGGCCCTTGTCACGTCATGGCACCCTTTTTCCACGTCGTGGGCTTGGTCGTCACTGCATGCGTCATCCCAAGTTACATCTGGGAGACTGCCGGAGGTCTCAGAATACTTGCCACGTTGTGGCACTGCTTGCCACATCGTGGTATCTGACAGTTTTGGGGTTTCGCGCCCCGAACTTCAGAAATTCATAACTTTCGCATACGAACTCTGTTTTCGACGTTCTTTATATCGACGCGAAGGTGAGATTATGCTCTACAACTCTCGTTTAGACTCCATTGGATAATTTTGACTTGATTTTTAATATATTATAAGTATATTACTTATATATTATTTTTAGTAGGTCGGGACAGGAAAACTCTGTTCGAAATTCATAACTCCTTCATCTGAACTCCGTTTTCGTCTGTCTTTTTATCGTTGGACTACTATCAATGAGATCTTCAATTCTCATTTAGAAATTTTTGGCTAAATATCACTCGATCTCTATTTCGAGTATTCGGGCTGCATACCGCTAAGTCGAAACTTCGAAAAATCATAACTTCCTCATACGAAGTCAGATTTGGGCGTTCTTTTCATGAACGCTCTCGGTTTAAGGAACTCTACAAAATTCGATTAGATCACTAAGGCTAAATATCGCACTAACGTAAATTTCACTTTTTAAGTCATTCAGCGTTGTCGGTTCAGTCGCGAAACTTCGACAGGTCATAACTTCTTCATTATAACTCGGATTTCGGTATTCTTTATATATTCGGAAACCTCGTTTCAACTACTAAAACATTATCCATAGATATCGGCTTTATCTAAAATTTCATTTTGACGCTTTTTTTATTCTTAATTAAATTAAGACACACAATTAAGCAATTAAGCACGAAACACATAATACACAAATAATACACTTCTATTATTTCAAAACGGGTTACAAAGGTTAACGTGGACTACTATATCAATATTAATGACGAGCCCGGAAACACAGACGTTACAAGGATAGTCAGTCCATTATAGATCTATACATAAATTCACGCTCTCCCTCTAGGAGACTCTGGTTACAAAACGAGCCACAACAGTGGTGTCGTGCCCCGAAGTAGTGGCTCACATTTATGGTATAGTATTCTTGTATATGTATAGTATGTTCTGTCTGTATAGTGTATAGTATGTTCTCTTAGTTTCCCATAATAGTATGCCCTCTTAATTTCTCATAATAGTATGTGCTAATTAGTTTCTCATAATAGTAAGTATGTATTGACTCGTGAATGAACTGACTCCTGTGTGTTTCATTGTACTAGAACTAGTGAGTAGTATACCTCTAAACTATACCTATTATAGTTTACTAGTAATGTTGTTTGAATGACTGAGTAAGTTTATACACCTTTGTTACCCAAAGGTGTTAGAACTGAGGTAAAAAGCTTTTTATATCTACACCTATATACATAATATATAACTAAGGATCAAACGACACTCGGACAAACTACCGGGTACTCTAAGTCCACAACCAAACAAGGAACAGGAAATAAAGTGAGTTTATCAGTCCTAAGTCCTTCCAACCTTATTTATATAACTATATATGTATAAACATGGTTTTAACAATATATAAGTTTAAAAGAGTTTAAAGGAAAGGTTCAACATATAAAACAAGTTTGATAAAGAGTTTAGTATGTAAAAGAGTTTGATAACATGTTTTGAAATAGATTTGATTGATAAACATTTTGAAGTATATGAAATTCATATGTTTGATAGTTTTAAATCACATGTGATTGATTTAATAACTATAATGTTCAACTTGTATTCCCCCCTGTAAAAGCATTTAAAATCATTTAAAAGGTAGATTAAGGGGTATGAACTCACCTGTAGTTAGTGGTTTGGATGAAAGTGTGGTATAGGATGCTAGGTGTCAAGTGAAGACTTGAGCACATACATGGATCGTATTTAGCATATAATGATACATATATGTATAATATTAGTGTTTAATCAACTAAACATGTAAGGGAAAACACCCTATGACTTAGAAAACACTTAGATTTGAAGGGTATGAATCACATATGATTGCATATTAGGCGTGTATGGCAACACTAAGGAGTTTGCGGCCCAAATGGCATGGCTAAGGGAGTTCACGACCATGAGTTTACGGTTGTAAACGCATGATGAAAAGTGCCAAATGGTGTTTTAAAGGACTTTCAAGCATTGAGGAAGGTTTCTAGGTTCATGTCCAAGCCTTAGGAGGAGTTTAAGGTCCAAATGCACTTCAAACTAGGGTTTACAGCCAAGGGAGATGCTCTTGGCCGTAAACACCTCATGTTCTTGGGAAAAGCTTGTTTTCAAGGCTAGAATTAAGAGTCTTAACTAGATAGCAAGTGTATAAGAGGGTACTTACGATTTAGAAGCTTAAAAGAGTAGATTTCGGCCCAAAGAACTTATGTGTTCTTGATGTTCTTGAGGATCTTGAAGATCTAGACCCAAAAGATGGGATTCATGGATGAATTCAAAGGTGATTTAAGAATAAGAGATGTATTAACACATAGATGGAAGGAATCACTTACATTCTGCAAGTTTTGTAGCAAAATCCTATGGTACTTGAGAGAGTTTTTCAAGTTCCAAGCCTTGGAAATGGAAAAAGTGAAGAAATGGCCCAAGCTTCATACTTATAGGCTAGAGTTTATGGCCACCATGAGTTTACGGTCGTAAACTCATGGGTCCTAGCCGTAAACTCCTCATTTGAGGGTTTATGGCTTGTTTGATGGTTTGGAACTTTAGTTGACCCATTCTAACACTTGATCCTTTGATGTACTAGGCTTAGAATGCTCAAACAGACTCTAAATAATGCTAAAAGTTAGCAGAAACAAGTCTGACTTTGACTGAAATGAATGGTTGTTCAAGATAGAAATTTCGGTTTGTCACATCATCCCCCCGTTAGAGAGAATTTCGTCCCGAAACTAGAGTTTAAGCAATTAAGTAGTTACACATAACTAATCGAAAAGAAGTAGATATTTCAATTTCATTTGATCCTCGCGCTCCCAAGTGAATTTAGGCCCTTGCTTAACATTCCATCGAACCTTCACTATCGGGGATACGACTTTGCTTCGTTTGCTTGACCTCTCGGTCCATGATCTCTACAGGTTCTTCCACGAAGTTGAGGCTCTCATTGATCTCGATCTCGATCTCGTCGAGTGGGATCACAAGAGTCTCATCGGATAGACACTTTTTCAAGTTCGAGACGTGGAAAGTAGAATGTACGTTACTAAGTTCGTGGGGTAGGTTGAGTTTGTAAGCTACAGGGCCGATTCTAGCGATAATCTCAAAAGGCCCTATGTATCTTGGAGTTAGCTTACCACGCTTACCGTAGCGTATCAAGCCCTTCCAGGGTGAGAGCTTCAAAAGAACACGGTCACCAACCTAGAATTCCAAAGGTTTCCTTCGTTTGTCTGCGTAGCTTTTCTGTCAGTCTCTAGAGGCTTTCAATCGTTCACGAATCTGAACGATCTTCTCTGTCGTTTCCCGAATGATCTCCGGACCTATGAGAGTGCTGTTAGGAACTCGTCCTTTAGCTAACTGGGTGTCACCCACTTCAGCCCAGCATAGAGGGGATCTGCACTTTCGGCCATAGAGGGCTTCGAATGGAGTAACCTTTATGCTCGTGTGATAACTATTGCTGTAGGAAAACTCAATAAGGGGTAAATGAGTATCCCATGCCTTCCCAAAGTCGATCACACAGTCTCGCAACATATCTTCCAAGGTTTGGATAGTTCCTTCACTTTGTCTGGCGGTCTGTGGATGGTAGGTTGTACTCATGTCCAGCCTTGTTCCTAGGGAACTTTGTAGTGACTGCCAGAACCTTGAAGTGAATCTACTATCTCTGTCGGAGATAATGGATATAGGAACACCATGCAGTTGTACTATCTCCCTAATGTATGTTCTTGTGAACTGCTCCATCTTGTCAGTCTCTTTGATGGGCAGGAAGTGTGCAGACTTTGTTAACCTGTCAACGATCACCCAAATGGTATCGAGACCACCCGTTGTCTTAGGCAACTTGGTTATAAAGTCCATGGTGATCCGCTCCCACTTCTATTCTGGTATCTTCGGTTGCTGTAGTAAACCTGACGGTTTCTTGTATTCGACCTTAACCTTGGCGCAAGTAAGGCATTTACTCACGAAGGTAGCAATCTCTGCTTTCATGTTAGGCCACCAGTATAACTTTTTTAAATCCATATACATCTTATCTGAAACTGGGTGGACGGAATATCGAGTGTTGTGTGCTTCTGTCATGATCAAGTCTCTGAAGCCACCGTGTTTCGGTGTCCAGATCCGGTCCATGAGATATATGATTCTGCCACCCTTGACTTCCAAGTTCTTATCCATCCCTCTCAGGGATTCGCCCGCCACATTTTCAGGTTTTAAGGCTTCGAATTGAGCCTCCTTAATTTGTGTGGACAGATGCGAATGGATAGTCATAGTGAATGATTTGACTCTTCGACCAAAATATTCTTTCCGACTTAGGGCGTCTGCTACTACGTTGGCTTTACCCAGATGATAACGAATTTCACATTCGTAGTCATTGAGTAGTTCGACCCACCATCGTTGTCTCATATTTAGCTCCTTCTGGGTGAATATGTGTTGAAGGATTTTTTGGTCTGTAAAGATAGTGTTTTTCGTACCATACAGCCATACAGGTAGTGTCTCCAGATCTTTAGAGCAAACACAACTGCTCCTCGATAAAGATCGTGTGTGTTGTAGTTTACTTCGTGCGTCTTCAGCTGTCTTGAGGCATAGGCGATGACCTTACCTCGTTGCATCAGAACACATTTGAGCCCTTGGTTGGATGCATCGCAACAAACCACGAAGTCTTCTATCACTTCTGGGAAGGATAGTATCGGTGCGGTGCATAAGGCTCACTTCAGCGTTTGGAACGCTTTCTCTTGCTTCTCTTCCCGGTTAAAGGTGGTGCTCTTCTGGGTCAAAGTCGTAAGAGGTTTCGCAATCCGCGAGAAGTTCTGTATGAATCTGTGATAGTAGCCAGCAAGGCCTACAAATTGGCGAATTTTTGTAGGCGTCTTTGGTGCTGACCAGTTCTCAATGACATTAATTTTTGAAGGGTCCACGTGTATTCCCTCTTTGCTAACCACGTGACCTAAGAACTTGACTCTTCGGATCCAAAATTCACATTTAGAGAACTTTGCATAAAGCTTCTCTGATCGTAGTGTTTCTAAGTCCTGATGTAGGTGATGACTATGTTCCTCCTTACTTCGAGAGTAGATAAGAATTTCATCGATGAAGACGATGACAAACTGATCCAAGTAAGGACGGAACACTCTATTCATTATGTCCATGAATACTGCGGGCGCATTGGTCAATCTGAATGACATCACTACAATCTCGTAGTGTACATAACGAGTTCGAAAGGCTGTCTTCGAAACATCCTCCTCTAACACTCGCAGCTGGTGATACCCGGATCTAAAACCCGGATCTTAGATCAATCATTGAAAAGTAATTCGCCCCTTGCATTTGGTCGAACAAATCGACTATACGAGGAAGAGGGTAACGATTCTTGACCGTAAGCTTGTTGAGTTCTCTATAGTCGATGCACATACGGAACGATCTGTCTTTCTTCTTCACGAATAAGACCGGTGCTCCCCATGGTGAGAAGTTTGGTCTAATAAAGCCCTTGTTGAGCTGTTCGTTAAGTTGACCAGATAGTTCCTGCATTTTTGTTGGTGCTAGACGATTAGGCGATTTGGCTACTGGGGTAGCTCCTGGAACTAGGTCGATTTTGAACTCGACTTGGCGTTGTGGTAGTAATCCTAGTAATTCTTCTGGAAAGATGTCGGGAAAGTCGCGTACCACTGGGATGTTCTTTAGGTCTTTCGATTCTTGGCTCGTATCGACAACGTGAGCAAGGAATGCACGATATTCCTTATGCAGGTACTTTTGGGCTTGAATACTTGAGATGATACAAAGGCCCATGTCAGGTTAGTCGTTGTAGATAATAAGGGTTTCGCTAGACGGAAGATTAAGGCAAACAGCTTTTTCATAACACATGATGTCGGTACGCTGAAGACTCAACCTATCCATGCTGATAATGATGTCAAAACTTTTAATTGAGACTGACATGAGGTCAATTGGAAAGGTATGGCTATCTAGTGTTAGAGTACATCCTATGTATATACTGCTAGTGCTCTCAGTTTTCCCGTTAGCCATTTTTACAGTGAATGGTTCTTTAAGTGTGCATGGTTGCTGTTTAAGTAAGTGAGCAAATTTCTGATTCACGAAACTTCTCTCCACTCTGCTATCAAATAGTGTGCATGCATAAGAGTTATCGAGGAGAAATGTACTAGTAACCACTGTGGGGTCGGCTAGTACTTCCTCGTGGCCTATAGCCAAAACTCTTCCAACGTCGCCCGCTGCCTGCTTTCGGGCAGTTCCTCTTGTAGTGGCCCACCTCGCCACAACCGTAGCAAGCTTGGCCCACACCAACGCCGGGGACTTGGTTGATTGGCCTCGACGGAGCTTTGCAGAAACGGACATTGGGTCCCTTCCTGTTGCAGTTAGAGCACTGCATTTCCCTGCAGGGTCCGTTATGGTGGAACTTGCATTTGTCGCACTTTGGCAAGTTCCCAACATACTGCTTTACCGGCGCAGTGGCAGTAGGTGCTACCGCAACACGAACAGCCACGATTTGCTGCTTCTTAGCGGAGTTCTGCGCCGCTTTTCCTTTCTTGTTACCCTACTGTTTCCGATTGTTGTCGGCGGTCTGGGGAGGTACTGGGATGGCTAGGGTTGTTGTTGTCGACGGGGTGCGGACTCCGTGATCCATGAGCCGCTGTGCCAGACGCTTGGCACTGTCGAAGGTAGCAAGGTTTGAAGCTAGGACATTTCCCTGGAATGGAGGCATCAGCTCCCATATGTACCTCTCAATCTTCTTTCCCTCTGTAGGGACCATTCCCGGACATAGTGCCACCAGATCGCTGAATCTGGCGGTGTAGCCCACTACGTCGGAGCCCTTCATGGTTAGGCTCCAAAATTCTTGTTCAAGTTTCTGAACTTCGCCCCTCAGGCAGTATTCCTCGATCATTAGCTCCTTCAGAGCTTCCCAACCCATAGCGTTAGCCACTACAAGAGTTAGTGACTTAACATGGATATTCCACCATGTAAGGGCTCTTTCTGAGAAGGTGCAAGCAACAAATTTTACTTTGCTTCCTTATGGACAGGATCAGATCTCAAAGATCGAATCCGTCTTCTCGAACCATTGTGAGAGGGCAAAGATTATGTTGGTCCCGTTGAAGGACCTGGGTTTGCAATTGATGAATTCTTTATACAAGCACTCCCTAGAGCGCCCCGAAACTTCAACAATAGTGGGAGGCACATTAGTCTCACTCCCGCTAGTACCGGTGTTTGTGAATTGTGCAAGAGCTATTGTAATAGCCGCATTTACCATAGCTTAGATAGCTGTCGGATTGTATTGCAGAGGAGGCGGTGGTGGTTGAGTTGAAGTTATCGGAGGATCGCATCTCGATGATCGACGCGGAGGCATCTTTTAACTGAAAGTTTATAAAGATGATGATAATAGTAAGAATCAATTGTAAGTATAATGAGAGTGATCAATGGAATAAATCGTCATAGCCCAACCATTGAATTAGTGTATGATTGAAATAGAGATATAACTATAAGAGTAGAAAAACGTAGGGACAAAGATTTTTCTAATAGATTAGATAACTGTCAATATTACTGGTATTAACGATGTAAATGAGTTCGGGAAAATGACCTAACAGTAGGTCTTACATCAAACCATATAAGGAAAATGTTGATGTGACAACCCGAAATTTTCATTCGGTGAAACCCTAAAGTCAACCAATTCAAATTATAAGTCAATTTCATTTTTGTTTATTTTTAAAAAATTTAAAGTTCGTTTGATTATTATAATACTTATTCTTTAAACGAACAGGTTAAAGGAAGTGCCGTCTCGAGTCTTGAAATTTCAAAACCGCAAACACCACGTAGTTTAGAAGTTCACGGCCAAACTTTTATGTTTGGGCCGTAAATTCATCCAAAAACCATAAACTCATGCCTTAAGCATGAGTTTACTCCCCAAAACACTTCACTTCTCACTTCCACTCTCAAGAACAACCCCAAAACACTCTCAACTATCATCCCGTCTTTCACCCGATTTCCTAAAAACGTAAGTATTTCTCGGCTTGATTAGTTGATATATCATAAGAACTAGTGATTATTCATCTTTTCATCCATCCGTTTTTGTGTTTTGATTAGATTTGCAAAACACCAAGAACACACTAGTGTTCTTGGGCCCTTAGCACATTTTCAAGCTTCTAACTAGTAAGTACTCCCACCCTAGTGTATTGTACAACTTATTACCTTTCCATACATCAAGAAAACGTTCCAAGAACACCAAGAGTAAGGTGTTTACGGCCCAAGAAGTTCTTGGACCGTAAACACCAACTAAAGGTGCCAAAGTGTTCGTTAAATTCTTCATAAGCCTTGGAAACTAGCCTAGATTCATTCCTTGTTATGTTTAGGACTAGAAAACATCAAAATGCCATAATCCTTAACGGTTTAAGGTAGCAAACCCAAAAGGAAACGGTCTTAGGTCCGTGAACTCCTCAAAGGAGGGAAATGGTGCCCTAATCTCTTCCAAAGACTTAATCATCAAGTAGAAATGCTTCTTAGGGTTTTGTAAAGCCTCAAAACATCAAATGGTCATGGAAGTATGAGCTTACGGCCGTAAACCCATGAGTTTATGACCGTAAACTCATTTTTTTATGACCTTAGAACCATGAACTCCATTAGGGAGTTTTCCTTGAACCCTACACTCACTAGCCATGCCCTACAACACTTGGATGCAACCCTTGTGATCTTTAACACTTGAAACAAAGTGTTTCCATGTTCTAGAGCATCTCAACTTGATTTATTAGTTATAAATTGACTAATTAGTTATATATGTTTATTATATTCTAACTAGCTCGTTGTGTGTGTACAAGTCTCCACTTGTCATCTAGCACCGTGTCCGACACTTCAATCCAATTTACTCACTGCAGGTGAGTTCATACCCCCTTTAACTAACCTTTGAAATGCTTTTAAATGTTATAAATGCTTTATGGGGGGTGATACAAGTTGAACCATGCTAGTTATTAGATCAATCACATGTGATTAATAACTAACATGCGAATGGATTTTTCATGCTTTAAATTGTTTTACCAAACAAATGACTTTAAACTGTTATCAAACTATTTTACATGTCTAACTCTTTATCAAATTCTCTTTTTGTTCTAAACCTTTCCTTTACAGTTTTTAAACTTATATATTGTTAAAAACCATGTCTACTACATATATAGTTACATAAATAAGGTTTGAAGGACTTAGGAGAGATAACCCACTTTACTTCCTATCCTCATTGGGTTGTGGTCCTAAAGTACCCGGTTGTTTGTCAGAGTGTCTTTGAATCCTTACTTATATATTATGTATACATGTATAGACATGAAGATTTATATCTCAGTTCAGTACATTCAGCCATTCATCAAGTTTACTAATAAACTATAATAGGTATAGTTTAAGGTTATACTACTTACTACTTTTAGTTCAATAAGACATACAGGAGTCAGTTCATTCATGAGTCATTACTTATTACTATGAGAACATATACATCTATACTAGAAGGAGAACATATACAACTATACTAGAATGAGAACATATACAACTATATTAGAAAGAGAACATATACAATGATACTAGGATGAGTAACAATACATTACATATATATGAATACGTTAACATAAATGTGATCCACTGTACCGGAGCATGCCTTCAATGTCATGGCCCGAGTTGTAGGCAGAGTCTCTTGGAGGGAGAGCGTGAGTTTGCGTATAGATCTATACTGGACTGACTATCCTACACCTTGCTAGCTACAGCCGGACCTGCAGGTCTGCGGGTGCCAAACGTCATACCTTTTTACGACCTACATTGTCGTGTTACATAGTCGGTAGTATGGTACAATTAATCACATAATACCTTGATATAAATCCGGTTTAAGGTAGTTAGTACAACAGTAGTTCCTATAACACAACACTACAGTACTACATTAATTTGCCCCTTTACATATATTTAGTGATAATTTCACTTAAACATAAATGTACAAACTATATTTTGATAATGATAGTTACACTTAGGAAAATTACACACTTTTACAAGAAAACAAACATACAAAACAGTTGTGCCTTGGTAGAAGGCTACTTTTGGTAGGAAATATAGGATTTTCTAGGAGTTACAAACAGTTACAAACATTCACATACTTTTATTGCAAACGTTTACAAACTCGTACTTCAAACCACGTTCAAACGATTTGATACAAACACCGACACTAAATACTTATGAACTCACCAGCTTTAATGCTGATAAACTCTTTCAAAATAACTTGTATTCGCAGGTCATCAGTAGACAGGTACCGAGGCCATCTTTTGAGAAGATGGAGCGCATTCAAGACTCATCTTATATTTTGATTTACATTTTTGGTGTCTATAATTGTACAGAACACACTTGTATTAAAATTATATATTTAATGCAATGGATGATGTTGTTTAGTTGTTTGCTATTATACTGTATAGTGATTCTTTACATGACGTCCTCCGCCCCAGAACGTTTCCGCCGTTCTCGGTTTTGGGGTGTGACAGATTGGTATCAGAGTATTGTTTATAGTGAATTGAGTATATCAACCCATAAAAGATATACTAACTATAAACCCATTGGGATTAAAACACTCTGACCAAGAGTCTATACTTTTAAATAATAAAATATTTAATAAGTATACAAGTCTGCATTCATACTAAAATCAGTGGCACAATGACAAGAACAAAAGTATTATGATTGTTAAATATCACAAGTGAGCTCGGGGATGTATGGTCAGTCCTTGGAGTGGCATAGCCTGATCAACTATGCTGGTCTGAGGAGTGATTAGTACATGCCCTAGAATGGTTGTGATATGGTAACAAGGCTAAAAACTTACCAACACTACTACAATGATAACATTAGAATAGAACATAAGTTTAAAATACTATAGGAGTATTTTGTGTTACTTTAATCAATTATCTGAGAACTAAAAAGGTCACTATCAAATAGGTCAATAGTCGTTAAGTGGATACGCCAAGGTTGTATGAAATTAGGTGTTATAGACTGAGAATATGTGACCTTTGCTTCACCTCCTGTCCTCGTTGGGTTGTGGATCTGGAGTTAGGACTACTTATTCGCAGGTCTATCCTGCTCTACTTTCATATAACTGGTATGCACTACATAAGTATTGACATAATTGATATAGATTATCTTATAATTATCTTAAGTAGTACGTCTATTTATATAAGATTCTTATATCCCTTTTCTCACATAGATATCATGGTTGGGTTTCATCATGGCGACCCGTACTTTCCTCCATAAGGCAATGTTGGATGGCTTGAAGAAGAGCCCAAAGATGAGCATCCAATCCCTTTGGATGATCACCTCGCAGAAGGCTTTTCGGATGGATCTGACTCCGAGCCTGAAGTCAACAACCTACCGCCAGTAGGTCAAGCCCCACACCCTTGTGGGCAACCAACTTGAATTGTTGGAGCGATGAGCAGGGTCAACCCTTACCTTAATTTGTGGATCGAAGCTTTTACAATCTCAGCGAAGGTGGCTCTGCGGATCAATCTCTACCTGTCATTGTCTGCAGAATAGCTCGTAATGTTGAACAGGGTCGAGCTGCCATCAATCGGGTCATGGAAATTGATGCCAACTCTGGTGTCAACACAGTCTGCATCCGCCGTCTTGAAGAAGAAATGGAAACTACCAGGAGAACCAATGAGACTCTGCAGTAACAACTGGCTGCTTCCCGAGTCGAAGTCATAGAACTTCGAGTTCGCCAGAGGGCTCATGAGCGACACCTTCAAGAGGTGGTTCGTCAAGTGGCAGACCTCAGGGTTCGCCCGAGGAATTCCCATCGCCGTTAGAAGAGGTCTAGCACATCTTTGTCTTTTGATTAAGGATTAGCCTTTCGTATATGTGCTCTATGTAGCACTTGTCTGTAAAATATTCCTAACTTTCAGTACTCTAACTAAGAATCTAGGAACTATCAAACTTTTCCCATATGGTATGATGTAAGACCTACTATTAGGTCAATTTTCCCTGAACTTGTTACATCAATAATACCAGTAATATTGACAACTATCTAATCTGTGGGAAAATATGTACACTTGCGTTTTCCTACTATTCTTCTATGTTGTGATCTCAAAACATACACTCCTTCAACTATTGGACTATGGCCATTTAGTCCATGTGTCACTCTCACCATGCTTACAATTGATTCGTACCATTTTGTTCGTCTTTACAATCTTACAGCTGAAAGATGCCTCCTCGCAAATCACCAAGGCATAATCCTCCACCTTCACCACCACCGCCTCCTCCTCCTGTCATCGATACCGCAGCTCTGAATGCTGCAGTAGCTGCGGCAGTGGCAACTGCCATAGCTCAATATCACTCCACTGATGCCAGCAGAGGTGGGACCCCTGTTGACTCTACTCATGCGGAAATCCCTGTGCGCTCGAGAGAGTGCTCTTACAAAGATTTCACGAACTGCAAGCCGAAGTCCTTCAAGGGGACTGGCGGAGTCATTTCCCTCTCGCAATGGTTCGAGAAGACTGAATCAGTCTTCGAAATTTGTTCCTACCCTACTGCGAGCAAAGTCAAGTTTGCCACGTGCACCTTTGAGGAGAAAGCCTTGACGTGGTGGAACAGCCATGTCAAAGCACTAACCCTCGTAGTGGCCAACAACATGGACTGGGAAACTATGAAAGACCTCATGATTGAGGAGTACTGCCCGAGGGGCGAGATCCAGAAGTTGGAGCAGGAGTTGTGGAGCCTAACCATGAAGGGCTCCAATATAGTCGCATATACCGCCAGATTCAGCGAACTGGTGGCCCTCTGTCCCAACATGGTTCCCACTGAAGGGAAAAAGATCGAGAGGTACATCTGGGGGTTGGTGCCTCCGTATCAGGGAAATGTCCTATCATCGAACCATGTTACCTTCAACAGTGCCAAGCGACTGGCACAACGACTCATTGATCATGGAGTCAAATCCCCACCATCAACAATAACCCTGGCCATCTCGGAACCCTCCAAACCCTCTGACACTAAGCAGAAGTTCTGGGATGACAAGAAGAAACAGCGAGCTACCAAAAAGCAGCAAATTGTGGCAGTTCATGCCGCGATAACCCCTGCTGCTGCTGCTCCGGTGAAGCAGTATGCTAGAAGTTTGCCCAAGTGCAATAAATGCAACTTCCACCACAACGGCCCCTGCCGAGAAATGCAGTGCTTTAACTGCAACAAGAAAGGACACACCGTCCGTTTCTGCAAATCTCCGGTGAGGCCGATTAACCAAGTTCCCGGCACTGGCGTGAGCCAGGCTTGCTATGGATGTGGCGATGTGGGCCACTACAAGAGGGACTGCCCCAAAGCAAAGAATGTCGGTGGAGCGGGGAGAGTACTGGCGATAGGCCATGGGGAAGCAGTTGCTGACCCGACGGTGGTGACTGGTACGTTTCTCCTCGATAACTCCTATGCATGCATACTGTTCGATAGTGGAGCGGAGCGAAGCTTCGTGAACCATAAATTTGCTCGCATACTTAAACAACAACCGCACACATTTAAAGAACAATTCACGGTAGAAATGGCTAATGGAAAAACTGAGCGCACGAATAGCATATACTTAGGATGTACCCTAACTATAGATAACCACTCATTTCCAATTGACCTCATGCCGGTCTCGATTAAAAGCATTGATGTCATCATCGGCATGGATTGGTTGAGTCTTCATCGCGCCGACATCATGTGCTACGAGAAAGCAGTCCGTCTAAACCTCCCGTCTAACGAAACTCCTATCGTTTAAGGCGACAAACCCGGTACGAGTCTTCGTATTAATTCAAGTATTCAAGCACATAAGTATCTACGTAAAGAATATCATGCATTCCTTGCTCACGTTGTCGATACGAGCCTTGAAACGAAAGAACTAAAGAACATTCCAGTAGTGAGCGACTTTCCCGACCTCTTTCCAGAAGAACTACCAGGATTACCTCCGGAACGACAAGTCGAGTTCAGAATCGACTTAGTCCCAGGAGCTACCCCGATAGCCAAGTCGCCCTATCGATTAGCACCCGCAGAGATGCAGGAACTATCTGGTCAACTTAACGAACTGCTCAGCAAGGGCTTTATAAGACCAAGTTTCTCACCTTGGGAAGCACCGGTCTTGTTCGTTAAGAAGAAAGACGGATCATTTCGTATGTGTATCGACTACAGGGAACTCAACAAACTGACGGTCAAAAATCATTACCCTCTGCCTCGCATAGACGATTTATTTGACCAACTGCAAGGGGCGAATTACTTTTCCAAAATTGATCTAAGATCCGGATATCACCAGTTACGAGTGCTAGAGGAGGATGTTCCAAAGACATCCTTCCGAACTCGTTACGAACACTACAAGTTCGTGGTGATGCCATTCAGATTGACCAATGGGCCCACAGTGTTCATGGATTTGATGAATAGAGTATGTCGACCTTACTTGGATCAGTTCGTCATCGTCTTCATTGATGGCATCTTGATCTACTCCCGAAGTAAGGAAGAGCATGGCGATCACCTGCGACAACTTCTAGAAACTTTACGAACGGAGAAGCTCTATGCAAAGTTCTCTAAATGTGAATTTTGGATCCAAAGAGTCGAATTCTTAGGACACGTGGTTAGCGAAGAGGAAATCTACGTGGACCCATCCAAAATTAATGCCATTGAGAACTGGTCAGCACCGAAGACGCCTATAAAAATTCGTAAATTTCTGGGCCTCGCTGGCTACTATCGCAGGTTCATACAGAACTTCTCCCGCATTGCGAAACCTCTTACAACATTGACCCAGAAAGGTGTGGCCTTTGACTGGGAAGAGAAGCAGGAGAGAGCGTTCCAAACGCTCAAGCGAGCCTTGTGCACCGCGCCAATACTATCCCTCCCCGAAGGGATAGAAGACTTCGTTGTCTATTGCGATGTGTCAAACCAGGGGCTAGGTTGTGTTATGATGCAACGGGGTAAGGTCATCGCCTACACCTTGAGACAACTGAAGACACACGAAGTCAACTACACCACACACGATCTTGAGCTGGGGGCAGTTGTGTTTGCCCTGAAGATCCAGAGACATTACATGTATGGCACGAAAAGCACAATTTTTACTGACCACAAGAGTTTACAACACATATTCGATCAAAAGGAGCCCAACATGCGTCAATGACGGTGGGTCGAGCTACTCAATGACTACGAATGCGAAATACGTTATCATCCGGGTAAAGCCAACGTAGTAGCAAACGCCCTAAGTCAGAAGGAATATTCTGGTCGAAGGGTCAAATCATTGACGATGACTATCCATTCACACTTGTCTACGCAAATTCAGGCGGCTCAGCTTGAAGCCTTGAAACCTGAAAACGTGACGGGTGAATCCCTTAGAGGAATGGATAAGAGCTCAGAGGACAAGGGTGGTGGAGCCTTATATTTCATGGACCAGATATGGACACAAAATCATGGTGGTTTTCGAGACTTGGTCATGACCGAGGCGCACAACACTTGGTATTCCGTCCACCCAGGTTCAGATAAGATGTATCTGGATCTTAAAACGTTATACTAGTGGCCTAACATGAAGGCAGAAATTGCTACCTTTGTGAGTAAATGCCTTACTTGCGCAAAGGTTAAGGTCGAGTACCAGAAACCCTCCAGTTTACTGCAACAACCAGAGATTCCATAATAGAAGTGGGAGCAGATCACTATGGATTTCATAACCAAGTTGCCCAAGACAACGGGTGGACTTGATACCATATGGGTCATCGTCGATAGATTGACCAAGTCTGCACAGTTCCTGCCTATCAAAGAAACTGACAAGATGGAGAAGCTTACGAGAACATACATTAGGGAAATTGTACGACTGCATGGTGTTCCTATATCTATTATCTCCGATAGAGATAGTAGGTTCACTTCAAGATTCTGGCAATCGCTACAACATTCCCTAGGAACAAGGCTAGACATGAGCACAACCTACCATCCTCAGACCGACGGACAAAGTGAAAGGACCATCCAAACACTGGAAGATATTTTGAGAGCCTGTTTGATTGACTTTGGGAAGGCATGGGATACTCATTTACCCCTTGTCGAATTTTCCTACTACAATAGTTATCACATGAGCGTAAAGACTGCTCCATTCGAGGCCCTCTATGGCCGGAAGTGCAGATCCCCTCTGTGTTGGGCTGAAGTGGGTAACACCCAGTTAGCTAGGGGGCAAGTTTCTGACAGTACTCTCACAGGCCCGGAAATCATTCGGGAAACGACAGAGAAGATCGTTCAGATCCGTGAACGATTGAAAGCCTTTAGAGACCGATAGAAAAGCTACGCTGACAAGCGAAGGAAACCTTTGGAATTCCAGGTGGGAGACCGAGTCCTTTTGAAAGTTTCATCCTGGAAGGGCTTGATATGCTTCGGTAAGCGTGGGAAGCTCAATTCGAGATACATAGGGCCTTTTGAGATTCTCACAAGAATCGGCACTGTAGCTTACAAACTCAATCTACCCAACGAACTTCGTAACGTACATTCTACATTCGACGTCTCTAACTTGAAAAAGTGTATGTCCGACGAGACTCTTGTAATCCCACTCGACGAGATCGAGATCAACAAGAGCCTCAACTTCGTGGAAGAACCTATAGAGATCATGGACCGTAAGGTCAAGCAGACGAAGAAAAGCCGCATCCCGATTGTGAAGGTTCGCTGGAACGCCAAGCGGGGACCGGAATTCACATGGGAGCATGAGGATCAAATGAAATTAAAATATCCTCATCTATTCGCGTAGTTATATGTAACTACTTTATTTGCTTAGACTTTAATTTCGGGACGAAATTCCCTTTAACGGGGGTATGATGTGACAACCCGAAATTTTCATTCGGTTAAACCCTAAAGTCAACCACTACAAATTATAAGTCAATTTCATTTTTGTTTATTTTTAACAAATTTAAAGTTCGTTTGATTATTATAATAATTATTCTTTAAACGAACGGGTGAAAGGAAGTGCCGTCTCGAGTCTTGAAATTTCAAAACCGCAAACACCACGTAGTTTAGAAGTTCACGGCCAAACTTTTATGTTTGGGCCGTAAATTCATCCAAAAACCGTAAACTCATGCCTTAAGCATGAGTTTACTCCCCAAAACACTTCACTTCTCACTTCCACTCTCAAGAACAACCCCAAAACACTCTCAACTATCATCGCATCTTTCACCCGATTTCCTGAAAACGTAAGTATTTCTCGACTTGATTAGTTGATATATCATAACAAATAGTGATTATGCATCTTTTCATCCATCCATTTTTGTGTTTTGATTAGATTTCCAAAACACCAAGAACACCAAGAACACACACTAGTGTTCTTGGGCCCTCAGCACCTTTTCAAGCTTCTAACTAGTAAGTACTCCCACCCTAGTGTATCGTACAACTTATTACCTTTCCATACATCAAGAAAACGTCCCAAGAACACCAAGAGTAAGGTGTTTACGGCCCAAGAAGTTCTTGGACCGTAAACACCAACTAAAGGTGCCAAAGTGTTCGTTAAATTCTTCATAAGCCTTGGAAACTAGCCTAGATTCATTCCTTGTTATGTTTAGGACTAGAAAACATCAAAATGCCATAATCCTTAAGGGTTTACGGCAGCAAACCCAAAAGGAAATGGTCTTAGGTCCGTGAACTCCTCAAAGGAGGGAAATGGTTCCCTAATCTCTTCCAAAGACTTAACCATCAAGTAGAAATGCTTCTTAGGGTCTTGTAAAGCCTCAAAACATCAAATGGTCATGGAAGTATGAGCTTACGGCCGTAAACCCATGAGTTTACGACCGTAAACTCATTTCTTGATGACCTTAGAACTGTGAACTCCATTAGGTAGTTTTCCTTGAACCCTACACTCACTAGCCATGCCCTACAACACTTGGATGCAACCCTTGTGATCTTTAACACTTGAAACAAAGTGTTTCCATGTTCTGGAGCGTCTCAACTTAACTTATTAGTTATAAATTGACTAATTAGTTATATATGTTTATTATATTCTAACTAGCTCGTTGTGTGTGTACAAGTCTCCACTTGTCACCTAGCACCGTGTCCGACACTTCAATCCAATTTACTCACTGCAGGTGAGTTCATACCCCCTTTAACTAACCTTTGAAATGCTTTTAAATGTTATAAATGCTTTATGGGGGGTGATACAAGTTGAACCATGCTAGTTATTAGATCAATCACATGTGATTAATAACTAACATGCGAATGGATTTTTCATGCTTTAAACTGTTTTACCAAACAAATGACTTTAAACTGTTATCAAACTATTTTACATGTCTAACTCTTTATCAAATTCTCTTTTTGTTCTAAACCTTTCCTTTACAGTTTTTAAACTTATATATTGTTAAAAACCATGTCTACTACATATATAGTAATATAAATAAGGTTTGAAGGACTTAGGAGAGATAACCCACTTTACTTCCTGTCCTCGTTGGGTTGTGGTCCTAAAGTACCCGGTTGTTTGTCCGAGTGTCATTGAATCCTTACTTATATATTATGTATATATGTATTGATATAAAGATTTATATATCAGTTTAGTACATTCAGTCATTCATCAAGTTTACTAATAAACTATAATAGGTATAGTTTAGGGTTATACTACTTACTACTTTTAGTTCAATAAGACATACAGGAGTCAGTTCATTCATGAGTCATTACTTATTACTATGAGAGCATATACATCTATACTATAAGGAGAACATATACAACTATACTAGAATGAGAACATATACAACTATATTAGAAAGAGAACATATACAACGATACTAGGATGAGTACCAATACATTACATATACATGAATACGTTAACATAAATATGATCCACTGTATCGGAGCATGCCTTCAATGTCATGGCCCGAGTTGTAGCCAGAGTCTCTTGGAGAGAGAGCGTGAGTTTGCGTATAGATCTATACTGGATTGACTATCCTACACCTTGCTGCTAGCTACAGCTGGACCTGCAGGTCTGCGGGTGCCAAACATCATACCTTTTTACGACCTACATTGTCGTGTTACATAGTCGATAGTATGGTACAATTAATCACATAATACCTTGATATAAATCCGGTTTAAGGTAGTTAGTACAACAGTAGTTCCTAAAACACAACACTACAGTACTACTTTAATTTGCCCCTTTACATATATTTAGTGATCATTTCATTTAAACATAAATGTACAAACTATATTTTGATAATGATAGTTACACTTGGGAAAATTACACACTTTTACAAGAAACAAACATACAAAACAGTTATTCCTTGGTAGAAGGCTACTTTTTGTAGGAAATATAGGATTTTCTAGGAATTACAAACTTTTACAAACACTTACAAACATTCACATACTTTTATTGCAAACGTTTACAAACTCGTACTTCAAACCACGTTCAAACGATTTGATACAAACACCGACACTAAATACTTATGAACTCACCAGCTTTAATGCTGATAAACTTTTTCAAAAAAACTTGTATTCTCAGGTCATCAGTAGACAGGTACCGAGGCCATCTTTTGAGAAGATGGAGCGCATTCAAGACTCATCTTATATTTTGATTTACATTTTTGGTGTCTATAACTATACAGAACACACTTGTATTAAAATTATATATTTAATGCAATGGATGATGTTTTTTTACTTGTTTGCTATTATACTGTGTTGTGATACTTTACATGACGTCCTCCGCCCCAGAATGTTTCCGCCGTTCTCGGTTTTGGGGTGTGACAGTTGACAGCTTAGAAGTCTTGTTAAAATACTTGAAAGACAGGAATATTTTACAGAAAAGTGATACTTAGAGCACAAATACAAAAGGCTATTCCTTAAAGAAAAATAAAAGACGATCCAGACATCTTCTACCGACGACGGGCATTCCTCGGTTGAACCCTCAGATCTTCCAGTTGGCGTACTACTTCTTGAAGATGTTGCTCATGAGCTCTCTGACACACTCAAAGTTCTATGATTTCAGCTCAAGATGCAGCTAGTTGTTGCTGCAGAGCCTCATTGGCTCTCCTAGTCCCTTCTATAGCCTATTCGAGATAGCAAATGCGGACCGTGTTAACGCCCGAATTGGCATCAATTTCCATGATTCGGTCAATGGCTGCTCGACCTTGTTGATCATTCTGAGCAATCCTGCGGACCATAATGGGCAGGACTCAATCACCTGAGCCTCCCTCGCTTAGATTGTAAAAGCTTCGGTATCCACTGAAGGGTAAAGGTTGACCCGGTTCATGACTCCATCGGTTCAAGTTTGTCGCCCACAAGGGTGTGGGGCCTTGAAATGCTGGTCGGGGATTGAGGTTTGGGATTGGATCATCTTGAGCTAGGTTGTTGACTTCTGTTTCGGAGTAAGAACCTTCGGAGAAGTTTTATGCGAGGTCATCATCCAAAGGGATTGGATGATCCTCTTCTGGCTCTGCCTATCCAGCATTGCCTTGGTTTGGGAAGTACGGGTCGGCAGGAGAATGGAATTCAGCCATGATATCTACGCGAGAAAAGGGGTATAAGAATCTTATATAAATAGAAATACTACTTAAGATAATTATAAGATGATCCTCACCAGTTACTTCAATACTTGCATAGTGCATACCAGTTATATGAAATCAAAACAGGATAGACCTTCGAATAAGTGATCCTAACTCCACATCCACAACCATACAATGAACAGGAAGCAAAGCAAAGATCACAGATTCCAAGTCTATGACACCTTAGTCACATATAACCTTAGCGTATCCACTTAGGAACTATGGACCTACTAGTAAAGACCTTTTTAGTTCTCAAACAAGTAATTATAGTAGCACAAAATACTCCTATAGTATTTTAGGTTCATGTTATGTTCTAATGTTCTCATTGTAGTAGTGTTGGTAAGTTTTTAGACTTGTTGCAACCTCACAACCATTCTTGGGCATATGCTAATCACTTCTCGGACCGACATAGTTGATCAGGCTATGTCATTTCCCGAATCGACCATACATCCCTAATCCTACTTGTGATGTTCAACAATCGTAATACTTTTGTTCTGTCCTAGTGATACTGATTTTAGTATGAATGTAGGTATGTATATTTAGTTAAATATTTTATTATTTAAAAGTATAAAATCTTGGTCAGAGTATTTTAATCCCGTTGTGTTTATAGTTTGTATATCTTTTAAGGGTTGATATACTCAATTCACTATAAACAATGCTCTGATACCAATCTATCACACCCCAAAACCGGAACGGCGGAAACGTTCTGGGGCGGAGGACGTCATGTACAGTATCACAACAATGCATAATAGTAAACAAGCAACAACATCATCCATTGCATTAATAGTATAATTCAATACAAGTGTTCTGTGTATAGTTTTTAAGACACCAAAAATGAATAAACAAAAATAAAGACGAGTCTGGAAGCTGCTCCATCTTCTCAAAAACCTGTCATCGGTACCTGTCTACTGATGACCTGAGAATACAAGTTATTTTGAAAGAGTTTATCAACATAAAAGCTGGTGAGTTCATAAGTATTTTAGTGTCATTTGTTTGTATGAGTTTGAAGCAAATGTTTGTAACAGTGTAATGTAAATGTTTGTAAACGTTTGTGAATGTTTGTGAGTGTTTGTACTTCCTAGAAAATCCTATATTTTCTAATAAAGTGCAGTCTTCTACCAAGACACGACTGTTCTGTATTTTGGTTCTCTTATAAAAGTATGAGTTTTCCCCAGAGTAACTATCATTAACAAAATATAGTTTACATTATCGTTTATATGAGAATATCACAAAGTAAATGCAATAGGGAAAATAATGTAGTACTGTAGTATTGTATATAGTGACTACTGTTGTACTAACTACCTTAAATCTACTATTAATTAAGGTAAGATGTGATATGTTGTAACCATACTAGTTGACTAGTGGAAACACGACACTGTAATATGTCGAACAGTAATGACATTCATCACCCGTAGACCTGCAGGTCCCACTGTAGCTAGAAGCAAGGTGTAGGATTGTGACATCCCCAAAATCACGGCCAAAAAAGACCGATTTCATTTATGCTTTTTAAAATAGTTTCAGAGTAAATCCTTTTGATTTAAAAGTGTTGCGGAATTTGTTCCCAAAACAAAATATGATAGAATAATATTTATCAAAGCATTTCATCAAGAGATGCCTTTTCATTATATAATCAAAACTCGGGATGTCATGTTCCGATACAGACCATAAAGCATAAACGATAACATTACAAGTCATTCAACAAATATATACATATACAGACTTGTAAAAAAACAACTTGATGATTCAACCATCTTATGCCCTCGCTCCACTACCTGTAATATGAATAAAACTGAGTGGGTCAGGCTTGGGAGCCTGGTGAGCATATAGGGTTTTCAACCCACAATAAACAAATTATATTTAATTTCACCAACCAATCACTATCCCGATTACCCATTCCCATTATCCTCACTTTACGTCCCTAAAACAACATCTATCTCAAGGGACCTAATCTAGGATTTTCATCGGGACGGACATTACTGCTAAGGGGTTTCCTCAACAATAGATATCCTAAAGGCAACCATGAGGGGGATAGAGTACACCGGTGAACACATCGTTCACAACACCTACAGGTTATGAACCTGCTAGCGTTCCACAGGACTGTCTAGAAAGAGTCTGTGGTCGTTATCCGTACTCCGCTGAATAACTAGATCAACAACAACAACAACATCGAGGCCTCTCATCTGTTTATTACACACCAACTATCTACCCAACATATTAGTAGATAAAAAAATATATATTTTCATACATAGTTTAAAACCTGTATAGCATTTTCATTCAATACATATTCCACATAACGGATGAGGCACACCCACATAACACGTATTTCATAGAAAATAAATCAGATCTTTGAGATAGAAGAGAGTGAATACACATTCACACACATAACCACAAAATTATACACATAACACGTATTTCGTATAAAAGACTTCATAATTATGCATTAGAAGAAAGTAACTACACACTCACTTGATCAGAAGATGATTGGACAACACTACGGCTTGTAGAAGTAGTATTCTTCGGTGAAACCGGGATCACTTCACACACCGGGTTTCTCGCGGGTAGAGTTTCGGCTCGGAAACTCTTTTCCTCTTGGGATCTTCGGGCTTCGGGACTTGCTTCGGGTCTCGGGGTTGATACCGGGGCTTCGGGGGTACTTCTTTGCACGTAAATCGAGGTAATATGGGAGAGAGATGAGAGAATGAGCAACCCTAAACAGCTGGCCCTTCAAATCTATTTATAGGGCAAAACTGGCCCTTGCCACGTCGTGGCACCCTTTTTCCACGTCGTGGGCTTGGTCGTCACTGCATGCGTCATCCCAAGTTGCATCTGGGAGACTCCCGGAGGTGTCAGAAGAGTTGCCATGTCGTGGCACTGCTTGCCACGTCGCGAAACTTCGACGGGTCATAACTTCTTCGTTATAACTCGGATTTCGGTATTCTTTATATATTCGGAAACCTCGTTTCAACTACTAAAACATTATCCATAGATATCGGCTTTATCTAAAATTTCATTTTGACGCTTATTTTTATTCTTAAATCAATTAAGACACACAATTAAGCAATCAAGAACGAAACACATAATACACAAATAATACACTTCTATTATTTCAAAACGGGTTACAAAGGTTAACCTGGACTACTATATCAATATTAATGACGAGCCCGGAAACACAGACGTTACAAGGATAGTCAGTCCAGTATAGATCTATACACAAATTCACGCTCTCCCTCTAGGAGACTCTGGTTACAAAACGAGCCACAACAATGGTGTCGTGCCCCGAAGTAGTGGCTCACATTTATGGTATAGTATTCTTGTATATGTATAGTATGTTCTGTCTGTATAGTGTATAGTATGTTCTCTTAGTTTCCCATAATAGTATGCCCTCTTAATTTCTCATAATAGTATGTGCTAATTAGTTTCTCATAATAGTAAGTATGTATTGACTCGTCAATGAACTGACTCCTGTGTGTTTCATTGTACTAGAACTAGTGAGTAGTATACCTCTAAACTATACCTATTATAGTTTACTAGTAATGTTGTTTGAATGACTGAGTAAGTTTATACACCTTTGTTACCCAAAGGTGTTAGAACTGAGGTAAAAAGCTTTTTATATCTACACCTATATACATAATATATAACTAAGGATCAAACGACACTCGGACAAACTACCGGGTACTCTAAGTCCACAACCAAACAAGGAACAGGAAATAAAGTGAGTTTATCAGTCCTAAGTCCTTCCAACCTTATTTATATAACTATATATGTATAAACATGGTTTTAACAATATATAAGTTTAAAAGAGTTTAAAGGAAAGGTTCAACATATAAAACAAGTTTGATAAAGAGTTTAGTATGTAAAAGAGTTTGATAACATGTTTTGAAATAGATTTGATTGATAAACATTTTGAAGTATATGAAATTCATATGTTTGATAGTTTTAAATCACATGTGATTGATTTCATAACTATAATGTTCAACTTGTATTCCCCCCTGTAAAAGCATTTAAAATCATTTAAAAGGTAGATTAAGGGTTATGAACTCACCTGTAGTGAGTGGTTTGGATGAAAGTGTGGTATATGATGCTAGGTGTCAAGTGAAGACTTGAGTACATACATGGATCGTATTTAGCATATAATGACACATATATGTATAATATTAGTGTTTAATCAACTAAACATGTAAGGGAAAACACCTTATGACTTAGAAAACACTTAGATTTGAAGGGTATGAATCACATATGATTGCATATTAGGCGTGTATGGCCACACTAAGGAGTTTGCGGCCCAAATGGCATGGCTAAGGGAGTTCACGACCATGAGTTTACGGCCATAAACTCATGATGAAAAGTGCCAAATGGTGTTTTAAAGGGCTTTCAAGCATTAAGGAAGGTTTCTAGGTTCATGTCCAAGCCTTAGGAGGAGTTTAAGGTCCAAATGCACTTCAAACTAGGGTTTACAGCCAAGGGAGATGCTCTTGGCCGTAAACACCTCATGTTCTTGGGCAAAGCTTGTTTTCAAGGCTAGAATTAAGAGTCTTAACTAGATAGCAAGTGTATAAGAGGGTACTTACGATTTACAAGCTTAGAAGAGTAGATTTCGACCCAAAGAACTTATGTGTTCTTGATGTTCTTGAGGATCTTGAAAATCTAGACCCAAAAGATGGGATTCATGGGTGAATTCAAAGGTGATTCCAAGCCTTGGAAATGGAAAAAGTGAAGAAAATGGCCCAAGCTTCATACTTATAGGCTAGAGTTTACGGCCACCATGAGTTTACGGCTGTAAACTCATGGGTCCTAGCCGTAAACTCCTCATTTGAGGGTTTGTGGCTTGTTTGATGGTTTGGAACTTTAGTTGACCCATTCTAACACTTGATCCTTTGAAGTACTAGGCTTAGAATGCTCAAACAAACTCTAAATAGTGCTAAAAGTTAGCACAAACAAGTTTGAATTTGACTGAAATGAATGGTTGTTCAAGATAGAAATTTCAGGTTGTCACAATATGGGATCAGTGACTACCAGCTCTACAACTATTTTTCTGAAGGTCTGACACTCATGGAGAGGTTTCCGATAAATGCTTCCAGTGGCGGTTCCTTAGGTGATATGACACCAACAAAAATCCGAGAACTGATCGAGAAGCTGGTGATAGAGTCAAAACATTTCGGAAACGAAGACAAATGGTATCTAGATCAGCCACGAGGAGTCAAAGAACTCAACAATGCCTATTTGGAGACTCAGATTTCCAAACTGAAAAAAGTCGTTCTACTCTTGACAAAGGAAAAATGTGACATCCCCAATTTCACGACCAGAAAAGACCGATTTGTTTAAGCTTTATTTGAAAATCAAAGTATATTTTTAAAGAAATATGTTGCGGAATCTGTTCCCAGAAATATGATAAAGAATTTATCAAAGCATTTCTGGAGAAATGTATTTTCATTATATAAAAAAAACCTCGGGATGTCATTTTCAATACAGTTCAAAAGCATAAACAGAAACAATATAAGCCTTACAACATCTATTTATTCTAGTGGCCTATAATCCATTGATCTCTCATCAAACCATCACTCCTGTGCTCTCATGCCACTACCTGTATACAAGAAACTAAGTGGGTCAAACTTGGGAGTCTAGTGAGCATATAGGGTTTTCAACCTACAATAATTAAGTTTATTAATTTCATCAAATCAAACAACCCGATTACCTGTTCCCGTTGTTCTCACTTTATGTCCCTAAAACATCTAATTCAAGGGACATAGTCTAAGGATTTTCATCAGGGAGGACAACATTGCTTAGGGGATTCCTCAGCAATACTTTTCAAATAAGGCAGCCATGAGGAGGATGGAGTACACCTCGTGAACACGTAGTTCAAATAAACATTTACAGGTTGGCGTTCCACTGGACTGTCTAGAGTAGTCTGTGGTCGTCATCTATACTCCGCTAGATGACTGGATCATTGTAAACATCGAGGCCTCTCATCATTTTATTTCATCACACATCAACTATTTCATCCACACATGTTCTATCCAACATATTCGTAGATATAAAATACATATACAATTTAAATTAATTAAAACATGTATAAATCATTTATCCAACATAGATATCAAGAACACAGATAATATGCACACATAGCACGTAATTTATATTAAATACTTCATATCTATGTGTTAGATGAAAGTGACTATGCACTCACTTGTGAAAGTTATGATACCCAACTCGGACAGCGCTTCGCTTATTTATAATTTGTTTTCCTTTGACGAAACTTACCGGGAGGTTTGCTAGAAACCGGGCTCTATGGGGGCGGAACTTTCCGAGCCGAAAAGCTCTTTTTTTCTCGGAGCCATTGGGCGCTCCAGAGCCTACTTCTAGAACTAAGAAGATACTAGGGGTTGGGGGTGTTTAGAGAGATATTAGAGAGAGAAAGAATGGATGAGATCTTTTGAGAATACATATAATCTTCCAAAAAAGACTGCGGACAATCAGACGGAGCCCTTTCTTTCATTTCATTAGGAAGTTTCTTCTTTTTGTTACCCGGCTGCCTCGCACTCCTTTTATAGGCGTTGGAACTTCGGTTACGTTGGGCGTACTCTTACATGTACGCTGCGCGTACCTCCGTGCACAGGGTGTACCCACATATGCGGTGCGTACGAGAGGGCAGGTGTCAATCTTCGGATGGAATGACGTGGCTGATTCTGGAGCTAGTGTGGGAGTACGTGAGGGGTCCTTTTCTTCTACGCGAAGCGTTCTTTTGAGCAGTCTCGCATTTTCCACTTTCGTCTTCTAAAATTCGTAACTTCTGCATACGAGCTCCGTTTTCTACGTTCTTTATATCCACGCGTAAGTAGAGACGTACTCTACAACTTTCATTTAGACTATGTTTGCTAGCTTTGACTTTATTTTTAAAGTTATATTTTAATAGGTCGGGACTGAAAAAGTTTGTTAAAAATTCATAACTTTGTCATCCGACGTCCGTTTTCGTCTGTCGTTTTATGGTTCAGCTCCTATTAACGAGATCTTCGATTCTCGTTTAGGTTGTGTTCGCTAAAAATTAGTCAATCTAATATTCGAACTTTGGGCTGCATACTGTTATGTCAAATCTTAGAAAATTCATAACTTCCTCATACGGAGTCAGATTTGGGCGTTCTTTTCATGCACGCTCTCGGTTTAACGTATAATACGACTTTCATTTAGATTTCCAAGGCTAAAAAGTACTTTATCGTAAGCTCATTTTTTACGTCACACAGTGTCGTACCGGTTTTGTCACGAAACTTCGACCGGTCATAACTTCTTCGTCATAACTCGGATTTCGGTGTTCTTTATATCTCCGGAATCCTTGTCACGACTACTACAACTTTCTTCATAATATTGGGTCTATCTATTATTTTATCACTTCAAAATAGGTTATAATTTTTTACCCTAACTATTATATTATCATACTAGTGCTTAGCCTTGAAACACGGTCGTTACAATTCTCTCCCCCTTAGGATGATTCCATCCTAGAATCATGCAGTAGCAAACAGATGTGGATAGCGACTCATCATGTCACTCTCTGTTTCCCAGGTAAGGTTTGGCTCATTCGTATGATTCCATCGCAAAATCACTAAGTTGACCATAGTGCGTCGCAACTTCTTTGTCTTACGGTTAACAATTGCCTCAGGATCTTTGATTAGCCTTTTATTTTCATCCATTTTTAACTTCTAAGTGGAATTATATCGAGAGCTTCTCCCATGAACTTCCTCATATAACACACATGGAAGGCGTTATGAATACCATATAGTTCTTCTGGTAACTCCAACTTGTAAGCTTGGTTCCCAATCCTCTAAAAGACTTTGAATGGTCCAATAAACCTAGGACTCAACTTTCCTCTTTTCCCAAATCTTATAAGTCCCTTCCATGGTGAGACTTTGAGCAAAACCGAATCTCCAACTTCGAATGTCATTGTTCGTCTCTTCTGGTCAGCATAGCTCTTTTGGCGATCTTGAGCTGCTAACATTCTTTTTGTAATCACTTTTAGCTTTTCAGCATTCTGATGGACTATCTCAGGGCCCATAAACTTCTTTTCTCTAGCCTCAAGCCAACAAGACAGCGTACGGCACTTCTGCCCATATAAAGCTTGATAAGGAGCCATCTTGATGCTCGAATGGTAACTATTGTTGTAGGAAAATTCTACTAGGGTTAAGCGTTCATCCCAGTTACCTTGGAATTCTAGGGTACATGATATTACCATATCTTCTAGTGTTTGAGTCGTTCTTTCACTCTGACCATCAATCTGCGGATGGTAAGTTGTACTTAAACACAACTTCGTACCCATTTCCTGTTGTAGACTCCTCCAAAACCTTGACGTGAAACGACTATCACGATCTGATACAATCGTTAAAGGAACACCGTGAAGTCTTACTACCTCCTTCATGTAAGCATTTGCAAGCTTATCCGTAGACCATCTCTCATTGGCTTCTATGAAGTGCGCACTCTTAGTGAACCGATCCACGACTACCCAAATCATGTCGTGACCATTCTTCATTTTGGGTAGTTTAGTCATAAAATCCATTCTTCATACGGTTTCTGATGTTGTGATTTAATTCTCGCACATGTTATACACTCGGCCACATACTTTGCTACATCAAGCTTCATCGTCAGCCACCAGTAGTAGGGTTTCAGATCCCTATACATTTTAGTGCTGCCGGGATGAATTGAGTACATGGTCTTGTGAGCTTCTTCCATCAAAAGATCCCTTACTCATCCCATCTTAGGAACCCAAATCCTATCTTGGAATACCTTCAATCCTTGATTATTCATTCCAAATACCAGTGTTTTGCCTAACGTTCTTTCTTTCGGTCATTTTTCTCTAAAGCTTCTTCCTGAGCTTTCTTGATGCTTTCCACAATCGTTGAGACAACTTCAATTCTTAACGCTCTCGGCCTTTTTCTTTCCAAATTTACTTTTCAACTTAGAGCGTCAGCTACAACATTTGCTTTACCAGGGTGGTAAAATATCTCACGTCGGAATCTTTGAGTAACTCTAGTGGGCGTCGGCGTCTCATATTCAATTCCTTCTGATTAAATAGATACTGGAGACTCTTATAATCAGTGAAAAGTTTTCATTTCGTGTCGTAAAGATAAAGCCTCCATATCTTTAATGCGAATACTACCGCTGCCAACTCCAGATCATGAGTGGGGTAGTTATTGTTGATGGGTTTGAGCCATAAGAACATTCCTATGTGCACATACAAACCCTAATGCTTGGATCTAGGTTTCTCTAATTGAACATGCAATAAATCCAAGACTTTGATTGATGGATCTAATGAAAACATTCATATCATAACACATGAAATCAGATCTGAAAGATTACCTTGAATTGCTTGCTTGAATCTTCTTGTCCTTGAAGCTTAGAGTCACAAATGTCACTCCTCTAATGGCTTACAAACACCAACTTAGCAAGAGGATGATTAGAGAGAGAAGAGAGGGTGATAAAAGTTGGCCAGGGTTTCTCCAATACCAAGGGGTGCCGATTTTGTTAGCCCTAAGGGTCTATTTATACTAGTGAGCCTCCTAGGGTTTCACCCTTAAACCCTAATTGAATAACTTAGGCCATAAGCAATCTAATCTCCTTATTGATAAGCCTTGGACGATTTCTAGGCCTTTCCTAACCCTAAAATCGTCCACTCCCTTATTCATAAGGAATCATAGCCCAAAGTACAACTATCATACAATTCACAGTTTATGCCCCTTTATTCAATTAATCACTTTAAGTCACCGAATTAATTCCTAATTAATTTATGACTTATATTAATCAAATAACAATATTATTATTCCTTATATTATTCTCATAATATATTAATAATATTTCTTCTCTCATTATAAATCATCCTGTCAAGTTGCTATGGTGAAAGAAACCCAAAAGGACCATGTACAATTGGGTCAAATACTTGCCAAATATAGTTGCAGCCTTAGACACTATTCCAACAGTCTCCCACTTGGATAAGTCTAGCAACTATATACACAAGCATAATCCGATTAGCAATCGTAGCTCTCAAAGACGCTGTCAAACTCTGATTTTATCAGTCCTGTCCTTTAGATAAGGGATCGTACAGTCCTTTGTTTAGATATCATGCAGACAATTCTATGGAACCAATTGTCCAGCAGTTGGTTTCTCGATCTCAGATTTATTTAACATAGAACTTAATCGAACACATCAATTCAGTTCTGACCGGGCCCGACACATAAGTCAAATCAAATCATCGAGCGGCCGAGATATCGCTTTTACCTTCTTAGGATAAAAGTAACAGATAAACTTCGACTTATATGCATTTACTTATTCATTAATCAATTATACACAACAATGCGTTTTATAACATCAATTTACTGATGCGGTTTGGCATTATCAATGTACAACCAATTAACAAATAACAAACCATATATCTAGGTTTTAACACCATATGATATTATCGTCTTGCGATCAACCTTTTCGCCACATTCCATAAGGTGATTCCAGCAAGCGCGGGTTTGTTCCAATGCTTAAAACTAGTTCATAAGCACTCATGAATGTTGCAACAAACTTTTGCTATGTCTAATACCATTTAGACAATCTACACACCAATTCATGACAATCTTCTTTCATACCTACTTCCAACATATGAACGATTGTGGATTGTCTGAATAATTCGATTATTCTAAATAACTCAATTATTCAGGAAGTCAAAACATGCGAAGTGAAACAATAGTTAAACAATTAACATATGACAGTAACTTTACTCATAAATAATACTCCTTTATTTATTCATCAAATGTTAAATTACATTTACCTATTACAAGTTTCTAAAACTATCTAATCTAAACTAATATCATCCTTCAGCCCAATACTCCTAACATGCTGCAAATGCTTAACCCTACTCAGTCCCTTCATAAGCGGATCTGCTGGGTTATCTTCTGATGATATCCTCTTAACCAAGACGTGTCCTTCTTCTACTCGATGTCTAATAAAGTGATATTTTCTGTCGATATGTCGAGATCTACCATGATCCCTTGGTTCCTTGGTCAAGGCAACCGCGCCTTCATTATCACAGAAAATTTCCATAGGCTCCTTTATGGCAGGTACAACTCCAAGATCACCGATGAAGTTCTGCAACCATATTGCCTCCTTCGACGCTTCGCTTGCTACAATGTACTATGATTCGCATGTTGAATCAGCTACGGTTTCCTGCTTGGAACTCTTCCAAGTTACTGCTCCTCCATTAAGGGTAAAGACCCAGCCCGACTGCCAACGGTAGTTGTCCCTGTCGGTCTGAAAGCTGGCGTCACTATACTCTCGCACCTTCAAGTCATCACTTCCTCTGAGGACTAAAAGCCATTCCTTGGTCCTCCGAAGGTACTTAAGGATATTCTTGACCGCAATCCAATGGGCTCTGCCAGGGTTCCCTTGATATCTACTAACCATGCTCAAAGCAAAGGCTACATCAGGGCGAGTACAAGTCATAGCATACGTGATTGAGCCAACTGCGGAAACGTATGGTACTCGGCTCATTTCTGCTATTTCAGCTTCGGTACTCGGACTTTGAGTCTTACTCAACTTGGCATTACTTTGTATCAGTAATTCTCCCTTCTTCGAATTTTCCATACTAAAACATTTTAGTACTTTATCTAAGTAAGTGTTCTGACTAAGTCCTATTAGTCTCTTACTTTGTTCTCTCACTATCCTTATTCCCAAAATATAGGAAGCATCTCCGAGGTCCTTCATAGCGAAGCACTTCCCGAGCCAGGACTTAACCTCCTGCAGTGTCGGGACGTCGTTTCCTATGAGTAGTATGTCATCGACATACAGAACGAGGAAGCTGACTATACTCCCACCGGCTTTGACATATACACATGATTCATCTTTGCTTCGTACAAATCCAAACTCTTTGACTTTCTCATCGAAGCAAAGATTCCATCTGCGAGACGCTTTCTTAAGTCCATAAATGGACTTCTCAAGCTTACACACTCCATTTGGATGCTTCGGATCAACAAAACCCTCTGGCTGAGCCATGTAAACATCCTCAGCCAACTTCCCATTAAGGAAAGCAGTCTTGACATCCATTTGCCAAATTTCATAATCATGAAATGCGGAAATATCTAGCATCACTCTAATAGACTTTATCTTCGCAACTGGTGAGAAGGTCTCATCATAGTCAACTCCGGGAGTTTGAGTAAAGCCCTTCGCAACCAATCGCGCCTTATATGTGTGTACATTTCCATCCACGTCGGTCTTCTTCTTGAAGATCCATTTGCACCCAACGGTCTTACGTCCGGGCACATTATCAACCAAGTTCCAAACTCGGTTGTCATACATGGATTGGATCTCATTGTCCATTGCCTCCTTCCATTTTGCAGACTCCGGGCCTGCCATGGCTTCCTTATAGCTATTAGGTTCATCTAGATTTATTAGTGTACCATCACTAACATACGTGTCCCCTTCGGTAGTAATATGAAAACCATAAAACTAGGGTTGAACTCTAACCCTTTCGGAATGTCTAAGAGGTAAGGACTCGTCAATCGCTTCAACCGGAGTTTCCTCCTCGGGTTGAGCGCCAGCGGTAGAGGTTCCTTCATCAATCGATTCTTGAATCTCTTCAAGCTCGATTTGCCTCCCACTGTCTCCTTGGTTTATGAGTTCTCGCTCTCAGAAAACCCCTCTCCTTGCAACGAAGACAACATTGTCATTCGGTCTATAGAAGAGATATCCAAAGGATTTCTGCGGGTAGCCGATGAAAATACATTGCTCACTACGAGTTCGAGCTTGTTGTGAGTATCTCATCTTACGAAAGCCTCGCAACCCCAAACCTTGATATGTGCTAACGAGGGAGCTTTCCCTGTCCACATCTCGTGAGGTGTTTTGGCAACCTTCTTAGTAGGGACTCGGTTAAGGATATGGGCGGCAGTCTCTAAGGCATATCCCCAGAATGAGATAGGTAGTAAAGCACGACTCATCATAGAACGAACCATGTCTAACAAGGTTCGATTACGCCTTTCTGCCACACCATTCAACTGCGGTGTCCTAGGTGGCGTTAATTGCGAAACTATTCTGCATTCCTTGAGATAGTCGTGAAATTCAAGACTTAGGTACTCTCCTCCTCGATCGGATCGAAGCATCTTGATTTTCCTGCCCAATTGATTCTCCACTTCATTTTTGAATTCTTTGAACTTTTCAAACGTTTCTGACTTTTGCTTGATTAAGTAAATATACCCATATCTACTATAGTCATCGGTAAAAGTCACATAGAAGCGGTTCCCATCCTTTGTGGTTGATCTAAAGGGTCCACATACATCGGTATGTATGAGTTCCAATAAACCCTCACCCCTTTCACATATGCTAGTGAAGGGTGACTTGGTCATCTTTCCAAGTAAACAAGATTCGCATGTGTCATCTTCCCTAAGGTCGAATGACTCCAACACTCCATCCTTTTGGAGTTGGGCTATGCGCTTCTTGCTGACATGTCCAAGACGACAATGCCATAAGGATGCTCTATCCATACTATTGGAAGAATCCATGCATAAAACATCATTTCCTAGGTTATCTACAATCATATCAGTTTCATAAATTCCATTACATGGCATTGCTTCAAAATATAAGACACCATTTAGATAAGCATAAATTGAACCATTCTCATTATTAAAAGAAAATCTAAATCCTTCTCTAAACAAACCATGAAACGAAATGATGTTTCTTGCCATTTCTGGCGAGTAGCAATAGTTATTCAAATCTAAACATAATCCATTACTAAGCACTAGAGAATACACTCCAATCTTGGTCACAGGCGACGATCTTCTGTTCCCCATGATTAGATTTATTCTTCCATGATCCACATCCCTATTTCTTCTTAGTCCCTGCAATTCAGAACAAATGTGGTAACCACACCCGGTATCGAGGACCCAAGAAATAGCATGAGATGAATCATTAGATTTAATTGTGTAAATACCTGCGAAAGACGGCTTGATATTTCCTTCCCTGATGGCTTGCAGGTATTCTGGGCAGCTTCTCTTCCAATGCCCTATTTTGTGGCAATGGTGGCACTTTGCCTCCTTTGGGTTAGGGTTGGGCTTAGCATGATCAACTTTGGTCCCAACAGAAGAGGAACCATCTCGAGACTTTCCCTTGTGGTGGCTCTTAGACGGAGCCTTCCTTTTCTTACCCCTTCCTTGCCCAATTATCAAAACAGGAGCAGCGGGTGGATTGGGAGTTGGTGCAACAAACTTGTCCTTGAGGTTGCTCTCAGCAACCCTTAGGAGACCTTGGATCTTACTTAGGGTGACCTCTTCCTTGTTCATGTGGTAGGTCATCCTAAATTGATTGTAACACGGAGGCAAGGAATGAAGCACCATGTCGATAGCCAAATCTTCCCCAAAGTCGACATTCAACTTGCGAAGACGATCGACATACCTTTGCATCTTTTGCAAGTGTATGGTTAGAGATTCTCCATGTCCCATTTTAGCGGAGATCATGTTAGTGAAGATCTCGTAACGTTCCTGCCTCGCGTTTTAATGGTATCTCTCCAATAAGTCTTGATGCATTTCGTACGGATACATGTCCTCATAGGACTTTTGGAATTCGGTGTTCATTGTGGCTATCATGATGCAATGAACCTTCGTCGCATCACGTTCATGAGTCTCAAAAGCAGTTATTTCAGCCGGAGTAGCGATTTCTGGATTGATCTTCTCGAGCTTCTCGTCAAGGACATACTCCTTGTCCTCGTAGCGAGCAATCGTGCGAATGTATCTTATCCATTCGCTAAAGTTTGTTCCATCGAATGTCACCTTTTGGCAAAGGCTCATCAATGTGAATGAACTAGCAGCAGCGTTGTTCGCGTTCGACATCTACAAATAGAAAGGACAAAGATTGATTAGAATTTAAAATCCCTAATTATCACCCAATATGAAAAATTAGGGCTAGGATCCAACAACATTATTTACATATTAGAAAAGGGATGCCGTAATCCAACATGCAAACAATTTGAAGGTAAGTGAATGATGATTCACTAATTCTCCATCATGAAAACATAACCTTAAGCTCTAAATGTATTGAGAATTCCTAGTTTTTCGGTGAGATTCATTGAACTTTTCAATGGCATGTTTAAATCTCGATATGCCCCTCTCGTTTATGACTGGGATACCGAGGATCACAAAGTGGGTGTGAATAACCATGCAAATCTACACGGTGCCTTCATTGTAACAATAACCTATGCGATGTGCCGGTAAACCACACACGCTCCACCGAACTATGATAAACAATGAATCACCCTTTGCCACCTTTGCTTAGAACCAATTAGTGTGTCGGTAAACCACACACGCTCCACTAACTTCTTAGCAAGGGTGCAAAGTGTAATTTTATGGGATTGCATCAATTCACTTTTCCTAAAGTAACTAGGATTGGGAATTTGAAAAACATGTAGTTACTTTGTATTTCAATATTATACTTTTAATGAGGAGATGAGGTTGCCCTATCCTACCCGTTCGGCTAACGACCCTCCACCGATCAAGCAAGCGGTGGGTGTGAGTGTACACCCATTAAGCGCCATTTTATAGGCAACAACCTTATACCCACCTTATAGACCGACTTCGTGAATGAGGCCAACTAACGGTAAGACTAGCATTTTAATTATACATATATATATATTAAGCTTGTAATCATATAGAGTATAGGGTTGAATTTTAAACTTGTAAAATTCTAGGGTTTGAAATTTAAATTGTCTAAATTAAACTTTTAATCACAAAACATAAATTTCAAAACTTGAGGACAAGTTTTAAACTTTTCAAAGCATAAGGGATCAAATAACAAATAATTCAAATTAACCGTTTAATCTCATAATTATCTATATTTGATTTATTTAAATGTTTCTTGCAAAACAATTTACCAATTCAATTAAAATAATCAATCAATTATCACATAAGGAAATTATTATTCAATTAATTGGTAAATATCTTTAATTAGGTCAAGGATATACTCAAATATATGTTAAAATCGGATTTATATTGACCAATTAAGATAAAGGCAAGTTTCCATAAGATAAACAACAAGAAATCCCGAAACTAGCTCCTTTTGACGCTCGAACTCGTCGAGTACCACAATGGACTTGCCGAGTTGAGGCCTACTCGCCGAGTACACTATGGTACTCACCGAGTTCATCAGGCAGAAGGACAAAAACGATTTTGCAATCAACAATCAAGCAACCAATGCATCAATTCAATAGAAACCAATCAAGGCTCTGATACCACTGATGGGTTTGAGCCATAAGAACATTCCTATGTGCACATACAAACCCTAATGCTTGGATCTAGGTTTCTCTAATTGAACATGCAATGTATCCAAGACTTTGATTGATGGATCTAATGAAAACATTCATATCATAACACATGAAATCAGATCTGAAAGATTACCTTGAATTGCTTGCTTGAATCTTCTTGTCCTTGAAGCTTAAAGTCACAAATGTCACTCCTCTAATGGCTTACAAACACCAACTTGATGATTAGAGAGAGAAGAGAGGGTGATAAAAGTCGGCCAGGGTTTCTCCAATACCAAGGGGTGCCGATTTTGTTAGCCCTAAGGGTCTATTTATACTAGTGAGCCTCCTAGGGTTTCACCCTTAAACCCTAATTGAATAACTTAGGCCCTAAGCAATCCAATCTCCTTATTGATAAGCCTTGGATGATTTCTAGGCCTTTCCTAACCCTAAAATCGTCCACTCCCTTATTCATAAGGAATCATAGCCCAAAGTACAACTATCATACAATTGACAGTTTATGCCCCTTTATTCAATTAATCACTTTAAGTCACCAAATTAATTCCTAATTAATTTATGACTTATATTAATCAAATAACAATGTTATTATTCCTTATATTATTCTCATAATATATTAATAATATTTCTTCTCTCATTATAAATCATCATGTCAAGTTGCTATGGTGAAGGCAACCCAAAGGGACCATGCACAATCGGGTTAAATACTTGCCAAATATAGTTGCAGCCTTAGACACTATTCCAACAATTCTCGTGCTCTTTCAATTATCAAGATGCATATGCTATCACATTATCTCTTTGGGTCAGAACACAACCTAACCCAACTCCAGATGCATCACTATAGATTGTGAAGTCTTCAACTCTGTCAGGTAAAGAAAGAATTGGTGCTTCACATAACTTCTTCTTTAGCTTCTCGAATACGTATTCATGTTTCATACTCCATGTATACGTAGCTCCTTTGTGGGTCAAAGCTGTCAATATAGCAGCTATCGAAGAAAAGCCTTAGATAAACCTTCGGTAGTATCCAGCTAATTCTAGAAAGCTTCGGATCTCCGTGGGACTTTTTGGTCGTTCCCACTTCATCGAAGTTTCGATCTTTGCTGGTTCAACCATTATTCCTTCTTGGTTAACCACATGACCCAAGAATTGGACTTCTCGAATCCAAAAATCACATTTGGAGAACTTTGCATACAACTTCTCCTTCTTCAAAACTTCTAATACTTCTCGCAGATGCTTGCCATGCACCTACTGGTTGTTTGAGTAAATCAGAATGTCATCTATGAACACTATCTCGGATTTATCAAGGAATGGTTTACAAAACAGTTCATCAAATCCATAAATGCGGCTAGAGCATTGGTTAGTCCAAATAACATAAACAAGAACTCATAGTGTCTGTATCTCGTCCAAAATGCGGTTTCTCAATATCTTTCTCTCTCACCTTCAACTGATGATATCCTGACCTAAGACCGATCTTTGAAAAATAGCTCGAACCTTGCAGTTGATCGAATAAGTCATCAATCCTTGGCAATGGGTAATTGATCTCTACCTTTTCCTTGTTCAGCTCTCTGTAGTCTATAAACATCCTCATGCTTCCATCCTTCTTCTTTACGAATAACACCGGAGCTCCCCAGGGCGATGAACTAGGTCTAATGATACCATTGTCCAACAATTCCTGAATTTGCATTATAACCTCCTTCATCTCCATTGGTGCTAACTGGTATGGTGCTTTTGCTATTGGTGTCGATCCTGGTAACAAGTCTATTAGAAACTCCACTTGTCTATCAAGGGGCAATCTAGGAAGATCTTCGGGAAAGACTTTCGGATAGTCACACACCACTGGTATTCTTTGTATCTCCTTTTTCTCCTTCTTTGCATCTATCAAAAATGTCAAGTATGATGTGCATCCTTTAGACAAACATTTTCTGGCTTTCATTTGGGAAATGATTCTATAATTCACTCTAGTTTGTCCCCGTACACCATAAATGACTCTCTTCCAAGTGGGTTTACTCTTACTATCTTCTTCATATATAGTATCTTGGCATCATTGGTGATAAGCCAATCCATTCCCAATACGATATCGAAACCATTCAGCTCAATGGGTAACAACTCCTCGTGGAATTCGTTTACATTCAAGTCGATGGCGATGTTTTTAATGCAATTGCTAACAGGTATGAATTTGCCATTGGCTACTTCTATAACTAGAGCATTATTAAGTTTATCTACAGGCAATGCTAGTCTTCAACCAAATTTGTGGGATATAAAGGAGTAATTCACCCTAGAATCAAAAAAAATATTGGCAGGCAATCCATTTATAGAAAGGTACCTGAAGCGACATCTGCTGCATCCTTTGCGGCTTCCAGGGTCATCTGGAAAGCTCTCGCCTTCGGCCTTGGTGGAATGTTAGGCCTTGTTGCCTCCCTCTTCTTCGGGTAGTCTTTTGAAATGTGCCCTTCTTCGTTACGTCCATAGCACACCCTTTTGTTGGATGTACACTCGTTGGCGTAATGCCCAATCTTTCCGTACTTGTAGCAAGTCACCTCCTCGCTACATTTCCCGAAGTGCTCCTTTTTACACTTCTTGCACCACTTAGCTTCGCCTCCTCCTCCTCTAATTTTCTTCGAATCAGACTTTGAGAATTTTTTTTCTTGTTCGACCTTGAAGATCCATCAAACTTCCTTTCTCACCAAATTCAACCTTGTTGGTGGCTCTTCCCTTGATCATCTCCTCAACATACTTGGCAACCTAGATAGCTGCCTTAAGAGTAGGTGCCTAGCGTACTGGCACCGTGTACTCCCATGGAAGTCCCTTCACATACTTGTCGATTTTTGTGAGTTCGCCTGGAACGATGCGCAAAGCAAACTCCATTTTGTCTGTGAAGGCATTGGTGTATTCATTGATGGACATGATGCCCTTTTTTAATGTCAGGACTTGGTTCTCTAGCTCTAGCAGATTAAGGGCTAAGCAGAACTTGTGTTTGAAATGCGCCAAGAACTCTTCCCAAGTCAGTTGCAATGGCTCATTGGGGCTTATGGTCTTCCCCCGGGTGTTCCACCTGTGAACAGCGCCACTTTTGAACTGACGCACTGCATATGTGGTTTGTAGCTTGCCCTTGCAACTACACGTTATAAAGGTTAACTCCATCTCCGAGATCTAGTCCATTACTCCGATGAATCTTTTTTCCTGGTGAAAACCAATGGCTTGCAAGTTTTAAAGTCCTTATACTTGCATCTTTTTCTCTCGATTCCTTCCTCTTGGTTATTCCTCCTAACCACTGGCGGCTCAGCTTGACCAACGGTTCTGCTGTAGTTCCCTTCTTATTGTCCGTCATTTAGTTGTGGTTGTTAAACAGACATCGTGGGCCTATCCCTATTATTCAACAACATCTGCCTCATCTCTTCGCTATAATCGGCCATCACAGCCCAAATCATGGCTTGTACTCCAGCCATTGTGATTGGCTCAAGTGCAACTGCTACTATCGGTACTTGCTCTTCCATATGAAGAAGTAATGCTTCTTCGAAGTTTCGCGATTAAATCGGTACGACTTTGCATATTGTAAAAGGTAAATTTTTGATAAATTACTTTTTAGCCAAAGTGATCTAATCGAAAGTCATAGTAATTGTTAAACCGAGAGTTTGCATAAAGAGAACATCTAAATATGATTTCATTAGAGGAAGTTATGATTTTTCTAAGATTCAACATAACACTATACAACTCAGAAATAGGATCTTAGATCAGTCAATTTTTAGCCGAAACAATCTAAACGAGAATTGAAGATCTCGTTAAAAGGAGTCCAAAGTTATAAAGTTTGTCAAAAATGGACATCGGATGAGAGATTTATACATTTTATACGGGCCTTAATAGTCTAAGCATGTGTGTGAAAAATAAATTCAAAATTAGCCGACAAAGCCTAAACGAAAGTTGTAGATATCATCGAGAGCTTTCTGAGGTTATAAAGAACTTCAAAAATAGAGATCATATACATAATTTTGAAAAACTAAAAAACGGTACGCACATGCGTCAAGAGTGCGGTTCGTCGGACAAGAGAACACAACCCTATCCACTTTTCGCCATGTGTCAGGCCAGATTTCGCCACATCACTATATTCCGACCAAGAGTGTGACACGCATCTATGGTGCATGATGCACCTACCTACAATTTCCCTATAAATAACAATCAGTCTCTCCTGTTATTCCTTTTCCTTTCAGCCGATTCTCTCGAGTTCTACCCTATTTTATCCCCTTTTCCTTCGTTTCTGTCCTACAATGAATCCCTACAACACCCCTGAGTGCTCAACTAGTTTTAATCATCGAGTAGGAGTTCCCGAGTCAATATTATGCCTACTTAGATCTTGGTTCTCATCAAAAGCACTCAGTAAGTAAGCTTCACTTACTCTGCTTATGTGTAATCTATGATTATAGTGATAAGTCGTTACTAGGAACTCATTATTAATATTTATCAATGATTTCAATTCATTATACTGATTGATCTACTTATGGTAGAGGTGCCTAGAATGGTCACATCGACTTGGTTGTTGGATTTTAGAAAGGTTATACGCTGAAATGGTCATACATCCCTACCGTCATGCCTGACTGATCCTTACTTCATAGATCTTGAAGTAGACTTTGGTATTATTGAGGAATCTAAAACGGTATGATAAAACTTACATGAGATATGAAATTAGACTAAGACTTAGCGTTATATACATCTAGGTCTTTGAGAAAAATTGTAAGACGAAGCTCTGCCCGACTCACCAATCACAAAACACTTTGTCAGGTGAGTGCGTTGTTATCATCAACAACATAACATTAATTTAAAAAGTATTAATACTATTAAGTAATATTAAATGTTTACCTATATTATCTATGTTATGTGATATTTGTATAAATATGATAATTGGATTAGAAATTGTATTTGGAATTGATTGCCTTTATGTAACGTCCGTAGATCAGGGCTAGTCAATTTAGAGACAATAAGCGTCAAAAATGACTTTTTGATAGAATATTATTTAGAATGAATAATCTTAACTAAGTTGTAGTATATGTTACAAGGATTCCGTACATATAAAGAACGCCCAAATCTGACTTCGTATGAGAAAGTTACGATTTATCGAATTTTCGGCTTAGCGGTATGCAGCCTGAAATACTCGATTTGAGATCGAGCGATTATTAGCCAAAACAATCTAAACGAGAATCGAAGATCTCGTTGTTGGTATCGAAGCAATGAAATGTTAGGCGAGAACGGACGTCAAACGAAGAAGTTATGATTTTATAACGAAGTTTTCCTGTCCGGGCCTACTAAAAATAAATAATAAAAATAAAGTCAAAATTAGCCGACAAAGTCTAAACGAAAGTTGTAGAGCGTAGTTTCACCTACGCATGGATATAAAGAAAGTCGAAAACGGAGTTCGTATGAAGAAGATATGAATTTCCAAAGTTTATTAAATAATTAATATTTAAATTTAATTATAAAACCCGGTATTATCCGAAGGGGGAGTCACCGGGCATATCCGAAGTACGCCCAGCGTACTGTTGTACGCCCTGCGTACAACGAAGGATGACGACCTTCGCACTCGAGTTCTTCGGATGACGAACGCAATGACGATTTCGGATCAGTACGCCCCACGTACTCCGAGGCTCCAGCCTCCTGTAAATAGAATGTGAGGGCAGCCGACTCAATTGCTCTTTTTCTCTCTTCTTTCTCCCGTTTTGCATCGTTTTGCGTGCCAAAAGTACCCCGAATCCCCGGTAATATTCTCCAGCCCCGAAGCAAGTCCCGAGATCCTGAAGATCCTGAGAAGTGCGATTCCCGAGCCGAAGCTCTGCCCGCGAGAAGTTCGATTTTTGTAGAGATCTTCCAGATCTGCTGAGGATTACTACTTCTGCAAGTCGTAGTGTTGTCCGATCATCTTCTGATCAAGTGAGTGTATACAAACTTTCATAAACACGATAATAATACAAGTATGGTTTGAGTGTATTAAGTATATTGTTGTTTATATATGTGAGTGTGTAGTTACTTTCTTCTAACACGTAAATATGAAATATTTACTATGAAATACGTGCTATGTGTTTATATATTAATTGTCTATTTGAGATGGGCGTGAAATTGATGTTTTATACAAGTGTTAAATGATTTAAACTGTGTAAGTATTTATATCTACGAAAATGTTGGGTAGAACTTGGGTAGATGGGATAGTTGGTGACTATGGAGTTAGCGCCTATTGTATAAACCTTGGCGACGATGTGACTTCGTGCCTATTTAATGAACCTTGGCGACTATGGAGTTAGCGCACGTTGAGTAAACCTTGGCGACTATGGAGTTAGCGCTTGTTGAGTAAACCATGGCGACTATGGAGTTAGCGCTTGTTAAGTGAACCTTGGTGACTATGGAGTTAGCGCCTGATAACTATGGATTTAGTACTTGATAAATAAACTTTGGCAGCAATGGATTTCGTGCCAATTCCTTAGGAATGAATGAATGAAGGATAGTTGGTTCTTAGGGTAAAACCTTAAGAAGATAATGGGGATGGGTAATCGGGTTGATTGTTTGCTAATTAAATATAATAATTATATTATTGTGGGTTGAAAACCCTATATGCTCACCAGGCTCCCAAGCCTGACCCACTCAGTTTTCTTTTCATTACAGGTAATGTCACAAGGGTATAAGTTGGTGGACTTGGCGAGAGATTTTGGATTATAGATCAGTAGTTAAATAACTATTGTAAGGTCTATTTTATATTGTTTATGATTTTGGTCTGTATCGAACATGACATCCCAAGGTTTTATTATTTAATGAAAATACATTCTCTTTGAGAGATGTTCGGATAAATGGTTATCATATTTTTGTTTTTGGGAACAAATTCCGCAACAGTTTTCTTTAAACGATTACTCTGATTTTAAAAACAAAGCATCAACAAATCGGTCTTTTCTGGCCGTGAAATTGGGGATGTCACACTTTAGTTATAAGTCTTGCCTTAGGTTTAAGAATAAGACTCATAAAGGTTACTTTGGTCTCATAGTCGGGATAGAATGTGAGATCAGAACGGAGTGAAGTCCTCCTCTTTCTTGGATGACCAGAAATGGTGGGTCTAGATCAGAAAACTACAAAGTATGTCTAGGTCATCAACCAGAGTAAATGACAACACTTAACTATTCTAGACAGTCTAGTGAATTATGTTGCTAGCACAGACTTATAAACCATGGACATTGATAAAACGGGATACCATATTTATGAAATATTAGAACATTGGTTGCCTTATATGACTTGCACTGGCCAAGGACACCTCTAGCTATATAGTAAATCAGATAATCAGACAAAAATCATCAGTAAGGTGATTCTTCTAGATGATTTTCGAATTAGGATCTGTGAGGATCCATTGGGTTGGGTAGTTGGTCTTAGATCTATATTTCATATATATAATTTTGACATGATTGGTTGTAGGAATGATATTATTTGTTATCATTAAATTATTATGGGTTTGAAAACCCTAAATATCTAACTAGACTTTACTAATTCTGACCCACTCATTTTTACGCTTCATAGGTAGTGAAACCAAGGCTATAGTAGTCTAGATAGGATGCCGAGTGGAATAAAGAGATGTGCCTATAATAAGTAGTTTCAGGAGCTTTTATATTTTACGTTGTAATATATGTTTGGATATGAACGAATGACATCCTCAAGGTTTTAATAAAATAGCTTTCGTTATCTTCAAAATGTTTTATTTAACTGGGAATTTCCGCATCTCAATTTATAAAGCGTAAAGAAAAATGTTCTAATTGGTTCTGAAAAATGGGGGATGTCACAATTGGTATCAAAACATTAGTTTAAGTGAACTAGAAATCTAGGTAACTTATAGACTTAAACTTAGAAGCTACGTATGATTAGTGAGGTGTGTGAAAGATTACTTTAGGATAGATGTCGTAGTTGCTTAAGACTCTGGCACTAGCATAATATAGGAAGATATATTAATTGCTAATTATGTGTTAAGTGTGTGTGTGTGTGTGTATATATATATATATATATATATATATATATATATATATATATATCGCCGTATTAAACAACTTGCCTCTACGACTATAGAACGTCATGATGATCACTAGGAGCTAAGGAGTCATCAATAACGAAGGAGATTCAGCACCTCGGAACAATGGAGCAGCTGATGTTCATATCTCTATAGAAGAAGCTAGATAAATGATGCAAGAAATTCTCAATCAACAACGACGTGAGTTTAGGGAGCTCTTGGCTCAATAACTATCTAATGTTATAAGAGGAGTTCGTGTGATAAACGAGCCGGTAGTTGTCGAACAAGTCAACAATGGACCAATTCCTTCTCATCCAGAAACGGTCCATGAAGGAAATGATGACTTGGAAAGTCATCAAGGACCACTTCCTCCTCCGTAAGACTTAGATATCAGAAGGAACGATTATCCAAGGGGCATTTGCAAGTACAAGGATTTTACGTATTGAAAGCCATCATCCTTCAATGGAAAAGAGGATCCAATTGGAGTCATGGATTGTATATCAGAGATGGAGTCAGCTTTCATAACATGTGGTTGCTTGGGGAAGCTACAAACCTCCTATGTTGTGAGGCAGTTCAAAGGCACATCGATTCGTTGGTGGAACACATTAGGGAAGATTATGATCCCTAACAAGCTACTGCAGTTGACATGGGACAAATTCTTGACCCATTTCACAAGGAAGTTCTATTATATTGATAAAATTATGGAATTGAATAATCAATTCTTGGCTTTGACAAAGGGAAGCATGATACTGGATGAGTATACCAATGTTTTCACTGAAAAAATGGAATTCGCCATGCGACTTGTTCCAAATGAACTAACCAAGATTGATCGGTATGCAAAGGGATTGCAATGGATGTACATTGTGCCAGTGAAGCAGACACCTAATTTTGAAGCGGTCGTCTGGGCTGCAAAATCTGTAGAAGGTATGACGAAATTATCGACAATCATAATTGAAACTTATTCAAGACGAATTTTAATTTTCCTAAAAATTAAGGATCAAATAAATAATTGACCAATTTATTATCAACATTAATACTTTTTAAAAAAATAAAAAATGATGAGAAAAATGACAAGTGTCATTTTTATATAGCATTTGAAAAGAAAACATAAATTATGAGAAAATGACAAGTGAAACTAATAACTATGTTTTATTAGTATATAAATATATTAGGTTATAACCCGTAAAAAATAAAAACCACAATTATTATTAATATAAATGTTATATAGACAAAAAAATAAAATAAAACATGTACAAAACAAATGTAGTATAAGTTTGATTTGTATAGTTGGTATGTAAAAGAATGTAATCATGATTTTATGAGATTTATTAAAATCATGAATGATTTAAAAGGTTTTCGAAATAGGATATGATTTGTGTTTGAAATATTAAACGAATCTTGATATTGTTTTCGGATTTTGAAATTTTTAGAGTTAATATTTTGGGATTTAGTAATTAAAGAAACATTTCAGGTGCCAAATAAGCATTGTAGAATAGAAAAAAAATGATAATATTAGGTTTTATTTATTTATTAAATAGATTAAATAACAAATATTTTTTTAATAAGAAATAGTGACATTGGCACTTTGATTGGGAAAGAACAAACAAAGGGGCGACTTATTTGCCTTAAGATACGGGTCAAACAAGAAGCCACCGTATGTTTTCATTTTCTTTCGTTCTAAGTAACTTTTTTATTATTATTGTTCGAGAAATTAAATATTTTTTTATTTTTTATTTTTATATATCCTTTTACCCAATAAAATGGTGACATGTGTAATATTAAATGCTCATTTAATGATATTTTAAGATACATATGACACATGTCATCACTTAAATCATAGGAGGATCACTAAAATTAAAAGGTAGGAGAATATTTAATTTCTCTGTTTGTTAATATTAGCATTAGTTATTTATATCCCTGATTATTTTGATAATACTTATTATAATTACACACCGTTTCACTTAACAAAAAAGAAACTAAGGTGAATAAATTTGTTTGTAGAACACGTAAATGATCTTTATTTTGAAAAAATAATAGCTTTTGATTTTGTAATCGACTTCCCACCACTTTTGCATTTTAAATGATAATGGCGTGTAACAGAAAAACAAATAAAAAGATACACATAAACCATGTATGTTACGTTTATATTAGTTAACGAGATAGGATTTTCGTTTTTTTGTATCGTTATAATTTGTATTTTTCGAATAAAATATAATAAAAGTTTTACATAGATAAACAAATTGATAACAAACTCTGCCCCTAATCAGTTTTGAATGATAAAACTATTTAAAAAAAAAAAAAAGTAAAAACCACATCCATAAACGATAAACGAGAACTACTAACATCCCATGTAAATAAACCAAAAGTATATCAAACGCAATATATATATATATATATATATATATATATATATATATATATATATATATATATATATATATAGAGAGAGAGAGAGAGAGAGAGAGAGAGAGAGAAAGAGCGAGAGAGAGAGAGTTAGGTTCAAATGTTTTCACTATCTATTGTGTGCATGTATGACTGATTTTGGACCAATCATTTTAGTTATTTTAAGAAAACAATTAATGTATATTAAATGCTAAAGATGTAATTAATATTCATTATATTTTCAACATGTAATATGCATTAATTACTTTCTTTAAATAACTAAAATGATTGGTCCATAATCAGTCATACATGCACACAATAGATAATGAAAACAAAATAACCTAACCATATATATATATATATATATATATATATATATATATATATATATATATATATATATATATATATATATATATATATATATATATAGGGTTAGGTTCATTTGAGACCATCTATATTTTGTGAGACCGTGAGACGTATTTTTTTATTTTTTTTATTTTTTTATTTTTTTTTTATATTTTTTTAGTTAATTCAAGTTCCGAAAATAATATTTAAAAAAAGAATTTTTTGATTTTTCCATTTATTTTGCATTTTAAAATTATTTTTAGAATATGTACAGTGTAATATTCTATTTATAATATTTCACGTATTTTTCAAAAAAAAAATAATTTTTTATTTATTTATTTTTAATTTTTTTAATTAATTCAAGTTCTGAAAATAATATTTAAAAAAAGAATTTTTAGATTTTTCCATTTATTTTGCATTTTAATATTATTTTTTAGAATATGTCAGTGTAACATTCTATTTAGAATATTTCACGTATTTTAAAAAAAACGGAATTTATTTTTTATTTATTTTTATTTTTTTTAATTAATTCAAGTTCCGAAAATAATATTTAAAAAAAGAATTTTTGGATTTTTCCATTTATTTTGCATTTTAAAATTATTTTTAGATTTGGTTTCACGGTCTCACAAAATTAGAATGGTCTCAAATGAACCTGAACCTATATATATATATATATATATATATATATATATATATATATATAGAGAGAGAGAGAGAGAGAGAGGTAGGTTCAAATGTTTCTCACATCTATTGTGTGTTAGAATGCACCAATATGAATTTAGTTTTAATTATATGTATATTAAATGCTATCCATACTTACAACTCATTTTTATGGAAACCAATTAAATTCATAATTAATATCAACAATAATATTCTTTCAGAATGAATTCATATCTAGAAAAATGAGAGTGTATTCAGCAGAATGAGAGTGTATTCTACTAGAATACACTCTCGTTCTTCGTATTCCATTCAACTTTAGTGTATTTTAAGTGAGTGAGTCCTGAAACAAAATACGAACTCATATATAAAAACCTAGATGCAAATTCATTCTGAAAGAATGTTATTGCTAACATTAATGACAGATTTAATTAGTTTCAATAAAAAGAGAATTATAATTATGGATATCATTTAATATACATATAATTATGGAAATCATTTAATTTCTATATTTATTTAACTAAATAATTATTTCATTTACTAAAATTTTATTGGTGCATTTTAGCACATAATAAATGTAATAAACAAAATAACCTAGCCTTATATATATATATATATATATATATATATATATATATATATATATATATATATATATATATAATAATAATAATAATAATAATAATAAAAGAATCCTTATGCCACGTGTCTTCTTTTACAATTTATTTTCCAACTGAAATTCCTCTTTTACCCTTCTTCCTTTCGTGTCACCGATCCTTAAAATCTTGCTAATCCCCTACCTTTCTTCGTTATTTGTTTTTCAACCCTAATCCTCTTTTTGCTATCGCTGCGATTGCAAGTAACCCTAGGTGTCGTCACTGCTCTGCCACCGGGCATGCTCGAATACGATGAAGACGAGCTTAAAAGGAACGAAAACCTACATCAGAGCTTCTGAAATTTTATAGTGTTCGATGATTGTGATTTTGATAAGTTTCGTACCATTTTGCTCTCAGCATCGCCATCGTGTACCACTAACCACCCTTTTCGTCTCCTCCTTCTGATTTCTCTTTGTGTTTGTTGCAGGTTTCACGAAAAAAAAAGTTATCCGAGTGTTTATTTTCTTATTTTTCGAGCAGGAGCAATCAAGCAATTCATCTCGGGTTCTTACTCTTTCACCAATTCATGTTCTTTATTTGTTTTCGTATGTGTGTTTGTTTTCTTATTTTGGTTTGTGGCAAATATTCTGCTCATCTTCCTATTGATCTGAGGTTAGTTTCACTTATCACACTTTTTCTTCATCCTGTATACAACATAGTGTATTCCTGTTCATATTTTTTTGTTTTTTTTGGATATGTTAATTGTTGAGTTCTTTTACGTGGTTAACTTGGAATATTTGTTTCACCTACCACGTGCTCGATAAAATGCCTAAGAGAACCATCAATTAGACTTTAATGTTTAAAGCTTCAACCCTCTATTGCTTTCTTATTTGCAGTATGAATTGGAATTGAAATGTATTTGGAATTTGAAACCAACCCAGACATTTGGAACATTGTTGCTCCAGGAGATTTTAGGTCAGTTCGATCTCTTTCGAATAGCTCCTCCCTCTTTCATTGCTTCTATGTTCATATGAAACGTTCCTTTAATTCTTTAATAAGTTGATTATCTAAGCTACTCGAATTCATGAAAATTTGAATGATAATAATGGGTTTTTGAATAAAAAGATTAAAAGTGTGCATGTCATTTCAAGATTCATAGAGATCCAGGTGGATACTATACGGATTTAAGAAAGAAATTCTACCTTTCAATACATTTTTGTAACTTTAAGGGTAATGACCGAATAAAACATAAATGTTTAGAGATTTCAGATAAATTTTGACTTTAAATCTTAAGCGTTTGACATGAAAAGTCAAACTTTATGCTTTATGCATTTATGTATCTTATTTTTCCAATATAGTAGGAAACAACCATTACTTTTATTTACCATTTTGTTTATTTTTTATGTATAATTTATTTAGGAACATAAACATATTTTTTTGGTGGTGACCATTGATTTGATGCAAAGTCATGGTTTATATCAAGATTGGTTGCAATGGGATGTCTTACAAGAAACAAGAACACTGATTCCAATAGGAAAGTTATGATAGAAATGTGTTTTAAGAGAATAATAAAGCATCACATGCATTGTTGTTATAAGAAATAAAAATACAGTTATCCCTTCTAACAGGTTGTCATATGTCTTTGTGGTTGCATATTTCTTGATTTTTTAAACATGTATAACCTTGTCATTTATGCTCTGATAGATATATTCCAATGTCCGAAGGTCTTTTTGTTGGTGTAGATTTTTTTTCATTGATGAAGATCTAGCCTGTAGGTATGTTTGTCAACTTTTTTTTCTTTGTTAGTAGATAATTTTGACAACATAAATAAATGTGTTGTATAATGTCAAATGTCAAGATGTGAAGTATGGGATGAATATATAAATCTTGGTATTAGGGGTTAATTTTTCGTATTTCATTATCTTCAAATCTTAAGATTTATAACTAATTATATGTTTCTAATGACATGGAAATGGATTTTTTTTTCCACAAAGGGTTGTTCTTTATGACTTATGTATTAGGGAGGGTGGACGAATGAGAGTTAGTGGCTTAAAGCACTAATATCTCATTGGATTTAGAAATTGGTTGGATGCATCTCTTTATCTACTTCATATAGAGAACATTGGTTGGATGTTTAAAGCTACTTTTCATATTTATAGGTGTATGTTTCAAAAACTTAAAAAATATTAATTGAAAATTTTCAATTTTTACGTTTGTTGACAATCGTTGCTAAACGGTTTCTGTTTTCCATGTGAATAAAATTGTTCGTGTTAAGTATGTAATTTAAGTTGTTTGTGCTTTGACTTAAATGTCTCCAATGTTGATACTCCATTTAATTACTGCTATAGTTCTTTGCCCCACTATAAAAAATGTGGTTGTAATGAATTGGACTTGTTGATTTGATATTAATTTGTTTTGTTAATTCATGTGACACAAGTGTGTGTTTATTGTGTTATAATTAGAAGAGAAAACTTATTGTTATTTACTCATGTAAAATATCCAATTATTTAGAAATCCATGTAAAATTTTCATTGCTCATTTAATGGTAATATAATCGTGCAAATCATTTATCATATAAATCAAATTTTATTGCTTATTAATAACTTAAATCCTTTTTAAATATTATACTCGTAGTTCCTACGAGTTGTAACCTAGTATATATATATATATATATATATATATATATATATATATATATATATATATATATATATATATATATATATAACTTAATTTGCAACTTTTAGGAAAAGAGAATGTTTCAAATGTGAATAAATAATGGCAATATATTTCAATATTTATTGATTTACTAGAAATTGCTTCATACTTGCTTTATGGGGACGTAGCGGTAATTTTCAATACAAAACTAGTAAGTTTTAATGTCCCTTTTACATGGGAATATAATCTATAAGTTTTTATTAGGTATTGACGATTTTTCTATTTTTTTTAAAACACCTGGACAATTCGTTGTAAAAAAAATTTACTTATGGACATTTTATGTAAATTACAGGGACAATTCAGTAATTTATCTTATAAAAATGATTAAACTTGCCAACATTCGTTTCAAAGGCATGGAATTGGATACTAACCTTCATTTGGAACTTGAACACATTAAAAACAAATTAACACATTAACAATGAATCAAACATTATCAAAAAATTAACAGTTAACAAGAGCATATTTGAGCAGTGAGTTTTATAATCGCTCAACTTAACAATTAACATGTTATGCTTAAATGAAAAACATCACTCAACCTAACTTACAAATGTTTAACATATCTTTAACAGTTAATAGGTTATGCATATGTGCTTAACAATTAACTTGTTAAACAGGGAGGATAACTCAAATTACAAAACAACTTAATAGTTAATTAAACAAGGAGAAGTGGTCGGAGGAGCACTCAAATCACAAAATTAAACAAGCAGAAGCCGAGAATCAAACAAGTCGTTGCATGGTCCTTCCATTTAACCCTCCCTATAATCACTAATCAGTCAATTAAACAAGGAATGTGACTCAAATGTCACTGAGACAAAATATCAAACAGTTGGTGTGCACCTGTTGTGACGGATTCAGTTACAATACAAACATTGATTCAATTACACTACCCTGTTACAATCCCTGAGACATTCATGAACACGGGTTCAATTAAAATTTGCGTCGCGGATTGAAGAACTAACTTGCATCACAGATTCAAGGGAGTTGTGACAATTTGCAATTTGAAGGGCGTCGCTGGAAAGGAACAGTGGAGCAGGTCACGATGGTGGAGCACGATGGTTGAGTCGACGATGGAGAAGTAGTGGAAGGAAAATAACGATGCAGGAATGATGTTGAGCACGATTGAAGAACTAACCGACGATGGAGCAACAATGGAAGGATAATGTAACATTCATAAAAATTATGCCAAATTTAAACTTTTTAAAACATTTCAAAACCAATGATTATTACAAAACTTGTTTTCAAAATAGTATAATGTCAGAGTATCCTAGAATCAAAACATGAAAACATAAGGAGGTGTACGATCACACCTTCGCCTTCCCGCGATCATCAGAAGTACCTGAAACAATAATCGATAAATGTAAGCTCGAAGGCTTAGTGAGTTACCCCCAAAATACCAATGCCATAAACATATCAATAACACATAAGCAAAAACCATGCATAATGAGCCTTCAGTCTGACTGGACCACCTCGCAGGTCTTCAGCCTATCTGGACCGCTCTCCGAGCCTTCGACATGTTTGGACCGCCTCGCAGGGCCTACAGCCTATTCGGACCGCTCGTCGGGCTTGCGGCCTGACTGGACTGCCTCACAGGGCCTTCAGTCTATCCAGACCGCCTTGGGTATGTTGGCCTTCAGCACAAAGCAGGACCGCCTCAACCCAACCCCAATCAAACAATCATGTGCACATAAATATCATACGCTAGTATATATATAACAGCCAAACCGATCTAACAGATCACCAATCATAACAACATCCCATAACCAGGATACACATAACAACATCCCATAACCAGGATACAGACCTAATCGGTCACTAATATAACATCATACTTTATACCAGGATACCGACATAACCAAGTCACTAAGCATATCACCATCCTAACTACCAAGATGTAAATCAATAAGCATATCATGCAATAACCCGGATACAATTCCGAAAAGGACCGACATTTGTGCCTTAGACCCTATTGATATAGTGAGGAGAACTCACCTCACAAGTAGCTCGAAGTGATAAAGTCAAACTCCACCAAATGCAGCTCTGAGTCTAACACCTACATCCACCAATGATTCACTTCCATAAATTACTAAATTATCAAAATACCCCCAGAAGTCAAACTGGACAACCCTTGGTCAAAGTCAAAGTCAACGGTCAAAGTCAACAGTCCACGTTGACCCAACTCGTCGAGTGCACCTAGCAACTCGTCTGTGACATCCCCAAAATCTCGGCCAGAAAAGACCGGTTTCATTTATGCTTTTTAAAACATTTTCAAAGTAAATCCTTTTAATTTTAAAAGAGATGCGGAATTTGTTCCCAAAAACAAAACATGATAAAATAGATATTTATCAAAACATTTCATGAAGAAATATGATTTCATTTCATAATCAAAAGTCGGGATGTCATGTTCCGATACAGATCATAAAGCATAAACGGTAACATTACAAGTCATTCAACAAATATATACATATACAGACTTGTAAACAAAACAACTTGATGATTCGCCCATCTTAAGCTCTTGCGCCACTTCCTGTAATACAAATAAACTGAGTGGGTCAGGCTTGGGAGCCTGGTGAGCATATAGAGTTTTCAACCCACAATAATTATATTTAATTTCAACAATCCACAATAAAACCCGATTACCCATTCCCGTTATCCTCACTTTAAGTCCCTAAAATAATATCTATTATAAGAAACCTAATTCAGGATTTTCATCGAGACGGACATTACTGTAGAGGGGCTTCCTCAACAATAAGTGCACTAAAGGCAACCATGTGGGGGATAGAGTACACCGGTGAACACGTCGTTCACAACACCTACAGGTAATGAGCCTGCTAGTGTTCCACAGGACAGTCTAGAATAGTCTGTGGTCGTCATCCATACTCTGCTGAATGACTAGAATAACATCAATAACACCGAGGCCTCTCATCTGTTTATTTCACACCAATTATCTACCCATGTTCTACCCAACATATTAGTAGATAAAAATATACATTTTTAGACATTGTTTAAAAACCTGTATAGCATGCTTTAATCAATACATATTCCACATAACAGATGAGGCATACACACATATCACATATTTCATAGAGAATATATCAGATCTATGAGATAGAAGAGAGTGAATATACATTCACACATATAACAGCAAAATATATACACATAGTACGTATTTTATATAGAATACTTCATAATATTGCGTTGGAATGAAAACGACTACACACTCACATCCCGTATTTTTAAATACTTTTAACGATTACTTGTATAATATCGCGTATTGAAAGAGACTATACACTCACTTGATCGGAAGACGATCGGGCAGCACTACGGCTTGCAGAAGTAGTGTCTCTTCGTAGATCTGGAAGATCTTCACAAAAACCGGGCTCCTCGCGGGCAGAGCTTCGACTCGGGAATAACGCTCTTCGGGATCTTCGGGGCTTCGGATCTCGCCTCGGGGCTCGGGAATATTATCGGGGCTTCGGGATATAAACGACACGCAAATCGTGGAAAAACTAGAGAGAAAAGGATGGAATTTGTAAAAGAAAATCGCCTGCCTTCGCAAGCCTTTTATAGGGGCTGAACCCTCGCACGTACGCGGGGCGTACGCCTCGGATCGTAAGCACTTGCGTCATCGGAGGTACTCGAGTGCTGACTTTGTCATCCTTCGCTGTACGCTGGGCGTACATCAGTACGCGGGGCGTACTTCGGATAGGTCGGGTGACTCCTCTTCAGATAATATCGGAGGTTTAATTAAAAATAAATATTAAATATTTAATAAACTTCAATAATTTATATCTCCTTCATACAAACTCCGTTTTCGACGTTCTTTATATCTACGCGTAGGTGAGACTACGCTCTACAACTTCCGTTTAGACTCTGTCGGCTAATTTTGAATTTATTTTTATTAATTATTTTTAGGAGGCCGGGACAGAAAAACTTCGTTATAAATTCATAACTTCTTCGTCCGACGTCCGTTCTCGCCTATCTTTTCGTCGTTTCACTACTAACAACGAGATCTTCGACTCTCGTTTAGATTGTTTTGGCTAAAAACCGCTCGATCTCAAATCGAGTATTCGGGCTGCATACTGCCTAGTCGAAACTTCAGAAATCCATAACTTCCTCATACGAATTCAGATTTGGGCGTTCTATATATATTCGGAAACCTCGTTTCGGCCACTACAACTTTATGCAAAGATATCGGGCATATCTAATACTTTAATTTTGACGCTTATTTTATTCTTAATTCATTAAATTATAATAATTAAGAAAATAGACACATAAATCACATAATTCACAAATAATACATTTTTTATTATTTCAAATTGGGTTACAAAGGTTAACCTAGACTATTACATTGCTAAAAATGGCAAGCCCAAAAACACGGGCGTTACAATTCTCCCCACCTTAGAATGATTCTGTCCCCGGAATCACACACCAGCAATCAAATGCGGATAGCGACTCATCATGTCACTCTCCGTCTCCCAGGTGAGATTTGGCCCATTCGTGTGTTTCCGTCGGACAAGCCCTAACTCAACCATCTTACGTCGCAATTTCTTAGTCTTTCGGTCAACGATTGCCTCCGGTTCCTCAATCAACCTTTTGTTCTCATCGATCCTCAACTCTGAAAGTGGAATTATGTCGGGAACTTCTCCTGTGAACTTTCTCAAGTAACACACATGAAAAGTGTTATGAATTCCATTCAGTTCTTTTGGTAGTTCGAGCTTGTAAGCTTGGTTCCCAATTTTCTGAAGAACTTTAAACGGTCCAATAAACCTTGGACTTAACTTTCCCCTTTTACCAAATCTTATAAGTCCCTTCCATGGCGAGACTTTAAGCAAAACCGAATCTCCAACTTCAAAAGTCATCGGTCTTCGCTTTTTGTCAGCATAGCTCTTTTGACGGTCCTGAGCTGCTAACATTCTCTCCCTAATTATTTTCAACTTTTCAGCAGTTTGATGGACTATCTCCGCCCCCATAAACTGTTTTTCCCCAGCCTCAAGCCAACAAGACGGCGTACGACACTTCTGTCCATACAATGCTTGATAAGGTGCCATCTTTATGCTCGAGTGAAAACTATTATTATAGGAAAATTCTACCAAAGGTAAATGTTCATCCCAATTACCTAGGAATTCCAAGGTACACGCTCTCAACATATCTTCAAGTGTTTGTATCGTCCGTTCACTCTGACCATCAGTCTGCGGATGGTAAGCTGTACTTAAACACAACTTGGTACCCAATTCCTCTTGTAGACTTTTCCAAAACCTCGAGGTGAAACGGCTATCACGATCCGACACAATCGTTAGCGGAACACCATGAAGCCTCACAATTTCCTTCACGTAAGAATTTGCAAGCTTCTCCATAGACTATTTCTCATTGGCTGCTATGAAATGCGCACTCTTAGTGAATCGATCAACGACCACCCAAATCATGTCGTGACCACTTTTTGTTCTGGGTAGTTTAGTGACAAAATCCATAGCAATGTCTTCCCACTTACCCATAGGCACATGTAATGGTTCTAAACTCCCGTATGGTTTCTGATGTTGTGCCTTGACTCTTGCACAAGTCACACACTCGGCCAGATACTTCGCAATGTCGAGCTTCATTGTCGGCCACCAATAATAGGGTTTCAGGTCCCTATACATTTTTGTGCTACCGGGATGAATCGAGTACATGGTTTTGTGAGCTTCTTCCATCAGAAGATCTCTGACTCCTCCTGTCTTAGGTATCCAAATCCGATCTTGGAACACCTTCAGCCCGTGACTGTTTACACCGAACACCAACGTTTTGCCCAAACGTTCCTCCTTTCGGTCATTCTTCTCAGAAGCTTCGCTTTGAGCTTTCTTTATACTTTCCAAAATAGTCGAGACAACTTCGATTCTCAACGCTCTTGGCCTTCTCCTTTCAAGATTGACTTTCCGACTGAGAGCATCAACAACAACATTGGCTTTACCGAGGTGGTAAAGTATCTCACAGTCGTAGTCTTTAAGTAATTCCAGCCAGCGTCGTTGCCTCATATTCAATTCTTTCTGACCAAAGAGATATTGGAGACTCTTATGATCAGTGAAAAGTTTGCACTTTGTGCCATAGAGGTAATGCCTCCATATCTTCAGAGCGAAAACTACCGCTGCCAACTCCAAATCATGAGTCGGGTAGTTCCTTTCATGCTCCTTCAGCTGTCGAGACGCATATGCGATCACCTTATCCCTTTGGGTCAAAACGCAACCCAATCCAACTCCAGACGCATCGCTATAAACATCGAAGTCTTCAACTCCATCGGGTAGAGAAAGTATCGGTGGATCGCATAGTTTCTTCTTTAGTCTCTCGAATGCTTCTTTATGCTTATCACTCCAAGCATAAGTAGCTCCTTTGTGGGTCAAAGCTGTTAATGGACTAGCGATCGAAGAAAAGCCTTGGATAAACCTTCAGTAATATCCGGCTAATCCTAAAAAGCTTCGGTTCTCCGTGGGACTTTTTCGTTGTTCCCACTTCATTACGGCTTCAATCTTTGCTGGATCAACCATTATACCTTCTTGGTTGACCACGTGACCCAAGAATTGGACTTCACGAATCCAAAAATCACATTTGGAGAACTTCGCATACAGCTTCTCCTTCTTCAAGACTTCCAACACTTCTTGCAAGTATCTGCCATGCTCTTCTTGGCTTTTTGAATAAATCAGAATGTCATCTATGAACACTATCAAAAATTTATCTAGGAACGGATTACAAACTCTGTTCATTAAATCCATGAATGCTGCTGGAGCATTGGTTAGTCCAAACGACATAACCAAAAACTCGTAGTGTCCATATTGCGTTTTGAATGCAGTCTTCTCTATATCCTGCTCTCTTACTTTCAGCTGATGATATCCTGACCTCAGGTCGATCTTTGAAAAATAACTTGAACCTTGTAGTTGATCGAATAGGTCATCAATCCTCGGCAACAGATATCTATTCTTTATTGTTGCCTTATTCAGCTCTCGGTAATCAATGTACATCCTCATGCTTCCATCTTTCTTCTTTACGAATAACACCGGAGCTCCCCAGGGTGATGAACTAGGTCTAATGAAACCTTTGTCCAATAACTCCTGAAGTTGCATCATTAGCTCCTTCATCTCTGTCGGTGCTAATCGATAAGGTGCTTTTGCAATTGGCGTTGTTCCGGGCAACAAGTCGATACGAAATTCTACTTGCCGATCGGGTGGTAATCCAGGAAGATCTTCGGGAAATACTTTCGGATAATCACACACAACAGGAATATTTAGCATCACCTTCTTTTCCTTCTTAGCGTCGATCACGAATGCTAAGTATGATGTACACCCCTTGGTCAAACATTTTCTGACATTCATTAGAGAAATGATTCCAGAATTTACTCTGCGTTTATCTCCATACACCATAAACGATTCCTTCCCAGGCGGGTTCACTTTCACTATTTTCTTCTTGCATAAAATTTCGGCATCATTGGCGCTAAGCCAATCCATTCCCAAAACGATGTCGAAACCGTTAAGTTCAATAGGCAATAATTCCTCGTGGAACTTATTCCCATTCAGATCAATTAAGATGTTTTTCATTCGATGGCTAACAGGTACAAACTTGCCACTAGCAACTTCGACTAATAAGGCATTATCTAGTCTATCAACAGGTAAAGCTAGTTTTCTACCAAATTCATGCGATATAAAGGAGTAGTTGGCTCCAGAATCAAATAAAATTTGGGCAGACAATTTGTTAACGAGAAAGGTACCTGAAGCGACATCAGCTTCATCTTTAGCAGCTTCCAGTGTCATCTGGAATGCTCTCGCCTTTGGCTTTGGCGGAATGTTGGGTCTTGTTGCTTCCTTCTTTTTCGGACAATCCCTTGAGATGTGCCCCTCCTCACCACAACCATAACAAACATTCTTGGTGAAGGTGCAGTCGTTGGCATAATGCCCTGGCTTTCCACATTTGAAGCATGTGGTTTCCCTGCCACACTTCCCATGATGATTCTTCTTGCACTTGTCGCACCATTTCGCCTTTACCTTTCCTCCACTTCCCTTCGAACTAGACTTCGAGAATTTAATTTTCTTGCTGGACCCTGAAAATCCATCGATTTTCCTCTTCTCACCAACCTCTGACCTTTCCAGACCTTTTTCCTTGATCTGGGTCTCAACATTTCTAGCAGCCCAGATGGCGGCTTTCAATGTGGTTGCTTGCTTAACCATTGGACCATAGTCCGCTGGTAGTCCAAGGGCAAACTTGTTGACCTTAGAGAGTTCTGTAGGCACCAAATATGGGATAAACTTCATCTTTTCTGTGAAACTTGCAGTGTATTCAGTAACGCTCAATTTCCCTTTCTTCAAATTCTGAAACTCATTACTGATTTTCAGAAGGTCCTGCTCGGAGCAGTATTGCAGTTTTAGTTGTTCCACAAAGTCTTCCCAAGACATTTTTCTTGCTTCTCCCTTGGGCATAGAGTCAGCTAACAGCTTCCACCAACTCAACACGCCAGATTTTAGCAGAGGGATCGCAAGAGCGGTCTTCTGCCTGTTGTTGCATTCGCAACTTTCAAACATAGTCTCCATTTCGGAGACCCAGTCCATAACTTGCACCGGCTTCGGACTTCCGGATAGACATGGTGGTTTGGACGCCATGAAATCCTTGTACTTACACCCACGCCCATCATTTCCTCCATCCTGGTTATTGCGCCTAACCACAGGTGGGTTGTCTTGACCAATGATCCCACTAAAGTTTTCTCCTTCAGACTGCCCTCCATTCTCCTCGGGCTCTTCCACTTGAATTGACGGTTCTTCACGATTCTGCCTAAGCAGGCGTCTTGTTTCTTCCATCTGACGATCCAACATCGTTTGAATCATCATTTGTACACCAGCCATTGTTATCGGCTCAGGTGCAGCTGCTACGACATGTATTTGTTGAATTACAGGCGGTTGATTCCTGTTTTCATCAGCATTTCCAACTCCGCTTCTTTTTCTCACCATTTTTGATCTATACACCGAATAATGTGAAATTAGATCTTCTTTCACGATAAGATTTCAATTCATCCTTATTACTCCAAACGATTACATGCTAGTTCTAATATCGTATACATACGCTTAGAATCCTAAACACATAAACCTTTAGATCCGGTTGGCAACAAACCGTAGATCCGAACAATTAATATCATGTATGGCAACATATAACATTTAGCACATAAAAGCATTTTAGGCTACTCTCCTAAAATAAACTAGTGCTCGTGTCTAAAATTTATCAGACACACATCTTACAATCTCCACTTAGCATCTTAAGTTTAAGTCTAGAAATCCTACAAATTCCTAGTTCGCTTAAACTAATGCTCTGATACCAACTGTGACATCCCCAAAATCTCGGCCAGAAAAGACCGGTTTCATTTATGCTTTTTAAAACATTTTCAAAGTAAATCCTTTTAATTTTAAAAGAGATGCGGAATTTGTTCCCAAAAACAAAACATGATAAAATAGATATTTATCAAAACATTTCATGAAGAAATATGATTTCATTTCATAATCAAAAGTCAGGATGTCATGTTCCGATACATATCATAAAGCATAAACGGTAACATTACAAGTCATTCAACAAATATATACATATACAGACTTGTAAACAAAACAACTTGATGATTCGCCCATCTTAAGCTCTTGCGCCACTTCCTGTAATACAAATAAACTGAGTGGGTCAGGCTTGGGAACCTGGTGAGCATATAAGGTTTTCAACCCACAATAATTATATTTAATTTCAACAATCCACAATAAAACCCGATTACCCATTCCCGTTATCCTCACTTTACGTCCCTAAAATAACATCTATTATAAGGAACCTAATTCATGATTTTCATCGGGACGGACATTACTGTAGAGGGGCTTCCTCAACAATAAGTGCCCTAAAGGCAACCATGTGGGGGATAGAGTACACCGGTGAACACGTCGTTCACAACACCTACAGGTAATGAGCCTGCTAGTGTTCCACAGGACAGTCTAGAATAGTCTGTGGTCGTCATCCATACTCTGCTGAATGACTAGAATAACATCAATAACACCGAGGCCTCTCATCTGTTTATTTCACACCAATTATCTACCCATGTTCTACCCAACATATTAGTAGATAAAAATATACATTTTTAGACATTGTTTAAAAACCTGTATAGCATGCTTTAATCAATACATATTCCACATAACAGATGAAGCATACACACATATCACATATTTCATAGAGAATATATCAGATCTATGAGATAGAAGAGAGTGAATATACATTCACACATATAACAGCAAAATATATACACATAGTACGTATTTTATATAGAATACTTCATAATATTGCGTTGGAATGAAAACGACTACACACTCACATCCCGTATTTTTAAATACTTTTAACGATTACTTGTATAATATCGCGTATTGAAAGAGACTATACACTCACTTGATCGGAAGACGATCGGGCAGCACTACGGCTTACAGAAGTAGTGTCTCTTCGTAGATCTGGAAGATCTTCACAAAAACCGGGCTCCTCGCGGGCAAAGCTTCGGCTCGGGAATAACGCTCTTCGGGATCTTCGGGGCTTCGGATCTCGCCTCGGGGCTCGGGAATATTACCGGGGCTTCGGGATATAAACGGCACGCAAATCGAGGAAAAACTAGAGAGAAAAGGATGGAATTTGTAAAAGAAAATCGGCTGCCTTCGCAAGCCTTTTATAGGGGCTGAACCCTCGCACGTACGCGGGGCGTACGCCTCGGATCGTAAGAACTTGCGTCATCGGAGGTACTTGAGTGCTGACTTCTTCATCCTTCGTTGTACGCTAGGCGTACATCAGTACGCGAGGCGTACTTCGGATAGGTCGGGTGACTCCTCTTCGGATAATATCGGAGGTTTAATTAAAAATAAATATTAAATATTTAATAAAGTTCAAAAATTTATATCTCCTTCATACGAACTCCGTTTTCGACGTTCTTTATATCTACGCATAGGTGAGACTACGCTCTACAACTTCCGTTTAGACTCTGTCGGCTAATTTTGAATTTATTTTTATTAATTATTTTTAGGAGGCCGGGACAGAAAAACTTCGTTATAAATTCATAACTTCTTCGTCCGACGTCTGTTCTCGCCTATCTTTTCGTCGTTTCACTACTAACAACGAGATCTCCGACTCTCGTTTAGATTGTTTTGGCTAAAAACCGCTCGATCTCAAATCGAGTATTCGGGCTGCATACTGCCCAGTCGAAACTTCAGAAATCCATAACATCCTCATACGAAATCAGATTTGGGCGTTCTATATATATTCGGAAACCTCGTTTCGGCCACTACAACTTTATGCAAAGATATCGGGCATATCTAATACTTTAATTTTGACGCTTATTTTATTCTTAATTCATTAAATTATAATAATTAAGAAAATAGACACATAAATCACATAATTCACAAATAATACATTTTTTATTATTTCAAATTGGGTTACAAAGGTTAACCTAGACTATTACATTGCTAAAAATGGCAAGCCCAGAAACACGGGCGTTACATCGTCAAGTTCCTTAAGAACTCAGAAATCACCAAAACCCTAATTGACTCGCCGAGTTTCTAACCAACTTGTCGAGTCCATGTGTGTGTCCAGATGTCGGGGAAAACCCTAACTGACTCGTCAAGTCCTCTTATTGACTCATCGAGTTCATACAGAATCAAATACGGGCAATCTTCATCCGACTCGTCGAGTTCATGCCTTCCATTTCTTATCCAGACATTTTTAAGCCACCCCAAAGATCTATATCGTAGATCCAACATCCCAAGGCACAGATTCCACGTAAAGTTGCAAACTTTACGTGTATGCAAGGTCTTAAAGGTATAGAACACCAAAACCAAGTATGGAATGAGGTTTAGGGCACGGTGAGGGGTTCATACGAGATAAAGTTGATAGCTTTATGAGTTTCAGACCTGGAGGAATCCAGATCTGAATTTGAAACTTCAGATCATGGCTAATACCCGAAATGGCTCACATATATGCTAAAAATGGCCCTAAACTTAAGCATGGAGAGATCTAGGTAGGGAGAAGTCAAGGTAACGGCTTGTTACCTTCCAAATGATGCCAAGATGAGATAGAGTCAGATTCACAATCTCTTCATTTCTCCAAGCTCCTTAAGCTCCAAACCTTCTTCACAAAATGCACCAAATCACTCTTTAAATCTCACAAACACTCAAGAACAAGATCTAGACTAATTAGGGTTTCTTATAGCTGTCAAGAGGTGGTAAGGGACTGGAGGTAAGGACTTAAGGTCCTTTAAATAGGGTGCAAACCTTAAAAATTAGGGTTTCATCTTCCAACTCCTACTCGTCGAGTCCGGGTCCTCTACACGACGAGTTAGGGGCAACCAACTTGTCGAGTAAGTCCAAAAACAGGTACAAAATGCTTTAAAACCTATACCTGGGAGTTGAGATGTTACAGATAATGGGAAACGAATGGAAGAATAAAAATTTGAGATCGTGTCATTACATTTGATTCAAGGGTGTCATCACGTTTTCAAAGCTGATACCTTCAATTCGACCTCATCTTTCTTCGATGGCGAATGGCAAACGACCACATGAGAAAAGTCGATGGCTAATGGCTAAGGACAGCAGGGGCAGAGGAGTCGGAGTCGAGCAGGGCAGGAGTCAGACCATCAATAAAAATGGGGAAGAACGTAAGACAAAGGACATATATGGAAGAGTAAGAGTTTGAGCATCCCACATCGACGCTGGGAACATTCTATCAAAGAAAAGATACTCTATAAAAGGGAATCCTGCATATGAAAACAAATGCAGTTATGTTTTTGGCAAGCTGGCTCCTTTGAGCCGATGGATCTTTAGAGTCAAACCGATTAGGTCCGAGTTGGACCTATTATGTCAGATTTGGTCCGAGTAGGGCCGGTTTGACCGATATTGACCAAGGCCACCTAGCCTAACCCTCTAACACCTATTTGTAGGCAGTTGGAGGCCACTAAGCATCTAGGCGCCGATTAATCACCCGCCTAGACCGATTTTTGCAACCATGATATATATATATATATATATATATATATATATATATATATATATATATATATATATATATATATTGAACTTTACTTGAAATTTAAGAGGTACATGTTTGATAAATTAATGTACAAATTTGTTATGCACAAACCACACATCTTTTCATTAACAAAAACTAATTATGGTAAAGAATAATCAACGAAAATATTTAAGAAAGGAACATCAATTAATTTTTGTTTTTTTTTTAATGTAGGCATGATGTTTGTCCAAAGGTTGGACATGAATTTTTTCTCACATATGAGCTAGAAAATTTTTATTCACTAAAATAGTCAAATAACATTTTCTGGAAAAAAATCATTTGCCAAAATAATAATAATTGTCGCTGCCGCATTGGGCGAGTGCGCGCGCGCACACACACACACACACACATATATATATATATATATATATATATATATATATATATATATATATATGTGTGTGTGTGTGTGTGTGTGTGTGTATGATGATGATGATGATGTTAAATATAACTAATATGATAAAATAGGTATTTATTAGAAGGTTTGTTATTTAATACTTATATTATAATGTTTATATTAAATCGTATAATTTTGATTGTTTTTATCAATAGGTTGCATATAATGTTTTTTTGCATAAATTTTGATTTAAGATTATTTTTCAAGTATTTTTAAACTCAATTAATTTAATAACTACTTAATTTTTTATTTATTCAATTTCTTCAACCATATTCATTATAAACCCCTACAACTATTCATTTTATGATATTTAAATTTTATGATATTTAATTGATTGGTTAATTAAAATGTTTTTACTAAATAACTCCTATAGTTTTTCAATTTGTGTTAATTAATTCATTAGTTAATCAAAATATATGAATATAGAATAATTAAATCGCTTTTTTTTTATTACATACAAACACTCTTTCTTAAAGGATATCATGATTATAGTACAGTATAATCGAGAAAAGAAATTCACATGTTAGAAAAATGAGCATATCATAATTTTTGTATCGGTGGTGACTATCATAAACTAAAAAAATATCAAGACATTAATGAAGTTTTATCTCTACACAAAAGTTATTAATATATTTAGAATATTATGAAAAGTAGCTAAAATGATGTATAAAACAAAAATATATCACAATTATGCATCAAAAAAAGTTATAAAAAATTAATTGAAAATGTATCATCCTTTTCTTTTGGCTCAAAGTATACAATCGTAAATTTTTTTGTGAAATTTAAAGGAAAAGGAATTGGAAATAATAAAGAAAAATACAACATTATGTATTGATATTAGCAGTGGAAAGTTAGATACAAATAAAATACACACTTACAATTACAATATGCTCAATCACTTGTCGTTATCTTTTACTTTGTAATTACCTCTAGGTTTGCCTTATTTTATATTTCATGGACTTTAAATAAAATAAAAAACATAAAGAGAAAACAATCTAGTGTTAGTAACTTAACATGAAAATAATGATCTTATATAGACATAATATTTTGATTAACTAATGAATCAATTATTATAAGTTGAAAAGTTGTAGAAGTTATGTAGTAAAAATATTTTAATCAACCAATCCATTAAATGTCATAAGATGAAAAGTTATGGAGTTTCAAATGAATATGACTCATGATAGATAATTTATTTTGAATCATATTGATTTGAATGGTTTCTTTATAAGATTTATAAAGATCTTAATACTACTTATGGATTTCAAGTTGTAATAAGTTTTAAACTATAATATAAATCATTTTAAATTTTTGGACTGATTTACTGTTAATGAAAGATTATTTATTTTTTGGCTTATTCAGGAGATATAATTTTAAATAAAGTTTTTTTTAAAGAAAATATCATCTTAAAGTTTTGTTTAGACGGTCCATGTGGTTTGAGACAATTTGAGCGTTTGGTCTGTATTGGAATGTCACTATGATTTGGTTTGATTATGTCTTATTGGTCAAATTGAAACGACAATTATATCCTTTCTTAGTTTTTTACCATTTTATTGTTATATATTAAAAATGTTAATAAAATAAGCGGGTCCCCCTTTTCATGTCATATACAGACTTGTCCACTACCTATTGGATCCTCTATTTCTCTTCTCTAACTAGAGATCAAGAAGAATACGAACTCTAAACCACAACACCGTCATCCTTAGGCCTTCATCGTCAGTGGAAACCAACATCACCAGATCATCGATCCCCCCCCCCCCCCCCCCCCAAAAAAAAAAAAAAAAAAAAACACTAGACCTTCGTTTTCCCTGTCAACATCTAGATGCAGAAACGAAGACATTGTGAATTATGTATTCCTTTCCTTGTTCTCCTTGGGTGCAATGACCATTTCTAAAGCTACCATTGTGAAATCGGTATCTCCTTCCTCGTTATCCTTAAAGAAAAGGAGGTGTTTTTATTTATTTCACAAGCCCAAAATCCATCACCGTCGATAGATTAGATTGCATAGGTGAGGGATTTCATGATTTTATACCAATGGTGCTATTTTATGACATATGATTTCCAATGGGTGTTATGGGAAAGCAGATGACCCACATATCTACACCTCATTTGTAGAAACTGCAACATATCCTTGTTGCATGCACTCTTCCAATTTAGGTTGCAACTGAATTCATCTTCTTGGTGAATGAATTAGAGTCTGTGTGTGGTTCTTGTTGGGGAAAGGCAAGTATAAAGCTTCTTACGAGGGGAAGGATAAAGGAAAAGCTAATGTCATAGGTATCATTATGTTTTATTATATATAATTGTTTTGTGCTTCACAATTCAAAGAAGAATATGTCTTGAATTGATTTATTTTTTATAATTGACTCGGTTTACCTTTATATAATAATGCATCTAGTAAGATGAAAGAGAGCATAATGGTTGTCTTGTCAGAGAAGACGAAAGGCGTAATGGTATTTCGTTGAAGGAGAAGAACTTGAAGAAAAAAGTGAATGGTGGTTAGGATAGGGAGGTGGGAAATCACATGCTCCTTAAGGTTTATTCTATATTCTAGATTTGGTTCAAGGGTAAATTGGTCTTCTAAAAAAATAACAGCTGAAAAATTAGTTTTAATGTCTGAATGACCAGTTATGCAAGGTTTCGAAACCATAAGGACCAACGACATGGCGTTTTCAATAGTTGTCCTTAAAGTGAGACTTTTTGGAAACTATAGGGATCAATTTTGAAAACTTGTCTATATTTTATCAATCTTTTTAGATAAAAATGACATGAATAATAATAAAAAGATAATAAACATACAAAGAAGGGGAAAATTATATTTTCAATTGTGACAGGGACCAAAGATGAAACAAAACCAAACCATTTAGATGGTATGAGTTAAAAAACTGCAAGGGAGCAAACCCACAAACTACCCCAAATGATAATGTCCATTCTTGTAATTATAAGATATCAAGTAAATTAAATGTTTGGTCCTTAAAGATTAGTATTTATAAGACCTTTGGTCCAACTGTCTCATCTGTTGTAAGTTTGATCCGTATTTCAAACCAAATTAACACCTTTAGCCCCCCTCTCTCACACAATTTCCTCGCCATCGTCAAGATTCCTTGCACACGAGGGAATTTTAGTTATTTATTCACTCATTAGTACCAAATTTCATATTTTCTATATCACTCTGCCTTTCTCTCATGTACACACAAGATTTCTTGCTCTCAAATATGATTTTATTTAGATTTAGGGTAACAACCTTACAAATTTTGTGATTTTGCTTTTAATTGGAACATACGGTTAGTGTGATTGAAAACAATTAAAGTTATAATATGCTTAATCAAGGTGAGTGGTTTGTTCATATTTTTTTAGAATAAACAATTATTATGTTTATTACTCTCCACCATATGGTTCTCCAAAAGAGATTAATTCCAATCATACCCACCCTTATGATTCCTTGTTCTTGTTCTTATAAATAGTAGTTGAGCCTATAAGTTTATCAATATATTTAAATGACTTGATTGAAGCACATGACAATATGAGAGTTTAGGGCATACGACTATTCTGTTTACTTTGAAATGTTTTGATTTTACATAGAAATTTATCAATATATTTAAATGACCATGATAATATGGAAGTTTTATAGCTCCATATTACAATCATAAGTAAGTATTATGATAGATTGTTTTGTAAAATTTCTCAAATTACTTGCGATCTGAGAAGGTGAGACTTTTGTCATCAGAGAGGATCTAGTGAAATAAGTTTACATATCACTATATTACCGCAATAATAATTGTTTATTTTCAAACATATATGAACAAACACATGAAATTTGTTTTTTTATAAGTGGAAAGCCATTATTTTGATTTAAGATACTAAAATGTTAAAGAATGTTTTCTTTTCGACCAGGTGTTTGTATGGTTAGTGAAACACATCATGTTATTGCATATATTGAGAATTCTCTTAAAATTTTGTATATGAGCCTATTTTAGTAGAAAAATAAATTAAAATTACATTTTTTATATATAATGAAAGATATTTTTTGAGAACTAAATTGGCAATTATTTTTAGCTTTGTCGAGTTTTTCAAAGATAATCTTGGAATTGGTGAAGGTGCAACAATTCCTCGTCGATGGAAATTTCACTTCCACTGATGCGAGCCTCTTTTCCTTTTAAATATCTTATGAAGCATATAATGGTTATGTTTTCTAGTGCAACTTATAGGCGTGTTCTTTGTTGACACCTTTCATTTAAGAGGAAAATTTATATATGTAGAACGTCTCGTCGAACATTTGTTATGATATTTCTGCCGGTATGTATATTGCTCATTCCTTTTTTTATGGTGAAAATTTTCTAATTTTTAAAACTAATATAGTATTTTGAGCATTTTTTTCTTTTTATAGTAAGTTTCATTCTTTGGTTTGTTTCATTCTAGAGTAATGAAATTTATTTGATTTACCAAATGAATATTATTTAAAACCTGCAAATATTCTTTCAAAATTGCAAAGACTTTAGAACGAAGAAGATTAATATTATTTCAGAATAAGGAAGGACAATATTCTTTGGGTTTTCATACAAAATTCTTTAGTTATGACCATGTGGTATGCATTATGTAAGAATCACTAAAGTTTGTAAGGGTATTTTACCATAGGGTTTGATAATGTGTATTTTTTTTAGGTAGAACCATTATTAATCAAGGAATCAAGGAACCAATCTAAGGCTATTGGATGTGGGCAACATGTTATTACATGTTATCACACCAAAAATGTCCACCTCATCATCCGAGTCATACTTTTGGTGTTATAACATCCAATATAAAAATGGACAACACCAATAACATGTGATACCACCTACCATTTTATATTTATTTATTTATTTTGATGTTTTTAATTTCTATTGTTCTAATCTGTTTTATTTTTTAATTTATGTCATAATATTGTTGAAAAAACATACAAATTAATAAAACATAATTAAATTAAATACTTAATTAAACATACCATTTTAAAAATAAAAATCACATTACAAAGGAAAAAAACATTGACCTAAAACATATGATATTCCTAATAAATTTAAAAACATAAAACCAATATACTATTTTTCGCCTAAATATTTCCGCTCGATCTTCGCCTTCATTTTTCGGAGCACTTCCGCCCGTCTCGGTGGCATGTTCTCCTCTCTAGTTTGAAGAATTGTCAAATCCTTCGTAATGCGATCTTCCTCGGCTTCACGACAAAGGAACTCCAAATGCTCACGTTCCAAGTCATATCTTTTAAGCGCGATTTCGTTGTGCGCGTCAAATTTTTGTTTCATTTCCGCTTGCTCTCGAAGTCTACTTTCGCTTTCCTCCGTATGTCGTTGAGCCCTCCTCGCTTTCTCGCGACCTATCGGTCGACGAGGTGGGAAGATCTCTTTGATGTTGTTGAAGTCGTCCAGTATCTCATCCGCGTCTGCATTGCGGTCGATGTTTGTGCATGCGTCCAAAACGTCGACCGAACCTGAGCCGCGAGATCTTTTGGATTATTGTTCTGTAAATGTGTCCGTTTTATTCGATTTTGGGTCTTCCTTGACAATCTCCCAGATTTTTTCATGCTCGAAAACGTTACCCGCTTCGACATGAAAAAAAGACGAAAAATCATGGGCAACAGTATATTCGTTTTTATTTCAATAAAAAAAACATGACCTAAAAAAAATTCAAACGAAAAAAGAGGTAAGTTTTTTTGATAAAGAAGTTGGTTTTTTGATATAATCTAGTATATGTGCGTCCAATATACAAGTGTATATCTATTCCTTGGTCGTTGATCATTATGATTTGCGACGCTCACGATTGGTTCCTTGTTAATAATGGTTTTTTTGTTGAACCTCTCTCTCTTTCTCTCTCTCTCTCTCTCTCTCTCTTTATATATATATATATATATATATATATATATATATATATATATATATATATATATATATATAGGTTCAAAAGTTTATTATCTATTGTGTGATGTATGATTGATTTTGGACCAATCATTTTAACTATTTTAAGAAGATAATTAATGCATATTAAATTCTGAATATTTAATTAATACTCAATATATCTTCAACATGTAATATGCATTAATTACTTTCTTAAATTAACTAAAATGATTGGTCCACAATCAATCTTACATGCATACAATAGATAGTTAGAACACAATAACCATATATATATATATATATATATATATATATATATATATATATATATATATATATATATATATATATATATATATATATATATATATGGGTGAGATCGGTTGAGAACTCATAGTTTTCCGAGAACCCAAGAACTAAAAGTGGAGCGTTGGATCAAAAGTAATTTGTTAAGGATATGATCGTCATCTTACCAGTCTCATTTAATATTTAATTTTTTTTGTTATTGGAAAGATTAATTAAAGTTCTAAAAAATAACATAATAAATCAAATTTTGGATTTTTTTTTTAAAAAAAAATTCGTTTTTTTTTTAAATTTCGTTTTTTTAATTTTTTTAGAAAACATGATTTTTTTTTTAAATTGATTTGTTAAAAAAATGATTTTTTTAAAAACTGCAATTTTATTTTTAAAAACTGTATTTTTTTCAAAAAAAAACCCTACAATTTTTCCAAAAAAAAAAACTGCAATTTAAAAAAAAAATGAATTATTTTTAAGAAAAAACTGCATTTTTTTAAAGAAAAAACTGCATTTTTTTAAAAAAGTAAATTTTTAAAAATCAGTATATTTAAAAAAACTAGAATATTTAAAAACCAAACTTTAATTTTTTTGAACAAAAAAATCAACGTTTTAGGTGTATATATACATTTTTTTTCAAATGCATATATGGATATTTTTTATACTATAATATTTGTAAGTAAATCATAAAAAATCTCATTTTTATTAATAAATCTATAAACATAATAGTACACGTATTTTATTCGATACAAAATAAAGTATATAAAAAAAACTATAATGATTCATAATGTTATCATTTCTTCATATCAAGATTTCCATATTTTTTTTCAATTTATCACTTTTCACCTCTTCAGCATTTTCCACAAATTCTTCAAAATCTACAAGAAAATTAAAAAAAATGATTAATGCAAGAATACTCACAAAAATGTACATGTATATATCATGTAAGATTCACATGAGATTATAGCATGTAAGATTCACATGTGATTATATAATGTGATATTCACATGTAATTATATATTTTAAGATTCAAATGTGAAATTCACAAGATTTAATTAACGAAGAACACTCACACAAAATGCATGTGTGCATATAGACATAATTCATATGTGATTCACTTGTGAATTATATATAATTCATATGTGATTCACTTGTAATTTACATGTGAATCACATGTAATTCATATATAATTACATGTGATTCATATGTGAATTACATGTAATTCATATGTGAATCACATGTAATTCATATGTGTTTCACTCGTGATTTACATGTGAATCACATGTGATTCTTATGTGAATTACATGTGATTTATTTACATGTGAATCATGTGTAATTCATATGTGAATTACATGTTATTTACATATGAATCACATGTAATTCATATGTGTTTCACTCGTGATTTACATGTGAATCACATGTAATTTATATGTGAATCACATGTAATTCATGTGTTTCACTTGTGATTTACATGTGAATCACATGTAATTCATATGTGAATTACATGTAAATCACATGTAATTCATATGTGTTCCACTCATGATTTACATGTGAATCACATGTGATTCATATGTGAATTACATGTGATTTACATGTGAATCACATGTAATTCATATGTGAATTACATGTTATTTACATGTGAATCACATGTAATTCATGTGTTTTACTCGTGACTTACATGTGATTCACATGTGATTTACATATAAACTAAATTTGAGTACTTTTAAGGATGATCAAATAAGTAACTTACTGTGCTCGCAGGGAAACAGGATGATAGTTTCAACAAAGCACTCAAACACATAACTCTGGTAGTAAGATCCTATGTGTGGTATTTAATTGCACGTTCAACAACATCATTTTCAGTTACCTGTTCATAAAAACTCAAAAATTATCAAATATATCATATGCACAATATGTCTTGTAACACCGTAAAAATTAAAACAATTTTTCGCATTTTCAAAACACATTTTCCAAACACATTTATTAATAAAATGTCATTGTATCATATCCTTGTTTCACAAAACATCCCCCAAGATCGAAATACATAAAATCCCATGTGTGTGTGTGTACGAATCATGCCGACGCCTTCCCACGGTCATCACTGGTACCTGAAACACATAACACATAACACTGTAAGCATAAAGCTTAGTGAGTTCCCCAAAATACCACTCTAACATATATTAGCCACTCGAGGCTATAACTCTGTTGACCCTCTGGTCAATGTGTCTCAGTGGGACCCTCCAACCCCATCTCTCTGTGGGCCCTCTGGCCCTAACTCTATGGACCAAAGGTCCTAACTCTATGGACCCACTGGTCCTACTCTGTAAACTCTGAATCATGCATATCACGTATCACAATAAATCACAACACATATATAACATGCAAATACACTAGCACACAACTCTAAATTACACTGTCACATGACTCTCTTACCACACTAGGTAAAGTATAGTGAGAAGATTCACCTCTGGTATCTCGGTAAATCTCTGTCTCGGTAAACGTTGGCCTAGCCTCCGCCTAATCATATGAAATAAAGACTCTATTTAATATAACTCTCAAAGGCTAGACTATGTCCTCTTATGTCACTCTCAGAAGGGTAAAAGACCATTTTACCCCTCTCATAACTTAAAAGGCCCCTCAATAGACCATACTTTAAAAGTCAACCAAAAGTCAACTTTTCGGGTTACGCTGCGCGTACCAGATGTGTACGCTGAGCGTACCCAGCTGCCTCTCAGAATCGGGGAATGCCACCCAGTACGCAGTGCGTACTGGGATTACGCCCGGCGTACTCCCCAGCTTCAGCCCCTTAGCTCTTGAGGTCTTAAACGGTTAAGACCCACGTCCAAATTCTAGATCTGACCACATCTAAGCCTCTTAATCCATAAAGTTGATGACTTTAAGCCTTTGCATGGCTGAACAAGTCACCAACTCCCATAATATTCCATCCTCTAACTCTAGAAGGCTTAATACTCAAGCATGACCTCAAACTAACAGCCAAGATGGAAACTTTATGGTTTTAAATCACTAATACCACTGAAAAGAGACAGATCTCGGACCATGGAGCACCTTATACTCATAAAGTCTCCACCTTTGGGGTTTTTAACCCTAGAAATGGCACATGCAACAACAACCATAAGAAGAGGAAAGTTTTGAACTTTATACCTCTAAGTGTATCCCCTTTCTCTGTAGATCTCATATCCAAATTGGTACTTCAAGCTTTAGCTTCCAAGAGCTCCTTTCCTTCTTCTTCACTAAGCCACCAAAACACAATTAGCTCCAACAACACTCACAAACACTAAGGATGATGGGAGGCTCTCTCTTAGGGTTTCACTCACTGATATGGAGGCTGAGAAATGAGCCTTAGCACCCTTTAAATAGTGCACAAGACGGATAAGGGTTTTTGCTCCTAGGCTGGGTACGCCCGGCGTAACTCTGGGTACGCCCAGCGTACCTTGGCGACTCCGCGTCCAAACTAAGCGCATGAGTACGTGTAGCTGTTGGGTTTTGAGCAATCTAACACTTCTTAAGTGTGCATGCAACCCTAATAAACCTTGGATCTATGTTTTCTTCTAAAATACATGCAAATAATAACTTCCAAGGTTTCTTCCTAACTAGCATAACATAAGGATTATGAATCATAAAAGTACTAGTAGAAATACATACCTTTTGATGATGGTTGATTGTTTGGAGTTTGAGAGCCAAGCACCAATAGTGTGAATGCCTCAAATGGAATCACAAATCACCACAAACACTTGGAAAACTTTGAGAGAGTAGTATACTTTCTTGTGGAATCGGCCACCACTAAGTCTCACATACCTAGTGTCACATTTCTTGCATCATATGCTTCTTTATATAATGTGCATGGTTAGGGTGAAACCCTAATAACCCATGTCTTTTCCTTTCCAAGGATCCATGGGTTAAAAGCTCCATGGACCATCCATGGACTTCCATATTAGCTTAGCCCATTAACAAATGAGTATTAGCCCACACTATATAAAATATAATAGCCCATAATTTAATCAGTCTTCTTTTTAATCTCTAAATTAATTCATAATTAATTTAAGACTAAAACTAATTAAATAACATGACTTCATATTAATATATTATAACTTATAATATATTAATAAATCGTAAGTATACAATTCTCATAAAATTATCCATAAATCGTTTGGGTGAAGTGCAACCCAAAAGGCCCATGTCGGGCCGGGTCAAGTATGTACCAAATAAGTTATGGACTTAGATACCATATCCAACAGACTCCCACTTGGATAAGTCTAATAACTATATTTGCGTATGTTACTTCAGGAACCAACCAGCAATCGTAACTCTCAAAAACTCTGTTGAACTATGAAGCGCCATTTTAGATAAGTGATCATATAATCCTCTGTTCTCATGATATCAATCGGACAAATACATGGAACAACGTCGTACTTATTGTCCAGCAGTTTGTTTCCCGATTTTCGATTTTTTTGACAAAGAACCTAATCGAACACATCAATTTAGTTCTGACCGGCCGGTACATAGGTCACAACAAAATCATCGAGGGGCCCAGATATCGCTTCTATTTCTAGAAGGAACAGACAAACTTCGACTCATATGCTTGTTCTACTACTTGCTGAATTGTACACAAAGGCACGTTTTATAACATCAAGTTACTGATGCGTTTACGTGCAATCAATGCACAACCAACTCATAGGTAACAACTCATATCTCTAGGTTTGAAGATTTATATGATATTACCGTCTCACGATCACTCGAGATAAATTCCATGAAGTGATACAAGTGAGCGTGGGTTTATTCCAATACTCATAACTTGTGAGCACTCATGAATGTTGTAGCAACCATTGCTATGACTAAACCCATTTAGCCATCTACAAACTTGATTCATGACAGTCTTGATTCATACCTACTTCCAACATATGAACGACTGTGGAGTGTTTAAATAACTTAGTCATTCGGAAAGAATAACCTAGCTATTTTGGAAGTCAAAACATGCAAAGTGAAACACAATAGTAATCGAATCCAATATGGTCTCAGAACCCTTTTGAATATAAATAGAACCACCTTTTATTTATCACCATATTGATTACACATTATTCATTGTATAATGTTTCAAACAATCAACTTAAGACTTGAATAAAACAACAGTCGTCCCATGCTCCTAGCATGTACACTTTGTTTTTCTAAACAATAGTTATGCCATACTCCAAGTATGCACACTATGTTTGTCTATGATCCTTACATTGTGATGTAGATCAATTGAACATGATTCCAATGATACTCATTTCACAATCCCAAATCCTTATTGTAAATGTGAGAATCCCCGATTCCTATCATTTACCAAAAAACTGTTAGATTTTAAACTTTTATGCAATGTTCCTCTTGTAATGATTATTCACAAATTCACAAAACTTGTCAACAGTCACTACAGAGTATTCCAAAGGAGATCAACTCTATGGAAACGAAGTCTCATATTCAAAGTACATTGCTTTGAACATCCTTCTTGCATTAAGGTTTTCTAATCTTACATAGATTTGAATAACTTCCACCTATGGAGACATTTCCATAGTCCCATTTTGACTATCACTTCCGAACAAGAGTTACTTCTTTTCAAAATATGTCAATATGGTCCTTTCCGACAACTTACATCATACTTCCAACTTTCCCTGAGCAACCAATCTTTGGCGAACCTCAGATTGTCCTCGACAATTGCTTAATCACTTTAGTCATATCCAGTTCTAGACTTTTCCCTTCTCAATGCCTTAAGCATTTGGAAAATTTAGAAAAGATGAATATTATAGCACATGCAATCGATCCTATATCCGAAGCATATGGGACACGATTCATGATGTTTGACATAAAGACATGATACTAGACCAGTCTTTTGCTACAATATTTTTTATTTGCCATGTTTTCAAAATTTAACTAAGAAGAGGGATGCCGTAATCATAATCGAATTTTGAAAACGCAATATATATAGAATTTCTTCAAGCTGAACCATTCCAACATAAAATTCATACATATATATTCTTGACTAAAGATGATTAAAATCTCAATCTAAGCTTTAGAATTAAAACGAAGTATAATTTCCTCTCCCTTACTTATAGCAAAACAACTTTTCAACCCCTGCAACTTCACGAATTGAAACTTTGTTTTCTATAATTAACATTGCTAACTTGTAACACTAAACGTAATAATCATGCTCCCACTAACATGATGATTATTAGCAAAACACTTATGCTCCCACTAGCTCTGACATATTTCCAGAAATCTGCTGGACTTCTGAAATTTAGATTCATACACCCTTTCTTAGATAGTTCACATGTGTGTCTAAACAATTTTCAGAACTATGAAAAGGGATACCGTAATCATAGTCTTAATTTCTTAGACCTTTTCCATTTCTCACAAGTCCATGTTAGTGTGCCGGTTAACCACACATGCTCCAGTAACGACTTTTGAAAATGCAAATAACACAATCGATATCTACATAAAATCTACTTAGTGAAAGCGTTTCCTCACCATCATTTTCATGAATCGGAGAGAAACCTTATGACACTTAGATTTTATAGTGTATGAGTTCCAATCCATGTGAATTTGTCAAAACCATAATCACAAGATAAGGTCAGCGACAAATTCAGCCTTACATGGATTAAACTTGTTCAATCTTAGTTTCTTGTCACCTTGGTAGCACAAGGCCCACCAATGCTTCCAAGTTGAACTCTGATAACTCACATGCAAATTCAACTTATTTGAAGTAGATACAGAAATAAGAATTATGTCAACACGATAGGTTGCAAACCTTAAGTTGTGTGCTAGTGATAAATTACAGGTTTTACTCTTGATTAACTCTTGAAACTCTTTCAGGATCTTTAAGGCTCCCACTGTCCCCTTGACATATAAGTTTCCCCAGTTAAGAACCATTCCTTGAAAAAACAAATATTCAAGGGATAGTGCGGATTCTTATCAAGACTAACACTTCACACAATTGGTCTTAGTTGGTCTTTGTCTCATCCAAGACATCACAACTTACCAATCTCAAATGTACAAGGGTAGAAACATTCTACACTACATTTGATAAGTGTTTTAAACCTTACTTTATGTCACTCAATGTTACAATCTTGGAGTATGACTCTAAGAATTGTTTTGGAACGAAGTATGACTCGTCTTCTCGATCTTAACCAATCCAACAATTCATGACCTCTCTTCTTAGCCATAACAATGCACTAAGACGTCCTTAGAGTATGAATTTGTGATATGGTTTCATAATCATTAAGATGATCATGAAATACGATACTAAAGTACTCTCCCATCCTTTCAGATTTGAGAAACTTTTATCTTTCTGCCTAATTTGATTCTTCTCATTTGTTTTGTCATACATTGTAACCTTTCCAATGTTACAGAATTATACTTAACCTTATAAGTATAATCATATTTACTAATCTTCAGTAAATCATGACAAATCAATCTTTGTGGTGGACCTTGACCAGCGCACACCCAGTGTACCTAATTCCTTAGTCCTTCAATTGACTCACATATACATGTGATCAAAGAATTAGTCTTAATTTTCAAAGATGAAAATTCTCATTCATCATACAATACAACTTGTATGATTCCAAGTTTCTGTCCAATTGAAACTTGGGTGATGAAAAAATTTCTTCATTTGGTAAATTCAGACACTACCACAAATGAAAGAATCAAATCCACTTTCCAATATTGCTATTACTGGAAACATATAAGCAACAATTTTCCACAGATGTCATTGTAAGGATATTTTTTTAAAATAAATAAAATTAAAAACCTTTTTTTTCTTTTATTTTAAAACTTTGCGGAAAAACTTATCCTTACAATCCACATGAAAACCTTGTTGTTATCTATTCATAAGCAATATATTATAACTCTTAAGCAACGGCTCAAAATTCTGATTGCCGAACCATGCGATCGAAACCCACCTTTGCAATCAGAATCAACATATACTTACTTTAAGCTTCCTATCATTTCTTTGATTCTTAAAAACATCAGCATGTGACCCATTCACATTATGTAATAAGAATCTCCAAATAGGAACTTAATAGAGTTAGACAGTGGACTTTACCCGAAGTAGAGGCAAACCTCTTGACTTGATCAACCTTATGACCTTTCAGGTGAATATGGCAGCTTCGCAACCAACGCCCCTTCCTTTGGCAACAAAACACATGGACCCTTTGGTAATGGCACATGAGACTATCTCAGACTTAGCCTTTCTCTTTACCATTTTGTCAACCGAGTTGACTATGGCCGATCCCTTTCCATTGGGAAGAGAAATCCTTTTCTAGATATCCAATGCTACCATTGTCAATGTCCATATAGACTTGGGAAGTTGTTCTTTTAATCAAATTTGCTTTACTGGTGTTCCAAATCATTGCTGATTCCACAACACCAAGCAAATAGATAACATCATTAAGGGTCATGTCATAGTCCGTCTCATGGTAGTCCCAAAGAGACTCACTAAGAAAGTGATTGAACATCCAACTTTCACGGGACTTTGACACCCAACTCTCCCGACTTGTCAATATGTGACTTTATCTCCAAGATGTGAGCACACATAGACGATGCTTGCCAATAGGGATTGAGTGACTTTAAACTTTTCAAGAACTTGTGGGTGAGGGAGAATAATTGGAGGAAGTGAAGCATGATGTTGAGGGACACCATCTTCAAGAGATTTGGGAAGATCATAGTTGTCTGAACCAAACATCTATAATGGGAGAAAATCAAGTTAGTTGATTCAAAATCCTTAATATAACACCCAATATGAAATATTAAGGCTAGGACCCAACACAATATTTTATAATTTGGAAGAGGGATGCCGTAATCCAAGCTATAAAATATTTGAAGGTAGGCGAATGACGATTCACCAATTTCCACCATGAAAAACGAAATAATTTATTAGGTTTTAATTGGATTTGAAATTCCTAGATCTGTTGAGATTCATTGAACTTTTCAATGGCATGTTTCAATCTCGAGTGTGCCCTCTCAAATTTTGTGACTGGGATGCCGAGGATCACAAAACAAGGTGTGAATAACCATACCAATTCACTTGGTACCCTTAATATTATCACCCAATCAATGTGCCGGTTAACCACACACGCTCCATTGATCTATGACAAACATTAAGTCACCCTTCATGATCCTTATGAGCCCAAGTTAGTGTGCCGGTTAACCACACACGCTCCACCAACGACTTGGTAAGGTACAAAGTGTGAATTCCATGGGCTAGCACCAAATTCACATTTTTCCTAAAGTAACTAAGATTGGGAATTAAATAAAACATTTAGTTACTTTATAATATTCATCATACTTTTAATGAGAATTTAAAGTCATTGTCCTACCCGTTCGGCTAACGACCCTCCACCGATCAAGCAAGCGGTGGGTGAGAGTGGACACCCATTAAGTTGCCATTTTATAGGCAACAACCTTATACCCACCTTATAGACTGGCTTCGTGAATGAGGCCTACTAACGGTAAAACGACTTGTTCTTATACATATATATAATAATTAACCATTAATCTTATAATAGTATAAAGGTAGAATTTTAACTTTTAAAACTTCTAGGGTATGGAATTAAAGTTTGTGTGAGACTTTACAAATTCCAAAACTTGAGGGCAAGTTTTGAACAATTCATAAACTTTTGGATATTCATAACTTATGAGTTTTAATTAAGTGTTTAATACTTTTAATGAAGAGTCTCTTGGAAATCCATAACTTGAGGACAAGTTATGGAGTCCATAAAAGCATTTATTAGAAAACTCTTCAAGAAAATGTAACTTATGACTTCTTAAAAAACATTTAAAAGAAAAAACTTTTGGAATTCCATAACTTGAGGACAAATTATGAATTCCATTAAAACACATTAAGATCAAGAATTAACTAACAAACAATTTGCAAATAATTCCTATGATCTAACAAAGCTAATATGAACATGAACATCCACATCAACAAGTTCAAGAATCATATGACCACATATAAACTTGAAATTTTGATTATAACTTTGAAATTTATCCACCATCGTCATTACCATATCAAAAACAGGTTTTATGAGTCCAAAACAGTTTAAGGTAATGATTCTAGACCAATTCCAGCACCAAAACTCGAAGATATGCTGTCTGGGGTTCCAACTCGTCGAGTGCATGAACCAACTCGCCGAGTTAGATGAATTTTGTCTTGGACTCGTCGAGTCTCTTCATGGGACTCGGCGAGTCTGCTGTGCAGACATCACATAAACTTCGATTTTCAGCAATCTGCATTAAGTATTCAAGAAAACAAGCCTAGGCTCTGATACCACCGTTGGGTTTTGAGCAATCTAACACTTCCTAAGTGTGCATGCAACCCTAATAAACCTTGGATCTATGTTTTCTTCTAAAATACATGCAAATAATAACTTCCAAGGTTTCTTCCTAACTAGCATAGCATAAGGATTATGAATCATAAAAGTACTAGTAGAAATACATACCTTTTGATGATGGTTGATTGTTTGGAGTTTGAGAGGCAAGCACCAATAGTGTGAATGCCTCAAATGGAATCACAAATCACCACAAACACTTGGAAAACTTTGAGAGAGTAGTATACTTTCTTGTGGAATCGGCCACCACTAAGTCTCACACACCTAGTGTCACATTTCTTGCATCATATGCTTCTTTATATAATGTGCATGGTTAGGGTGAAACCCTAATAACCCATGTCTTTTCCTTTCCAAGGATCCATGGGTTAAAAGCTCCATGGACCATCCATGGACTTCCATATTAGCTTAGCCCATTAACAAATGAGTATTAGCCCACACTATATAAAATATAATAGCCCATAATTTAATCAGTCTTCTTTTTAATCTCTAAATTAATTCATAATTAATTTAAGACTAAAACTAATTAAATAACATGACTTCATAGTAATATATTAAAACTTATAATATATTAATAAATCGTAAGTATACAATTCTCATAAAATTATCCGTAAATCGTTTGGGTGAAGTGCAACCCAAATGGACCATGTCGGGCCGGGTCAAGTATGTACCAAATAAGTTATGGACTTAGACACCTTATCCAACAGCAGCGTACCCCTCTGGTACGCCCAGCGTACTCACTTGCTAGTTTCCCCCACTCAAGGACTAATCATGACCAATTGACAAAGAATAAGGGTGAAAGAAATGCACCTGAATCTCGGGGTGTTACAATTCTCCCCCACTAGAACCAGACTTCGCCCCCGAAGTCTCATTCCTCGAACAAATTTGGGTGCTGCCCTCGCATCTCCGACTCTGACTCCCAAGTCATCTCGGAACCCTTCCGATGTTGCCACTGAACCAAAACCAGAGGCACTTCTTTGTTCCTCAAAACCTTGATCTTCCGATCCCTGATCGCCACCGGTCTCTCAGCATAATTCAGGCTCGCATCCACCTGAATATCCTCTAATGGCACCACTGCCGACTCATCGGCTATACATTTCCGCAACTGCGACACGTGGAAAGTGTCATGAATCTGCCCCAACTCCTCAGGTAGCTCCAATCGATAAGCTACCTTGCCCACCCTTGCGATCACTCTAAATGGGCCAGTATACCGGGGCCCTAGCTTGCCTCTCTTCCTGAACCGGATCACTCCTTTCCAAGGAGATACCTTCAGGAGCACAAAATCTCTGACCTGAAACTCAAGCTCGGACCGACGCCTATCCGCATAACTCTTCTGGCGACTCTGAGCGGTCAACAACCTCTGCCTGACCTGCTGAATTTGCTCCGTCGTCTGAAGTACTATCTCCGTACTACCCATCACACGTTGCCCCACCTCTCCCCAACAGATGGGAGTCCGACACCTCCTCCCATACAACAGCTCAAAAGGCGGCATACCGATGCTCGAATGATGGCTGTTGTTATAGGAAAATTCTGCCAAAGGTAGGTACGTGTCCCAACTCCCTTCGAAGTCCAATACACATGCCCAGAGCATGTCCTTGAGCGTCTGAATCGTCCGCTCGCTCTGCCCGTCAGTCTGTGGGTGGTATGCGGTACTAAAATGCAGCCTCGTACCCAATTCCTCATGAAATTTCTTCCAGAATCTGGAAGTGAAACGCACATCTCGATCTGAGACGATCGAGATCGGTACTCCATGCCGCGATACCACCTCTCTCACGTACAACTCTGCCAACCTCTCAGCGGAAGAGCTCTCACTGATAGCAAGGAAGTGGGTGCTCTTCGTCAACCTGTCCACAATCACCCAAATTGCATCGACCCCCTAGTAGTCCTCGACAATTTGGTGATAAAATCCATGGTAATCTATTCCCACTTCCACTCGGGAACCTCTAACGGCTGCAACTTACCATGCGGTCTCTGGTGCTCGGCCTTAACCTTACGATAGGTTAAGCACCTCTCAACAAACAACGCGACATCCCTCATCTTACAGGGCCAATAATACTCTCTCTTTAGGTCCAAATACATCTTAGTGGCCCCAAGATGGATCGAGAACTTCGATCGATGATCCTCTTCCATCAAAATGGTACGCATCCTACCCACAAACGGTACCCAGATACGACCCTGGAATGTCATAAGCCCCCTGCTATCGGTAACGAACTCCGATACCAACCCGACAATTCGTTCTCTCTTCTGGTTTTCTGCTCTCACGGCCTCAGCCTGGGCCCCACGAATGGTGTCCAACACCGGAGTCATCACTGTCAACCTCAAACAAACATCTCGCATCGGGGCGCTCTCCGCCCTTCGGCTCGGTGCATTGTATACAACATTAGCCTTACCCGGGTGGTACAGGATCTCGCAGTCATAATCCTTTACCACATCCAACCATCTCCTCTGTCGCATATTCAGGTTGGGCTGATCCATCAAGTACTTCAAGCTCTTGTGGTCCGTGTATATGGTACACCGAACCCCATACAGATAATGACGCCAGATCTTGAAGCGAACACTAGTGCCCCCAATTCTAGATCGTGGGTGGGATACCTCGTCTCATGAGGCTCCAGCTGCCTCGATGCATATGCTATCACATGCCCTCTCTACATCAGTACAACTCCCAACCCTGATATCGACACGTCACAATACACCACAAAGTCCTCCACCCCCTCCGAAAGGGCTAAAACTAGGGCTTCGCACAATCTCTGGCGAAGTGTCTCGAAAGAGGCCTGCTGCTCTGGGCACCATGAAAAAGCAACACCCTTCTGGGTCAACCTGGTGAGTGGCATGGCGATCTTGGAGAAATCCCTGATAAAACTCCGATAATAGCCTGCCAACCCTCAGAAACTCCTGATCTCGGTGGGTGACCTCGGCACCTCCCAACTCATCACTGCCTCAATCTTGGCCGGGTCGACCAATATCCCTTTCTGGTTAACGAGGTGCCTTAGGAACTGGACCTCTCGCAACTAGAAATCACACTTGGAGAATTTGGCATAAAGCCTCTCCGATCTCAAAACTCCGAGGATCTCCCTCAAATGCTTCTCATGTTGCTTTCTAGATCTCGAATACACCAAAATATCATCGATGAATACGATCATCGAGCGATCCAACATCGGCCTGCACACTCTGTTCATGAGATCCATGAACACAGCCGGTGCATTGGTGAGTCTGAAAGGCATCACCGCAAACTCGTAATGCCCATAACGATTCCTGAACGCTGTCTTCTGGATGTCCTCATCTCGCACCCTCACCTGATGATACCCAGAACTCAAATCGATCTTGGAGAACCAAGATGCTCCCTGCAACTGATCGAACAAATTGTCGATCCTCGACAACGGGTAACAGTTCTTGACCGTCAGTTTGTTCAACTCCCGGTAATCAATGCACATCCGGTGTGGACCATCCTTTTTCTTGACAAAAAGGATAGGCTCCCCCACGGTGAGCTGCTCGGCCGAATAAACCCCTTCCCTAGCAACTCCTGAAGTTGCGAGGATAACTCCTGCATCTCTGGAGGCGCAAGGCGATAGGGCACCTTGGCGATAGGCGCGGCCCCCGGAACCAAATCGATACTGAACTCCACCTGCCTCACGGGAGGCACACCCGACAACTCCTCAGGAAATACGTCCGGGAACTCATGTACTATCGGAACCTCATCAACTGACCTCGGTGTCTCTGAATCAACCCTCGTATCCATCACATATGCTACAAAGCCCCTACAGCCCTATTGTATACACTGTCTCGCTCTAGCGGCCGAACAAAATGCTGACCCAGAACGTGTACCCTCACCGTACACCGTAAGAACTCCCCCACTAGGGTCTCGTATGGTCACCAGTTGTCGCTCGCAGTCAATAACGACTCCGAATCTGCTCAACCAGTCCATGCCCACGATGACACAGACATCCCCCATCGCAATAGGAACTAAATCAATCGGGAATTCAACACCGAAAATCTCGAGTACACACCCTCGGATCACCTTTGTGGCATACACCGCCCTCTCGTCAGCTATGGAAACTCTCAGAGGTCGACTCAACGCCTCACGACTAACACTGATGTGCTGACTAAAAGCCAAAGATACAAAAGACCGACTCGCACCCGAGTCAAATAACACCAAGGCAGGTACAGAACTCACAAGAAAAGTACCTATGCATAACATAATATAAGCACAATATATCAACATCAAAATAAATGCACGAAAGAATACATACCAACCACGACATCGGGCGCTGCGCGGACCTCCTCCGCGGTCAACTGAAAGACTCTCCCTCGTGCCTTAGGTGCCTTGGCCTTCACTGGCTGGCTCTCAGTAGCTCTGATAGCAGCAGGGGCAGATCCCTGAGATGCTCCCTGTGTTGATCCCGACAGCTGTGGACACTCTGCCTTTCGGTGTCCGGTCTGGTTGCAGTGAAAACATACTGCAAACCCCTTGGGGCAATCCTTGGCCATATGCCCCTCCTTGCCACATTTGTAGCAAGACCCTGCTCTGCACACCCCATCATGGCTCTTGCCGCACTTGCCACAAGTGCGGCCCCTCTGACTCCCTGGTCTCGAATCAGCGGGCTTGGCCTGCTTGGCTACCGGCTGAGACTGCACCGGTCGCCGATCCCTCCCCTGAGACTCAGCCTCTTCCCTAGCCTGGGTCTCCAGCTCTATCTCCCTCTATCGGGCATTTGCCTGAAGCTCGGCAAATGTACGGTATGTCGAGTTCGCCATGAACTCTCATATATTCCTCCTCAAAATGCTCAGATATCGGCTCATACGTGCCTGTTCGGAGGACACGTGCTCTAGGCAGAACATCGCCCGCTCATGGAACATCCTCGTAATCACTGTAACAGACTCAGTACCCTGCTTGAGGGTCAGAAACTCCTGGACCAAACGCTCCCTCTCCACCTGGGGAACGTTCTCATCTCGGAACATAGCAGTGAACCTCTCCCAGGTCACTGCAGCAAGCTCAGCAGGCGTATAGTGTGCCGTCACAAACTTCCACCAATCTTTCGCTCCCAAGCGAAGTTGGTTCAGCGCGAACCGGACTCTCAAATGCTCTGGAGATGAGCAGGTAAAGAAATACCCCTCTATGTATGAAATCCACCTCATCGCTGCAATCGGGTCCTAGGTCTCGTCAAACTCCGGTGGTTTTGTGTTGCTGAACTCTCGGAATAGCAACGCATCACCACCCTGCGGCCTAGTCGCAGCTATAGCTGCAGTGGCCGCAACAACAACAGCCTCAGAAAGAGCAGCGTATATCTCATCAAATGTCTCTATCAGCGTGGTCTTGATAGACTCGAACATCTCTGGTATCTCTGTCCTGATGGCCGCAGCCACCTCCTCGTGGATGATCCTACAGATCTCCTCGTCACTCGTACCGCTGCTCTTTGGTGTGTGGTGTGTCCCAACCATGGTCCCCCTCTCTCTAAAATACAACATAAAAACATATCAGGGACTCGCTCGAGTATACTCACACTCGAATACTCCACCCTACTTGTTTCTTGGTACTCTAAGGATTCTTACTTGGACTGTGCACTAACCCGGTGTCTTCAGTAGTACGGGCCCAATACTACCGTCCACACCACATCAGTATTCACCCCAAGTCCTCCTCCCAGAGTCCCAATCCCAAGCACTCTACTCTCTCTAATCATATGATACTCGCTAGCAGATCTCTCATAACCTCCTCGCTGCTATCTAAACACTCTGAAGCACCCCTAGCAGCAAGACTCCTAGACTAAGGCATCACATATCAGGCCACTCTAGTCCTAATAAGAATACCTAGTCTACTCTAGCATGCATAATATAACTCATCACATATCATATCATATCATATCTCATAACACTTATTGTAATGGTATTTTGGGAAATCACCGTTCGGGCGCTGGCTGTTCGTACACACGACTCTGCTCTGTTTTGTCTCGAAAGCTCTTTTTATTCTTTTGAAAACTATTTTATTATCGAAATTTCCTCTAATCCTCAGTTTGAGTTCAGATACGCCCGAAGGTGCACCCGAATCCCTCAAACCAAGGCTCTGATACCAACTTGTAACACCGTAAAAATTAAAACAATTTTTCGCATTTTCAAAACACATTTTCCAAACACATTTATTAATAAAATGTCATTGTATCATATCCTTGTTTCACAAAACATCTCCCAAGATCGAAATACATAAAATCCCATGTGTGTGTACGAATCATGTTGGCGCCTTCCCACGGTCATCACTGGTACCTGAAACACATAACACATAACACTGTAAGCATAAAGCTTAGTGAGTTCCCCAAAATACCACTCTAACATATATTAGCCACTCGAGGCTATAACTCTGTTGACCCTCTGGTCAATGTGTCTCAGTGGGACCCTCTAGCCCCATCTCTCTGTGGGCCCTCTGGCCCTGACTCTATGGACCAAAGGTCCTAACTCTATGGACCCACTGGTCCTACTCTGTAAACTCTGAATCATGCATATCACGTATCACAATAAATCACAACACATAAATAACATGCAAATACACTAGCACACAGCTCTAAATTACACTGTCACATGACTCTGTTACCACACTAGGTAAAGTATAGTGAGAAGACTCACCTCTGGTATCTCGGTAAATCTCTGTCTCGGTAAACGTTGGCCTAGCCTCCGCCTAATCATATGAAATAAATACTCTATTTAATATAACTCTCAAAGGCTAGACTATGTCCTCTTATGTCATTTTCAGAAGGGTAAAAGACCATCTTACCCCTCTCATAACTTAAAAGGCCCCTCAATAGACCATACCCTAAAAGTCAACCAAAAGTCAACTTTCCGGGTTACGCTGCGCGTACCAGATGTGTACGCTGAGCGTACCCGGCTGCCTCTCAGAATCGGGGAACGCCACCCAGTACGCGGCGCGTATTGGGATTACGCCCGACGTACTCCCCGGCTTCAGCCCCTTAGCTCTTGAGGTCTTAAACGGTTAAGACCCACGTCCAAATTCTAGATCTGACCACATCTAAGCCTCTTAATCCATAAAGTTGATGACTTTAAGCCTTTGCATGGCTGAACAAGCCACCAACTCCCATAATATTCCATCCTCTAACTCTAGAAGGCTTAATACTCAAGCATGACCTCAAACTAACAGCCAAGATGGAAACTTTATGGCTTTAAATCACTAATACCACTGAAAAGGGACAGATCTCGGACCATGGAGCACCTTATACTCATAAAGTCTCCACTTTTGGACTTTTTAACCCTAGAAATGGCACATGCAACAACAACCATAAGAAGAGGAAAGTTTGAACTTTATATCTCTAAGTGTAGCCCCTTTCTCTGTAGATCTCAGATCCAAATTGGCACTTCAAGCTTTAGCTTCCAAGAGCTCCTTTCCTTCTTCTTCACTAAGCCACCAAAACACAATTAGCTCCAACAACACTCACACACACTAAGGACGATGGGAGGCTCTATCTTAGGGTTTCACTCACTGATATGGAGGCTGAGAAATGAGCCTTAGCACCCTTTAAATAGTGCACAAGACGGATTAGGGTTTTTGCTCCTGGGCCGGGTACTCCCGGCGTAACTCTGGGTACGCCCATCGTACCTTGGCGACTCTGCGTCCAAACTAAGCGCATGAGTACGCGCAACGTACCCCTCTGGTACGCCCAGCGTACTCACTTGCTAGTTTCCCCCACTCAAGGACTAATCATGACCAATTGACAAAGAATAAGGGTGAAAGAAATGCACCTGAATCTCGGGGTGTTACATGTCAATTGTCATAAGAAAGACCAGAAAGAATCCAAACAGTTATAACAATCAAACACATCAACATCATTTTCAGTTACATGTTCATAAAAACTCAAAAATTAACAAATATATCATATGCATAATATGTCAATTGTCATAAGATGACTTATTTCAATGAAAAATTTAGAAAATTAAATCAAGGAATTGCCGCATTGCTGATGAAATCCACAAAACTAATGAGTTCTAGGAATTAAAAGTTAGAGAAATGTCAAGTACCTAGAAATCTAAACATTGAGAAAAATTGTTGGCAGTAATTTCGCGATAGAGTTTGTTTGTCCCTACCAAACAGGTAAGCAATGAACAGTGTAACAATTAAGGATTATTTTAATTTAAAACTACAAAAAGTCACAATTCATATAATCGATCATAGTAACATATTTGTAAAATCAATAAATCAACATTAACATCAAACTAAACCGGTCTTTATACTCTGATGAATACGATATCTTTATTCAATCAACAACTAACAAACGACCCCTTAGTCTCATTTAAAAGGTTTATTATATCTAGAAAAGAAACAGATATTAATCTTACTAATGCAACAGTTTATCCAGGAGACATGATTACCCATAAGGCTACTTTACCATATAAAACTTAACTAGATGAAAAACATAAGAAGAAACAACAGCGCCTTGTTTAGCTGTACAATATAAGTAGGACATGCAAATGGAAAGTAATTGTAACAACGTAAATTTTCAAACAAATTTTTTCATTTCAAAATAAAGTATTTTCATTCAAGACAAGGCATAAACATTCCAAGTGTCATGTCAAAATACAAATTGTATGAATCCCAAGATCACAAAACATCTATCAGTGTGTACAGATCACGCCGGCGTCTTCCCACGGTCCTCGCTAGTACCTGAAACACATACATAACAACTGTAAGCATAAATGCTTAGTGAGTTCCCCAAAATACAACTTACGCACATACGCCTTTCCAGGCCCTGACCTTCCGGTCCATGTGTCTCAGGGGACTTCCGTCCCTGCTGGGTAAACCTTCCGGTCCTACCCACGCCAACCTTACGGTCCAGATTACACGCCTTCCGGCCCATAACATAATGCCTTCCGGCCCACATAAACATACATAGCACGCATAACAATTATCTTATCACATATAACACATATATCACATATCATATCTGACCTTCCGGTCACACAGTCAAACCCTTTCGGGTACGGTATAGTGAGAAGACTCACCTCGCGAATATCGAAAGCTAGCAAATCCCGAAGTCACTCGTGCTCGATCCGCCGAGCTACAATCCTCCTATAACGTCTATGTCCCTAGTTAATACTTTATATCTCTAATGTTGACTATCCCTAAGAAGTCAACACAGGTCCACTCTGGTCAATGGTCAACGGTCAACTTGACCGGACTCGGCGAGCGCTAGGGCGACTCGGCGAGTCTAGACGTCCTCACCAATTCTCTAAGATTCCCTTTCTACTCGTCGAGTATCTCCCCTGACTCGACGAGTTCCTCCTGGAAGAATCGCGGGGCCACCCCGACTCAACTCGCCGAGTCTGAAGAACAACTCAGCGAGTCCCAGTTAATCTTCAAGCTACTCGCCGAGTCTGTTCGTCGGACTCGGAGAGTCCATGCCATGCAACCGCTTAAACTGCTTTCTAAGGTCAGATCTGCTCCGACAATTCATAGGTCTGGCCTTCCTAGACTGGTTCATCACGTAAAGTCCTCATTTCGGTGCTCATAATACACCCCATGACTCATAATTCACGTTTTGACCTAAGGCATAAGGATTCCAATCCAAAACCTCCATTGATTCCTGAAAAGCTCAGGCATGGGACATTCTGGACTTCCAAGGGTCCCAATAAAAGGTTCCAATCGCTTGGGGGACTAAGGAGACACTCAATCTAGCCACAAAAGGGTTCAATAAACCCTAAATCCATATACACATCAACATAGAAGGGATCAACTCGAAATAATACCTGAATAACGTTGCTCTGTGTCCCCAACTCTCAGAATATGGCTTCTCCTGTTGTTCCCTTAACCAAGCCTCCTCCTTTTTGCAAAATAACATTTCCAAGATCAATAATGGCCTTCTACCTTGCTCCAGATGCTCTCAATCGAATTAGGGTTTCACTCACAGGACTAGGGTGAACAATGACGGCCATAAGGCCCCTTATATATGTCCCAACCCTGAACGGTTAGGGTTTTCGCTAAACAGCGCAGACTCGCCGAGTCCATATCCGGACTCGTCGAGTCCAGTCGCGAACCCGCGACCAGATCCGCGATCCTACTCGGCGAGTCTGGGCTCCAACTCGCCGAGTCCCCTCTTAAAACACCCAAAGTCATAAATATAACAATACCTGGAATTCCGGGCTGTTACAGTAATGTATCAAAATGAAAAAAGTGCAAATGTACTTGTGGGCATTCAGTTCTACAATAAGATACACAAGTAACTTATAAACTGGTAATGGTAAAGAAGGTATATATAATAAGATAAAGGCTGGACCACAAAAGTACAAATACAACAAATATCATCCAATCAAAAGCAAGGCCACTGATTGTGTTTACTCCAACTCTCTTTTAGATTCAGACCTCCAAATATCCATAGCCCGACCTAATTTCATAATTGTTTAATAAGAACACAAAACAGTTGGAAAATATGGATCCTCTTCAAGTTCACAGAAGTTAGAAATAGATCTCTTCCTTACTCTCGTATATCCTAGTTGAAAAGCATTTTGTCTGCCTTGGCGATATGATGTAGGAAAAGCCTATAAGCACTTATTGTATATGACTTAAAGTTAGATTCATAGAAACCATTACTAATGAAAAGAATACACAACGTGCATGTAGAGATGAAAGATTTAAGATACGTACTGAAATATGCAATAAAATTTTAGGTTAATCAAGTAGGATAAAGGACTGGTGCAGTTGTGTTATATATGAAAGCAAGTTGCGATGTCTAAATTCTAAAAGTAAAGCACATAGGTTTGACCTATAAAATTTCATACCAGAATTGCAGATGAAGCAACATATTTACGGAGACAGATCCAATGGGGAAAGCCGATAGAATTAAAGAATCACAGGTGAAAGGGATGGTCGTTGCTATGGTCGGAGATGGCATCGACGATTGACTGTCGTTCGTTGATGCAGATTTCGGAACAGGTGTGGCGATGAAGGCGACGATGATGTAGGTTTGGAGGAGGCGATGGTGGCGATGATTGTTCTTGGGGAGATCGACGGAGTTGATTGTGGTCGTGCGAGTTTTAGAGAGGGATGTCCATCGGAGAGGCCCAATAGTCGGTGTCTAGTTTCATGGAAGAGGGATCTGATCGATTTTATTCCCGAGTGGGGTCATTTTTTTTATCCCTAAAATACCCTCTGTGAAATTTTATTACTATGCCCCCTCCATTCTATTGATCTATTTATTTACAAAAATGCCACAATACATCTTGACCATCATTTTTTTTATCTAACGATCATCTTTTAGTTCTCAGGTTATCGGGAAACTTTGAGTTCTCAAATGATTATTCCTCTCTCTCTCTCTCTCTCTCTCTATATATATATATATATATATATATATATATATATATATATATATATATATATATATATATAATATCGTTTTTCTATTGTGCAACATTGCGGCATAATCCAAAAAAGATGCAACAAAGCTACAGATAATTTGCTACTAAATTTAATAGATAAAATAGTCTTAAATTCTGTTTTTGTCAATTAACAACATTTTTTCTTTCGCTTCAGTTTAACTGATTATCCGTAGCTATTTCTTTGTGGCAATTGTTACATATGTAAAAATGCAATCCAAATAAATGGAATGCCTCGATTCTTCTTGCATTTAACCTTTTATTTTAAAAGTTAAAAAGTGGAGACTTTAGGCTAGTCAAAAGTCCATTGCTATTTTCTTGCATTTAGTATAATACTTCCAAAAAATCTTATACTAGGTATGAGACTTATGTATTAAATGAGTTTGTTTAAAAGAAAAACTAAATATAAAATTATAAACATTTGAAAATTTTAAATTTATAAGAAAAATGAGAAAATATTGAATTATAAAAGTTAAAGTGTTTTTTTTCTACATTTAAACAAATAATTTAGATAAATAAATAAAGAAAATTAATGAAGCTTTAATTTAGTAATTTTAAAATTAAAAGGAAAGTTCATTAAAAAAATTAATATGCATTTATTGTTGCATTTAAATATTATGTGGAATTAATAAAATAAAATAAAAACAATAAAATGACATTTGGAATAAAAATTAATTCAAAATAACCACAAAATGATATCTGACAAATTAAATGAGTGTGTGACAAGTAGCAAAAAAAACATTTATTTATTAGAGTAGATTTGTTACATCACAAACACACCCATTACATGCGGAATTCACATGTCGTGTATTTATTTAACAAAAAGCGTATTCTGTAAATTGATGGATAATTAACCATTGATTTCTTTTCATTGCAATCCCTGGCATATTCTATTGCTAAATTAGGGTTTTTGCCGGTCGGTATTCCCATATTTTGTGTGAATATAACCTTGAAAATTTTCCATGGGTAGTTTCTGAACAAAATTATCATGTTTTGTAGTTCAACGGTATTAAGTATTGTCTTTCTTTTTGAGGTCGAAGGTTCAAGTTTCATCGGAGACACAAGCTATATTAAGGAATAGTTTAAGATTAGATTATATTTTCCGTAAAAGAAAATTAAAAAAAGAAATTACAATGAGAATTCTATTCAAGGGTAATTGGGTAAGCGTTGAAATAAAGATACATATTTTGTCACAATGGATGCTATTTCTACTTTCTATTGTCTGAGGGGAAAGATCGTTGTGTACATTATAAAACACGTTTTTTCATATGATATACTTTTTAAGATACATTTTAATGATTATTATTGAAAATGTATGGATTTCATATTACTCAATAGTAAATGAGGAAAGGAATGATTGATGTCAAAGCGATGGCGGAATCCACACGGAGTATTTAATTTTGGTTGGATCCAAAATATGTACTCATTATTAAAATAAGTGCTCTTTGAAGTTTACAAGAAACTAGGTATCCAGTTGATGCTCATGTTTATTCATTCTACCTTTTATTGCAAAAGAGTAAAGGTTTAAGTGTCTTTGAATAAACCTATCGCTTTACGTGGTTGAAATATCATGTCATATAGACTAAGTGTTTCATTGGATTCAACTGTTTGTGGTGCTTGCAATTCGGCAGAAGAAACAGGTGATCATATCCTTGCAACATGTTCATTGGCAAGGGAAGTTTTTCGGTTAATTTTTCACTGGTGCGGACTATCGGAGATGGATTTCCACTCGGTTCTGGACATCATTAAGTTTGCATCTACATAGGGCAATTGCCCAAAGAAGAGATGTAAATTAATCACAATCTTATATGGAACCGTATTGTGTTTATGGATAGCCCGGAATGAGAGGATTTTTAAAAAAATTGTCATGAAGGCAGAGAGGATTGTGGCTGATGTTAAGTCAATGTCATATGTGCGGATTAAACATAGGGGAGAAAATGATAGTTTAGATTGGTGAGTATGAAATTTTTCTCCTTTATTTTGTTGATTTTATGTAAAACAATACTCTACTAGCTTCTTGCTAGTGAGACTATTCCCATTAATATATATTAATTTTGCCGGTTCAAAAAAAATATAGACTCAAGTCAGCTGCACAAAATTAAAGTATGGGAATCGTTTATCAATTGTTGGTTTTCGAATCACAAGAAACATGTTATCGATACTTTTATAAAAATTCAATTAATAATCAGTTTTTTCGGAAAACAATGTAATTTTAGCCAACAAAAATATTAAAAAAATTAATTAGGATGTCTATATTATAATATAAAATGTCTTTTTAGTCGTCCCCAATTAAAATTAGACGATTCTATAAATAGCGAACCAAGATCATATTCGTTCATTCTTCTCGGTCAATGAAAGAAAACCAAAAAAGAAAAGAAAAGGAATTTGTCAATGAAGCTAAGATAAGCTAAACTATGTTATTATAAAGTTAAATAAACAGTTAATTTATTATAAAATGGCTCTGATCCACACGTGAGCAACAAACGAGAGAGAGAGAGAGAGAGAGAGAGAGAGAGAGAGAGAGAGAGAGAGAGAGAGAGAGAGAGAGAGAGAGAGAGAGAGAGAGAGAGAGAGAGAGAGAGAGAGAGAGAGAGAGAGAGAGAGAGAGAGAGAGAGAGAGAGAGAGAGAGGGGCCAGCTCGCATTGATGTTGACAGTGATGAAAGTATCTGATCACCTTATTACTATATCATACTATTTCTTTCTCTTTCTCTCTCTACAAAGCAGTTTCTTGATCAGTAGCCATTGATATGATGAATGATTCATGATGCTCCGCCATATAACTCAGACTGAAGCTTGATATGTTTGCAGAGAGTTGAATGATACTATGTGGGACTGAATCCCTATCATTCGTACATCTGCAGTAACAGCTAGCAGTACTATGTATCGGTTGTTTTTGGCTTTTATATATTGTTTTACACCTCCATTAATTTTCCCTTTTTCTGGTTTTCTTGCCTTTTAAGCACCCCTTAAACCCACCCTCTTCAAAAACTAGTATTTCTTTCTAGCCTTCTCCCCTTCACAATCTCTCTCCCCCTCTCCTTTCTTCCTTCCTTCCTTCCTTCCCTCTCTCTCCATATATCTCTCTCTAGCTACATCTGCAGATAGCATGCCTGAATGTCCAGAGAAAGGTCTAGCTCTTTCTCTCTATACAAGCTCTCTTATATGAATTAATATTGAACAATAGCACTTCTGGTAGTCTTTAAAGTTGTGGGCTTTGATCTACAAATTCCATGATAAACGCTTATGTGATAGGAACAAGAACCCCTAATCAGACTTATAATTGTCATGGTATATTGGTTTTTTTGATTAATATGATATTTTCTGGGTTTGTTATACATATGTTTTTGTAGGGAGAGATTTGATGAGATAGGGAAGAAGATCAAGAGAGACATCGATGCATCATATCAATTGGGAAGGAGACATATGTTAGGGCTTCCTGGAACCCTAAACACCATCACTCCTTGTGCTGCGTGTAAGCTATTACGCCGTAGATGTGCTCAAGAATGCCCGTTTTCACCTTATTTTTCCCCTCATGAACCTCAAAAGTTTGCTTCTGTTCACAAAGTTTTCGGTGCCAGCAATGTCTCCAAGTTGCTCATGGTATGATCGATGTACCTTCATCTTTATGCATCACTAACTTGTATCATATTCATACAAGTCTGTTCTATACTAATTAAAACCCTAATTTCTCTAAGATGTGTAGCACTAACTTCCATATATTACCGACTGAATATCTTTTTTTCAAAGGATTAAATATGTGTCAAGGTAACCTTTCTGAGTTTGAGTTAATGTTGTGCAAGGAGATTAATTTCTAAGTTAGTGAAAGATGTTGTCTTCATATGTTTAGTTTATGTTTTAATCGTATGTGACTGTTTCAAGCTAACAATTAATAGTTTCTTGATCATAAATATCTTTTTATGGCCAACAGATTGTTTAAATTGTGAAAATAATTTTGGAAGCTAGTAATTAATAGCTTCTTATATAAAAAAGATCTAATTAATAATGTTTGTTTATGTTGTGACGATAGGAAGTACCGGAAAATCAAAGAGCCGATGCAGCCAATAGTCTTGTTTACGAAGCAAATGTAAGGCTAAGAGATCCGGTTTACGGATGCATGGGTGCCATTTCTGCTTTACAACATCAAGTACAATCTCTACAAGCTGAATTGAATGCAGTAAGAGCTGAGATTCTAAGATACAAGTATACTGAAACCCACCATGATCATCATATTATTCCTTCTCATCATTTAGCTTTGTTTTCTACTGGCGCTGTCCCTGTAACAACTCCACCACCTCCGCCGCCTCCACCATCACCTCTACCACCGCCGCCTCCTCCTCCACCTCCTCCTGCTTCCTCCTCTTCTTCCATGTACACCCCACCATCCACCACCACAGATTACAGCACCATCACCAACGATAATGTCTCCTATTTCGGTTAATAGATTTAATTTTTTATGTTTTTTTTTTTTTTCAATTTAATATATGATTGACGACAAATAAGACTAGATTCTACTCCATTAGTGAAAAACTGGTGAGACGATGTTGAGTATATTTAATTATCAAATATTTATGACAGATTAATCCATCTGTATCATCTTTAGATTCTGTTAAACGTATGACTTCTCATTTTATAAATAATAAATCTGACTTAATTTCTGTGTATATCATCATTTTTAATTCTGTATACTTCTTTAATTAATTTTTATTTACTTTTATATATGCCTCGAAAATCTAATCTACAAATTGGATACAAAGGGGTTCAGAAATGTTTAGTTAATAGTTAGTGATGTTATATCAAAATTTAAATATTATTATTAATAAAAAATAGTAAACGAGACTTCATGAATATCATTTTTTTTTGGCTCCTTCACTCGGTCCATATAAGTGAATTGAATGACATAACGTGTACCCTTCAACCCGAATCATCAAGATACAATCTTGATTTGTTTTTCATGTTGATTAAGATCTTATAAAAAAATGAAAACAAAAGATAAATTAATTTTCTTCTCTATCTACCCTATATTCTGTTTTGTCTTCATTAGAGCATTGTCTCCTCTCTTTCAGAAAACCCTAACGATTGCGACGTATCGAATTCCATCTGTTTGCATTATTTTAACGTGTTCTCTCTTTCAGAAGCTATGAGATGTGACTGAATTTGGTCTAAGGTCATGATTGCTTGAAATGGTGGCATCTTACTTGTCTATATTCAAACGTTTTTTCTGATTTCTGTAGGACTATAATTGCAGACTACATTGCCAACTTTTTCCTACCCCCAAAAACATCATCTTTCACCAAACAAGTTTTCCATTATATCCTTATTTATTCAAAACTATACTTTAATTTGATCACCATCCAGGTCGATACATCACCTTAAGCTTATGTAAAACGTCACCTGTTGAACAGTTCATCTAATTATGGAGATTAAAAGGTTAAACCCCGGCCCACTCAGTGACCTTTGAGGTTCTGCAGTGACAAGGATAACTGGATCTTTAATGTGTTACTTATGAAGTAATGATGCAAATATTAAAATGAATTGCTGGAAAGGGGAATGTATGTAGAAGAACTATAAAGGGGTGTGTCGAGGTTGGCATGGCATCACTATCGACTTCGTCTTGATAACAACATTTACTAGTATTTTCTTGATTCCATGAACTATGATGAGTGTATTCTACTTCAAAGGAATTTGATGATCATGTGCAAACAAATAAAATAATTGAACTAAGTACGTTCATTTACCCTAAAACTATTAAAACTATTAGAGCCTATAATTTCCCATGTTGATTTCATTAAACCTTTCACAATATATACATGGTACATTAGGCTAAACACAACACTATACATGGCTATAAATTGGGTTAATGAAACTAATAATAATACAATAACTTGAATACATCCCCACAATTTGATCGGTAGGAATAGACTGAACATTTAAACTGAAATAAAAATCCGAGAATAGAGACGATGAAAGTCGATCATTTGGTGAATATTCCGGCATATAGGAGGCATGATGGAACATAGAAAACGCATATGTAACTGGTTGCAACTTTGTTGTGGACAAAGTGTATATTTATCTCAATATGTTTCGTCTGTGGGTGTTGAACCGTATTATTGGTTTAATAAATTTCATTACTGTTATCATAATAGACTATACTGGCTTTCCCGAGATGGGAATATAGTTCATAAAGGAGATTATGTAACCAACAAGTTTTAGCAATTGCATAAGCAAAAACTCTTTATTTGGCTCATACGCTTGATCAAGAAATTATAGGTTTCCATTTAGAAGACCAAGATATTATGTTGCCACTAAAGAACACACAGTAGCCACCCACTGGTCGAGCAACATAAACATACCTCCAGTCGGCATCTGAGTAGGAAATGGCAAATGTAATGGTCGAATGGTGAAGCAGCTGGAGGATTCTTGTGTCCCATGTACATATCAAAGGAAATGATTTAGAGCATGTAAGTGTGGTTCCCCTAGGCCATACATCTATAAATAAATTTATTGCACTTTATAAGTGAAATCTAGTCGAGTAAATGTTAAGTACCGAAGACCACATGCAAGATTGAGGTATAAAGTTGGTCACTGGCAAGTGAGCCAGTATCATCCAATTTTGATTAAGTATCAACAAGGGTATGAATGGGGTTGTAACTTAGCATATTTACATTCAAAAATATGAAGAGCATATTTTCGTAGAGTTATAAATAACCTGACTTTATTACGTGTAGCCGAAATACCCCAAAAAAATAAGAAAGATTGCCTGCATAAGTCATGACAAACTATGTGCCCAATAAACAGATAATGCGACTGTGAAGATCAATGGATGTGTTGGATAAGATGTCTAAGTCCATAACTTATTTGGTACATACTTGACCCGGCCCGACATGGTCCATTTGGGTTGCACTTCACCCGAATTATTTATGGATAATTTTATGAGAGTTATACACATATGTTTATTAATATATTATAAGTTATAATATATTAATATGAAGTTATGTTATTTAATTAGTCTTAGTCTTAAATTAATTATGAATTAATTTAGAGATTAAAAGAAAGACTAATTAGATTATGGGCTATTGGTTTTATATGGTGTGGGCTAACACTCATTTGTTAATGGCATAGGCTTCGATGGAAGTCCATGGATGATCCATGGAGCTTTTAACCCATGGATCCTTGGAAAAGGAAAGGTCATGGGTTATTAGGGTTTCACCCTAACCATGTACACTATATAAGCATGCTTATGTTGCATGAAATAGCCACTAGTGTGTGTGCTTGTGTGTGGCCGAAAATTACAAGTGTGTGTACACTCTCTAAAGGTTTCCAAGTGTTTGTGGTGATTTGTGATTTCCATTTGAGGCATTCACACTATTGGTGCTTGGCCCTCAAACTCCTTAGGAATCAAACTCATCATCAAAAGGTATGTAATCTCATCTAATTCTTTTATGTTTAAAAGTACCCCATGCCATGTTAGATAGGTTATGAACCTTGGAAAAATTATTATTTTGCATGTATTTAGACAAACATAGATCCAAGGTTTATTAGGGTTGCATGCACACTTAGGAAGTGTTAGATTGCTCAAAACCCAACAGTGGTATCAGAGCCTAGGCTTGTTTTCTTGAATACTTGATGCAAATTGCTGAAAATCGAAGTTTATGTGTTGTCTGCACAGTAGACTCGCCGAGTCCACGAAGGGACTCGACGAGTCCAAGGCAAAACTCATCCAACTCGGCGAGTTGGTTCATGCACTCGACGAGTTGGACCCCCAGACAGCATATCTTCGAGTTTTGGTGCTGGAATTGGTCTAGAATCATTACATTAAACTGTTTCGAACTCATAAAACCTGTTTTTGATGTAGTAATGATGATGGTGGACCAATTTCAAAGTTATAATCAAAATTTCAAGTTTATATGTGTTCATATGATTCTTGAAATTGTTGATGTGGATGTTCATGTTCATATGAGTTTTGTTAGATCATAGGAATTATTTGCAAATTGTTTGTTAGTTAATTCTTGATCTTAATATGTTTTAATGGAATTCATAATTTGTCCTCAAGTTATGGAATTCCAAAAGTTTTTCTTTTAAATGTTTTTTTAAGAAGTCATAAGTTACATTTTCTTGAAGAGTTTTCTAATAAATGCTTTTATGGACTCCATAACTTGTCCTCAAGTTATGGATTTCCAAGAGACTCTTCATTAAAAGTATTAAACACTTAATTAAAACTCATAAGTTATGAATATCCAAAAGTTTATGAATTGTTCAAAACTTGCCCTCGAGTTTTGGAATTTGTAAAGTCTCACACAAACTTTAATTCCATACCCTAGAAGTTTTAAAAGTTAAAATTCTACCCTTATACAATTATAAGATTAATGGTTAATTATATATATATATATATATATATATATATATATATATGTGTGTGTGTGTGTGTGTGTGTGTGTGTATAAGAACAAGTCGTTTTACCGTTAGTAGGCCTCATTCATGAAGCCGGTCTATAAGGTGGGTATAAGGTTGTTGCCTATAAAATGACAACTTAATGGGTGTCCACTCTCACCCACCGCTTGCTTGACTGGTGGAGGATCGTTAGCCGAACGGGTAGGACAATGACTTTAAATTCTCATTAAAAGTATAATGATTATTATAAAGTAACTAAATGTTTTTATTTAATTCCCAATCTTAGTTACTTTAGGAAAAATGTGAATTTGGTGCTAGCCCATGGAATTCACACTTTGTACCTTACCAAGTCGTTGGTGGAGCGTGTGTGGTTAACCGGCACACTAACTTGGACTAGTAAGGATCACGAAGGGTGACTTAATGTTTGTCATAGATCAATGGAGCGTGTGTGGTTAACCGGCACATTGATTGGGTGATAATATTAAGGGTACCAAGTGAATTGGTATGGTTATTCACACCTTGTTTTGTGATCTTCGGCATCCCAATCACAAAATTTGAGAGGGCACACTCGAGATTGAAACATGCCATTGAAAAGTTCAATGAATCTCAAAAGATCTAGGAATTTCAAATCCAATTAAAACCTAATAAATTATTTCGTTTTTCATGGTGGAAATTGGTGAATCGTCATTCGCCTACCTTCAAATATTTTATAGCTTGGATTACGGCATCCCTCTTCCAAATTATAAAATATTGTGTTGGGTCCTAGCCTTAATATTTCATATTGGGTGTTATATTAAGGACTTTGAATCAACTAACTTGATTTTCTCCCATTATAGATGTCTGGTTCAGACAACTATGATCTTCCCAAATCTCTTGAAGATGGCGTCCCTCAACATCATGCTTCACTTCCTCCACTTCCTCCAATTATTCTCCCTCACCCACAAGTTCTTAAAAAGTTTAAAGTCACTCAATCCCTATTGGCAAGCATAGTATATGTGTGCTCACATCTTGAAGATAAAGTCACATATTGACAAGCCGGGAGAGTTGGGTGTCAAAGTCTCGTGAAAGTTGGATGTTCAATCACTTTCTTAGTAACATAGTGAGTCTCTTTGGGACTACTATGAGGCAGACTATGACATGACCCTTAATGATGTTATCTTTTTGCTTGGTGTTGTGGAATCAGCAATTATTCGGAACACCAGTAAAGTAAATTTGATTAAAAGAACAACTTCCCAAGTCTACATGGACATTAACAATGGTAGCATTGGATATCTAGAAAAAGATTTCTCTTCCCAATGGAAAGGGATCGGCCATAGTCAACTCGGTTGACCAAATGGTAAAGAGAAAGGCTAAGTCTAAGATAGTCCCATGTGCCATTACCAAAGGGTCCATGTGTTTTGTTGCCAAAGGAAGGGGCATTGGTTGCGAAGCTTCCATATTCACTTGAAAGGTCATTAGGTTGATCAAGTCAAGAGGTTTGACTCTACTTCGAGTAAAGTCCACTGTCTAACTCTATTAAGTTCCTATTTGGAGATTCTTATTACATAATGTGAATGGGTCACATGCTGATGTTTTTAAGAATCAAAGAAAAGATAGGAAGCTTAAAGTAAGTATATGTTGATTCTGATTGCAAAGGTGGGTTTCGATCGCATGGTTCGGCAATCAGAATTTTGAGCTGTTGCTTAAGAGTTATAATATATTGCTTATGAATAGATAACAACAAGGTTTTCATGTGGATTGTAAGGATAAGTTTTTCCGCAAAGTTTTAAAATAAAAAGAAAAAAAAAGGGTTTTAATTTTATTTATTTAAAAAAAAATATCTTTACAATGGCATCTGTGGAAAATTGTTGCTTATATGTTTCCAGTAATAGCAATATTGGAAAGTGGATTTGATTCTTTCATTTGTGGTAATGTCTGAATTTACCAAATGAAGACAGTTTTTCATCACCCAAGTTTCAATTGGACAAGAACTTGGAATCATACAAGTTGTATTGTATGATGAATGAGAATTTTCATCTTTGAAAATTAAGACTAATTCTTTGATCACATGTATATGTGAGTCAATTGAAGGACTAAGGAATTAGGTACACTGGGTGTGCGCTGGTCAAGGTCCACCACAAAGATTGACTTGTCATGATTTACTAAAGATTAGTAAATATGATTATACTTATAAGGTTAAGTATAATTCTGTAACATTGGAAAGGTTACAATGTATGACAAAACAAATGAGAAGAATCAAATTAGGCAGAAAGATAAAAGTTTCTCAAATCTGAAAGGATGGGAGAGTACTTTAGTATCGTATTTCATGATCATCTTAATGATTATGAAACCATATCCCAAATTCATACTCTAAGGACGTCTTAGTGCATTGTTATGGCTAAGAAGAGAGGTCATGAATTGTTGGATTGGTTAAGATCGAGAAGATGAGTCATACTTTGTTCCAAAACAATTCTTAGAGTCATACTCCAAGATTGTAACATTGAGTGACATAAAGTAAGGTTTAAAACACTTATCAAATGTAGTGTAGAATGTTTCTACCCTTGTACATTTGAGATTGGTAAGTTGTGATGTCTTGGATGAGACAAAGACCAACTAAGACCAATTGTGTGAAGTGTTAGTCTTGATAAGAATCTGCACTATCCCTTGAATATTTGTTTTGTCAAGGAATGGTTCTTAACTGGGGAAACTTATATGTCAAGGGGACAGTGGGAGCCTTAAAGATCCTGAAAGAGTTTCAAGAGTTAATCAAGAGTAAAACCTGTAATTTATCACTAGCACACAACTTAAGGTTTGCAACCTATCGTGTTGACATAATTCTTATTTCTGTATCTACTTCAAATAAGTTGAATTTGCATGTGAGTTATCAGAGTTCAACTTGGAAGCATTGGTGGGCCTTGTGCTACCAAGGTGACAAGAAACTAAGATTGAACAAGTTTAATCCATGTAAGGATGAATTTGTCACTAACCTTATCTTGTGATTATGGTTTTGACAAATTCACATGGATAGGAACTCATACACTATAAAATCTAAGTGTCATAAGGTTTCTCTCCGATTCATGAAAATGATGGTGAGGAAACGCTTTCACTAAGTAGATTTTATGTATATATCAATTGTGTTATTTGCATTTTCAAAAGTCGTTAGTGGAGCGTGTGTGGTTAACCGGTACACTAACATGGACTTGTGAGAAATGGCAAAGGTCTAAGAAATTGAGACTATGATTACGGTATCCCTTTTCATAGTTCTGAAAATTGTTTAGACACACATGTGAACTATCTAAGAAAGGGTGTTGAATCTAAATTTCAGAAGTCCAACAGATTTCTGGAAATATGTCAGAGCTAGTGGGAGCATAAGTGTTTTGCTAATAATCATCATGTTAGTGGGAGCATGATTATTACGTTTAGTGTTGCAAGTTAGCAATGTTAATTATAGAAAACAAAGTTTCAATTCGTGAAGTTGCAAGGGTTGAAAAGTTGTTTTGCTATAATTAAGGGAGAGGAAATTATACTTCGTTTCAATTCTAAAGCTTAGATTGAGATTTTAATCATCTTTAGTCAAGAATATATATGTATGAATTTTATGTTGGAATGGTTCAACTTGAAGAAATTCTATATATATTGCGTTTTCAAAATTCGATTATGATTACGGCATCCCTCTTCATAGTTAAATTTTGAAAACATGGCAAATAAAAAATATTGTAGCAAAAGACTGGTCTAGTATCATGTCTTTATGTCAAACATCATGAATCGTGTCCCATATGCTTCGGATATAGGATCGATTGCATGTGCTATAATATTCATCTTTTCTAAATTTTCCAAATGCTTAAGGCATTGAGAAGGGAAAAGTCTAGAACTGGATATGACTAAAGTGATTAAGCAATTGTCGAGGACAAATCTGAGGTTCGCCAAAGATTGGTTGCTCAGGGAAAGTTGGAAGTATGATGTAAGTTGTCGGAAAGGACCATATTGACATATTCTGAAAAGAAGTAACTCTTGTTCGGAAGTGATAGTCAAAATGGGACTATGGAAATGTCTCCATAGGTGGAAGTTATTCAAATCTATGTAAGATTAGAAAACCTTAATGCAAGAAGGATGTTCAAAGCAATGTACTTTGAATATGAGACTTCCGTTCCATAAAAGTTGACCTTCTTTGGAATACTCTGTAATGACTGGTGACAAGGTTTTGGTGACTTTGTGCATAATCATTACAAGAGGAACATTGCATAAAAGTTTAAAATCTAACAGTTTTTTTTGGTAAATGATAGGAATCGGGGGATTCTCACATTTACAATAAGGATTTGGGATTGTGAAATGAGTTTCAATGGAATCATGTTCAATTGATCTACATCACAATGTAAGGATCATAGACAAACACGTGTGCATACTTGGAATATGGCATAACTATTGTTTAGAAAAACAAAGAGTACATGCTAGGAGCTTGGGACGACTGTTGTTTTTTATTCAAGTCTTAAGTTGATTGTTTGAAACATTATACAATGAATAATGTGTATTCAATATGGTGATAAATAAAAGGTGGTTCTATTTATATTCAAAAGGGTTCTGAGACCATATTGGATTCGATTATTATTGTGTTTCACTTTGCATGTTTTGACTTCCAAAATAGCTAGGTTATTCTTTCCGAATGACTAAGTTATTTAAACACTCCACAATCGTTCATATGTTGGAAGTAGGTATGAATCAAGACTGTCATGAATCGAGTTTGTAGATGGCTAAATGGGTTTAGTCATAGCAATGGTTGCTACAACATTCATGAGTGCTCATAAGTTATGAGTATTGGAATAAACCCACGCTCACTTGTATCACTTCATGGAATTTATCTCGAGTGATCGTGAGACGGTAATATCATATAAATCTTCAAACCTAGAGATATGAGTTGTTACCTATGAGTTGGTTGTGCATTGATTGCACATAAACGCATCAGTAACTTGATGTTATAAAACGTGCCTTTGTGTACAATTCAACAAGTAGTAGAACAAGCATATGAGTCGAAGTTTATTTGTTCCTTCTAGAAATAGAAGCGATATCTGGGCCCCTCGATGATTTTGTTGTGACCTATGTACCGGCCAGTCAGAACTAAATTGATGTGTTCGATTAGGTTCTTCGTCAAACAAATCGAAAATCGGGAAACAAACTGCTGGACAATAAGTACGACGTTGTTCCATGTATTTGTCCGACTGATATCATGAGAACAGAGGATTATATGATCACTTATCTAAAATGGCGCTTGATAGTTCAACAGAGTTTTCGAGAGCTACGATTGTTGGTTGGTTCCTGAAGTAACATACGCAAATATAGTTATTAGACTTATCCAAGTGGGAGTCTGTTGGATACGGTGTCTAAGTCCATAACTTATTTGGTACATACTTGACCCGGCCCGACATGGTCCATTTGGGTTGCACTTCACCTGAACTATTTATGGATAATTTTATGAGAGTTATACACATATGTTTATTAATATATTATAAGTTATAATATATTAATATGAAGTTATGTTATTTAATTAGTCTTAGTCTTAAATTAATTATGAATTAATTTAGAGATTAAAAGAAAGACTAATTAGATTATGGGCTATTGGTTTTATATGGTGTGGGCTAACACTCATTTGTTAATGGCATAGGCTTCGATGGAAGTCCATGGATGATCCATGGAGCTTTTAACCCATGGATCCTTGGAAAAGGAAAGGTCATGGGTTATTAGGGTTTCACCCTAACCATGTACACTATATAAGCATGCTTATGTTGCATGAAATAGCCACTAGTGTCTGTGCTTGTGTGTGGTCGAAAATTACAAGTGTGTGTACACTCTCTAAAGGTTTCCGAGTGTTTGTGGTGATTTGTGATTTCCATTTGAGGCATTCACACTATTGGTGCTTGGCCCTCAAACTCCTTAGGAATCAAACTCATCATCAAAAGGTATGTAATCTCATCTAATTCTTTTATGTTTAAAAGTACCCCATGCCATGTTAGATAGGTTATGAACCTTGGAAAAATTATTATTTTGCATGTATTTAGACAAACATAGATCCAAGGTTTATTCGGGTTGCATGCACACTTAGGAAGTGTTAGATTGCTCAAAACCCAACAGGATAAACTGGTTAAAACCACAAGAATAAACCTTATAGAGAAGAAGCTTATAGGGATGACACAAATCGTCGATATAGAGGACCCTATAGGGATGACGTGCCGTCATTATAGGGTTAGGAAATAAACTATGACTTTTTAAGCTTTAGTGACGACATATCGTCTCTCTTGGTTAGGCGGAAACGAAACAAGGTTGGCGGGTTTCCGAAAAGCTATATGGACAACATATTTATTGGATTAGGTGTCCAAGGTCACAACTAAATTGGTACGTATAACTTTATGGAATAAAAACAAACTTATTTTTGGGTTGTTCTTAATAACTAGAAATAGATATGAACAACTTTAGGAGAGTGAGGAAGTGATTTGTTAATTTATTATATGATTAATAAATTAATTATAAATGGTTAAAAATTAATTCAGAATCAATTGGAAATTAATTTTGAATTAATTAAAGGTGCAAGGGGCGAATTGTAATTATTTAATTATTAAGTAAGAAATGAATTCTAGAAACCTCCATGGCTTGGACGGTTTTAGAGGGGGTCCAGAAAGGTTTTGGAAACCTCCTATAGCTGATAAGGATAACTACATTGAATAGATTAAATTATATTATTTAATTATTCAAATTAGAGTTTATCGTAGAGATCCACCAACTATAAATAGGGACCATTGTTAGCTATTTTTGAACCTTACTATACACAAGTAAGATATCGAAATTCCTTCCTCTATCCTCTCTCCAAATCATTCCTAGGGTTTCTAGGATATTGAGTGTGAGCCATTATAGGCATCCACACTATTGGTGCTAGCTTTCCAAGGAACACTTGAGGATCAAAGGTTGAGTATTTCCGATAATACTCAAAGGTATGTAATCTAATCTTTGTAATTATCGATAATACATAGGTTACATTAGTTTTTCATAGTATGTTGCTATTATGAGAAAATGTCATAGATCTCTAGGTTGCATGTACCCATAAAATAGTTTTATGATTCCACTGTGTAAATCTTTTGTTTTGTAACCTAAAAAAGTCATCAATATCGTCTTGAAAATAAATAAAATTACACATACACACACACACACACACACATATATATATATATATATATATATATATATATATATATATATATATATATATAAACACACACATATTATTGAATCTATTTAACTGGACAACATTGTTTTGTTTGAGGGTATATGGACGACAAGTCATCCCCATAGGGTTTATACTCTTCAAAATCGGAAGAATCCCCCTTTTCCCCTTTAACTGAAACAACCGATTAATCGATTCTCTCTCACTCTATTGGGTGATTTGTTTTTCGTCGGTACCACAACATCGACTACGTAACCTTCATTTCCTTCTGTTCCTTTGTATGGTCGAACCTTAGAATCTAATGAAGTAAAACCAGTTCATGCTGACTTCCATCAACGCCAATGTCTCACCAACGTTAATGTGAAAACTTGATTTACAAAGCTAACGTCAACATGATAATGTTTTGTATATATAGATATATGCATAATTAGTTAGCCGATCTGATATCTTAGGGATATCGGGTATATACTTTGTATTTACATAGATTAGGTGAAATCCCTGATTTGTAGGGATTTACATCTCTTCGCTTTTACTATAAAATCATGTATCCAGGGTTCATTTCATTCGTTGATTCACGAACCATAGCTTTGTGTGTGTTCTCTTGGCGATAACTTTCTTAGTTAAAAGCCTTTGTGATAAACCATTGTTCTTTGTCTTTTGTGTTAATCAATCTTGATCACAGATGTTATAACTGGTATCAGATCAGGTCACTGATATCGATTAACAATGTCTTCTTCTACATTCATCCAATCACTCTAAAACCACTTCTAGTCACAAAATTGATGGGTTTTATAGTTTACAAATGTTGGGTTTTTATTCAAAAAATAGTTTCAAAAACATGATTTTCTAGCAAAGGAAGACTTGATGATTTGAATAACATAAAACAATTTATAACCCATCAAGGATCTTCTTGCAAAGTTTGGAAAGAAAACAAGCACCAAAGAAGAAGATGAATAAATAACAACCTTTGTAGTTCTTTGGGTCCTCTGGGGAGGCTTAGAAGTTGATAAAGAATGATGAAATTTAAAAACACCAACAAGTTACCAAGTTGATTTAAGATGTTAGTCTTGTAAAACTCTTAATCTCTTGTGCTTAAAGTTCATAACCAAAGTATGAACTTCAAGAGAGTATAAAAGCAAGTAATCTTCATTTGTTCTTAACAAAACTAGAGAGGGTGAGATAAAGAGAGCAAAATTCAGATATTTAATGAGAGAAGAGTTCTTCAAAATGAAAGCCTCTAAGCTAGTTAAAGTGAAAGCTTAATCTAAAGGTCCTTAATCATTCAACACTTTAGACAAGCTTGTGCTCCATACCTTATACTTTTGAATAAACAAAGTGAAAAGCCTTACTCCTCCCATCTAACTCTATTTTTCGATTTAAGGTACAAAAAAGAATTCATGAATTTTATATTTTATAAACCAAGTTTATAAAATATAAACTTTAACTTTTTGGTAGAAGACAAAAGAATTTATTTAGTCTAATTATGCACGACTTATTAATTCATACCATATGAATTATATATAATGTTACTAGTTAATTAAAATTATTATTTTCTAGAAACAAATAATTTCCAATTTAATTAAAAGAGTTTATTGAATATTTATTAAAATTAATTTCTAATAAATAATCAATTATATCAAGTTGTTGTTAGTGTGACCCATTAATATCATATGTTAATTGGTAATATCACATTAATATGATTCTTGAGCATACAATATCCTCCAATCTCCCACTTGCACAAGATTCATATTAGACTGATATAGACAGTGGTGAACGTCTAGCAATATTTCACTGCCTCTATCAACATACGACTTTGTGCTATTCTATCAATGCCCAATTCCCAAAAAGCTCCAAGCTACAATTGGTGTATATAAGGTGAGTTTATAAATTATTGTTTTATCATAGACATCATGTTAAACATGATACAGATCACAATCAATCTAATATGGTGTTCAACTTTTGGTAAGGTGCCTTAGATGTCTAAATCTCAACATATAAGAGGAACAAATCTCATCTTGATTACATAAGCCTCTTGCATAGTTTATACCATACCTGAAAATGGCTTTTATAACAGCCCGATTGAGGACCAACATTTGACCATATCTAAGCACAATGCTCCCTACACTTAAGTCCCACTACGTATCTCAGGTGTTAAGGATACAAAGATAGTACCTTTTAATCAAGTATCATTCATGATAGCGATCCATGAAATGATCTTGATGCGGGTCAGTTCAATACTAGTTCTCTGACAAGTACCTATGAAACTTGGTTACAACCCATTGCCTACTTCCATCCGGTGAAAGTCAACCAATCCAATTCATATTAGTCTTACTTCATAATTTCTCCCACAATATAACTGATGATGAAATTTTAGAATAATAAGATTACTCATGGATTAAACATGTTAATACATAACACAACAAGTATTGATGTTATGATCATATCCCAGTATACCAAAACATTATATAATTGTTGTCATAATGTTCAAATATCAAAATACTAAATCCAAATCAAAATCCCATTTCTAGAATAATAAAGTCTTATAGCTGAAATGTGAACATTCATACTTAGCTCAGAAGAAGGACTTTATTAACGGGTTCGACTAAACTTAATTTGTGTGAATTCTGCGAATACTGTCATATCCATATTTGACTTTACTCTAAGTATAGTTAAATATATTGGAGTATATGATTGGTTTTTTTGTGACATAGAGTCTCTTAGCTCGATTAACTATACTCTCGAAGTCACAAAGATTTCTATGTGATCCTTGAATGGCAGAGATCAACATAGTTTTTCAATGAACTCATTTATCTAATCATATTAGATTTAAACTTCTAAAGTAGTGTACTCTTATTTTGGAGTACATTGTGTCATTTTGTTTTTCTTGGAACTCATTCCAACTAAAATTACTCTTCATTTCACAATGAAGTCATAATCCAATTATAATTCATATATATATATTCGTTTAGAAATTAGAATCTTATGTAGTTCTTTACATAAAGATTTTTATTCTAAACTATGTGTCTCATATACATTCTCTTAGTTCTTCTAAAGTAATCATAAAATGTTCCTATAGACATCCAATGACTTAACCATGTATACAATTGGTATATTATGCTATGATCATAACATTATCATATATCAGGTCTTATGTTTAATATGGCATAAATGATGGATTCATTTTCCAAGAAAATCGAATATAAATCATTTCAGCTAGTTCAAACCTATGAGCTAGGTTATTTTTGAGGTTGGCTCAACTTCAGTGCCATGTGACAATGCTAAGGTTCCTCCAAAGGAGTCTTCCATCTTGATCCCTTTCAAGATATTGTCAATATATGCATAAAGAGATAAAACTTTTAACATTCATTTTATCTATCTTTATAGATTTTACATTCAAAAAATGTATCTTGTCCTTCCTAAGCCTTTCATTTTAGAAATACATTCCAAGTCAATGTGAAAAGGCCTGGCATGGTCAGAATGTAATTTCTCATGATTCAGTATGTCTCATTCATACATGATTAGGAATGTCACTATGTTGCCACTAGTTCTTAATAAACACACATGTTCTATTCATATTGATATAAAATCATACCTTGTGGTTTTACATTAGAATGATGATTGCAACATTAAGATCTTTGCTTTATATCTACAAGTGGATCTCAAGCTCTACACATTTTGTTAGGATAACATGGATTAAGATAACTTCCAGGCTAATCTATATAGATATCTTCTAGTAGATGTCTATTAAGAAAAACAGTCTTTCTTGAAATCTATTTTACTATATCTCATATTGAGAATATGAATTTATAGTAAACAATATCCTTTTGATCTAATCATAGCTATTTGTGAAAAAGGTTTGATCATAGTCAATGTCATGAGTATGATAAGAACCACGGTCAATAACATGAGTATGAGTAAAACCTTTTATAACTAGTCTTGCTTTAAATGTGAATAGTTATCCATGTAATGTGTTCTTTCTAGAAGACCCACTTAATCCTTCTAGCCTTGCCATAGAGAGGAAGTTCAATCAAGACCATACTTGATTATCATACATGGATTACATCTCATGTTCGTGACTTTATGTCATTAATCATATTTGAGATCTGACATAACATCTTGGTATTTGATGAATTTTTCGGAAATCATCAAGAAAAGCTCATATGTGATAGATTCCACATTTCTCAATTTATAGATGATTTATACCACTAATGCGAACAATTTGTGTTTGTGAATAGATATTATTCAATCTTAACAATCCTTGTTAAAACTATTACCAACTGTAACTACATCAGGTTATGTTTCTTGAGCTGCTTTAAGTTCCATGTACCTCCCACTTGCTTCGCCAATAGAAGCTTGCTTTCTACTAACTCAGCTATTTAAGAAATAAGAAAACTTATTCTTTGTGGGTTTGCATATAATAATTTAAGCCAAATTTAGAATATTATATACAAATATTTTTATAGTAGATTTTTGGTTTAGAAGCTTTAGTCCAATATATGCTTTCAATTCATAAAACATTTAAGTAATATAGGGATAGACCCTTTCCATACAAAATCTTATGAAGAAAATGTTATATATACTAGTTAGTTGGTTTTTATACTCAAGGTACAATTGATAGTGTTCTAGGTGTTATCCCAAGGAAATAATAAGAGGACATTTCTACCAATTAGAAAGAAAATTAAATCATATCAACTAAGATTTAATTCATCCTTTATTATCATTAAGGCATTAGATAGTTTTTACCGGTTTGTATTCCAAATTAATATTCGAAAACTTAAACAAAGGTTTCATAATTATGTTTTACCAAGTAAAATATAATTGAAACTACTATAGTTATTAATAAAGTTGATTTGATATCTTGTGCTAAATCTTAGACATTTATTAGAAAAGAAGTCATACACCATAGTGTATAGTTCCTTAAGAATTATTTTCTATACTACTTAGTGAAAATATCATTATGAATCTTTCATATATAAATAAGATTTACATATGTCAAATAAACTACATTATTTGCCTTCAAAGATCCATTTTTTGAAATTGGAATATATGAATGTTATTTATATAATAAAGATAACAATGTCAAAGATGAGTTTGATTTAAAGCAATTTTAAGTCAAAATATTTTTCATATAGAACTTGTTATTTATAAAATATTGATATTTACTTTATAATTATTATTAAGAGATCGAGCCTCATAATCAGAATTTTGATCATTTCCGAATATGATGTTTTGAAAAACAATTTAAGTAAATAGTCAATCATTCATAAATTAAACTGAGGCATATATTTAGGTAAGATAAATTAAAACATACATTGTTCCAAAAAAAACATTGTTTTATAATACAAGTGAATTATGTTCCTAGCATAATTAATAAACTAAACTCCGAGAGTGTAGTTCCAACTTAAATGTGTTCAACTGGTTACTCTTCTATAAATATCTGCAAGTTATTTACAAATATTAGATTAACATTTAAGTACCAAGTGCCTAAGTGTTATATAAAAAGTATGAATTCTATCTAGTAGATACCTTAAATACTAGTCTCTTCCAAACTTTCTTTCCAGATAAGAAGAGAATATCATCTTCCATGGTTCAGTTTCTCCATAAAAGAAACAAGATCCATCTATGTGGGCCTTATTAGATTTCTTGGGCTTAGAGGTATTTAATTCGTAAAACATGAGTCTCTTAGATCACACAAGGTGATTCTTTTGGGGCTTGAACTATTCCTAGTTTGATGTTAGAAACATATTTAGCATCACAATGATGCATTTACTAGGTATAATGTTTAGGCTTATTGCTCAAAGCGAATAGTTTAGGACTAGGACCTTTAAGAGTATACGTTTTCATATCTCTCACAAGATTTTCTCTTAAGACATGAACCCATTCATTGAAGTTGTATCTATTGAATGGTATTGTTTTATTAAGTAAAAAAGAAAATGACAATTTCATGGTAATGAAAATGGATTATTTAACTACAAAATTTTAACAAAATTCATTTATTATTTTCAATATTTAAACTCTTTAATAATTAATACCATTTTAGTTTCCAAAAACATTAATTATCAAAGTCTAGGATCCAAGTTGCAAAACAAATAAATGATTATGTATCCTTTATCACATCCACTTGAATTCAACCCGGTAGATATCTATTATCAATTATATTTTACTATATAATTCCTAGATTTATGTGATCGCTAATAACAAATTTAATTATATATGTTTGATCCCATATATGGCTCAGAGTTCTCTTGCTTAGGTATCCTTTATCACAAAAAACACCCCGGTCATCAAAAGATAACACTAAGCGGTTATATATCATTTATCCCACTAGTGCATACAAGGTATATGCGAATGTTCTTCAAATTGGATTGTATAGATCTAAGGTTTATAAAAGGGCCTTTTATGTGTTTTATAATTCTAGTTTTAAAAACATATGATATCATGGTTATTACATGCATATAATGAACCATGATACCAATTTTCAAAATAAAATCACTTTTAAAGGTTCTATATAAAAAGCTAGTTTTTATATAATTTGACGCAATTCAATTTTAATATTTGGTATTAAGTTTGAGTGCATTTGAACCTTTTATATCTTTAATAAAACTTTATTTTATTACTTATATATTTGGAGTTTGTATAAGTTATAAAAAACACCATTTTAAAACTTATATTTGAATATTTCAAAATTTGACATTATTAATGTTTTTATAAAACCGGATTTTATTTTAAAATTATAACTTGTTACATCATATATCCACATTATAAATTTTAAAAACCAAACTCCATGTGATGTTTATTTTGTCCAAAAATTATTTTAGCATGTGAAAAACTAATTTATCAACCACACATAATAATTGTATAAAATAAACAACACAAACATGCATAAAGTTATATGTATGTAAACATAACCAACTAATGATATTTTTTGTGAGCCAACACAAAAAATGTCAAGTCCATTCCTAAAGGGACATTTTAAGGGACCAAAAACTTCTTGTAATGTTGTTGTAGAAGCTCCCACTTGAGTAAACACCATTTGTTTGCAAAAGATTTGAAGAACTTATTGAAAGCTAAAATTCAGCAACTGTTGCTAAAAGTCCAACAACCCTTTAGAAAACAGCTTTAGCAACAAATTTAAGAAGTTGTCACCGGAAATCCTGCACACGTTTTAACTTCGAAAATGGCTCTTTTGTCTTCAAAAAATGGCTCCAACTTCATCTCTAGTTAAATTTTTGTAAAAATAAATTAATTCTAAAAATTAATCTATTACTTACAAAATAAACCAAGAAAACTAATCTATTTAATTTATTACGCACCATATGAATAAATAAATTATTACAATCATTTTTATAAAACAACCAACACAACAACACAATAAAGACGATGATCAATGGATAGTTTATGCACACCATACATATCAACATACATATAAAACGACCTTTTGTTTTTCTAAGACAACTTTAAAATGACAAAAGATGCATGAAAACTTTTGTCACATAAAATAACAATTATATAATTGTCATAGAAAATATATATGAACTTGTTTTTATACAAAACCAAGTTATCCATATTCTCTAAAAACTAAGATTTCCAAAAATCAAAAAATCTAACCAAACTTGCAAGGTGGCTCTGGTACCAATTGTCGGGTTTAATTCAATATAAACTTGTTTTATGTTCTTCAAATCATCAATTTGTCCGTTGCTAAAAAAATCTTGTTTTTGAAACTAGTTTGGAAAGAAAACAAGCACCAAAGAAGAAGATGAAGAAATAACAATATTTGTTGTTCCTTAGGTCCTCTTGGGAGGCTTAGAAGTTGATGAAGAATGATGAACTTTAGAGACACCAATAATTTACCAACTTGATTTAAGATGCTAGTCTTGTAAAAAGCTTAATCTCTTAAGCTTGAAGTTCATAACCAAAGTATGAACTTCAAGAGAGTATAAAAGCAAGTAATCTTCATTGTTCTTAACAAACTAGAGAGTGAGATAAAGAGAGAAAATTTCGGATTTTGCATGAGAGAAGAGTTCTTCAAAATGAAAGCCTCTAAGCTACTTAAAGTGAAAGCTTAATCTAAATGTTCTTAACCATTAAGCCCTTTAGACAAACTTGTCTCCCATGCCTTCACCCGTACCTTGTACTTTTGAATAAACACAGTGAAAGACCTTACTCCTCCCATCTAACTCTATTTCCGGGTTTAAGATACAAAAAAGAATTCATGACTTTTATATTTTATAAACCAATTTTATAAAATATAAACTTTAACTTTTTCGTAAAATACAAAAGAATTTATCTAGTCCAAAATGTTGTGCATAACTTATTGATTCATACCATATGAATTATATATAATGTTACTTGCTAATTAAAATTATTATTTCCTAGAAATAAATAATTTCCAATTTAATTATAAGATTTTGTTGAATATTTGTTAAAATCAATTTCTAATAAATAATAAATTGGATCAAGTTGTTGTTAGTGTGACCCATTAATATCATATGTTAATTGGCAATATCATTTTAATATGATTCTTGAGCATACAAGATCCTTCAATAAATCTATGCATGAGGCAGAAAAATACTTAACTCTTAAGTTCACATGCAACCTATTTGGATCTATGTTTTCTTTATTAATAGCAATAAACTATGAACATCAAGAACCCTAAAGGAACTCTATGAATTTAAGGTTGTCAACAAGAACAGTCTAAATCGACGGTACAAGCACTTTTTCCAGCAGAAAAATGAATCTCTTACTCAAGTCTGCAATCAATTTAATTTCTTGGTGAACGATATACATCGTTGTAACATGAATAAAACGAGAAGATCATTGGTTTACAAATTTCTTGACTCGCTGAATAATAATTGGAAACATCATGTTAATGTTCTAAAGAATAGTGAGAAAACCGCAACCATGGATCTATCTTCATAATTTGGTGATCTTTTTAATCATTAAGAAACAAAGATTTTACATTAGGAAATTATGCGAGACACACAGAGGGATAGATTTGTGGCCCTCTATTCAAAGAAGTCGCCCCAAATAGTGACAACGATTTCTCTGGTGAATCTGAATATGAAGCCTTGATAGTTAAACGTTATATTATCCGAAGTGACAATAAAACTTCTAGACCTAGAAAATTTCCATCAAAGACTGACTCATCAGCGTCTAAAGGCTATGAGGATGGTAGTAAGATTGTTGATGAGAAGAAGGAAGGACCAAAGTGCTTCAACTGTGGAGGCACTAGTCACTTCACCGGGAAGTGCAAGTCCAAGAAGGTGGACACAAATAAAGATTATGAGGTGAAATATAAGAATATTTTGGCATATTTCAAAATGAAAAACATTAATGTGAATGTTCTTGTAGTAGTAGTAGTAGTGGGAAGCTAGGTAGATGATGAAGAATTATCCGATGAAGATGAAGGACAAGACAAGTGGTTGATAGCACACATTGATGCGTTTTGTCACTGATGAAGTAAGCAACGAATCAAGCACTTATGAAGCTAATCTGGCTAAAGTTGCTAAAGATTTAAAAATGTTGGACTTGGACTCATCATCTTTATATCAGGTAAACAAATTTGTCAACTAGTCTAATAGCAAAAAATGCATTATGTTTGATTACTTGTGTAACACCCCATTTATTAAATAAATAAATAGATAAAATTAATATGAATAGTAGTCGTAAAATCCATAATTTTAGTGGGGTGTTGGTTTTTGGGAGCTAAATGTTATAATTTGGATTATTCGGGGGTTAAGGTGTAAAATCGAGATTCATTTAGTAAAGATTTTTAGAAGACAAGGGATGTTTGGTAAGTATGGGATTTATATGAAAGGATTTATGGGAGCAGGGGCTAAAGAGTAAATTCTGGACCTAATTTGAAAAGGTTTTGTAGGGGAGGGGTCGTTTGGTAACATAAGGACTTCAATCGAAAATAATTTGTGAGGGAGGGGTTGATTGGTAAAATGTTGTACTTAATTTAAGGGATTTTGGATAGCTGGGGTTAAAAGGGTAAATTGTGGACTCACTTTGAAAGAAAAGGGGGAGGGAGGGATCAAATATGGCATTATGGGAATAAGTTTATATGGGGATCGAGGTATATAAACCCGTCACCTCGGTAAACCGTAACCCTAGGAGTCGAATATTAGTTGTCACCCCCACCCTTATGCCTCCCCACCGGCGCCGCCACCTTCACTCTCTCAGCTTACAGTGCCACACCACCAACTCTGTTGAGGTCGTCAACCATTGATGTTGAAGCCGGAGACCACCGAGAAGGCGTCATCGCTATCTAGCTGCCGACGAAGTTTCTTGACATCCGTTGCCACCATCTTCCGTCATCATCTTCCTCTTCCTTCTGTTATTGTTGCAGCTATCATTCACCTCATCCCTTCCTCTCCTTCAGTTCATCATTGCTCCGCCACCAGCTACAACGTCATCAAAGCGCCAGCACCACAGTCGGGTCAGCCATCGCCTCCTGTCGTTGCGCCATTGTCGCCGCTACCCGTTTTCGTTGACGACAAGCTGCCACCGGTTGCCATGCTGTTGTTATCGTTGTTCTTTGAACGCCACCAGGTGGGTGGCTGCTTTCGGAGCTCGAACAAAGCGTATGTGTGGTCGTTACCCTAATCTGCCGCCACTAGCCACCGTGAAAGGTGGCTGTGTGCGTGCTTTGGTGTGTTTGTGTGTATTTCTGCAGTGAGTAGGTGTTATGTGTAGGTTGTTTGGTCGGAAATCATGAGAAAGGCCACCATCACCACCATGAGGTGGTGGCTGCCACCTTGCACCTCCGCCGGCCATCACAAGGGTGGCTGTGTGTGCGTGTGTTATTCGGAATTTTGTGTTGTAAATTGTAATCGGTGTAGGAGTAATAAAAAGAAAACTCATAACCACCACCATGAGGTGGTGGCTGCCGCCACCAGCCGTCGTGTTGTGTGGCGGTGTGCTTTTGCTTGTGTATCGTTGCTTTTGGGATGCTTGGACAAAATTGGATTAGAACCATAACCACCACCGTGAGGCGGTGGCTACCACTATGAGCCGCCGTTGACTACCACTCCCGAGGTGGTAATGGGAGGTGCCCGTCTTATGAAACCCAAGTGGGCCTAATGAAACCCTAATTGATCCAAAGACTTAGCTATTGGGCCTAATTGGGTTGTGATTGGGTTGGAAACCCTAATTAGGGTTTAGAAATCCCTAATTTTGGATATATGGGTTTTGGATTGTCGGGACCCACATTTTTAGATGACCAGATTGGGATTATGGATTAAGCCGACCACACTACATGATTGACCCAATTAAGTCCTTAATGGGTTAAGTGGGAAACACTTAACCCTAATCGTCATTTCATGTGAAAACCCTAATTATGTTGGGTTTAGAGTTGGGCCTAGATGTCTGGACTCTTGATGGGCCAACTATTAACAAGTAAATGGACTAGAAAAATTGGATGGGGCTTAAGGATAAGGCCCATTGGAAAGGTTTGGGCCCAATTTGGAAAATTGAGCCATAACTGGGCATTAATGATTATAAGATATTGAAGCATCAGAATGTCAAGTGTTGGACTAAGAATAAATGGTTGGGCTTTAAGGTAAGGCCATGTAGGGGTTTGGGCCCAATTTGAAAAATCGGGCCATATGTTGGGCTTTGGTTCAATATTAGACTTTTAGGCCTTTGGATTGAACCTTGGGATTGAATCAAGCTAAGTTAGGTGTAAAGAAGTCTTTTACCCCAAGCATGGACATATGGGTATAGGTTGGGACCCAGTTATTAATTGGGTGTTATTTTCCTGCTGACAGATTCGGGAATCTGTCATCCAGCAGTAAGGGTTTTGTCCGTGGGACTTCAACAGTGTGAGGTGAGTATTCTCCTATAGGAACGGGTCTAAGGAACCAAGGTCGGACTGTTATGTATGTCAGTTCCGTATTAAGGTCCAATGTCGGGCGACGCCCGAGGTAGGTTTATATATTTCTGGGTTGCGACCCGATGCCGGGGCGGTACTCGATGAATGTTTGTATGCATGATGTCTTTGTGATTCTTGCGTGTGTTTGTATTTGTATGCTTTCCAGACTCTGGTCTGATGTCGTGGCGGTTCCCGAGGAATGTTAGTATGCCTGCCAGATTTCGGTCTGATGTCGGGCGAGGCCTGAGGAATGTATTTATGATTGTGTTTAGATAATTATGCTTATGTGTATGTGTATTAGTAGATATGCTCATCTGTATGTCGAGCTTTGCTTGATGTCGGGCGGGGCCCGATGCTGGTTGCGGTCCGATGTCGGGCGGGGCCCGATGTCGAGTAAGCCGATGTCGGGCGGGTCCCTATATAGTGGGCTAAGCCCAAGTTACGTTTATGTTATATGCATCGTTGATATGTTATATGTATACCAGATCTCAGTCCGATGCCGGGCGGAGCCCGATGTTGGACGCGACCGATGTCGGGCAAGGCTCGATGTAGTGGGCAAGGCCCAAGTTATGTGATTATGTGTATGGTATATGGTAGTTTAGGGAGACTCACTAAGCTTCGTGCTTACAGTTTTCAGTTTTTGTTTCAGGTGCTTCGGTTTTCAAAAGAGGAGCTCGGGATGATTACAGTGCACACACCATTTGTTTAGTCTGGGATGTTTTCACTCTGATATTTTGACACATGATTTTGATACAGTATTTTTTTATGATGATTTGAGATACATGGCTTACAATCTTTATTGTGATGTTTGATAAATTATGGTTTTCTTAAATGATTTTAAAACGAAAATTTTGGACTGTATTTTTGGGATGTTTCAACTTGTGTCTTCAACTTTCAAATGTTAATCAAGAAAAACAATCTCTTAGGCTTGAAATTGAAATACTGACAAATTAATTGATAGACAATGAGAAAATTCTTTCTCAAACAAACATCAATGTCACAAATCTATCTTTGACAAATGTTGATCTTCACACAAAAAAAGATAACATTGAATTGCATGAAAATAAACTACATCATATAGTTAATAATTGGGAACACTCTCATCATAAGCTAAACAAAATAATTTATGCCCAAATACCTGATCAGTGTAAATAATTCTTGGTGGAATTATAGATGAGTCCGTAGAAGTTTATAAACGTATTGAAACTGAACAAAATTTTCCTACTCTTAGTGATGTTGAAGAGGATTTTAAATCTAGGTTTGTTAGTAATACGTACATAACTCAAACTCTTATAGATAAACATTGTATAACAAACCCTGATGGTCTCACTATATGTACTAACTGCCTAACTGCCTTAGATCCTACTGTTATGAATCTTGCTTTTGATATTCCTACTCCTACCACCGACATGTATCTTAAATTTACTATATCAAATGGTGAATTTCACTCCACACATGAAATACTTAGTGTATCTCCAAATTGTACTAATAGCAATTGTGACACTGATGACTCTATTTCTTTTGGCACTGATAACTCTTTTTCTTCTAACATATGAATCTTTGTGTACATCAATGTGCCAGTCATCTGTCTCCACATCCTGTCACATTGATAGATCCTTTGTTTCTAGAGCCATTTCAAAGGTTCATAAGATACATGAAAAAGTTTCATCTCCCTGAGAACCTAAAAATACCAGCTCATGTAATAAAAATAAAACTCATGGTATAAAGGTTTGCTATCGATGCAAAGATATATCTCATAAAATCAATGACTTTAAATTTGGAGAAAAAACTAAGAGATTTGACAATATTCGCATAAGACTTGATAGGTGGATGGAAAAGATAAATCCTTAAATTGTCTCCTAACTGCTTGTTATAATATTTTTAATGCTAAATCCTTAGTGAAAATACCCATTGAGAAATAGTTTAGTGTGTTCTAATTTTTTTTCTTAACCCAGCAGGATTAGGAGCATGTTTGGTATCTTGATAGTGGGTGCTCAAGAAATATGAAAAGATCTAAGTCTCTCCTAGATGATTTTGTCAAAAAGGATGGCCCTGTGGCTACTTTCGGAGACAACAACAAGGGAAAAACTAAAGGATTTGGAACAATACAATGTAATACCATGGAATTCAAGAATGTTTCGTATGTCAAGGGACTCAGACATAACCTCATCTCAATCAATCATATTTGTGACGTTGGCTACAAGGTTCACTTCAACAAGGAGGAAGCAAACATTTTTTATTCGAAGAAATCAATCGTACTCACTGCCAATAGGGAAAATGACATCTATGTGTTGGAATTGCTTTTTGTCTTAAAATATTTTCCTTCTTTGTGATTCTAGTACCTTATTGCTTTGATTTAAAAAATTACAAAAACAAGTCTTTTGCTTTCATTAGAAAAACACAAAAATACAAGTCTTTAATTTCTTTTACCAAAATAGTATACAGTGTATGTCTTTATCTTTCTAATATTTAATCCCCCTGACTTTTTCTTTCTAGCACAAGGTTTAAGATCACCCCTCTTTCATCTTCAACGATGAATCTGTTGTTGGATTAGGTGTCTAAGCCAATAACTAAATTAGTATAATCTTGAATTATTAGCAAAGTCCATTTAGGTTGCCCTCAAACCTAGTAATTGATTGGAATGCTTTTTGGAGAAAGAGAGAGAAAGAGAGAGAGAGAGAGAGAGAGAGAGAGAGTGAGTGAGTGAGTGAGAGAGAGAATGATTTATTAACTTATTATATGGTTAATAAATTAATTAGAAATCAACATAAATGAATTATTACTATATTACGAGAATAATATAACAATTAGAAATAGTATTGTTTAATTAAAAATTAATTAGAATTAATTTTGGGATTAATTGGATTAATTAAATGTGGAAGGACTAAAGGTGACAATGTTCAAAAGTTGAATATTGACCAATTCTGGAACCTCCCCTAGGGGAGCAAGTTCTAGAGCTTTTCTTAGGTTCTAAGGAAACTTGGATGCCTTAGGGGGAAAGGAAAAATATTAGGGTTATCTAAAAGGAACTTTCCTTATCCTTAGCCTCCCTATCACCTATATAAACCCCATTTGGTTATGATTTTCGAAATCACGTCATTCCAAAGAGAAAATTCGAAAATTTCCTTCCTCTTCCTCTCTCCTCTTAAGCCTCCAACTTGCTAGGGTTTGGGTGTGAGTCATTAGAAGCACGAGACTTCTGGTGCTTGCATTCTGAAGACCGACAAAGAAGGAATATTAGTTTATTTGCTATAATAAACTAAAGGTATGTTTTTTCTTATAACCCTTTTGTTAATTTTGAAAATAGCAATGTACTTTAGGGTTCTTGATATTCAATAGTTGTTTGCAAATCATAGTGAGAACATAGATCTTGTAGGGTGCATGTGAACTTACGGTTTATGTTTTTCCGCCAAAATGAAATTTTTGTAGCATATAAAACCCATATCTACAACTTTCCCATCTAAAGAAAATTCCAACTCGCTTAATCTTGCTTTTCCTATGTTGTAAGATCTTATCATTGAGCTTGGTTGCTTTAACCAATCCTGATGGCTCTATATCTTTTCTTTAGTGGCTGCAATCGTTCAGTTTGAGGGTGATGTTTGTCGAGTTTGACACTGAGTGTCTTACTGTCGACATAAGATAAGGAAGAACAGTGTCTAGACAAAATGTTGTAAATGCTCTCCTTGCCTCCTCTGAACCCATCATCTGTTGTGACGGAGATAGATGGTTACATTGATGGTGGCACGTCTAGTTTCCATAGACTCCACTCGCTTCCCTACCATAGCCCATCATGGATGCAAGAACTCATTATCAAGACAATGACTCTTGTCTCTCATCTTGTGGTTCATAATCCTTTTCTCTTTCGAATACCTTCCTATTGATTTTCGTAACTTGGAGGTTACAAAGATTAGAACCGTTTAGCTCATGGTTACAAAGATTGTGTTCCTTCAGATCTCTTCTTCATAGTGATGGATATGAAGCTTGTAATCCATCAGAATAATAGCTTGTTCAAAGAATAAGAACTTTTCTCTCCTCATTTTTGTGTTTAATTCTATATTTCATTGAGTTTAAATGTGTGAAATGCTTGATAATATTTCTCTCTTTTATAAATAAATTTTATGTGCAAAATATCTTGAAAAAGGAAGTACTTTTTGAGAATTCAATTCAAAAGATACACCAAATCCGGACTTTATGATCTTTCTGAAAAAAAAAGTTGCATAATTCTCTTTTTGACTATTTCCTTGTTGACTGTTTCTTTTATTTTATTTTGTCTTGTATCGTCTCAAAGGAATTGATGGTGAAACCTTGATTCAAATTTGAAACTTTGACACTTAAAATGTCCCTAGAAGCGTTATGCTGTCATTATTTATATCTTCATAATGAGATTTCCTGGTCCTCAAAAAAATTCTATTAAGTCTTGAGTGTTCCTTCCCTTTACAGTGTGTGACTATTTCCTAACACTTTTCTCTTTATTCTTAACTCGATGATGTTGGGAGATGAACCACTCCCTAGTGATGAGTTCGAAATCATAAGTTGATGATTCGCACTATTAAACCATAGTGTGATTGAGACATCCAACAACGTCTCTTACACTACAAGCATTCTATTATAGAACTTAATGATTCAATGTATAATACCATACACTGATAAAAGTTTGAAATTTTGTGTTGATGGGTATTGATGGGTTTTAGCCATAAGAACTTTAATATGTGCGCATGCAAAACCCTAATGCTTGGATCTAGGCTTTCTAATTAAACATGCTTTGAATCCAAGACTTCTAATGACTAATTAGGTATGAGAACAATACAAAATTAGGTCTAGAAGCATACCTTTGAATCTCTTGTTTGATCTTGTTGTCTTGGAGCTCTAGAGTCACAATTGTCACTCCTCTAATGGCTTACAAACACCAAATAGCAAAGAAGATGATTTGGTAGAGAGAGGCTAGGAGGAAATCGGCCAGGGGTTCTCTATTTGAGAAGAGATGTCGATTTCCCTAAGCCATGGGGTCTATTTATACTTGTAGACTCCTTAGGGTTACAACTTAAACCCTAGTTGGATAATCTTCTCTTAAAGCAATCCTTATCCTTACCATAGATAGCCTTGGACGATTTTGAGCTATCCTTAGCTCTAGAATTCGTCCAACTCCTATCCAATAAGGATTTATAGTCTAAAGTGTAACTATCAAACAATTGACAGTTTATACCCTCTTATTTAATTAATCTCTTTAAGTCACCAAATTAATACCAATTAATTTATGACTTATATTAATCAAATAACAATATCATTATTCTTTATTCTCATAATATATTAATAATTTTTATTCTCTCTTAATAAATCATCCTATCAAGTTGCTATGGTGAAGGCAACCCAAAAGGACCATGCACAATCGGGTCAAATACTTGCCTAATATAGTTGCAGCCTTAGACACTATTCCAACAGTCTCCCACTTGGATAAGTCTAGTAACTATATGCACAAGTACAATTTGATTTGCAATCGTAGCTCTCAAAGACGCTGTCAAACTCTGATCTAATCAATCTTGTCCTTTAGATAAGGGATCGTACAGTCCTCTGTTAGATATCATGCTGACAATTCTACAGAATGATTAGTCAAGCATTTAGGTTTCTCGATCTCTGATTTATTTGACATAGAACTTAATCGAACACATCAATTCAGTTCTGACCGGGCCCGGCACATAAGTCAAATCAAATCATCGAGCGGCCGAGATATCACTTTTACCTTCTTAGGATAAAAGTTACAGATAAACTTCGATTTATATGCATTTACTTATTCATTAACCAACTATACACAACAATGCGTTTCATGACACCGAGTTACTGATGCGTTTTCGCATTATCAATGTACAATCAATTAACAAATAACAAACCATATATCTAGGTTTTAAGACTATATGATATTATCGTCTTGCGATCACCCTTTTATATCATATTCCATAAGGTGATTCCAGCAAGCGCGGGTTTGTTCCAACACTCAAAACTAGTTCATAAGCACTCATGAACGTTGCAGCAACCCTTTGCTATGTCTAATACCATTTAGACAATCTACACACCGATTCATGACAATCTTCATTCATATCTACTTCCAACATATGAACGATTGTGGACAATTTGAATAATTCGATTATTCTTAATAAACTCAATTATTCTGGAAGTCAAAACATGCAAAATGAAACAATAGTTAAACAATTAACATAAGACAGTAACATTACTTATAAATAAAAATCCTTTATTTAATCATCAAATGTTAATTACATTTATCTATTACACGTTTCTAATACTATCTATCTAATCTATGCTAATATCATCCTTCAGCCCAATACTCCTAGCATGCTGCAAGTGCTTAACCCTACTCGGTCCCTTTGTAAGTGGATCTGTTGGGTTATCTTCTGATGATATCCTCTTCACTATGAGTTCTCCTTCTTCTACACGATGTCTAATAAAGTGATATTTTCTGTCGATATGTCTTGATCTACCATGATCTCTCGGTTCCTTGGTCAAGGCAACCGCTCCTTCATTATCACAGAAAATCTCCATGAGCTCCTTTATGGCAGGTACAACTCCAAGATCACCGATGAAGTTCTTTAGCCATATTGCCTCCTTCGACGCTTCGCTCGTTGTAATGTACTTTGATTCGCACGTTGAATCAGCTACGGTTTCCTGCTTGGAACTTTTCCAAGTCACTGCTCCTCCATTCAGGGTAAAGACCCAGCCCGACTGCGAACGGTAGTTGTCCCTGTCGGTCTGAAAACTGGCGTCACTATACCCTCGCACCTTCAAGTCATCACTCCCTCCGAGGACTAAGAACCATTCCTTCATCCTCCAAAGGTACTTAAGGATATTCTTCACTGCAATCCAATGGGCTCTGCCAGGGTTCCCTTGATATCTACTAACCATGCTCAAAGCAAAGGCTACATCAGGGCGAGTACAAGTCATAGCGTACATGATTGAGCCAACTGTGGAAGCGTATGGTACTCGGCTCATTTCTGCTATTTCAGCTTCGGTACTCGGACTTTGAGTCTTACTCAACTTGGCATTACTTCGTATCGGTAATTCTCCCTTCTTCGAGTTTTCCATACTAAAACGTTTTAGTACCTTCTCTAAGTAAGTGTTCTGACTAAGTCCAATTAGTCTCTTACTTCTTTCTCTTACTATCCTTATTCCCAAAATGTAAGAAACCCCTCCGACGTCCTTCATAGCGAAGCACTTCCCGAGCCAGGACTTAACTTCCTGCAGAGTTGGGATGTCGTTTCCTATGAGTAATATGTCATCAACATATAGAATGAGGAAGCTAACTATACTCCCACTGGCTTTGACATATACACATGATTCATCTTCGCTTCGTACAAATCCAAACTCTTTGACCTTCTCATCGAAGCAAAGATTCCATCTGCGAGACGCTTGCTTAAGTCCATAAATGGACTTCTCAAGCTTACACACTCTATTCGGATGCTTTGGATCCACAAACCCCTCTGGCTGAGCCATGTAAACATCCTCAGCCAACTTCCCGTTAAGGAAAGCGGTCTTGACATCCATTTGCCAAATCTCATAATCATGAAATGCGGCAATAGCTAGCATCACTCTAATAGATTTTATCTTTGCAACTGGTGAGAAGGTCTCATCATAGTCAACTCCGGGAGTTTGAGTAAAGCCCTTTGCAACCAATCGCGCCTTATACGTGTGTACTTTTCCATCCACGTCGGTCTTCTTCTAGAAGATCCATTTGCACCCAACGGTCTTTACGTCCGGGCACATTATCAACCAAATTCCAAACTTGGTTATCATACATGGATTGGATCTTGCTATCCATTGCCTCTTTCCATTTCGCAGACTCCGGGCCTGCCATGGCTTCCTTATAGCTATTAGGTTCATCAAGGTTTATTAGTGTACCATCACTAATATACGTGTCCCCTTCGGTAGTAATATGAAAACCATAAAACTGGGGTTGAACTCTAACTCTATCAGAACGTCTAAGAGGTAAGGATTCGTCAATCGGTTCAACCGGAGTTTCCTCCTCAGGTTGAGTGCCAGCGGTAGAGGTTCCTTCATCTATCGACTCTTGAATCTCTTCAAGTTCGATTTGCCTCCCACTATCTCCTTGGCCTATGAGTTCACGCTCTCGGAAAACTCCTCGCAACAAAGACAACATTGTCCTTCGGTCTATAGAAGAGATATCCAAAGGATTTCTGCGGGTAGCTGATGAAAATACATCGCTCACTACGAGGTTCGAGCTTGTCGTGAGTATCTCGTCTTACGAAAGTCTCGCAACCCCAAACCTTGATATGTGCCAATGAGGGAGCTCTCCCTGTCCACATCTCGTGAGGTGTTTTGGCAACCTTTTTAGTAGGGATTGGGTTAAGGATATGGGCGGCAGTCTCTAAGGCATGCCCCCAAAAAGAGATAGGTAGTGAAGCACGACTCATCATAGAGCAAACCATGTCCAACAAGGTTCGATTACGCCTTTCTGCCACACCATTCAACTGCGGTGTCCCAGGAGGCGTCAATTGTGAAACTATTCCACACTCCTTGAGATAATCGTGGAATTCAAGACTTAGGTACTCTCCTCCTCGATCGGATCGAAGCATCTTGATTTTCCTGCCCAATTGATTCTCCACTTCATTCTTGAACTCTTTGAACTTTTCAAAAGTTTCTGACTTTTGCTTGATTAAGTAGATATACTCATATCTACTATAGTCATCGGTAAAAGTCATGTAGAAGCGGTTTCCATCCTTCGTGGTTGATCTAAACGGTCCACATACATCGGTATGTATTAGGTCCAATAGACCCTCACCCCTTTCACACGTATTTATGAAGGGTGACTTAGTCATCTTTCCAAGTAAACAAGACTCGCACGTGTCATCTTCCCTAAGGTCGAATGACTCCAACACTCCATCCTTTTGGAGTTGGGCTATGCGTTTCTTGTTGACATGTCCAAGACGACAGTGCCATAAGGATGCTCTATCCATACTATTGGAAAAATCTATGTTTAAAACATCATTTCCTAAGTTATCAACAATCATAACAGTTTCATATATTCCATTACATGGTATAGCTTCAAAATAAAAGACACCATTTAGATAAGCTAAAATAGAACCATTCTCATTATTAAAAGAAAATCTAAAACCTTGTCTAAACAAACCATGAAATGAAATGATGTTTCTAGCCATTTCTGGCGAATAGCAACAATTGTTCAAATCTAAACATAAACTATTCCTAAGCACTAAAGAATACACTCCAATCTTGGTCACAGGCGACGATCTTCTATTCCCCATGATTAGATTGATCCTTCCTTGCTCCACATCCCTACTTCTTCTTAGTCCCTGCACATTAGAACAAATGTGATAACCACAACCGGTATCAAGAACCCAAGAAATAACATGATTAGAATCGTTAGATTTAATTGTGTATATACCTACGAAAGACGGCTTGATCTTTCCTTCCTTAATGGCTTGCAGGTACTCTGGGCAGCTTCTCTTCCAATGTCCTATCTTATGGCAGTGGTGGCACTCTGCCTCCTTTGGGTTAGGGCAGGGCTTAGCAGGATCAACTTTGGTCCCACTAGAAGAGGCATCATCTCGGGTTTTAACCTTGCGATAGTTCTTAGACGAAGTCTTCCTCTTCTTTCCCTTCCCTTGACCAATAGCCAAGACAGGAGCAGCGGGTGGATTGGGAGTTGGTGCAACAGACTTTTCTTTGAAGTTGCTCTCAGCGACCCTCAATAGACCTTGGAGTTTGCTTAGGGTGACCTCCTCTTTGTTCATGTGGTAGGTCATCCTAAATTGATTGTAGCTCGGAGGCAAAGAGTGAAGCACCATGTCGATCGCCAAGTCTTCCCCAAAGTCAACATTCAACTTGCGAAGACGGTCGACATACCTTTGCATCTTTTGCAGGTGCACGGTAAGAGATTCTCCATGACCCATCTTAGCAGAAATCATGTTAGTGAAAATCTCATAACGCTCTTGTCTCGCGTTTTAGTGGTATCTCTCCAATAAATCTTGATGCATCTCGTACGGGTACATGTCCTCATAGGACTTTTGGAATTCGGAGTTCATGGTGGCTATCATGATGCAATGTACCTTCGTTGCATCGTGCTCATGAGTTTCAAAAGCAATCATTTCAGCCGGAGTAGCGATTTCAGGGTAAATTTTCTCGAGCTTCTCATCGAGGACATACTCCTTATCCTCATAGCGAGCAATGGTGCGAATGTATCTTATCCATTCGCTAAAGTTCGTCCCATCGAAAGTGACCTTTTGACAAAGGCTCATCAATGTGAAAGAACTAGCAGCAGTGTTGTTTGCGTTCGACATCTACAAATAGAAAGGACAAAGATAGATTAGAATATGAATCCCTAATTATCACCCAATAAGAAAGATTAGGGCTAGGATCCAACAACAATATTTACATATTAGAAAAGGGATGCCGTAATCCAACATGCAAATAATATGAAGGTAAGTGAATGACGATTCACTAATTCTCCACCATAAAAACCTAACTATAAATCCTAAATGTATTGAGAATTCCTAGGTTCGGATGAGATTCATTGAAACTATTCAATGGCATGTTTAAATCTCGATATGCCCCTCTTGTTTGTGACTGGGATACCGAGGATCACAAAGCGGGTGTGAATTACCATGCAAATTCACATGGTGCCTTCATTGTAACGATCACCTATTCAATGTGCCGGTAAACCACACACGCTCCATCGAACTATGATAAACAATGAATCACCCTTTGCCACCTTTGCTTAGAACCAATTAGTGTGCCAGTAAACCACACACGCTCCACTAACTTCTTAGCAAGGGTGCAAAGTGTAATTTCATGGGATTGCATCAATTCACTTTTCCCAAAGTAACTAAGATTGGGAATTTTTTTTAAATGTGTAGTTACTTTGTATTTCATATTATACTTTTAATGAGAGGATGAGGTTGCCCTATCCTACCCGTTCGGCTAACGACCCTCCACCGATCAAGCAAGCGGTGGATGTGAGTGTACACCCACTATGCGCCATTTTATAGGCCGCAACCTTATACCCACCTTATAGATCGGCTTCGTGAATGAGGCCTACTAACGGTAAGACTAGCATTTTAGTTATACATATATATATATATATATATATATATATATATATATATATATATATATATATATATTAATCTTGTAATATTATATTAGTATAGGGTTGTATTTTAAACTTTTAAAAACTTAGGGTTTGAAATTTAAATTGTTTTTAATCACAAAACATAAATTTCAAAACTTGAGGACAAGTTTTAAAACATTTAAAAACACGGAGGATCAAATAACAAATAATTCTAATTAACAATTAATTTCCTAATTATCTATATTTGATTTATTCAAGATTTTTTGCAAGATAATTACCAATTTAATCAAAATAATTAATTAATTATCATATAAGGAAATTAAATATTTTATTAGTTGATAAATATCTTTAATTAGATCAAGATTATAGTCATATATATCAAAAAATCGGATTAGGGTTGATCTAATATGATTAAGGTAAGTTTCCATAGGATAATTATGAAGAAATCCCGAATCTGGCCTTTCCTGACGCTTGGACTCGCCGAGTGCACCAAGGGACTCGCCGAGTCTGGCCAACTCGTCGAGTCCATGACTCAGAAACACAAAAATTGAATTTTGCAGTTAAGTTTCAAACAAACAATTTAATAGAAACCAAGCTAGGCTCTGGTACCACTGATGGGTTTTAGCCATAAGAACTTTCCTATGTGCGCATGCAAAACCCTAATGCTTGGATCTAGGCTTTCTAATTAAACATGCTTTGAATCCAAGACTTCTAATGACTAATTAGGTATGAGAACAATACAAAATCAGGTCTAGAAGCATACCTTTGAATCTCTTGTTTGATCTTGTTGTCTTAGAGCTCTAGAGTCACAATTGTCACTCCTTTAATGACTTACAAACACCAAATAGCAAAGAAGATGATTTGGTAGAGAGAGGCTAGGAGGAAATCGGCCAGGGGTTCTCTATTTGAGAAGAGATGCCGATTTCCCTAAGCCATGGGGTCTATTTATACTTGTAGACTCTTTAAGGGTTACAACTTAAACCCTAGTTGGATAATCTTCTCTTAAAGCAATCCATATCCTTACCATAGATAGCCTTGGACAATTTTGAGCTATCCTTAGCTCTAGAATTCGTCCAACCCCTATCCAATAAGGATTTACAGTCTAAAGTGTAACTATCAAACATTTGATAGTTTATACCCTCTTATTTAATTAATCTCTTTAAGTCACCAAATTAATACCAATTAATTTATGACTTATATTAATCAAATAACAATATTATTATTCTTTATATTATTCTCATAATATATTAATAATATTTATTCTCTCTTAATAAATCATCCTATCAAGTTGCTATGGTGAAGGCAACCCAAAAGGACCATGCATAATCGGGTCAAATACTTGCCTAATATAGTTGCAGCCTTAGACACTATTCCAACATGTATATCTTATACTGTGATATATTGCATACACTGATGAAAAATCGACGTTTAATGCCGATGGGTATATTTCGTACCGAAATATATTACACGCATCATACCTTTCTCACTCAATATTTACTTCTAATAAAAGTAGTAAATGATTTAGCATATCAAATCATCCACTGATGAGACTTCATAACATTGTGTAAATGATCTCTATTACAATAACACAATAAGTGATACACCAAAATTCCACCCACGATTCTGATGCATTGATGCTGGTACTCATTCTATTGTTTTTTGTCTTGCTGGAGATTCTCACTCATTGAATGCTTATTTGATATGATTACCATTATCTCTGGAGAAACTCTTAAACGGTAACTTAATTAAATTTAGGGATAAGATTCGTTGTTTGGGAATTGCGATATTTGGCACGAATCCTTCTCTCTCCAAGTGATTACTTTTTAACGGTGCTTATTGGAGTATAAGAACAGAGAAATTACATCACAAGCCTCTTACGCAATCAAATTACCTTCAAAAATTTCTCTCGACTGTTTCTACTCTCAAGAACCCTAATTGTAAACTCGATGAATCCTCCTACTACTATCTACACTTATGTTCTTACCCCAAATGCAATTAAGGCTTTGAGCACTCCAGTCACTCCCATCTTCATTTTGCCAAAATGTGGCCTTCTCTACTGAAATCCCTAAAAAGTTCAAGGACAAGGGCTTCGGAGACTGTGTCCTATCTTGTTGCGTGCCCACTTTGTTATGCTCTTTTTTATTTTGCTGATCCTTATCTCCCACAACACGCCTATAAGTTCTACTATACTTGTACCTACTACGATCCATAAATGGTTATTGGTACAATTGGAGATGGAAAACATTTTATTTCGATAGCGAACATTTTATTTCATGACGAGTACTTTGCTCTTCCAACTGACAAGGAATGTCGTGTTGTTCTTGACAAATTAGGTTTTAAAAAAAACAAGCAAAGGAATCATAATGTTGTTCGATAGTGTCTCCTCACTACTTGGAAGTTTCTCATAGGTGTTCTTGGAAAGTTCCTCTCACACCAGATGCGTATTCTTGATCAGTTGAATACATTTGAGCAGCATATTCTTTTCTCTATCATCAAAAATAAGCCCCTAGATTTTGCTAAACTTTATTTTGATCAATTTGCTAAAGTGATCTAAGGAAATAAACGACCCACTTATGTTCCTTATCCCCGATGGTTTGCTTTGATTCCTCAATATATTGGTACTGGGTATGATGGTGAACTCGATGAAGATTAGGTCTGCTCTTTCACCTCTTCGAAACTGTACAACAAGGATCCACAATATTTTAGCAACATCACAAGGGGAATACAGAAGTGGGCCGACACCCCCTATGACATTTATTTGTCTACGTCAATTCTTAAGGGCAGTCAGTGACATTTTTGTCTCAGTTGTCGCATGAAGACTGAAGTGAGTCTTGTATGCAACATCCCCATCTCTTTCCGATTTTTTTTCTTAACGGTCGGTATTCACAACGCATTTCGATTTTTTCTCGACCATCGGCATAACAACGTAGGTGCCTATCTAATCCTACATAGTACACACTCTAATAACAATTTATGACTTTATGTTTCTGTTAAAATTTCAAATTGGTTTCTAACTTCAAAAACACAACAATTGGTGCACTTATGTGCTTTCAGCTTAATCTTAACTTCTTTTAGTAGTTACTAATTACTTAATTTAGTATTTTCTTAATTTGAAAGTTCATGTTTAACTTAGAAATGTTAAATTTGAAATTGAGTTTAATATGACATGTTAAGTAAAGCTTAATGTGAATCTGAGTTTAATTAAGTTAAATCTAAGTTTAATTTGAATTTTGTGAATCTATGTTTAAGTGTGCTTAATATGTGTTTTATTGATGTTAAATCCGAGTTTGGTTAATTTGTGTTTAATTGATGTTAATTGTTAAATCGAAGTTTGTTTAATCTATGTTTAATTGATGTTAAATCTTTAGTTTTTCAACATGGATGGAAGGATCTCAAAAAATTGTTGACGAAGCTGAAAGTAGAAGTAAGCAACCTAATCCGGATCCACCAATTGTTAATGGACAATTTTTATTTTACTTTGATTTTTCATATTTTGATCGTAAACTTTAAAACTTGGTAGTTTTAACATTTTCTTGAACTATATAGTTGATTTTGATGTTTTTGATTGTTTTAAATGATGAGAATATTATGTTAGGTTGTTTACATTTGTTGGATAATGGGTGAAAACCCAAACTCATGAATCTATGTGTTGAACCTGGAAAATCGAAAACCAACCCCTAAAAACCGAGAAACTGAACCAATCCTACCTAATAAAATGAAAATACTTTTGCCACTTGTCATCTTCTCCTTCATATTGACAAATGTCATTTTCTAAGATTTTTAAAATTGTTATTTTCCACTTGTCATTTTTTGGGGATTTTAATTTTCTTAAAATAAATTTTCAAAAAATTCTAATGGGTTTTATATATCTAAGGTTATCATTCTATTAATTTGATAATTAATTCTCATAAATGCTCTAAACGATTTGATTTCTTTCATAATTGCTCCAAAAGATTACATTTTGTTATGTAAAAATGTTATTTTATAAAATATTTAATGTTTATATATTCATATTAAATTTTTATTTTTAATAAACCGGTGTAATACACGGGCTTCACACCTAGTAGGTTATAAAAACAAAAACCCGAAATGAACAGGTTCGGTTCGGTTTTACCCAAAAATCGACTCATGTTCAACATAGAACCACTTAAATGACGATACAATCTTTTTTTTCTTTATATTTTTATTATCATATGTATTTTGTGATTTTGTTATGCTTTCGTACTTATGCAAATGAAAAAGCACGTACATTATTCAAAAAGTAATGAAAACCTAATTGGCCCGCCCCATGTAGGCGTTCTTTTATACTACGATGTATTTTGTGATTTTGTTATGCTTTATGTGGTTATTGCCCATTAAAGCCCAATTTATGAATAGGCCTTTGAATTTGATGTTTTAAATTTAGTTAAAATTAAAAAAATATAGAGTTTAGTTCCTCTGAATGTAATCAATGATCTTACAAAAATACTATTTGAATACATTATTAGGTGTGTTTCGTGTTTTATATGGATTGATTTAAAAAAAGATTAAACATTAAAGGATAAATAGAAAATATTTTTTAATATACAACTTTAAAATAAAAAATAAGAAATGTATTTATTGCAATTTAATATCATATATATATATATATATATATATATATATATATATATATATATATATATATAAATTTAATTTTAAAAATTGAAACAATCCAAAAATTAACAAGTGTCAAAACTTATGAAAGATTGACATGTGGCAAAAAAAAAAAAAAGACCTTCATTTATTAAGGAGGATTTGTGAATTTTGCAAAAATTAATATACTATAAAAGTGAACTCATATAAAAATACATTTGAAGATGAATGAACTAAAATTTTCATATAGCCGTGTATGTTTTGAAGTGCGATCATTTGATTACTTTTATATCAATATCATAAAACAAAACAAATATTAAAGTAAAAATAAGTCGGTACCATTTTTTAGTAAGTTCAAAATAATTAAGTTCGACTGATATTGAGCTAAAAATATATGAACAAAGGGCTTTTATTAGAAATTATACAATAAGCCATAAAATTACTTTCTTTTATACTAATGCATTAATACAAATTGGGTAACCATGTAACATTACTGAAAGTTGTTCCAAACCTTGTTAAACTTGCAACCCTAATGGAATTGCTTCCAATGTTTTACATTCCATCTCTAGACTTTCATCTTTTGCTTCTACATTTGACTCCCTTTTATAAACATATTTCTTTGATGCCCACAAGAAAGCTCCCAAATTTAATACTGAAATGAACAAAAGGAAACCATAGTAATAATCCAAATGGGAATCATTTAAGTTTTTCCCGATCCAACTCTTCATTCCATCCCTACTTGTTACCTTATCCACCATTGTCACCAAGAAGCTGTTCAAGAAGTTGCCAACGCCAATTCCACTCGTGAAAAATGTGGTCCCGAGGCTTTGCATGTCTTCAGGAGATTGGTCGTAGAAGAATTCTAGCAATCCAATCGCATTAAACACATCAGCGACCCCTAGCAGAACGTATTGAGGCATTAACCAGAAAATACTCATGGGGATTACTTCTTTAGGATCTAGAATGTGATTGGACTCAATAGATTTCATTCTTTTGACTTCAACTAGATAAGCAATTGCTATGGCTAGAATTTGAATTGTGAATCCAATACCAAGCCTTTGAAGCATGGTAATTCCCCTAGGGTTTTTGGTTCTTTTGCGCATTAAAGGTACAAAGTATCGATCATACATTGGCACAGATATTAACATAGAAAGTGTAACAAAGCTTCCTAGCGATGCTGCTGGTAACTGGAAATTTGATCCAAGATGTCGATCCAAAGTGGTGCCTTGTTTCACAAACAAGGTGTTGATTTGTGCCCAAATAGTGCTAGGAATCAAGGTTACAAGCCATACCATGATCATCCCCAATACAAGCTTAGCTCCTTCCACTTGAGTAATGGTGCATGGTGGCCACCTTGAATTGACATGGCCATCTTCTTTAAGTGCACCTTTGTCCAAGAACCTATAATTTCATTTAATGTTACGCGTTATCAACCATCACCATATCCAAATCATCGTATTTAAATTCTAACCAAATCAAACTTCATCGACCTTATGAGTTTTGGATGGAAAAAGTGTTTTATTAAAAAAAAAAGCATTATTGTATTCTTCATTAATGAATCAATATCCCATGTTGGTTTAATATTTTTGCATGTATGCATATTTAATATGTTACGTGGGCCCACAAAACTTAAATTAAATAACATTGGCCAACTTTTATAACCGGTTTCTATGGGCCATTTAATGAATCTTTAATTAAGTTCAGCAACAGTTGTAACTTGTGACAAACTAGAATGAGTCGTCCCCAATCCCCACCTCATTTAATGTTCATGAATTTCAATTTGAGATTTATTGTAGTATATAATACCGTGTGATAATTTTTACTAAACATAACAAATTTAATAAAAACGTTTTTATGAACATACACGTGCGTACACGCAGGATGAAAGGACATCTTACATTTAAAATGAAATGTTGACAAATCTATGTATCGGATAAAAGAATTCCATTTCTGCCCTCTTGTTTGACTTTATATTAAATTTATTTTATGATATAAAGTGATATCATATATGGTGTTGAATACGAGTGTCCATCATGCCTAGCTTTCGTCGAGTGTGTCTCTTTAAAAGGGCTATGGTCCAATCAACAAGTTGGACAAAGACACCTCGTTTTGCATAAAAGTTCGTTGCTAAAAGGTCGGCTTTTCGTGATCCTAATTAGTTAACAGTATTTCATACATGTATAGTCATACTCACAATAATACTAGCCAGATAATAAAAGTTTTCTCCAGACTTCCGATTATTAAAAATATAAAAAAAAAAGTGTCAATTGTTATAAAACAAAGATTTGAACACATAACTTAATTGCTAGTATAGGCCTATAATTAAGTATTTAGATGTTAATTGTAGTCCATCATTTCTTTGCTCTTTTAGAAAGACAATGAATAGTAAAACAATTAGGTACCTGAAAATTGGAGTGTGATAAACTTGACGTTTCCCACTATTGACATAATGTTGCAAATCAAACTCATGGAGCTCTGACAAATCACGTGGTGGTTCGCGGTGGCGATTGGCAAATGCCGCCCTAACAACACGGAAAATTTCTCCGGCTGGACTCTTGGTCCTTCTAACTTTATGCCTGTACATAGGGGTGCCAATGTAGAAGATAACAAGTGACACAATGAGACCAACGGTTGGGATGCCATAACCAAGACCCCAACCCAAGTTTTCTTGAATGTAAACTAGACCAAGGGTGGCGATAAGTGCACCCGTAAAACTACTAAACATCCACCAGTTGAAAAACGATACTTTTAGTCTCTTTTCACTAGGGTCAAAATCGTCAAATTGATCAGCACCAAAAGTTGAGATATTGGGTTTCGTGCCACCTACATCAATGTTGGATCCAAGATTTTTAATCAGGTATGTACTATGGTCGTAAAAACATAATTCTAAAAGGTATAACGTACAAGAACAAATTGTTTTTTTTTAACTTTAACATTATAAAAATTATGAAAAGAAAGTTTGAAGTTAGTGCATATCTACCTGCACCTATGGCTATGATGTATAAAGATGAATAGAAAAATGCAATTTGAGAAGTGGTGGCTTTATTGCATACTCCATTTCTGCATGTTGGCTTTAAGAATTTGATCGAAACTGCCAATGTCAATAGCACCATCCCCTAAAATGACAAATTTTTAACCGCTAAAAGTTAAAACATATAATATTATATAAAGTTTAATGATTATATCATATCGAACAATTGTTACCACCCTAAAAGACCAATGGTGGGAACCATAACTAAGATCGAAGCTTTTGTCGTTATCGATAGATTTATGGTAATTAACTTGATAATATTTGAATTATATAAGTATAATGAATTGACAAGTGATGGAAATTATTGGACTTAATTAACTATAGTTGGTCAAAAGAAAGATAAGCCAATAGTTTTTTTTTTCTTTATATTCATTCAAAGAAAACGCATGGACAAAAACACACATCCAAAAGCAATCTTTGCATCAAAATTATAACCTCATAAAAAAACTACTTTTTGTTGAAAAAAAAAAAAAAAAAAAAAAAAAAAAACTTACGTACCAATACATAGATGAGAGACGACAAGGTGAAAGTCCAGAAACGACCCAAATAAGAATCAGCAATGTATGCACCAAAGATGGGAGTCATCCAAACCGCACCTGACCAATTATTGACATTTCTAACAGATGAAACAGTGTCTTCATGCAATTGTGTCGTCAAATACACCACAAGATTTGACGCCACCCCATAAAATGCCATTCTTTCAAACGCTTCATACCCTTTTGAAAGAAAAAAAAAAACCATAAAAAAGATAGTCTTGTAGTTGTTGTATGGTTTGAACTTTGAAGAATCTTGAAATGAAAAAATGAAATCAAGAAAAGGGTGTGGTGAATTACCAACTAAAAAGGCACAAGCTTTCCATTTGCCGGTTTTGGAAGAGAGCACGGGTTGCCTGCGAAGATCGACTGTGCCATCTTGTGTGTATCCTTTTTCTTCCATATTTTGTTAAAAATGAGAGAAAACGAGAGGCTAAGTGATGCTATAAATAGACCTTTGTGTTTGCTTACTAATAGTTTTTTTTAATAGATTTTTTGAAGTGTTGGGAATCGAGGGTAGCGTATTCATGATTCTTATTTGTGTATATTACAATAATGGTCCCTATAGTTCAAGGTAACCTCTACAATAGGTCTTTAACTTTTTTTTAACTCAAATCGTCTTTATTATATGTTTTTGTTGCAAGTTTGGAACTCGAATCGTCCTTAAAAAGAATTTATTGCACCTGTATATTTTTTCATTAATTTCTTATTTATTATTTATTTATTCTTTTGAAAAAGGTTTAATCCCCACGTCACCCTACAACCTAAGTATTGTACTAAACCTTTTTATCATTTCTTTATCCATGGATTAGTGAAAGAAGCATTTCCTCTCTTGTCCATGCCTCTGCTAGTCTGCTTGCTTGCTAGAAAACTCAACAGTTGTCGACAAACCTCCATTTCCTTCCTTAAAAAGTACTTTGCAAGAAAAACTCTTACCTTAAAAAGTTTGTTCACTCTTATCATGCTTAATTTCTTGTGTTAGGGAGAGAATGAGGGGTGGTCGTAATGGGTTTTGGATCAAAGATTAGGTAAGAGGAGAGAGAATATGTTTTGTAAATGGTGGTGGTGTTGGTTTACCAACGGAGGAGAGGTTGGCATGGTCAACAAGTGCAAGAGGGGGATAGATGATGAAGATGTAGGTGTGGTGAGGTGGGGGTGGGGAAAGGCATTTATTATTTAACAAAAATATATTTACCTAAAGGGTAAATTAGTCATTTCAAGTTTAATGAGACCAAATTCACAATGGTCAAAATGAGAGGGACGAAACTTGCAACTTTGAAACTCGTCGGATGGTGTCTAAAGAAATCAACAAACCAGAGGGACCATTTTTATAATTTTCTCTTTTATTTATTCCAATCAACTAAATAAATCTGAATGAAATTTTAGATATACCCTTTTTAAACTAAGTACAACACATAATTTGATTATTTTTCTTATGTTTAATATGGTATTTTAAGAAACCCAAACCTAACTATAAGATTCTAAAAAGCCAAGACCCTAGGAGGAAGGTGTCACAGTCAAAGGACCACTAGTGAGTAAATGCACAACAATGACCATGTGACATGGCAAGAACCTTTTAGGCCTACAACCAAATATAAATGCTACATGATCCAACATCGTCTATTTTAATTTTGTAAACTAGCAAAAGCATATTACCCATGAACCAGGGTGTTATTTTCTTTTATGTTATTGGACAAAACAATTTCAAAAAATAATCATTTAAATGATTAATGCATTATGCATAGTACAACTCACCATCTTATGTTATCAATTCGGAGTACAACATTTGACTGTCTACACTTCATGATCCAATAACAGGTTGCACTTACTCCAAAACTATTCATCTTTTTATCACTTTTTCTCCTTATTACTCGGTTCACACAATTTTATATATGAAAAAATAGATATATATAAAAAATGATTATAAGAATATAAAATATAAATATATGATTGATAGGTCTTTTTATTCGAATACAATTATTTGTACTTCCCATGTGAACGGGTAAATATGAATTTGCTTGAAGGTAATGATGGCCCCCCAATCAACGAAAGATCCCAAATAAAGCTCAAAAATGTTGTTGGGTCATGGCTAATGGGTGCCCCACACCCGACCCTCTCTACTTATGGTCCGAAAAGAATACCCATGTATGTAGCATAGATTCCGAATCACATACATGATTTTGGCACATCGCCATTTTACATTTATTGCCTTCTATTACAATTTTTTTTTTTTTTTTTGAAGAATTTCTTACCAATAATCCACCTTCACTAGAAATCACCTATCCTAGTCCTACTTCTTACCTACAAATCTATCTTTGTACTATTAAAACTTGTTATTCTAGTGTAATAATGTTAAAAAGGATTCAAAATTAATTTTTTTAAACTATATGAGTGTATTTTCTTATCTTATGGGTATTAGGGATTGCTTAATTAAATGGTGTTTATTAGCTTCTTGCGTTTGGTCTTGCTAATGAACATTTTTTTATAATTTGATAACGATAAAATAATAAGTATATATTGATTTAAATAAACATTTTACCTCACATATGTTTTAATAACTATTTATCCCGATACACGTTATCCAATTGAAATAAAAGAAGACCAAAACCGTTTCACATCAATGTAGGATTGATAACATCCACAAAAGTTCAACTCATTCAAACTAAATAATGAAGACAAAAAGGCATCCCCCAAAGATTATGAGATGAAGGATATGGAGATTTCCATTGTTGGAGGGCAACTGTATCATCAATTAGAATGAAAATGAAACCTAGGAAAATCCAAACTCAAAACTATGTCCATAAATGAGGCATCTTTGGTGACCTTTCGACATGACCTTACCCATAACCAAAAAGATCAACATCTAATTCCTTATCGCTTTTGAATTCACTACAATACCAAAGTGCCCAAACTACCCTACAATCCATTTCATTTTCATTGGACAACTTCTATCTTCTATGCACTCAATTAAAAGGTGTAGACAACTTGACACCAGCCAAAGAAAGGTATAACCCACTAAACCAAAGTGAAAACATATCAACAAACTATTCAAGAAGAAACATGTCAGAGAAAGATATGGCTTTGGTTTTTTTTCCCACTTATTATAGAATATAATATATATTGTGAAATATAAAACAGTAAGTGACTAGTATAAGAGTTCAATCCAACAAGAAACTCAATCCACATTGAAATTTGAAACTCCCACAAAAAATATAACACTCCAGACTTGTAATTTCCATGTCATATCACACTATAAAATGTTGTTTATACACTTTGATCTACAATTGATCCACCTAGAATATGCAAAAGACATTGAAATACATGAGGTGGCCCCACCTACATATATTCTTTAGGATGATACTTCATCCGCTTCTTCTTCTTCGACTTGTAGTTCATACTCATCAATCTCTTTAAAGTAAGCTCTTTGTTGGTCAATAAAATCTTGTGGCAATACAAATTTTTTGGAACTTTTCTTTGATGAGTGGCTCCTTTTCTGCAGAACAATGACCATTAAGATCACTTCGTTTCCAAGAAACAACAAGATGTTATAATTAATCTAGTCGATGCAATTCCATAAACAATATACATGCTTCTTATAGAAAAAGGTCAAACAAACAAACCTTGTTATTCGGAAAATGAACTTTTGTTGACTTAGATTCTAATGAATCTTCCGCTCCATTAACTTCATACCTACCAAAAGTCAAAGAAGCAGAGATATTTTCACTGATATTGTAAGGATTTTTATTTTCCGAGGGGTGTTTACAATTAGAGAACTGAAAATGGATAACACCCAACATCAAAATTGGAATTAGAAAAGAAAACGTAAGTTTTGATTAAACTTCATTTGTATATGTGCCAGAGAGAAACACCTGTTGCTTCTACTCCTCAATAGACGCAGAGAACTATTTCCTTCATCCTTCTTCTTCGGGGCACCATAATTGATAGGTGTAGCTACCATTTTTTCTTCATATTTCTTTGAAAGATCAGTAAGACTAGAACCCAGAACTGCTTTCTTTTTATTGTTAAACTTCACCCCAGATAGCGGCTCCATGTTAATGGTGTTTTCCGTTAGTGGGTATCTAGGTTGCATAGGAATACCCTTCATGTTATTTATTGTTCTTTCAAGATGAATCGGATAAACAGGTACAGCAGCAGCCTTCGTCTTGCTTCTAGTTTTCATCAATGTTTGGCTTCCGGTATAAGCTAGATGCTTCCCATCACCAACCGAATCATCTATGCAATAGAAATACAAATTACCTAAATATCATAGTAATCTATGGAACCTTTTGAAGAAACAATCACGATTCACTGTTTCCTTTACGTAATCACATATAACAGTTGAAAGCAAACACAGTCGCATGGTATATTGATTATTCACTATACAAATAATAACTGATTGTAAACTACAATGATGAAAATTAAGCTGAACACCCGTTAAACATTAGTTTCGGAACACAGAAATTAAGCAAGTTAAGCATTGGGAAAATCCCGATCATGGTATCGTCATATAATTCCAAGCACATGAACCGAAATGGGGAAGTAATTCATTATAATTTTAACTTTGAACATATAAATACAGATATGCAGGTGATAAATTGTGCACTGTAAAAGTAATTCAGAAACAGAGTGGGTAATTCAGATTGCAATAGGAGAAGAAAACACTATACAAAGTACTATATGAACAAACAATGAAGCAGGTTCAATAAAAAAATCCAGATGCAGAAGAACAACATTTCGATTAATACATACACCGGCGTTTTTGTGTGTGTGGGAGATTGAGAGTAACAGGACTCGGAGTCCGAGGAGTCGGAAGAGGATGTTGGTCCCTCGGAGCGGCGAATTGCTGCTGCACGAGACTATGGATTTGGGTGGAGCAGGTTCTGGAAAGGGACATGGCGGGATCGGTGGACGTTATGGGATTCTTCGCTTGGGATGATGAAGTAGAAATAGAATGCCGGTGGGGTTTAGGGATGAGGTTAGTGAGATCGTAAAAGGGTTTCCTCAGAATTGATGATCCCCCTCCGACTCGTTGTTGTCGTTGTTGCTTCTCTGGTTCAGCTTCCGCCATCGCTTCCTAACTCTGTTTCACTAGAAGGGCCTATTGTTTTCCACACAAAAAAATCAGTCGAGAGTAGATTGCTAGAGAATCCATTTTTAAAGTCGTCAATGGCGGGAAACTGGAAATCAGAGGTGTGAAATCTGAAATCTGGGTTCGGTTAGGTTGGTGAAAAAGCTCAAGGAAGGCCAATTGCGAGATTTTGGATTTGCCATTGAAGCAACACACGTTATTGTTGAGATGCAAAAACCGTTTCGTTTGAGCGAATATGGTTTAAACGGTTTTTTCGTGAAAGAAAAAAAGAAATAGTATTTCAATTTCTTTCCAATTACTGTAAAACAAATATATTAATATCTACAAATTTATGGTATGTCAAAAATGAGATGTTTAGTTCAAAAAGTTTTAAAATTGTATCACTGTCAGGGTTTGTTGTGTCTAATCCAAAATTATTGAAAACATTTAAAATGACAAATTTGACATTTAAAGTTAGTTTTTTTTTACAACAATTAAAAAAGAAAATATCTCTCTCTCGAGTTTACAGACTAAGACTCCATAGACCTACTATAATCTAGACCAGTTGATTTCTTGATAAGGGTTAGTGTGGAAATATTCAAATCCAGCTCTACGAATCTTTTGTTTGTAAATCTCTTAAAGATCTATCGAAGGAAATAACGTTTTGTTATATTTTAGTTGGTATCAGAGTCTTACATGAATCTGTGTGTTCTCCTTTGTTGATTTTGTATTTGATTCTTATGGATTAGTCGGTATTACATCTGATTTCATCGTCGATCTTATCAGATTCTTATCAGAGTTGTAATAATTTTTTTTCGCATTTGATTTGTTCTTTTGGTGAGGTTTCTATCAAGATATAGTTGTTCTCAAATCAGATCCGAGTAATATTTGGTGTACCTCGGTTTTTCTATACCAGATCCTTGTAGATCCATTAGATGGTTGTTTAGATCCGATGATCCAGTTTTTTTTATCAGCTCTTCGAAAAACGGGCTCCTCCTCCCTCAATAGATCTGTTACCACCAGATCACACTCCACCACCACTGCTTTTGTTTTTCCTTATTTCTTCGAGCAGTTAAACCACCGACGATGCCTTCCCGGTTCATCCAATGCCAGTCGCCCCTCCTTCTGCTCTTATTCGTCCTTCTTCTCCGATTAGCCAAGAAGTCAGATCCTATCCCACACGGCGACTTCAACCTCTCATCTCCTTAACAAACAACCATTGTTGGAGAATCTTGGAGTTGTAGGTCAAATTCAAGCAGGGGGAAATCGATGGAGTTATCTTCTATGATGGGTGTTGGGAAATTGTTGTTGGACAAATTAAGGATCAACATTCTTGAAGAAGACAAAAAAAAAAAGATGGAGAAGAATTTGTGAGGTTTTTGAAGGATTGAAGATCAGTGTTTTTGGAGGTTTTGTTGAGAGAGAGAGAGCCGGACCCTTTTTTAATTATTAAAATAAATAAATAATTATTAGATTTTAACAAAAAATGAAGGAAAATATAAAAATTAATACCCCAAGGGTAAGTTTACCGAGGGATCAAATTCCCAACAAAACTAGCTCAAAAGGATCACGAAACCAAAAAAATCGATGTTTGAACTAAACATCAGAAAAAGTGCATACCATAGAGACATTTTTGCAGTTTGTCAAAAAACAATGAAAATGGCAAAATAATCATTCTAACTCATTTAAATTCTTCGAATGACCAAAACTACAACAAAATTCTTATTTTGGATCATTGGTGCAACTCCAAAACTTTTTGGACCAAACATTCAATTTTTGACATACCACAGGGACCAAACTTACAACTTTGTTTATTATATTTGATATTCTTTCATTTAACTCTATTTTGTTAATGAACAAGATATTCAATTTTGAGTGATTTTATCAAACCAATTCGTAGTAATAAAAAGAAAACCATGTTACAACCAATGTTAGGTTAAGACTGGTCGGTATGGAGTCGTTATCGACCATTTTTGTCTATGTGGATCGGCGTCAACGACGTTGTAATACGGCTACACCCCCACCCACCCCCAGCCGTTAAGGGTCGTTATGGGTCATCCGTGGTGGTGGTAACGAATGACAACATGGTCAACTCGAAGGAAAGGCCAAATGACCGTTCAGAACGATCACAAAAAAACCCCTACCTATTTACTCAACATATAAATACACACATATACTCTTTTTTTATCTACACAATTCTTCTCTTTCTCTCATTTTATACAAAAATCAACCACATTTTCTTTCAACCAAGCTATAAAGCAAAACTTGAACACCCCTCCAACCATAATTACATCCACTTCCATGGGGTTTGCATCATATGAGAGCTATATGAACCTACTCAACACTCAAAACTCAGCACAAATACCATTTCAATGAAAATTTTCTCATCCCACCTCACCCTAATGCAATTTCATGCGTCACCCTACATGCGGGAGGCAGACAACCACACAACCACCACCCACACAACCAACTCAAGAAACGGTTCCCGAAACACAAGCGGGAGGCAGTCAAAAAGGTAGAGAGAAGGGGAAAAAAGGAAAGCAATCGCGAAAAGTGAATAAGAACCTCCATTATAGTGGACGTCGGAGGAGGAGTATGCTTTGGTGATCGTGTGGTGCGGGACGTCAAAAAATCCAACTATAGGAAATGATATTAGGAGAGTTGGTTTTTGGGAAGCCGTGCTCGAAAATTTCACATGTTTTTGAAGAAACGACCAAATTGCAATATGGATATGCTTAATAGCAAGTGGACTCCAATAATTCTTCGGTGCATCAAGTTTAATGGGATTTTCATGAGGCTATCTTCACAAATGCAAAGTGGTACGAATTATTTCGATGTGTTCAAAGCTGCAAGGGAGCAATATCACGTTGAAATGGGGCACACTTCCGAGTATGAAAAAATATGAGAGATTGTTAGAAAAGATTCAAAATGGATTAAAGCGCAAACATCGTCGGAGACACAATCAAAGAGATCTTACAATTTTAGTACGTTTGACGTTTCCAATGCGCGAACTAATATTGACCTCAATGCCAATACAAATGACATCCTCGGCGACTTCAAAGAGATCCTCCCCCTCACGTCAACAAGTCCAGATAAATCCGAAAAAACAAAAAAAAATCAAATCAAAAGGACTATTCAAGTTAAAAAAGAAGTTAAAGAACAAAAGTACACCGTACTCCAAACCACGTAAACCATTCGTTTATTATTATTTAATAGTTTTATTGTTATTATTATTATTTAATAGTTTTATTCAACAACATGATATTTTTAGTGTTTATTGGTTTTCATTTTTTCAATAAATTAAAGGCCTTTTCCACAAAATTACATTGTCATTTTTCTATTATTTTATCCTTTAGACGATAACACGATAATTTGAAACATTATATTGTTGATGAAATATTTAAATTATGTAATACACTGGTAAGTCAAATTTTAACAACAAGATGAAAACTTTATCCAATTTAATTTGTTTGAATGTGTGAATTTATATCGGAAAATCATCAAAATAACCACATGAAAAAATGAATTTTTAAAAACACCGATATTATGCCATTTTACGAATAATGAAAATAATACCCATTTTTTTAATTTTATTATTAATGTATTTCCAATAATTAAAATAATAATCCTAATAATAAATAAAAGAAATAATAATAAGCTAATAATAATAATAATAATAATAATAATAATAATAATAATAATAATAATAATAATAATAATAATAATAATAACAACATGATATCATTTATGAGAATAATTTGTTTGAATGTGTGAATCTATATTGGGAAATCATCAAAATAACCACATGAAAAAAATGAATTTTTAAAAACACCTACATTATGCCATTTTGCGAATAATGAAAATAATGCCCATTTTTTTAATTTTATTATTAATGTATTTCAAATAATTAAAATAATAATCCTAATAATAAATAAAAGAAATAATAATAAGCTAATAATAATAAAAACAATAACAATAATTATTAGAACAACAACAACAACATGATGTGTAGCCAAGTGAATATCATTTATATGAAGTATTAGAAGTTCTTGTATGGAAAAATAAGTAAGACCGACAAATTTGGCTCTAGTGGTGAATAACTGAATAGTATGGAATATATGATAGATCATGTGAATAATGTTGGACAGTTTTCGTTGTTTTAATAAGCGTGAAGTTGTTCTTATAAGATATGACATGATGTATGATTGGTCATTCTTCCTTACTTTTCGTATTCTTGTGAAGGAGAAACTGTGAAGACATTGGCTTATATCCATGATAAGAAGTCAATTAAAGCAGTTAGCAAAACAAATTATGAGCTTTGGATTAATAAAAGACCGAGAATTAAGAGCTTATGCAAATGGGGTTGTCAAACCGTGATTGGACCTTATATGCAATGTGAAGAAAAGTTTGACTCTTAAATTGTTAAGTGTTGTTCAGTTGGCTCTCTTGAACGTTTTTAGGGCTACAAGTTTTACACGTGAAATGAAAATTTTCTAAAGGATGTTGAGTTTGGAATTTTGGGAGAAGAAAACATCAGGGTGTTGTATTTGAAGAAGAATATGTTATTGCCAATGGCCAAAGTTTTATACCTATAATAGTACAAGACATAATTTTTAGAGGACACCATTCCTAACATTATCTCAAATCAAACAACAATGAGATTCTTCCTCAAGAACAAACTATTAATCAGTCTCACCAACCTTAAGAAGTGTCATTAAACTATAAAGCAGTCTCAACAACCTTAAGAAATGCCATTAAGGAGATATGTTATTGAAAAGAGAAATGTAACTTAAAATGATCATGCCACTTTTTTTCTCCATGAACATGAGGATGACATTGGCTTAACGGAAGATACATATATCAAATTTAATAAAGGAATACATTGTTATAACTCTCAATAATTGATCGATGATGTGAATGATGAAATGAAGTCAATGAAAGACAATGATGTTTGTGATCTCATTGAGTTTCCTAAAGGTAAGAAATATATTAGTTGCAAACATATATTTAAAATAAAAAATGGATTCAAATGATAACATCAAGAAATATATATATATATATATATATATATATATATATATATATATATATATATATATATATAAATGAAAATAATTTTGTCACTTGTCAATCTCTTATGAGTTTTGACACTTGTCATTTTATGGTATTTTTAAAATAAATATTATCCATTTGTCAATTTCTGATTTGTTTCAAATTTTAAAATTAAAATCATATATATATATATATATATATATATATATATATATATATATATATATATATATATATATGAAATTAAATTGCAATGGATACGTTTTCTTCCTTTCTTATTAAAGTTTTACATAAAAAAATATTTATTGCTTACACTTTGATGCTTAATTTTTATTTTTAAATTAACCCGTATAATATACGGGTCTTACACTTAGTGTGTGTGTATATATATATATATATATATATATATATATATATATATATATATATATATATATATATATGATGAATGGAGTACAAGTTATTTTCTAGATTTGTGGTATGATAGTGAAGCTAATGCACTAACACCACTTTTGGAGTGTGAATGTAACATACATGAATTGAAGAATATTAAAAAGAGCTAACCAACTTCTAATAGAATATTAACTGCTTTTGGAGTGTGAATGTAATATACATGAATTGAAGAATATTTAAAAGAAATAATCAACTTCTAATAGAATATTAACTAACTTAACCGCCTAAGCATGTGACAAGCACGTGAAAATTTATAAACAACTAAAAATCAAATGGATTTATATCGATTCTGTTTTAAATGAGATTGTAAATCAAACGTCAAGTTTTAATAAGATTTAAGGGAGAAAAAGCTACCCTTAAATATTTACACACACTGATTCCCGAAAAGCGAAAGCAGAAAAAGTGGGATCCCAAGATAGCATCCATTGTATGAGAAACCATGAGGAGGCCCATTTACCCAAAAACTAAAACAAGGGGATCTTTTCAACTACTACAGCCCACCGTTTCTTCTTCAAACTTTTGGTAGTTCATGAAAAACTTGTCGAAGTCAGGGGTGTTAAATGTAAAATATAAATAGCATATGTATTTTGTCCTTCAACAGCCACTGGTTTTTTCCCTCCACTGTTCTTTCACAGTACACAAACTCCAGGGGCCAGAATATAAATATTATATTTCAAAGTGTAATTTACTTAAATACCCCCCATTCACAACCCCTCCCTCTATATATACCAACCCCCACTCCACACTTAGCAACATTCACCTCAAAAACAAACAAATTTTCAAATGGAAGGCTTGCAATCTTGGGTCTCAAACCACAAGCTCACCAGCATTGGTTTGTTTAATTTATAAACTTTCACTTTTATTATTCAATGTAATGATAGATTTAATATTTTGAATAATCAAACCGATAACTATAATGGAGTGTTTTTGATAAATATATATGTAGGCACAATTTGGGCAACATCAGTTGGAGCATCAATGGCTTACACAAGTGCTAAGAGAGCTCCAATTAAGCCTAGCCTGAGGCTCATTCATGCCAGGTTTAATCCATAAATTATACAATTATACAAATGTTTAATGAAGCATTTAAACAATTTATATTTATTTTTATGGTTATTTTAATATGTATTTGTTTTTCTACTACAGGATGCATGCACAAGCTTTAACATTGGCAGTGTTATCTGGTGTGGCGCTGTACCACCATTACGAGAATAGTGGAGCTGATCACAACCGTCAGAATGAATCGAAATAAGGAATAGGCGATGGCCTTAAATCCAATGGAGAACGATAATAGTTTCTACGATAATGCACCCAAATATTCCTACCTTGCTTTGTATAGTAATTTTAACATTATAAAATAAATTAGCTTGCTGATATTGTTTTAATTTCTATATATGATATTATATTGTAATATATCTGATATAGAGTTATTGGACTAGGGTCTATGGTTTAATAGGGCCAAATTTATATGGTTATGTTTTTGGGCCAAAGTTTTACGGCCTATTGGGCTAATGGTCAACTTTCAGTTGGGCTTAAGCTTATTTGCATATATTCATGTATTGGGCTTAAGAATATTAATATGTGAGAATTAAAGACCTAATACGAGAATAGTATGTTTTTTTAATTGATTTCCACATCTCAACTATTAACTCACTTGTGTTTGGTTCATTGGTTTCATCTCAATTGTATCGGGTTCATTTTATTTTCCTTTATGTCTCTTATTTGATAATCAAATCGATCTTATTTTTAAGTTAATGTACAAAAATAAATATAAATATGTGCTTTCATAATCTCATGGTTCACAAAACACTACGGGAAGACAGAGTAGGTTATTGGGTCCTATCTATATAATTAAAAAGAGAATCTTGTAGTTAGTGTAATCATCAGGAATTGTGTTGATGTGGACAGGCTGGACTTAAATGTTTATAATTTTTAAAGGTAGGGGCTGGTTTTTGAAATTTATAAATGTTTAGGGGGTAATGAAAGACGTGCTTGGCTTACCACATGTTTGCTGTTATAAGGCTGGGATGTCTTTTTCCACTTTCCTCGTCTTTTATATTTGGGTTCTCTTCTCTAACCACTACTTTGGTACCCCACCCCTACCCCCACATCTTTCATAGTATTTGACAATTATACCCTCCACCAACTATTATTCCCTTTGCTCTTTATATACATATTTTTTATAATAATGATATGTAACTATGTAAGTGATTTCGATTTGTTACTTATTCAAGTGTAAAGAATATTTAAAAAAGGTAATTTTGTGGAAACAAATGCAACGAAAATGAAGTGTTTTGAATAACCATATTTTAATCAAATCGAATTAATCTACCAATAATGTTATTTTTGTTTGTCTTTCTATAATTGCATTGTTTAGTTATAGACATTGCTTTAATATATGAATATTTGTTTATTTAATTATGATCTAGATATCTTGTAATGATAAAATTGCATTATCAACGTCAGTAAGTGATACTTAATCAGCAAATATGTAACTATATCTTGAAATTTTATCAAAAGTTAAATAATTTAAATTTCCTGAAAACCTGAATATAAAATTAATCGCAAGTGAAATCGAAAATGAACTTTTATTATATATAGTTTACATAAATAAAACGGAGTTATTTGTAGAGCATCTTATTTATTTATTCTTTTTTTAAATAAATGAGTTACTGAGACGTTTTTGTAAATAATACTAAGTTTGATTCTTTACTAGTTTTCCCTATATTTTATTTTATTTTTTAAATGTCAACAATATTACCCTTCAATTTAAACGTGCAATAGTTATATAGATTTCTGTAAAAATCATAAATATTGATGCAAAGAAAATCCTTTCCACTAGAAGGGTGTTTTAGTAATTTCCATTTTATTGAATTTATGCAAAACAAAATAGAGAAATTAAATATTCTCCTATAATTTTTTCCTGCCGGGTCAAATGATGATATGTGTCATATTTAATTTTCGTTAATAATATTTTAATCCACTTGTTACAATTTGATATGGTTAAGAAGATAAATAGGAGTAAATTGTAAGAATATATTTAATTTCTCAACCAAATAATGACTCGGAAGAAGAAAAATATAACAAAAGAAAGCGTGGCTTTTTGGAAGGCAGCATTATATTTCCAATAGGGAAACATTAATTAATTATATATGATTATATATATACTTTGATGTAATATTTAATTAATATATGCTTATAACTAAAGCAATTTTTTAATTGCTTCCTTTTGTGGATTCTTCCATATATAACTTCAAAAAGCAACCTCCAACACATCATCTCTTAAACAATACTTCATTCGATCATCTTCATCTTCGTCTCCTTCTTCATTATTTTCATTTTATTTTTTGTTCTTCAGTTCTTAATAAGGATTTCTGCTAGTTTCAAAATCTTGACATATACATATATTTGGCGCCTTTTTATAAGGGAAATAATTAAGAACATGGATTGCTCAGTATGTAGCACGATGCCGTATAATTTGAGGCCTCCAAGGAACACTATATGCGTGGCTTGTTATGAAGGTGCCAAAACTATTATCGCCATCACAAACAAGATTGATGATCATAAACTTTCTGGGAAATCATCTGGTGATGCCTCCGGTTCTTCCAAGGTAATTAACTGGTTAATCAATTCTCCTAATTATTATTCAAGAATTTTAGCTTCTTAATCATCATTTTACTATTAAATACGATTATAGCAATAAGCATGCAAAGTGATTTTAAATGATCAATTCGACCAAAAAGTTAAAAATAATTGGTGTATTGGTTCTCGTTCTTGAATTGTCTAAATGTTATTATTGATATTCGAAGCTCAAAATCTAACATGTTACGGGTGTAAATCGTCCTTGTAATATCATGTGAATAAATGGCAAAGTTAATTAACCAGTGTAAACTAAGGAAAATGTTGAAATTGTTTTAGGGTTTCTCGAGTTCATTGAAATGGTTGAAGGAGATGAGGAAGATGGAAGAAGAAATGAATCAAAAGTTGGGATTTTTAAGTGGATTCATCGATGCATTTAGAGATCAGATTCATACAGACATTCTTATCAGGCCTGGTAATGATGCTCCCTCCATACCTGCACATAGAGCATTACTGGTTGGTACTACTCTTCCTCTTTTTCTAAATTACTTATCATCATTCAATATGCATACAAAACTGACCAATTCATAAGTAAACTGCTCCAGATTGTCATGTCTACAATTTAATTATTCGTTAAATATTTGATATATTATTTAAATAGGAATTTGCATAAACATACTATATATAGAATCAAAGATATGTTTCTATTAGTTGAGTATAGGAACTACTTTTTTTTTAATATAAGAAAACCCGATAAGAAAATTTTAAATACTCATTAATAAAATAAAATGATATAATTTCAAAACAAAAGTCAACGTCATTATTTTGCAATAATTGTTGAGGAAGAAATAAATATATTTGAAATAAATCTTACCAAGAAAAATAAACTTATTCTTTAAATACCTTTAAGATTGTAGAGTCTAGATTAACTTTTCTTTTGGGCTTTGGAGTGTGAAAGAAATTATGCAATGTATTAGTATATGGGCAAAAATAAAATACCTGTCTACTTTTTTTTCTATCATCTTCTTATTTATTATTTATCATATTTAATAAAATTAATAAATTTTTATTATATTTGTCATCATCTAAAATAATAAAAAAATAATTAGGAAAAAAATAATAAAAACATATTTATTTTTTCTATTTGGGCTTAAACTATATGAGTTTGTGGCCCATTAATCTTGGGTTTAAAGCCTTAAATCATAGGAGCTAGTAATTTAAATTCGATATCATTAAGTTTGTTAGTAAGAGCTTTTTTTAAATACCAAATGACTCATTTTATATATATATATATATATATATATATATATATATATATATATATATATATATATATATATATATATATATATATATATATGTTCAAATGTAGATGAACATTTATTGTGCGGACGTGTGGACAATGATATTCTATGAGAATGACAAAGAAAATATGTTGTTTGATAATATGAATACGTTCAATATTACATAACTATTGTCATGATCACATATTCTCACTAATTAAATCGTCTATAAGGTTATTATAAACTTTTTATTATTATTCTCATTCTGTCAGAATGTTGTCAAAATGTTTATTGACTCATATTCTGTTAGAATGAAAATGAGTGAAAAACGATTTGTAAGAACAAAAATGAATAAGAATTAATAAGAATGCATGAAAATGACGATATTTTTGTAAGGTTGAACGTATTCGCATTACTAAATAACTTATTCTCTTAATAATTCTCATAAAATCGCACTGTCCAAATGTCCGCACAATAATTATCCATCCACATTATATATATATATATATATATATATATATATATATATATATATATATATATATATATATATATATATATATATATATATATATATATATATATATATATATCGTTTTGTAACTTCATGATTTGATGTATTATTGTAACATGTACAGGCAACGAGGTCGAACATATTTAGAAACATGTTAGATTCTGATGGATGCAAAGCTGCACCAAATGACACTATTACCCTCCCTGAACTAAACCATGAAGAAATCGAATCTTTACTGGAATTCCTTTATAGTGGTGATTTGGCCAAAGAAAAGCTCGAAAAACATCTCTATTCACTATCAATAGCAGCTGACAAATATGAAATCCCATTCTTACAAAAATTTTGTGAGAACCGAATGCTTGAAATCCTTAACACGAATAACGCACTTGACATTCTTGAGATTTCAGATACTACTTGTAATCGCAACCTTAAGGAGACTGCATTGAGTTTTGTTGTTAAGAACATGGAGGATATAGTTTTTGCAGCTAGATTTGATGTGTTTGCACTCAAGAACCCACATCTGACTGTTCAGATAACGAGGGCTTCCTTTTTGGATATCAAAAACAGAAGAAGTGATATTTGAGCTACAATTAATTAGTTGTCATAATACTATTACTACATATTATACGTATTTAATTATTATAACAACAGAATCATGTTAATTATCACTTTTCGTTTATATGATAAAACAATTGTTTTGAAACATACGATGGAGATTTAAGATACACCTGTTTATGAACATATATAGAGGAATTAATTCAAGCATAGCTAGCTACAAAAATGAACAAGATTTATGAAACCAGAGCAAACCAGATGCATGATTTATCAGCCTTGATGGTGGTTGTTTTGGGTCCAGTTTTCAATGGCATTTGAGATTGCATGTTTCACCATCTGGGCGTCTATGCTTTCACCGTTTTCGTCAATCTACAAAAACCAGTCCTTCTGATCAGTTGGCTTCTTCAAATGACATTGTAAGCCCTTAATTTGAGTTCGTGTATTCAAAACCTTCTTAAAACACAAATTATGTATTCATAGAAAACTAAGAAATCAAGGAAAGACATATATTGGCCTCTAGTTATAATCGTTCTACTTGAAGAACCCCAATCTCGAAACTTATCAAGAAGTGCTAAAGATTCAAATTCACACATGAAAACGACAAAATTCCCATATACATTAATTAAAATTCCAGAAATTAAGTTAGTGTAGATTAGTACAAAAGGCTAATTAACCATGTAATTAATGTACATGTTGGGGTTTTCCCTATTAGCTTTATTACATATGTTTGTTTGTGTGTGTGTGTGTGTGATATTGAAAAGTATAGTAGTGATATATAAGTTCATGCATGAATTAAAGTACCTCATCTCCAAGTGCTTCTAGGTGAAAACTGCCTGTACAAGAAACCCTAGCTTCCAATACATTAAGACTCAGTTCTTCAAAAACTTTCAAAACAAAGACCAGTAGACCTGGACAGCTTCTTTCTGAGTAAAGATTTACTCGTATACCTTTTTCTACAGATTCAACTGTTACCTGCAACAGATATTACAACATGATCATTAACGTATACAAACATGCAAAATCGATGGATTCAGTTACAAATTAAAAAACGCGTGAATTGAATGTATATATACAGCTTAAGTTGCGTGTCTTAAAGAAAAAGATGAATAACGACAAGTGATGTATACTATATATGGAGATTCATTCCTTACCTAATTTTCTTTCATCTCTAATCTTTATTATGCATCTTATGAGTCACACTCGTATAATTAATGAACTTGAAACTCATAAAATAAGAATATTGATAGGGACATGACGAATCCAACATTAATTAATGAAAATACATATATAGTACCAGGGGCCATGAATTCTGGTAGCTTGAGCTTTGTCCGCTTGCTATATCTTGATTTAGTATTTGTACTTTGTGTTTGAGCTCTTCGATGTACTTGGATGCATCTAGTATGATCGATGAATCGTTCTTCTGCAACAAGTATATATACAATAGATTTTTAAAAATTCAGATTATATACATGATTAAAAGCTATATATAATTTAAAGGGGTTTCAACTAATTAACTTAATCGAATTTCACACATATAGAACCAATCAAAGATCGAACAGAGATTCCAGAGATGATCCAAAAACTACATAATATATAGGGAACAAATATAATAATCCTTTAGATAATCAAAGGTTTTATGTGCATATATATGCATGATTGAAGAAGATGAAAAAATTTATAAGCCAATGAATGGAACGGATCAGAGAATTACTGCATGAGAGTTTGTGATAGAACGAAGAAGTTGCAGCTTCTCATGCAGTGTGGCTTTCTTGTGCTCTCTTGACACCATGTTTAGTTAATTGCCTCCTTTGAATATGAAGTATGAACCTGCAACTATCTCTGAATCTTATTATTATAAAGAGAAGATGAGCCCTCGAATCATTGATCACTGACGTGTTTGCTACTGATCAGTAGTCACACATGGCTCTTTTATGCTCTATTTAATTTGGACTAAAATACCAAATACTCCCTCAAATTATGGTCCTCGGATTCCTACAACTTTTTATTCAGTTTTAACACTATACTTGGTTTTGTGTAAATCCCAAGAAATACAAAAATAAAAAAAAGGTGATCATGACCCATTAGGTTTTATTCATTCTACACCTTTTAAGTTCGAATAACATATATATGTGTTAATAGACAAATAATATATGAAAGTTTAATCTAGAATTTAAAATTCTCTCATTGGCCGATCGAATTGCGTGAATATAAGGGTATGCAAGGAGGACCACGACATTAACGTTGCAAATTGTTTCTTGACTCCTGCTTCAGAACTGACAAATAACTTATACCTGGTGTTTAATATGTTATTTTCGTCGTTAGAAATTTAATGATGCCTATCCTCGCTATACTATTTTTTAAATATGCAAGTCTTTACAATCTTCACGTTAAGTTTATTGCCTATATATATATATATATATATATATATATATATATATATATATATATATATATATATATATATATATATATATATATATATATATATATATATATATATATATATATATATATATATATATATATATATATATATATATATATATATATAGGTTAATATATGTTAATCCTTAGTTGGAAATAATTATAATGTTTGATTAATTAATAATAGTATTTGGGTATTTTGAAAAGAGTACCGAGGGCATATTAGTAAAAGAAGGGATATGGAAGACTCGACAATGGTAACACGGGGAGGACTGACGAGGAAAAGAATCATAAGCTCGTGATTCTTGTTTGGAATTGAAGGGTAAAAAAAGTATAACACTAATGATACGCATATATCATATATAATAATAATAATGTTTCCAAAATACAAATAATTATTTATAGATTGTCTTGATATTTTTGAATACTTATAAGGTCATTGGATGTATTAGCCCCGCAACCAACAGAGAGGCGACATGGAACCGCGATGGTGTAGTAAACACCACTACCCTCTTGTAATATTACATCTTTACTCTTTATTTCACTCAACTTTCTAATATTTTCTACCATTATTCAAACCTCCATTTAGCAAAATGAATCCAAGCAACTCTCTCACCAATCACACCCCAAGATCCGATCAAAACAAATCGTATTGAAATGTTCAACGACACTGATTCAAAATGTTTTTACTTTTGATACGTCCGTTTATCGACCACAACTAGACCCTCCTATGTTTTCAACTCCAATAATTTAATTATCAAAATATATCACACTATTACTCTATGTCACTCGTAAACCCAACCTTATTTCACAATTTTCCCCTCTCCCGAAATACGTTTCGGAAAGTCAACCCCCATCCGAGCCGGAAAGCGAGATTAGTCGGGAAACACAACCAAACTCACCCGAAACCATAGTCGAGCCCATTCCCGGACCATCCAACCCAAAGGAAAAGGAAAAGCGTCCGCTAAAAAATAAAAGGTATCCCCTCAACAATGGACACCACAAAAAGAAAAAATATTATGGACTGATATATCCGAGGATTTTTAGCACGGAAAGACGCAAGCAACTAGTCATTTTGGGTTGCGTATTACCAAATGGTTTCACAATGAAATGGATCGTGATGTGTAGCGTTAAAAACAACAATCGACTACAAAGTTTCATGATGTGAACAAGGTTGTTACAAAGTTAAACGGGAGCTATAACAACTTGAAAAGTCAAAGGAAAAGTTGGTAAAGTGATACAAAGGTTTTCGAGACAACGCAAAAAATGTTTAAGACGACAATAGGGGGCCGTTCAAATATATCAACATTTGGAAGTTCTTATCTGCTTGCAGAAATGTATATACTTATTTGAAAAAGAAGAATCGCCGAAAATGTAAATACTTATTAAAAAAGAAGAAGTTGAATCAAAAAGAACAAAAGAATTTGAGACAAATTACACAACTTTATCATATGCTTGTTTCGGGTTTTCACTTGAACCAAGATAACGGGCTTAAACTCGAAGAAATAGTAAGCCTAATAGGTAGAGATAGGGCAAAAAAGTGTCTTCGGCTAGTGCATTGGAAGTTGACAAAGGTGATAAAATACTTATGAAGGCAATGAACTCCAAATTTTTATAATTTGAATTTTGATGCGTGTTTGCAGTTCGAGAAAGATAAATTGACTAAGAAAGAAAAAGCGTGAGAAGAAAATCAAAAATCACACGAAGAAAAATAATGATATTAAATTTTTATATAAAAATGTTGACTATCTTTTGGGAGACGAACTCGTTACGGTTTTAACGGCAAAAAAAGAAATTTATGAAAAAAAATGCTAGAACTAGACTTTTTTTGTTTAATTTTAATTTTTATCTATGTAATGTTTTTTATTATTTAATTAATGAAATATTCTTCTTTTATTATATTAAATATTTATATAATTATTAAATTATAATTTTATATGCTTAATTAAAAAGAATGTATGGGGTGATAAGTGATAATTTCCTATCAATGAGAAGATGAGAGGTAAATAAGAGAAAAATAATGTTTCAATGAAGTGACATAGAAAAAATAAGGAAATATGATAGCCATACCCCTCGGCCTAATGGGAAACACAATTGTTTTAACATTAGAAAACAACTTGGTAGCGTTTTGGCACGAGAAAACCAAGAAATAAATATAATGTCTCATTCCAAATAAAATAAAATATAAACATGTTTGTTTTTATTATGAAGGTAATTTCTTTTCATTAATTGACAGCTTCTAAAATGTAACACATATGTACACAATACAATAAACGACGACCCTAAATTGGAATATACTAGACTAAACAATATAACAATATGTATAATATAATCAAGACAAATTTATAGAAATGGTCCTTGTGGTTTACCAAAAGTTATAAAGTTGGTCCTTATTAATTTTTTTTAATGTAATGGTCCTTATGATTTACAAAACTTGCACAGATGGTACTTTTTACCAACTTCAGTTAGTATTCAGTCGTTAGCTGAAGGAAGGGGGAGGGCTCAAACTCGTGACCTCTACTCCCTTAATTTCTCAGCACCTTAACCAATTGAGCTGAATGCTCACTTGGTTTATGCATTTTCTAAAACTAATTTATATAATAACGAAATTATTAAAAATAAACAATAAATAAATAAAAAAAAGTATTTTTTAACATAATTTTTTAAATAAAACAAAATGTATTTTAGCGTATTACAAAAAAAATAGTTTTTACAAACAATTTGTATGTATTTTTATATATTTATTTTAAGTAAAATATATTTTTATGTCTTTAAAAAATATGTTTTCGTATATTATATTATTACGTTGTATTGGAAGACAAAATTGGTCGAATATGTTTTTGATTTGGTCCAATCGGACCGTTTATCGGTTTTATGTATTAAAAAAAACATAAAAAAAATATATTCGGTTATATATCTTATTTAAAATACGTATTAAACCTTAATCGCAAATTTTAAATTGTATGTTTAAAATGAAGATGGAAAGAGTTAATGATATATCTTTTTGAATTAATAATAATTAACACTACTAATGAGATAAAAACAAATGTATATTTGGGTCGTTAGTTCTAAAACCGTTTTTTCTGTCATATGTATTAAAAACACCTTAACAACGATGTTATTATGTATCTAAACAATTTATACGTTTTTTTATGTCAAGAGTAGTGTTAATTATTGTTATTACAAAAAGATATATCACTATTTCTTTTCATTTTCATTTTAACCATACGATTTAGAACTTGCGATTAAGATGAAATACGTATTTTAATTAAGATATATAACCGAATAAGTTTTTTATGTTTTTTTAAAATAAATATAACCAAAATCATATTCGTTCGATTTTGCCTTCCAATACAACGTAATAACATGAGTAAATTATTGAAATCGTCTCTATGGTTTGGTCAAAATTGCACGTTTGGTGTCTAACTTTTCTTTTGCACTCGGATCGTCCCTATGGTTTGATTTTGTTGTGTTTTTCGTCCCTTACATACATAAAGTTAGGGACCAAACGTGCAATTTTGACCAAACTATAGGGACGAAAAACGTAACAAAATCAAACCATGGGGACGATCCGAGTGCAAAATAAAAGTTAGGGACCAAACGTGTAATTTTGACTAAACCATAGGGACGATTTCAGTAATTTACTCTAATAACATATTATTCCAAAACGTATATTTTAAATACAAAAAATATTTTACGTAAAACAAATACATAAAAATACATATAATAATTTATTTATATAATTCGATAAAATTCATTTTGTTTTATTTAAAAAAGTTATGTAAAAAATTGTTTTTTGTAATTTATTTATTATTTATGTTTTAACGATTTTATTATTATATAAGTTAGTTTTAAGAAAGAATAAACAAAGTGAACATTCAACTCAATTGGTTAAGACGCTAATAATTTAAGGGGGCGGAGGTCATGAGTTCACCCCCCAAACACCCTTCCTTCAGCCATTTTTTATGTTTTAATAATTTTATTTTTGGGCTAAATTTTTCAAATTTTAATTTTCTTTTTGCATTTTATTTAATAGTATTGCATTTGCATATAAAAAATTCGAAAATCCAAAAATATTTTATTTTCTGTTTTTATATTTTTTGCATTCATTAAAAAAACCCAAAAAAAAAATATTTCTAGTTAGTTTAGTTTTTTTCTGTATTTTATCTTTTTACATTCAATAGCTATGTTAAGATGAAGTGTGATAGTTACCTTAAATAACATTCATTTTAAGAATTATTTTTTCAAGTGCTTTAAATGTTTTCAATATGAACCAACATATGAGCCAGATAATTTTTACAATGGAAGTGTGAGATGGAAAAACGAATAGTGTTTTAGAAATAATTTCCTTCAATACCTTAAAAAGAACCTATATTGGATAATCCTTTTCTTTCCTAGAAGTATTGAACATTGTAGTTTCTATGCCCTTTGAGGTTAGGAGGGAACTCTTGTTATACCCACAATTTATTATCATTTTTGAAGTATTGAAGATATGGTGGGCCTCAAAGTAAAATTTTCACCTGATAACCACGCTGTGGTCTTCCTTGGCCACGTCGTGGGCACAAAATGCTAAAACAGACGGAGAACCCCCTGTTGCCACGTCGTGGCAACCTAAGATCATGTCATGGGGACTGGTCTGAACAACTCAATCGAGCTTAATCTATTTTCTTTTGATTTTAAGAGCTCCAAAGCTCAAATCTGGTCCTTCCAAGGTCTTAATAGATAAAGTTCCCAACTTTCTCCCTTAACACACCCCTTTAAGTCTAGATCTAAATTTAAAAGTCCAACAAGGAAACTTTAAGCATGGGACTAGACCATTAAGTACTTAATCCAAGATATCTTCAACCCAAAACTTCTATAAGCACTTTAGGGATCCTAATGAACCCTAAAAATGTAAACTTTATGGATATGCATACTCCATGCATGTCTTTTCCCAAATCTAAGTCAAAATATGCAATATGGCTTAGATTTCATGCAAGGCTCCCAAATCACCACCACTTCCAAGATCTATGAGATATAATACTCTTGGGACTTAGAGAACCATAAAGTAGCAACCTTTATCTCTTACAACCATACAAACCAAATGAAAAGGACCAAAATATAACATACAACCTAGATCTAGAGAGAGGAACACCAAAAGATGGAAACTTGATTACTTATAAGAGCCCAAAGAATGCTCAAGAGGTCGATGATGATGCTTGCTTATTGAATCAATACAATAGAAACCTTCTTCTTCTTATTCAACGGGCACATCTAATTGCCCGCCCGGTACTCGATGACACCCTTCCAAGGTGACACTTTCAGAAGCATAAAATCTCTGACTCGATATTCGAGGTCGAAACGTCCCCGATCTGCATAACTATTATGACGACTCTGTGTGGTTTGCAGCCTCCCATACACCTGCTAAATCAACTTGGTGGTCTTAAGTACTACCTCAATACTCCCTATCACTTGTTGCCCAACCTCACCCCACCAAATTGGGGTCTGGCACTTCCTCCTATAAAGTATCTTAAATGGATGTCGATTGATACTGGTGTGGTAACTGTTGTTGTGGGAGAACTCGGTCAATGGAAGATACGCATCCCAAATCCCACCAAAATCCAATAGGCATGCCCGAAGCGTATCCTCAAGGATCTATGTAGTCCGCTCGCTCTGACCGTCAGTAGGGGATGGTAAGTTGTACTGAAATGAAATTGAGTACCCAAATCCTCAAGAAATTTCCTCCAAAACCTGGAAGTGAAACGAACATCTCGATCCGAAATCACTGAAACCGGTACTTCATGATGCGCAACCACCTCACGAATGTAGATATCGTCCAACTTCTCCGCAGAGATAGTCTCCTGGATAGGAAAGAAATGTGAACTCTTTGTCAACCTATCCACATGGTAGTGTCCAATGGCATGCGACCTCTAATGTTCGGCCTTTATTTTTCTGCAAGTCAAGCACCTCTCCACATACCAAGCCACATCCCACTTCATGCAAGGCCACCAAAGTCTGTCACGACCCACCCAGATAAAGAACCTAAATCCTCCTATGCAAAGTCAACAAACCTCGACTATCATAATCAAAGGAGGAGATCTGACCCATGACTCTCTCATTCTTCTGATGCTCCTCCTTTATGGCCTCTACCTGGGCCCTTTTGATCTGCTCCAAAAGTGGAGTAACAACTGTCATTCGCAGACATAGATCTCGAATAAGTGAACTACTCACCATGCGACTCATCATAGCGGCCACCATATTGGCCTTCCCGTTGTGATGCAGTATCTCACAATCATAGTCCTTTACTACATCAAGCCACCTACGTTACCTAATGTTCAGATTTGGTTGATCCATCAAGTACCTAAAACTCTTGTGGTCCATCTAAATGGTGTAAAAATCCCATAAATATAATATCGCGAAATCATGAGGGCGAAAACTACATCCCCCATCTCTAAAAAATGTGTAGGATAATTCGCCTCGTGAGGCTTCAACTACCTCGAAACGTACACGATCATATGGCCTATGTGTATAAGCATCACGCGCGAACCTATGATTGAAGTATCATAGTAAACCACAAAATCATCTACACCCTCGGGTAGGGTCAGAATTGGAGCCTTGCATAACTTCTACCTCAGAGTCTCAAACATCGCCTGTTGCTCAGTCTCCTACTAGAAGGTAACTTTCTTGTTTGTCATATGAGTTAAAGGAACGTAAATTTTGGAGAAATCCTAAGAAACTTTGAATCTCATATGAAGACATCGGAGCCTCCCACTGCATCATTGCCTCAATCTTCGCCGAATCGACCAATATACCCTTCTGGTTGACAAGGTGTCCCAAAAACTGCACCTTACGCAACCATAATTCACACTTGAAGAATTTGGCATAAAGCCTCTCCCTCCTCAAAACCTCCAAAACCTCTCGCGAGTGATCCTCATGTTTCTCTTTGGTGTTAGAATAGATAAAAATATCATCAATAAACACAATCACAGACCGATTCAGCATCAGTGTACACACTCGGTTCATGAGATCCATGAACGTTGTTGGAGCATTGGTGAGTCTAAAAGGCATCAGCACAAAGTCGTAATGATCATAATGAGTCTTGAAATTTGTCTTCTGTGTATCCTCATCATTGACCCTGATCTGATGGTAGCCCAACCTCAAATTAGTTTTGGAGAACCAAGATGCAACCTGAAGTTGATCAAACAAATCATCAATCCCTGAGAGTAGGTAACGGTTCTTCACTGTCAGCTTGTTCAGCTCTTGATAATCAATGCACATCCCGTGAGAACCATCCATCCTCTTTACGAACAGGATCGGTGCTCCTTATGGTGAACTACTCGACCTGATAAACCCCTTGTCTAACAGATCCTACACTTCCGTAGACAACTCATGCATCTCTAGAGGCGCTAATCAGTATGGTGCTTTGTATATCATAGGCTCACTCAAAATCAAATCAATCTGGAACTCAATCTTCCTCTTAGGAGGCACTCCCAACAATTCCTCTAGAAAGATATTGGGATACACCCGAACAATGGGCACATCGTCAACAGTCTTCTTCTCCTCAACTTGAGTCTGTCACATAGTACATAAATCCACAACATCCATGTTTAAGATATATGTGGGCTCTCGTAGCTGAACATATAGTCAGTCCTCACTAAGCACCCTCTCCATGAATAATCGGTTCTCCCCTACTTGGGGTTCGAACTCTCGCTAACTGGTGCTTGCAATCAATCATGGCCCTATTGGGACTCAGCCAAGCCATACCCACAATAACCATTGGTCTCACGCAAGGGAATATGAACCAGATTAATCGAATACCTCTCACCAAAAATCTCAAGAATGCAACCCCGATGAACCCTCAGAACTCTCATTGGACGATCATCAACGATCTCCACATCCAATAGATAGTACAGTTCTCCCGAAGCATCGTTAAACCTCTTACTGAGCGCAAGAAACAGAAAATAATCAGGAAGTTTCCGAATCAAAAAGAACCAAAGTTGATAATTCGTTCACTAGGAACATCCCTAAATACAATCACATAACACATAAGCATAAACAATAAAACAATAAAGAGCATTTCGGCTATCGAATGAGGAGGCATGTGTAGTAAAGAGCGTTTCAGTTATTAGATGAGGAGGCATGTGCGGCACCTGATGTGGTTACCGGTATGTATCTTCTGCACCCTGTCCTGGCATCCATCAGTGATCCTCAATGTAGCTGGAATGGGTGTTGCAATCGCTCCTCCTGTCAACCTCAAAGAACCAGCCATCTTGTGGCCCGTCTTATTGCAATGGAAACAAATCAGACTCGATACATGGGTACAACCCCTGCTAATTTGACTAGTCTTATCGTACCTATAGCAGCCCAAACCACCCACGCAGCACACTCCCTCGTGCGGTTTCGCACACTTGTCGCAATGGCTCCGGCCTTGTTAGCCTTTGGATCGTGAATTACAATTCTTAGGCTTCTTCGTTGAGTCCTCCTATGTTTGTGTTTGAACTGGCTTTCACTTCCTTAGAAGCTCTAAATCAATATCCTATTCCTGGGCTTTGGCGATTATATCCTCCAAGGTCCTGTAGTTGGATATGCTTACAAACTCCCAAATGTCACCCACCGTCATATCTTGATATTTCGTCTTCTTCGTCTCCTCATCTGTAACATACTGCAGAACTAGAAAAGCCCTCTCTCTGAACATGGTAGTGATCTATGCCACAGTCTCGGTCGTCTGATAAATGTCCTAAAACTCCCTCGCCAACTGTTGTACCTGAATCATGGGTGCAAAATTTGCCCTAAATCTTATCATAAAATCATCCCATGTCATCATTTTAAATGCCTCTCATCCCAAAGCATGATCAACCTCCACCCACCAATCATGAGCTTTGTCCTTCAGTAGACAAGATGCGAACCTAACATTCGACCCCTCGGGCAAAAGCTCATCCAAAAAGCATTCACCATATCCGATAACCATCGCCTGCTAACTACGGGGTCCTTCTTCCCGAAGAACTCAGGAGCCCCACATGCACGGAACTCTTAGAAGGTAAGAGTGTGTGCACCCATAGTAGCCAATATCCCAATATGGAAGGCACACAGACACTCATCCAAAATCCCCATTATGTCCTCTTTGATAGTACTGAAGATCACAAGATTCTGCTTCATAATACCATGATTGATCTCTCACTAGATGAACTCCCATATCTTCTCATCTATTGGTTCAGTGCTAACACCTGAACCGGAACCAGAACCATCACCATAACTGCCACCATGTCGAGTAACCATCACCATACTGAAATGTAAACATATAAATGATCAGAATATACATGAAGAGTTCCTAACTCTACATGCTCCTTAGAATCCTCATGACTCTCAATGATTCGAGTACAGATCATGTGCTTCCAGTAGTACAGGGTCAATACTACCTTCCACACCTATCCGTACTTTCATCAAGAATCATACCAAATCTTCTATGTCTCCTCCTTATAATTATACTCCCAAAACCCACTATACATCGTACGATTCGCACTAAAGTACTCCTTAGGCTCTCCTAGGGTTCCTACTTCACCCTGCCATCAACTGCTAAAAAACCCTACCAATGTTTGCTAACTATTTCATGAATACAATTACATGCAACAAAATCTAAATAATCTTTCGACCAAAAGACCCAGCCCTACAATAGTTGGACTCAGACAAGATCAATGCAATAGGGCCAAATCAATCATTCTAAGGTTATTTATGTTGTATTAGATGAAAAAGCCCATAACTATTATTGGTATGTACTCAACCCGAGAGTAGCATGGTTCATTTGGGTTGCATAACACCAGGACAATTTGTTAGGATGGACTCTTGAGAGAAGGTTATATATGATTTATTAATATATTACAGGTTCTAATATATTAATATGAAATCATATGTTTTAATTAGTATTGATCAAGAATTAATTTGGAATTAATTTAGTGATCAAAAGGAGACTAATTAAACCTATAGGGACTAATTATGGTAATTAGTTATATTTATATGTGTTGGGCTTATGATCCATGTTAAACCAAATTTATGTATGGATACATAAAGAGTTGGGCCACACGAACCATGGATCATAAAACCCATGGGTATGGATTTGGGTTATACCCATGACCCTTGAAATCCCACATATAAATATGTAGTGCATTGCGCAAAATCATACTTGTAGTTCTACATGAAGTTCTTGGAGTTCATGGTGGTTTTGGTGCGTGGAGTTTCTCTCTCAAGAGTCACCTTTGTCCTAGGTGAGTTGTGGATCCCTTTGAGGTGCAACACTTGGGGCACTAAGTTCTTAAAGGCCAAAGTGTTTCAAGCAACACCAAATGCATCAAGACTTCAAGCCACATAAAAGGTATGTTACTCTAACTAGTATCTTGTATTGTTTATGACAAATTGAATGCTAGTTATAGGTTTAATGCCTTGGAAACTCCTTTGCATGTACAATTAGTGAAAACATAGATCCAAGGTATTTAGGGTTGTATGTGCACCATAGGATGTTGTATTATACCAAAAATCATCAGTGGTATCCGAGCTAAGGCTTGTTTTCAATTATACTTGATGCAAAAGGCTGAAAAACGAAGTTTGTGTGCTGTCTGGACAGGGAACTCGACAAGTCCATTAAGGGACTCGATGAGTCCATGTACAAACTCATCCAAATCGTCAAGTTTGTTCCTACACTCGGCGAGTTGGACCCCCTGACAACATATTTTCGAGTTTTTTGGCTGGAATTGGACTAGGAACATTACCCTAAGTTGTTTTTGAGCTTATAAACCTTTTTTTTTGATGTGGTAATGTTCATGCTAATCCAATTTCAAAGATAATTGTCATAATTTCAAGATTTGTATTAGTTTATATGTTCATGCTAATTTCTTGAAGATTGATGATTTGAATTATCTAGTTCTTATGAGTTAGTTTAGATTAATAGAAAAATTATGTGATAATTTATTTTCAATCCAAATTGATCTAAAAGTTGTTCATAAAATGTGTTTTTGTAACTTGTCCTCAAGTTATATGAAAGGTCACATTTATGATTTTTAAAACTCATAAGATTTCCATAAGTTATGAAAATGAATAGTCTCATTTTTAAATGTTTTAAAGTCTTCCATAACTTGTCCTCAAGTTATGGAACTTAAAGAATTTTTTCATTAAAACTACTTTAAACTCATAAGTTATGGAAACCAAAAGATTTTTTGAATTGTTCAAAACTTTCCCTCAAGTTTTGGAATTTGTAAAGTTTCTCCCCATGAATACTTTAATTCCAAGTTAGACCCTTAGAATTTTTAAAGGTTAAAATTCAACTCTTATACTATTATAATATTAATAGTTAATAATTATATATATGTATAAGAACATATTTAGTCTTACCGTTAGTAGACCTCATTCACGAAGTCGGTCTATAAGGGGGGTATAAGGTTACTGCCTATAAAATGGTAGTTTAATAGGTGTCCACTCATACCTACTGCTTCCTTGACTGGTGGAGGGTCGTTAGCCGAACGGGTATGACAGGACTATAATTTTCCCTTCATTAAAAGTATAATGATAAATACTAAGTAACTAAACCCTTATAAATTCCCAATCTTAGTTACTTAGGAAAATGTGAATTTGGTTCTAACCCATGAAATTTGCACTTTGTACCTTACCAAGTCGTTAGTGGAGCGTGTGTGGTTAACCAGAACACTAACATGGACTAGTAAGAGTGGTGAAGGGTAACTTAATGTTTATCATAGATCGGTGGAGCGCGTGTGGTTAACCGGCACATCAATTAGGTGATAAAATTAAGGGTACCAAGTTAATTCGCATGGTTATTCACACCTTGTTTTGTGATCCTCGACATCTCAGTCATAAAACTTGAAGGGCAAAATCGAGATTTAAACATGCCATTGAATAGTTCAATTAATCTCAAAGGATCTAGGAGTTTCAAATTCACTTAATACCTAAAATTCTTTTTCGTTTTTTTGTGGTGGAAATTGGTAAATCGACATTTGCCTACCTTCAAATATTTTATAGCTTGGTTTACGAAATCCCTCTTCCAAGTTATAAAATATTGTGTTGGGTCCTAGCGTTAATATTTCATATTGGGTGCTATATTAAGGACTTAACTCAACTAACTTGAATTTCTCCCATTGTAGATGTCTGGTTAAGACAACTATGATCTTCCCAAATTCCTTGAAGCAAGCTTTCCTAATGAAGATGATGTCCCATGATTAGATCATGGAAATCATACTTCTCTTCCTCCACATCCTCCAATTATTCTCCCTAACCCACAAGTTCAAGGTCACTCAATCCCTATTGGCAAGCAGTGTCTATGTGTACTCACATCTTGGAGATGAAGTCACATATTGACAAGCCGGGAGAGTTGGGTGTACTCACATCTTGAGGAAGTTGTTTGTTGACTAGGTCCTCAATTACTTCCTAAGTCACATAGTGAGTTCCTTTTAGACTACTATATGACAGACCATGACACGACCCTTAATGATCTTACATATTTGCTTGTTGTTGCTGAGTCAGCAATGATTTGGAGCACTGGTAAAGCAAATTTGGTTGGAATATCTACTTCCCAAAATTCTATGAACATTGACAATGGTAACATTGGAAATCCAGAAAAGTTTTCTCTTCCCAATGGAAACGGATCGGCCATAGTCAACCCGGTTGACCAAATGGTAAAGAGAAAGGCTAAGTCTGAGATAGTCCCGTGTACGATTGCTAAAGAGTCCATATGTTTCTATTGCCAAAGGAAGGGACATTGGTTGCGAAGCTGCCCTATTTACCTGAAAGATCATAAGGATGGTAAATTCAGAGTGTTTGACTATGCTTCCGGTAAAGTCCACTATCTAACTCTATTAAGTTCCTATTTGGAGATTCTTGTTACATGATGTGACTAGATCACATTTTGATGTTTTGTAGAATCAAAGAAAAGAGAGGAGGCTTAAAGGAAGAGTAAGTTGATTCTGATCACGAAGAGATGGATTTTGATCGCATGGTTCGATGATCAGAATTTTGAGTTGTTGCTTAAAGAGTTGTGATAGATTGCTTAGGAATTCATAACAACATAGTTTTTCATATGCATTTGCATTATAAGGATAAGTTTATCCGCAAGTTTTAAAATAAAAGAAAATTTTTTATTTTATTTATTTTAAGTATCCTTACAATGACATTTGTGAATAATTGTTGTTTATATGTTTCCATTGATAGCAATATTGGAAAATAGATTTGATTCTTTCGTTTGTGGTAGTGTCATAATTTACCAAATAAGGAAAGATTCTTATCACCCAAGTTTCAGTTGGATAGAAACTTGGAGTCATGCAACTTGTATTGTATGATGAATGAGAATTTTCATCATTGGGAAATTAAGACTAATTCCTTGTGCACATGTATATGTGAGTCAAGTGAAGGACTAGGAGATCGGGTACACTTGGTTGTGTGTTGGTCAGTTCCACCACAAAGATCGATAAGGCTATTCGTCATGATTTACTAAAGTTTAGTGAATATGGTTATACTTACAAGTTTAAGTGTAATTCTGGTACATTGGAAAAGTTTCAATGTAAGCATAACGAATAAGAAGAATCAAATTAGGTAGAAAGATAAAAGTTTCTCCAATCTGAAAGATGGGAGAGTAGTTGAGTATTTTGTTTTATGATTATCTTAGTGATTATGAAACCATATCACAATTGATTCTCTAAGGAAATATTAGTGCATTTGTTTGACTAAGAAGAGGAATCGTGATTTGTTGAATTGGTTAAATCAAAAAGATAAGTCATACTTCGTTCCAAAATCGAGTCTTAGAGTAATACTCCAAGATTGTAACTTGAGTGACATAATCTTGAGAAGGTTTATAACACTTGTCAAATGCAAAGTAAAATGTTTTCTTACTTTTGTACATTTGAAATTGGCAAGTTGTGATGTCTTGGATAAGACAAAGACCAACTGTGACCAATTGTGTAAAGTGTTTGTCTTGATAAAGAATCCACACTAACTCTTGAATATTTGTTTGCCTAGGAATGATTCTTGACAACAGAGTCTTATATGTCAAGAGGATAGTGGGTGTCTTAAAGGTCCTGAAAGTCTCAAGAACTAATCAAGGTTGAAACCTATTTTTTATCACTAGCACACGACTTGAGGTTTGCTACCTATCGTGTTGATACATTCTTGTTTATGTGCCCATTCCAGTTAAAGTTGACTATGCATATGAGTTCTATGAGTTCTCAATTGTTTGCATAACAAAGCAATGGTAGGCCCTTGTGCTTCCAGGTGGCAAGAAGCTAAGAATGCACAAGTTCAATCCATATGAGTTTGGATTTGCCATTAACCGTGTTTTGTGATTATGGTTTTGACAAATTCACATGGATAGGAACACATACACCATAAAATCTAAGTATCGTAAGGTTTCTCTTCGATTCATGAAAATGATGGTGAGGAAACGCTTTCACTAAGTAGATTTTAGGTAGATAGCAAATGTGATATTTGCATTCTCAAAGTCGTTAGTGGAGCGTGTGTGGTTAACTGTCACACTAACATGGACTTGTGAGAAATGGCAAAGGTCTAAACAATTGAGACTATGATTATGGCATCCGTTTTCATAGTTCTAAAAATTGTTTAGACACACATGTGATCTATCTAAGGAAAGGTGTATGATTTTTATAAAGTTTTATCAAATCATCTCGTATCAAAAATCTGAACTTTGGTAAGAAGTCAATAAAGTATTGATTTCTAGAAGTCCAGCTGATTTCTGGATACATGTCAGAGCTAATGGGAGCATAAGTGTTATGCTAGTAAGATAATAATTATTATGCTAGTGGGAGCATAATTAGTTATGGTAAATATTGCAAGTGAGCAATGTTAATTGTAGAAAACAAAAGCTTCAATTCATGAGGTTGCAGGGGTTGAAAAGGTTGTTTTGCTATAATTAAGGTAGAGGAAATTATACTTCAGTTCAATTCTAACAGCTTAGATTGTGAGATTTTGATCAAATTTAGTCACGATTACATTATTTGTGTTCTAAAATTCGATTATGATTACGACATCCTGTAACATTCGGATTTCCAAGTATCATAATTTAAGTATTTATTTTTTAATTAAGAAGAGAGACTCGACGAGTTGACGCCTAAACTCGTCGAGTAGGAACGCGACTGATGACTCGGATTAATGAATGGACTCGACGAGTCCGTGTTGTGGACAGAAACCTTAAATCTTTGGGCATGTGCCCTATTTAAGGGTCCTTATGGCCTTCATTGGTAGCCACCTTCACCCTTGAGAGATCCCTTCGAACCAGAGAGCATAAAGAGTGAGAGAAGAGCCATCTTGAGCTTTATTGGTGTGTTTTTGCAAAGGGAAAGAAGGGTTTCAGCAAGAAGGACCAAAGGAGGTTGTCATTCTGAGATTTTGGAGCAAGGATCTTCACTTTGAGGTAACTAATCAACCCTCTCTTTATGTATGGTGTAGATTGCATGAGTCTAGGGTTTCTTGACCCTTGTCTTCAAAGGATTTTGAAGTATATGAAGTCCCAATGTGGAATAGGCATTAGATCTGGACCTTAAGAGGTCCAGAGAGTCCTAACCTTCCAGCTTTATGCAGTCCCTTTGGAGTTGTGTGTTGGGTTTTGGTATAATACAACATCATATGGTGCACATACAACCCTAAATACCTTGGATCTATGTTTTCACTAATTGTACATGCAAATGGTTTCCAAGGCATTAAACCTATAACTAGCATGCATTTGACATAAACCATAGAAGATACTAGTTAGGGTAACATACCTTTCATGTGGCTTGAAGTCTTGATGTATTTGGCCATAAGAGCTTAGCCCAATAGTGTGTAAGCCTCAAGTGGAATCACAACACACCATGGACAAAGGTGGAACTTAAGAGAGAATTCCATGCACCCAAAAACACCCATGAACTCCAAGAACTTCATGTGTAACCACAAGTGGCGTTTTTAGGTCATGATGCATGTATTTATATGTGTGGTATTTCAAGAGTCATGGGTATAACCCAAATCCATACCCATAGGTTTTTATGATCCATGGTTCATGTGGACCAACTCTTTATGTATCCATACATAAACTTGGTCCAACATGGATCATAAGCCCAACACATAAATATAACTAATTATCATAATTAGTCCCCATAGATTTAATTAGTCTCTTTTGATCACTAAATTAATTCTTGATCAATACTAATTAAAACATATGATTTCATATGAATATATTATAACTTATAATATATTAATAAACCATAAATCACCTTCTCTCAAAAGTCCATCCTAACAAATTGTCCTGATGATATGCAACCCAAATGGACCATGCTACACTCGGGTCGAGTACATACCAATAATATTTATGGGCTTAGACATCTAATCCAACAGTCTCCCACTTGGATAAGTCTAAAACTATTATTGAAAGTATGACTTCATAACCCGACTAGCAATCGTAGCTCTTAAAGCCGTTGTCGAACTCTGAACAAATCAATGACGCGTCCATTAGATAAGGGATCATATATTCCTCCATTCTAGATATCATATGGACTGATACACTCTGTCCATTTGTTGTTTCCCGATTTTCGATTTATGACGACTAACTGATTGAACAAATCAAATCAGTCCTGGCTTGGCCAAGCACTCACAAGTGTCATCATTAAATCATCGAGAGGCCCACATATATGGCTTTTATCCCTTCAAGGGTAAAAGGAATGGATAAACTTCAACTCATATGCTTGCTCTACTACTTGTTGAATCATACACAAAGGCATGTTTTATGACATCGAGTTACCAATGCGTTTTCGTACAATCAATGCATAACCAACTCATAGGTAACAAGTCATATCTCTAGGTTTAAGGAATATAAGATGTTATCTTCTCATGATCACTCGTGATAAAATCCATGAAGTGATTCAAATGAGAGTGGGTTTAATCCAATACTCAGAACTTATGAGCACTCATGAATGTTGCAGCAACTCTTGCTATGTCCACTACCTTGGACATCTACAAACCAGTTTCATGACAGTCTTGATTCATATCTACTTCCAACATATAACCGACTGTGGATGGTTTGAATAACTTATTCATTCAGGAAGAACGACCTAATTATTCTAGAAGTTAAAACATGCAAAGTGAAACACAATAATAATACTAATCCTATATGGCCCCAAACTCTTGAGTGTAAATAAAAACCCTTTTATCTAAGCACCATATTGATTACTCATTATTCATTGTTTTGATTTTATCAACTTTATACTTGAATTAAAACAATATTCATGTCATGCACCAAGCATGCACACTATGTTTACATATGGTCCTTTCTTTTGTGAAATAGATCAATTGAACATGACTCCAATGATGCTCATTTCACAATCCAAATCCTTTTTTGTAAATGTAAGAATACAAAACTCTTGCCATTTATTGTAACCTGTTAGATTCTAAACTTATATGTAATGATCCTCTGTAATGATTATGCACAAAGTCACAAAGACTTGTCACCAGACATTACAAAGTATTCCAATTGAGATCAACTTCATGGAAACGAAGTCTCATATTCAAAGCACATTACTTTGAACATCCTTCTTGCATCAAGTTTTCTAATCTTACACACATTGAATAACTTCCACCTATGAGAATATTTCCATAATCCCATTTTGACTATCACTTCTGAACAAGAGTTGCCTCTTTTCAGAATATGTCAATATGGTCCTTCCAAAATTAACATTATACTTACAACTATCCCTGAGCAACCAATCTTTGGTAAACCTTAGATTGTCCTCGACAATTGTTTAATCATTTTAGTCATATCCAATTCTAGACCTTTTCCCTTCTTAATGCCCCAGGCATTTGGAAAATTTAGAAAGGATAAATATTATAGCACATGTAATTGATCCTATACCCGAAGCATATGGGACACGATTCATGCTATAAAATTTTTATTTACCTTGTTCTCAAAATTTGACTATGAGGCGGGATGCCGTAATCATAATCGAATTTCGAGAACGCAATATATAGAATTTTCTTATGTTGAACCATTCCAACATAAAATTCATATATATATATATATATATATATCCTTGACTAAAGGTGATTAAAATCTCAATCTAAGCTTTTAGAATTGAAATGAAGTATATCCTCTCCCTTAATTATAGCAAAACAACTTTTTCAACCCCTGCAACTTCAAGAATTGAAACTTTATTTTCTATAATTAACATTGCTAACTTGCAATACTTATCATAATTATCATGCTCCCACTAACATGAAAATTATTAGCAGAACACTTATGCTCCCACTAGCTTTGAGATGTACTCAGAAATCACCTGGACTTCTAGAAATCAATACTTTATTGACTTTCTTACCAAAGTTCAGACTTCTTATACGAATAGCTTTTATAAAAACTTTATCAAAATCATACACCTTTCCTTAGATAGCACACATGTGTGTCTAAACAATTTTAGAACTATGAAAAGGGATGTCGTAATCATAGTCTCAATTGTTTAGACCTTTGCCATTTCTCACAAGTTCATGTTAGTGTGACGGTTAACCACACACGCTCCACTAACGAATTTGAGAATGCAAATATCACATTTGCTATCTACCTAAAATCTACTTAGTGAAAGCGTTTCCTCACCATCATTTTCATGAATCGGAGAGAAACCTTACGACACTTAGATTTTATGGTGTATGTGTTCCTATCCATGTGAATTTGTCAAAACCATAATCACAAAACACGGTTAATGACAAATCCAAACTCATATGGATTGAACTTGTGCAGTCTTAACTTCTTGCCACCTGGTAGCACAAGGGCCTGTCATTGCTTCCAAGTTGTTATTCAACCATTTGAGAACTCTCAGAACTCATATGCAAAGCCAACTTTCACTGGAATGGGCACAGAAATAGAAATATGTCAACACGACAGGTTATAAACCTCAAGTCGTATGCTAGTGATAAACTATAGGTTTTTATTCTTGATTAGACTCTTTCAGGATCTTTTAGACTCCCACTGTCCTCTTAACATATAAGACTCTCTTGCCAAATATTCATGAGATAGTGCGGATTCTTTATCAAGACAAACACTTTATACAATTGGCCTTAGTTGGTCTTTGTTTTATCCAAAACATCACAACTTACCAATTTCAAATGTACAAGAGTAGGACACATTTTACTCTTACATTTGACAAGTGTTATAAACCTTTCTTTAAGATATGTCATTCAAGTTACAATATTGGAGTATGACTCTAAGAATTTTTTTGGAACGAAGTATGACTCATCTTCTTGATTTAACCATTTCAACAATTCATGAATCCTCCTCTTAGCCATAATAATGCACTAAGATGTACTTAGAGGATGAATTGTGATATGGTCTCTAAATCATTAAGATGATCACAAAACCTGATACTAAAGTACTCTCCCATCTTTTCAAATTTGAGAAACTTTTATCTTTTTGCCAAATTTTATTATTCTCATTCGTTCTGCTATACATCGAAACTTTTCCAATGTTTCAGAAATATACTTAAAATGATAAGCATAACCATATTTACTAAACTTTAGTAAATCATGACAAATCGTCTTATCGATTTTTTGTGGTGGACTTGACAAGTGCACAAGAATGTGTACTCGATCCCTTAGTCCTTTACTTGACTCACATATAAATGTGAATAATGAATTAATCTTAATTTTCCAAAGATGAACATTCTCATTCATCATACTATACAACTTGTATGATTCCAAGTTTCTATCCACCTGAAAACTTGGGTGATGAGAATCTTTCCTTATTTGGTAAATTTAGCCACTACCACAAATGAAAGAATCAAATTCATATTTCCATTATTGCTAGAAATATAAAAACATCAATTTTCCATAATTGCCATTGCAAGGACATATAAAATAAAACAAAAATTGTATTTATTTATCAAATGCGGAAAACTTTCCTTATAATGAAATGTTAAATGGAAACTATACTATTACATATTTCCTAGCAATCTATCATAACTCTCTAAGTAGTAGCTCAAGAATCCGATCTTCGAACCATACGATTGAAATCCATCTTCGTGATCAGATTCAACATACTCTTTTTCTAAGTTCCCATCCCTTTGCTTGATCGTGCCATACATTAAAAAATGTATTAAGAATCTTCATGTAGGAACTTAAGAGAGTTAGATAGTGGACTTACCTGAAGCAGAGTCAAGCTTTTTGACTAGACCTTCTCTTAGATCTTTCAGGTAGTTAAGGCAACTTCGCAACCAATGCCCCTTTCTTTGGCAACAAACACATATGGGCCCTTCGGGAATGGTGCACTGGACTATCTCAGACTTGCCTTTCTCTTTACCATTTGGTCAACCGAGTTGACTATGGCCAATCTCTTTCCATTGGGAAGAGAAAGCTTTTTTGGATATCCAATGTTACCATTTTTAAAGTCCATGAAAGTTTGGGAAGTTGATCTTCTAATCAAATTTGCTCTACCAGTGCTCCAAATCATTGCTGATTCAGCAGCATAAAGCAAATAGATAAGATCATTAAGGGTCATGTCATAGTCTTTTACATAGTAGTCCATAAAGAACTCACTATGTGTCTTAGGAAGTGATTAGTCAACATCCAACTTCCTCAAGACTTTAACACCCAACTCTCTCGGCTTGTCAATATGTGACTTCATCTCCAAGATGTGAGTATACGTAGACCTTGCTTGCCAATAGGGCTTGAGTGACCTTGAACTTGTGGGTTACGGAGAATAATTGGAGGAGGTGGAGGGAGTGAAGAATGGTTTCCGGGACATCATCTTCATTAGGAAAACTTTGTTCCAAGAGATTTTTGGGAAGATCATAGCTGTCTGAACCAGACATCTTTTAGGAGATATTCAAGATAGTTGATTTAAAGTCCTTAATATGACACCCAATATGAAATATTAAGGCTAGGACCCAACACAATATTTTATAACTTGGAAGAGGGATGTCGTAATCTAAGCTATAGAATATTTGAAGGTATGCAAATGACGATTCACCAATTTCCACCATGAAAAAAAGAAATAATTTATTAGGTTTTAATTGGATTTGAAACTCTTAGATCTTTTGAGATTCATTTAACTTTTCAATGGCATGTTTCAATCTCGATTGTGCCCTCTCAGGTTTTGTGACTGGGATGCCGAGGATCACAATACAAGGTGTGAATAACCATGCAAATATACTTGGTACCCTTAATATTTACCCCTCAATCGATGTGTCGGTTAACCACACGCGCTTCATCGATACTATGATAAACATTAAGTTACCCTTTGCCTACCTTGTTAAATCAAGCTAGTGTGTCGGTTAACTACATGTGCTCCACTAACCGACTTAAGCAAAGTGCAAAGTGTAATTTCATGGGTTAGCACCAAATTCACATTTTCCTAAAGTTACTAAGATTGGGAATTTATAAAAGGTTTAGTTACTTTATATTTATCATTAATACTTTTAATGAAGGGAGAATTCTAGTCCTTATCCTACCCGTTCGGCTAACGACCCTCCACCAGTCAAGGAAGCGGTGGGTGAGAGTGGACACCCATTAAACTGCTATTTTATAGGCAGTAACCTTATACCCCCCCCCCCTCTTATAAACCGGCTTCATGAATGAGGCCTACTAACGGTAAGATTGACTTTATCTTATACATATCTATATAATTAAAATTATAATAATAGTATAAGGGTTGAATTTTAAACTTTTAAAATTCTAAGGTCCAGTGTAACGTCCAAAATTTCAAAACAATTAAAACTTTCCAAAATCACCCATTTTAATAACGTTGTTACAAAAAGGTTTTCAATACATTATTTAACAGAGTATTTTCCCAGGTTCATATCATAAAACACCAACGCGAGGAACGGTACGATCACACATTTGCCTTGCCACAGACTCTTGAGAACCTGAAACATAAAACCACAACTGTAAGCTCGAAAGCTTAGTGAGATACCCCCAAAATACCAACCATATATACGCCCTTCCAGGCCACGACCTTCCGGTCCAAACATATTGTCTTCCGGCCCATAACATATTGCCTTCCGGCCCATAACATATTGCCTTCCGGCCCATAGCATAAAATGCATACATAACATAACAAATCATAGAACGACCCTACATATCGGGTCACACCCCAAATCTAGCAATCATAACACATAATCATATAGCAGTTCACAGACAACAATCGATCAACAGATCACATATCATAACATTACTCTAAACAAGATACCGGTCTAGCCGGTCACTAGCATAACATTACCCTACAATCAGTCAACATACTAAATGCATACATACGCCTTTCTAGGCCATGACCTTCCAGTCCACATAGCAATGCCTTCCGGCCCATAACATGTAATGCCTTCCGGCCTGCAACATATAACGCCTTCCGGCCCATATCATACAACTGACAACTACCCGGATTTCCATCCGATAATAAGGTTGGCCTTGGTGCCATAAACCCTAGCGATATAGTGAGGATAACTCACCTCGAAACTGCCGACTGAACAGATAGCTCAAGCTGCTCCGATCATTGATACGATCTCCACCTCTGGACAGCCACCAATGCACTGAACTCAAACAATAAACAACAATTACCAAAATACCCCTGGAACCACTGGTCAACCCTTGGTCAAAGACAAGGTCAAAGTCAACCCCTGACTGACCCTACTCGCCTAGTCAACCCTATGACTCGCCGAGTCCCCATACTCAGAACTTCACTCAATCCGCGATCTAACTCGCCGAGTCACCCCGAGACTCGCCGAGTTCAACAACTCTGAGTCCACTCGCCATCAACTCACCGATTCTCTTAGATTCCCTTTCTACACGTCGAGTATCCCCCTTGACTCGACGAGTTCCTCCTGGAAGAATCGCGGGGCCACCCCGACTCAACTCGCCGAGTCTGAAGAACAACTCGGCGAGTCCCAGTTAATCTTCAAGCTACTCGCCGAGTCTATTCATCGGACTCGGCGAGTCCATGCCATGCAACCGCTCAAACTGCTTTCTAAGATCAGATCTGTTCCGACCATTCATAGGTCTGGCCTTCCTAGACTGATTCATCACGTAAGGTCCTCATTCCGGTGCTCATAATACACCCCATGACTCATAATTTACATTTTGACCTAAGGCATAAGGATTCCAATCCAAAACCTCCATTGATTCCCGAAATGCTCAGGCATGGGACATTCTGGACTTCCAAAGGTCCCAATACAGGGTTCCAATCGCTTGGGGGACTAAGGTAACACTCAATCTAGCCACAAAAGGGTTCAATAAACCCTAAATCCATATACACATCAACATAGAAGAATGCAACTCGAAATATTACCTGAATAACATGCTCTCTATGTCCCCAATCCTCAAAATGTGGCTTCTCTTGTTGTTCCCTTAACCAAGCCTCCTCTTCCTTGCAAAACAACACTTCCAAAATCAACAATGGTCTTCTACCTTGCTCTAGATGCTCATAATCGAATTAGGGCTTCACTCACAGGACCAGGGTGAACAATGACGGCCATAAGGCCCTTTATATATGTCCCCAAACCTGGACGGTTAGGGTTTCGCTAAACAGCGTGGACTCGCCGAGTCCATATCCGGACTCGCCGAGTCCAGTCGCGAACCCGCGACCAGATCCGCGATCCTACTCGGCGAGTCTGAGCTCCAACTCGCCGAGTCCCCTCTTAAAACACCCAAAATCATAATCATAACGATATCTGAAATTCCGAGCTGTTACATCCAGTTTGGAATTAAAGTATACATGGGGGTAACTTTACAAATTCCAAAACTTGAGGACAAATGTTGAAACTTGTAAAAACTCTTGGATTTTCATAACTTATGAGTTTAATTAAGGTTTAATGAAAAACTTTTCAAGTTCCATAACTTGAGGACAAGTTATGGAAGACATTAAATTATTTTATGATGACATTAAAAATAGAGACTCTTCCATTTTCATAACCTATGAGACTTAATGACACTTTAAAAAAAACTCTTCACTTTCCATAACTTGAGGACAAGTTATGGAGTTCATAAAAACCATTATGATCAAATATTCCAATTACCACAATAATCAAATAATTTTTTTATGATCTAGATTAAACTCATAAGTAAAGATAATTCACATCAACAATTTTCAAGAAATTAGATAATCATATAAACTAATACAAATCTTGAAACTTTGACAATTATCCTTTGAAGACTCTTGGAATTCATAACCTACAGAGTTAATGAATGAGACATTTCACATCCATAACTTATGGAAGTTTCAAAACTCTTAAGATCATAACTTTAAGAAAAAGACTTTTGAGTTCCAAAATATTATGACAAAATTAGTATCTCCTTAAAAACATTTAGATCAAACTTTTAAAACAAATAAAATAATCATATCATTCTATCTTCTAATAAATTGACCTAATTCAACTCTTGTAGTAAAGTGACTCAAATTTTACAAATAATTAGTTTTTCATAAAATCAAGTAATTATCTTAAAATTTGACAAACTTCATCTTTTTTTTTCTTTTTTTTTCTTCAACTTTGAAAAAAAATACATTTGCATCAAGTATAATAGAAAACAACCCATGGCTCTGATACCACTGTTGGGTTTTGGTATAATACAACATCCTATAGTGCACATACAACCCTAAATACCTTGGATCTATGTTTTCACTAATTATACACGCAAATGGTTTCCAAGGTATTAAACCTATAACTAGCATGCATTTGACATAAACTATAGAAGATACTAGTTAGGGTAACATACCTTTCATGTGGCTTGAAGTCTTGATGTATTTGGCCTTAAGAGCTTAGCCCCAATAGTGTGGAAGCCTCAAGTGGAATCACAACACACCATGGACAAAGGTGGAACTTGAAAGAGAATTCCATGCACCCAAAAACACCCATGAACTCCAAGAACTTCATGTGTAACCGCAAGTGGCATTTTTAGGTCATGATGCATGTATTTGTATGTATGGTATTTCAAGAGTCATGGGTATAACCCAAATCCATACCCATAGGTTTTATGATCCATGGTTCATGTGGCCCAACTCTTTATGTACCCATACATAAACTTGGTCCAACTTGGATCATAAGCCCAACACATATAAATATAACTAATTATCATAATTAGTTCCCCACCGAGATCAGGAGTTTTCTGGGGTTGGATGGCTACTACCGGAGATTTATCAAGGATTTCTCCAAGATTGTCGTTCCCCTCACGAGATTGACCTGAAAGGGTGTTGCTTTTGCTTGGGGTCCCGAGTAGCAGACCTCGTTTGAGACTCTTCGCCAGAGGCTCTGCGAAGCCCCAGTGTTAGCTCTTCCAAAGGGACTGGAGGATTTTCTGGTGTTCTGTGACGCATCGATATCATGGTTGGGTGGGTGCTTATGCAGAGAGGCCATGTGATAGCATACGCATCGAGGAAGCTAAAGCCTCATGAGGCGAGGTATCCCACCCACGATTTGGAGTTGGGGCTGATGTGTGTAAAACCAACTAGTTTTAATCCTACTAACTTAGACACAAAATAAACACACGAAAGGCAGTGTACCTATCGATTAGTAATATAGTTCAAGCAAGTAGGGTATCGAACACAGGGAACGGTAAACAATTAAAATAAATGCTAATATTATCTAAATAAAACAAATAACAAAAATGGGGTTTTCTCTAGTTTACAAGACTAGAAAATTAATTAGAATAACCAACACACAAATTAACTAACTAGCAACTAAAACAATTAGTTACCAACTAAATTCAATAGTAAAGAGGACTTCTGTTTAGGTACGAATTATTTGTTCCCATGGATGATTTTAATGTATCGGATTAATTCTTCATTGGCTACCGATTAAGATAATTAGGCTCACGTTCGCTATTCCTAATTCTTAGAAAACAAATTAACTCAAGCAATGGCCAGTTGTCTAAATTAACGGGTTTCCTAGATTATTGATTCGGGTTAAGTAAGACTTGTAGTGGTTAACTAAATTGGCCCTTCAATTAACCTCTTGTCGATGTTCATCCAACAAGCTTACACATTAACTTACCTATCTTCTAGTTAATTCTAGTTTCACGTTCGTTATTCCTAGACATACAACTATGTGGTCACAATAAATCATATGAAATTAATAACTAAGAGATGTTCATACAACTTAATTACTGATTTATTAACAGAAGAGTAGTTATTGTCAACAAATAAGGTTCTTTAACAAGCTTAACAAAACATAATTACCAATTAAAATTAATCCTACTCAAATAATCAATCCATGTTCACAAAATTGTCTACCCTAACAGAAGAATAAGTTTTTAGCTCATGATTGCAGTAAACATAAACTCAAAAACGAAATCAAAGTATGTAAACATGATTCAAATCAAAAAGTTACTAAGAATAAACCAAAATTGTCTTGATTCTCTTCACAATTGAATGTAGGGTTGATTCTTCAGTTCCTCACGACCTAGCAACACTTCCAATCGTTTCTCAGTCTCCTAGGGTTTCTCTCCATATTAGGGTATCGATCTGAAAGTCCCTTTATATAGATTTTCACAAAACAGAGGCTACTCGGCGAGTCCAGTGACCTACTCGGCGAGTCCGTCACTTCAAACCCGTGTACGGCAAGTCAGCGCGTCTAGAATCGCGAAACTTCTGACCAACTCGGCGAGTTGATGGCCTACTCGCTGAGTACGTTTGGAATCAGCATTTTCTCAAAACACAAAAGTCGTCCGAAATTGTGTCTAGTTTTCAGAACATTTTGAATCTCATCAATCGGAGTTACTGTTCATGAGATATGGCCAAAACACTAACGAGGGGTCAAAGCTGTCCAACAACGTCCTTCTTTCTTCAAAATCCAAGATCCATGCGTCCAATTGCTAGTTCCGCTTCATTTTCCACCCGATCATGTCTTTTTTACTGAAAGTCAAATATTTAAGCTAATTAAGCACCTTTGGTTCATTATTTGAGATAAAATTAACATAAAGTATTAAGATAATGCATGAATTTTATAACTAAATATACTCATATCAGGGGCAGTGGTGTTCGCCCTCACAATATGGCGCCATTATTTGTATGGGGTTCGGTGTACCATATACACGGACCACAAGAGTTTGAAGTATCTGATGGATCAGCCCAACCTGAACATGCGCCAGAGGAGATGGTTGGATGTGATAAAGGATTATGATTGTGAGATCCTGTACCACCCGGGCAAGGCTAACGCGGTAGTCGATGCTCTGATTCGCAGAGCAGAGAGTGCCCCGATTCGAGATACATGCATGAGGATGACGGTGATGACTCCGGTATTGGATACCATCCGAGAGGCCCAAGCGGAGGCGTTGAGGCCGGAGAACCGCAAGAGAGAGCGGGTGATTGGGCAAGTATCCGAGTTCGTTACCGATAGTCGAGGGCTTATGACCTTTCATGGTCGGATTTAGGTACCATTTATGGGTGGGGCACGTAGCATATTGATGGATGAGGCTCACAGATCAAGGTTCTTGATCCATCCCGGGGTCACTAAGACGTATTTGGACCTAAAGAGAGATTATTGGTGGCCCTGTATGAAGAGGGATGTTGCGTGGGTTGTAGAAAGGTGCTTGAACTGTCACCGGGTTAAGGTCAAGCACCAGCGTCCGCATGGCAAGTTACGGCCATTAGTGGTTCCCCAATGGAAGTGGGAACATATTTCAATGGATTTCATCACCAAATTGCCAAGGACCGCGAGGGGTGTTGATGCAATTTGGGTGATTATGGATCGACTTACGAAGAGTGCTCACTTCCTTGCTATCAGTGAAAGCTCTTCTGCTGAGAGGCTGGCAGAGTTATATGTGAGGGAGGTGGTGTCGCGGCATGGGGTGCTGATCTCGATTGGGTCGGACCGAGACGTACATTTCACTTCCAGGTTCTGGAAGAAGTTTCATGAGGAGTTGGGTACGAGATTGCACTTCAGTACTGCATACCACCCACAGACGGATGGGCAGAGTGAGTGGATAATTCAGACGCTCGAGGACATGCTTCGGGCATGTGTTTTGGATTTCGGTGGAATTTGGGATACGTACCTACCTTTGGCTGAGTTCTCCTACAACAACAGCAACCATGCGAGTATTGGTATGCCTCCCTTTGAGCTTTTGTATGGGAGGAGGTGTCGGACACCCATCTGTTAGGGGGAGGTAGGACAGTGAGTGATGGGTAGCACTGCGATAGTGCTTCAGACGACTGAGCAGATACAGCATGTCAGACAGAGGTTGCTGACAGCCCAGAGTCGCCAGAAGAGTTATGCGGATAGGCGACGATCTGAGCTCAAGTTCCAGGTGGGAGACTTCCTACTCCTGAAGGTGTCCCCTTCGAAAGGAGTAATCCGTTTCAGGAAAAGGGGCAAGCTGGGCCCCCGGTACATTGGTCCTTTTAGGGTGACCGCGAGGGTGGGCAAGGTATCATACCGTTTGGAGCTACCTGCGGAGTTGAGCCAGATACATGATACCTTCCACGTGACTCAGTTGAGGAAGTGTGTAGTCGATGAAACGGCGGTGGTACCGCTAGAGGATATTTAGGTGGATGTGAGCCTGAATTATGTTCAGAGGCCGATTGCGATATTGGATTGGAAGATCCAGGTTTTGAGGAACAAAGAGGTGCCCCTGGTTCAGGTCCGTTGGCAACATCGGAGAGGGTCCGAGCTGACTTGGGAGCCGGAGGCGGAGATGCAGGAGCAGCATCCAGAGCTGTTTGTAGAGTGAGACTTCGAGGGCGAAGTTTGATTCTAGTGGGGGAGAATTGTAACATCCGGATTTCTAGGTATCATAATTTAATTATTTATTTTTTAATTAAGAAGAGGGACTCGACGAGTTGACGCCTAAACTCGTCGAGTAGGAACGCGACTGATGCCTCAGATTAATGAATGGACTCGACGAGTCAGCAAGACGACTCGACGAGTCCGTGTTGTGGACAGAAACCCTAAATATTTGGTCTTGGCCCTATTCAAGTGTCCTTATGGTCTTCATTGGCGGCCACCTTCACCCTTGAGAGATCCCATCGAACCAGAGAGCATAGAGAGTGAGAGAAGAGCCATCTTGAGCTTTATTGGTGTGTTTTTGCAAAGGAAAAGAAGGGTTTCATCAAGAAGAACCAAAGGAGGTAGTCATTCTGAGATTTTGGAGCAAGGAGCTTCACTTTGAGGTAACTAAGCGGCCCTCTTTTTATGTATGTTGTAGAGTGCATGAATCCAGGGTTTCTTAACCCTTGTCTTCAAAGGATTTTTGAGTATATGAAGTCCCAATGTGGAATAGGCATTAGATCTAGACCTTAAGAGGTCCAGAGAGTCCCAACCTTCCAGCTTTATGCAATCCCTTTGGAGTTGTGGACCTTGGTTTCCATTTTAGGAGCTATTTCATCACATAAGGACATATGAGTGTTGCATAAGCTTAAAGATTGAACCTTTACGTGATTTTTGGGTGTTAGGAGGTCAGATCTATAAGTTAGAGAAGCAGATCTGACCTCAGAAGGTCATTTAAGTGTTGCCATGGAGGGAACTCGCTGAGTTCATAAGGGGACTCAACGAGTCGAGTCGGGTTGCCCCGCGATTCGTGACCAGTGGTAACTCGTCGAGTGAAAGGCTAACTCGATGAGTCGAGTGAGGCCTTAGGGGGATTCTGAGAACACACATGGACTCGCCGAGTCACCCGAGTGAACTCGATGAGTCTGGTCAAAGTTTAATCGTTGACTAGAGTTGACTTCAGTTGACCTTAGGGTTTTTGTCAAGCTGATTCGAGAGAGGTCAGGGAAGGGTAGAATGGTCTTCTACCCATTCTTTAGTGATGAAGACAAAGGAAAGTATTGATTAGAGGTGTTATCATTTTGATAGGAGGAGGCTAGGTCGGGTTATTGAGCACGAGAGGTTATCCGACATTATTCGAGGTGAGTCTTCTCACTATACTTTACCTAGAGTGGTAATTATGTGTGACCGGAAGGTCCTCTGTGCTATGATGAGTATGTGATGTATGTTGTTATATGATATGTATGTGCTATGTTATGTTATGAGTAGTATGATATGGACCGGAAGGTCAACAGTGTATGGGCCGGAAGGTCTACCAGGATTATGGGACAGAAGTCCCCTGAGACACATTGACCGAAAGGTATTGTAGAGTTATAGCCTTGAGTGGCGTATGTGCGTATGTGGTATCTTGGGGAACTCACTAAGCATTTTTTGCTTACTGTGTTGTGTGATATGTGTTTTAGGTACCAGCGAGGATCGCGGGAAGGCGCCGGCATGATCCGACTGATAGAGATTTATGTGTTTGATATTCTGGGACATGTTTTCTAAGATAACATTTGATACAATGAGTTTTGGAAATTGTTTTATGAAATTATTATGTTTGGAAATGAAAATTTGTTTTAAAATATTTACGTTGTTACACATCCCTTTTCATAATCTGAATTATGAGAACATGGAAAATAGAAATAGAAATATTATTGCAAAAGAATGGTATATTATCATGTCTTAATGTGAGACATCATGCATCATGTCCCATATGCTTCGGATATAGGATCGATTACATGTGTTGTAATATTCATTTGTTCTAAATTTTTCCAAATGCCTAGGGCATTAAGAGGGAAAAAGTAATAGAACTGCATGTGTTGTAATATTCATTTGTTCTAAAATTTTCCAAATGCCTATGGCATTTAGAGGGAAAAAAGTACTAGAATTGGATATGACTAAAATGATTAAGCAATTGTCGAGGACAATCTGATATTTACCAAAGATTGGTTGCTCATGGAAAATTGGAAGTATAGTGTTAATTTTGGGAGGACCATATTGACATATTCTGAAAGGAGGCAACTCTTGTTCAGAAGTGATAGTCAAAATGGAATGTGGAAATGCTTCCATAGGTGGAAGTTATTCTTTAAATCTATGTAAGATTAGAAAACTTAATGCAAGAAGGATGTTCAAAGGAATGTACTTTGAATTTGAGACTTCGTTTCCATGGAGTTGCTCTCAATCGGAATGCTTTGTAATGTCTATTGCCAGGTCTTTGTGACTTTTGTACATAGTCATTACAAGAGGATCATGGCATATAAGTTTAGAATCTAATAGGTTACAGTAAATGGCAAGATTTTGGTATTATTACATTTGCAGGAAGGATTTGGGATTGTGAAATGAGCATCATTGAAATTATGTTCAATTGGCTATTTCACAAAGTAAGGATCATAGACAAACATAGTGTGCATACTTGGAGTATGGCATAGCTATTGTTTGGACAAACATAGTGTGCATGCTTGGAGCATGGCATGACTATTGTTTTAATTCAAGTATTAGGTTGATAAATCGAAACACTATACAATGAAGAATGTGTAATCAATATGGTGATAAATAAAAGGTGTTTTATTTATATTCATAAGTTTGGAGACCATATTGGATTCGATTATTCTTGTGTTTCACTTTGCATGTTTTGACTTCCAGAATAAGTAGGTTATTCTTCCCGAATGTTTAAGTTATTCAAACCATCCATAGTCAATAATACGTTTGAAGTATGTATTAAAGTAAGACTGTCATGAATTGGGTTTGTAGATGTCTAAAGTGTTTAGACATAGCAAAGTTGCTGCAACATTCATGAGTGCTCCTGGAATGAGATTCGAGTATTGGATTAAACCCACACTCATTTGAATCACTTCATGGATTTTAACACGAGAGACCATGAGACGATAATATCTTATATTCTTCAAACCAAGAGATATGAATTTCAGTCTACAAGTCGGTTACACATTGATTATGTGAAAACGCACCAGTAACCTGGTGTTATAAAACGAATTTTTGTGTGTGATTTGGTGCGTATATAGAGCAAGCATATGAGTCGAAGTTTATCCATTCCTTTTACCCTTAGAGGGATAAAAGCGATATCTGTGGGCCCTCGATGATTTAGTGATGACAAACGTAAGTGCTCGGCCGGGCCTGGACTAATTTGATTTGTTCAATTAGTCAGCTGTCATAAATCGCAAATCGGGAAACAACAACTGGATAGAGAGAATGATTATGATCCATGTCTCAATCCATATGGTATCTATAATGGAGGAATATATGATCCCTTATCTAATGGATAAGTCATTGACTAGGTCAGAGTTCGACATCAGTTTTTAAGAGCTACGATAACTAGTCGGGTTTTGGAGTCATACTTGCAATAATAGTTTTAGACTTATCCAAGTGGCAGATTGTTGGATTAGATGTCTAAGCCTGTAACTATTATTGGTATGTACTCGACCCGAGAGTAGCATGGTTCATTTGGGTTGCATAACACTAGGAAAATTTGTTAGGATGGACTCTTGAGAGAAGGTATTTAGGGTTGTATGTGCACCATAGGATGTTGTATTATACCAAAACCCATCAATTTAACCTTTGCAGCATGTAACTTAACGTATTCATTTAATAGTTAACTTGCATTGATAAGAGCTCTACAAATCACAGAGCAAAAAAGTATCGAGCTGTAAAATTCTATAGGCAACACAAAATTAGAAAGCATCTTTCGTAATAGAAATCTCTCTCATAATAGGCAATCTAGAATGCAACCGTGAATAGATCGTTATGCTAACATCTAGCATACTAGGCATTCTATAACACATATGACATATCAATTATGTATTGGTATTCTAGTAATCACTTACTTGAGCCCGACTAATTGCATGCATCATATCCTTTTCTTTGTAAAAATCCTTAAAAAAATATTTCCTTTGACAAAGATTATTAATTCCTTAGTTTGAGTTCAGACACACCCGATAGTGTGCCTGAATTCCCCAAACCAAGGCTCTGATACTATCTTATAACGTTCCAAAAATACTAACTAAAATTTTCATTTTGAATTCAACAAACACATTCGTTCATTACTTCCAAAAGGTATTCAAGTATCAAAAGTGTTTCTAAACAACATCACAGTAACGGTAAAACCAAAAGTGTAGAATCTCTAGTGGATGCGATGCAATCATGTCTGACCCTTCCCGTTGGAACTGAAAGTACCTAAAAACATTTATACATAAAACTATAAGCACAATCCCCAAAATACCACATAACATACATACATTTTCCTTGGGCTACCCCATGGTCTTTTCTCTGTTATTCCTTGGGCTACAACCATGGTCTTACATCCAAGTGCCTTGGGCTACCCCCATGGTCTTTCATGAAATTACCTTGGGATACCCCCATGGTCTTTCATACAATTGTCATGGGCTACCCCCATGGTCTTTCATACAATTACCATGGGTTACCCCCATGGTATTCAATACAAGTATCACAAAGACAACTTGCATCCTACACAGTATAGTGAGAAGACTCACCTCAGAAGTGTCGTAAACAACTAACAGACTCTCATAGATAAATAACCGGTGCTACACACCACCTAATAAAACACATGGAGTGAACCCTTAGTCCACCTTCTAAAACTAGCAAATTGACCAAAGTCAACCAAGTCAAAAATTCAACAGTCAAATTCCAATGTCCAAGTCAACATCAGCGAGTCACCACGTCGTGGCCTCCTACTATACATGTCGTGGTAGAATAAAGACAAAACAAACGGACACCCCCGAGTCGTCACGTCGTGACGGCCTAAGCGTCACATAGTGGGAATTGAGTCTCCACGGCTTAATGCATTAAGTTGTTATCCTTCAACTTTAAGATCTCTAAAGCTCAGATCTAATCCTTCCCAAGGCCTTGATGGATAAAGTTTCTAACTTTATCCATTAAGACATCCCAATAAGACAATAACTCTAATCCTAAGATCGTAATAGATACACCTAATGCTTGAACATGAGGGTAATCTTAGCAATGTCACTTTCAAACTAAACTTATGACCTAAAAGCCAAATAATGTGCTCAAAGGTTTTAGATACCACTCAAACTCAAGGAACAAGAAGAATGGGACCAACAAGCTCATAAAAAAGTCCTAAAACAAGATCTAGCAATATAATGATTAGGGTAGAAACTCGATACCTCCAAATTGTCATAAATAAGACGAGAATGTTGGGTTGAAGTTGAAATCGAGCTAACGCACAACTTGATGGACTCCTTCTTCCTTATAACCTTCACACACTCAAAATGATTTGAGGAGGCTTGGGTTTGGGGTGGGGATTGCTTCTCATAGAATATGGGCTACCAAATGAGGCGACCGTAGAAGTTAGTGCCCTTAAATAGAGCACCTACCCCGAGAATTAAGGTTTTGGCCCAAAACAGTCCTCCCGACGTGACCAAAACATTGTCACTTCATGAGAAGTTAAATGGAATATGTGATCATCCAGGCCATGCTACGTCGTGATGGTGACTCCACCATGTCGTTGCCTTCCAAAACTTGCAAATTTAAATAAAATATCACAACTTCAAGATTCGGTTGTTACAACAAGCCAAAAGAAGGATGCGTTTTTCGGGTAGTCACCAAGACGTGACATGAAAGGTGTCACGACATGGTGAATGTTGCATCGCAAGCCCATAATTTCTTAGGGTTTTCTCCATATTTAAGCACAATAACTTCAAGTTAGGGTATCCTTTTCATCCACTAACCTATCCATTTCGAAAACCCTAGCCCCTTTGAGTGTTCTTGGTGTTCTTAGCCATTAGAAGGATCGTTTCTCTTATTTTGGTGTGGAGCTTGAGGACCAAGTTCTTGAAAAGTGTTTTGGTGAAGTGCTCAAGTGTAGATATAGCAAAGGGACTTCATTTCTAGACCATTGTGAGTAAAAAGCTTTCATATCGATCTTTAGTTTTCTAGATCCTGTATTTTGATAATATATGTCCCTTTTGGTCATTGTGAGCTTGTGCTATAGAGTTGAGTGAAATTTAGCCCCTCTTAAGCTTATTTTATCATCTCATAATCTTGTTGGATTGGGAAAGTTTGCATCTTGATTTTGTTCTTGACGCTATGCATGTTTTGGGAAAAGTTTTATGATACTAAGGACTTACGGTTGTAGATCTAGTTTTGGGATGGAGTCCTAATGGATAATGTTGTAAGCTTTATCCATTAACTGAGTAAAAAGAACTAGATCTGAAGTTATGGGCTTTGATCGTAAGGAATTAAGAACTTAATAGAGATTTTGAACTTTTTCCAGAAGCCACGACATGGCCTAGGTTTTACCACGACGTGGCGGTGCATGGAATAAGGACTTTTTTGAACTTGCTCTCTCACGACGTGTAACATGGATTGTCACGACGTGGCGTTGACTTTGGCTAAGTTGAGCATTGACTTTTTAGACCTTTAACCACTAATTGTTAACCAGTGTGACTTAGGTTTAAATTTGGAAGATTTGGGTTGCTGATTTTATCCGTCTTAGTTTTAGTCGAATCGATGGATTGATCACTGCAGGAGTCTGAGTGTTGTTGTGGTTCTCTAGTTTGGTGATTCAAGCGAGTTTCTCACTATTCCACATATATCTTTGTATATCCTTTGCATGTTAGGATAGAGTTGATGTTATAGCACAAGTATGTTAGTGGCCAGAATAACTCCTTTGTATGTTTGTGCAGTTTAGGACACTTGGCGTCTTGGTATGCTAGACTGCTAGGGTCTTCCCTATTAATCATATGGTAATGTTAGGAGTTATGATTGGTTAGGGTAACTGGGGTAGGACAGTTATCAGGATTATGTATGACTGACCAACAAAGGACCTAATTGAGAGGTGGTCAATGGTAGGCTAACTAGGGAAGGCAAGTTGCCAAATGAGTGTACTATGTTAGTCTATGATATGATTTTATGTTATTTGGTTATGTGGTAGTGATAACTTGGGTTCTATGTAGTCCAAGTTGGATAGCCTGAGAACTCTTGGTCTAATGCCTAATTGTGATGTTCTTGTTTGATTGTTTTCTCTCGGGTGGATCATATGTTCGACTGTCTATCTGATCCCTTACTACATATGACTTTGTGCGTTTTAGGGAAAGACCATGGGGGTATCCCATGACACTTGCTTATAATACAATGAGGGTAGCCCATGGCATTGCATGGAAAGACCAATCGGGTAGCCCATGACACTTTCATGTGAGACCATAGGGGTACCCCATGACATTGCAAAGAGAGACCATGGGGGTAACCCATAGAAAGATATAAGACTATGGTTTGACCCATAGAATTCACCTGGGCTTAGAGCAGACTGTCACACCCCCAAACCAAGATGGCGGAAACGTCCGGGGGTGGATGACTTTCATGTATTGTATCATAATAATTGAATAATAGTAAAGAAAGCAAACATAACCATCATATAAATAATTGAAAATTTTACATCATTGTAAGTGTTACATGTTTCAAAAGTCAATTACAATATGATGACAAAAGATTTGTTTGACCCCTTAGCGTCCCATCCTCAAAAGTTATTGGTTACCTGTTTTACTGATTCCCTGGGAATACAAGTTGTTTGAAAAAGTGTCAATAATTAAGTTGGTGAATTCATAAGAGTTTATATGAAAAATAGTAAGCCTTTCCGTGAAAAGATATCGTATTTGTTCCCAGAAAATCCAATATTTTCTAACAAATGAGATGTAAGTCATTCACTTGTAAAATGATAGTGTTTATTCCAGAAAATCCAATATTTTCTAGTAGAAATGAGTTTTAGTCTTAAAGGTTCCAAGACCGAAATGTACTAGTGTTTTCCATACTTAAAGTAGTAATATGTAGTTTTATTCGTATATAAAACTGTTTGAAGGAATGTGTTTTCGTGTAAAATAAACGTATTGTCGTTTCCCCATGTGAGTTTTCATAACCGTGCTAAAGTGAATTTTCCCGCTCAACGTTCTTCAAGCGTTGAAAGTTTATGACATTTGTCACCCATAACCTGTCGGTTTGACTGTAGGTAGTAGTCAGGGTGTGGGATCATCAGTCTCGTATCAATCTATACACAAGTATCACGCTCTCGTATCGGAGATTCCGGTTATAATGCAGGACTGTCGTGTATATACCTCAGTTAGGTACGATGAAGACAATGTCTCACAAATTTATTCAACGAATGTACGTGTTCTTGAAATGAAAACGTTTGTATATGAAATTATCCCTTCTTTCCAGAATAATATTGAATATGTCGTAAAACAATTATATATGCACTTTATTTAATTTTACCCTTTGCTCAACGGATTATAAAGGGGGTAAAGTTTCGTAAACTATATTTATATAGTTTAATGAAATGGACTTTTTGTAATTAATATATATATATATATATATATATATATATATATATATATATATATATATATATATATATATATATAAGAATAATGTAGTGTATTTTGTAACCAGTTTTCATATCTTTACGTTTTTATCCAAAACATTGTACGTAAAAATATATAGGTTGGTAGTAAAACCGTTTCGCATATTTAACACTTTTCGTAAAAATAGTAAAGTAACGTATTTAAATGTTTGCGTTTTAATGTAAATTTTCTGATGTGTTTCTTGTACCCCCCCCCCCCCCCAGCCATAAAAAATAGAACAAGTCTTGAAAAATGTAGGGGTATGAACTCACCTTATGTGTGGTTGCGGTTTGATAACAAGATGACGGTGACGATCTTTAAGTTACGAACACTTGAAAATGGTTGAATCCTAAGAGTTTTTAACACATAATAATGTGTGAATACTATGAAACTAGTATTAAAGAACGTGAAATACTAGGTTATATATAAAAATACTTACCAAATCCTTAAGGACAACGCTTGAAGGAATATGATCTCCTAAGAATGTTTGATCTTGAGAGAAAACTAAATTCGAAATATCTTTAACTGTGAATGGGTTTTTGAATTGTGAAGGGGGGAGGAGTCCTAAGTCGTGTTTTATATAGGAGGGTATTAAGAGATAATGAAGTAACAGTGAGTTGATGTTTACATTGGTAAATGAAATTATCACATTGGGAAGCTAATTTAATCAATCAAGTGGCACCACTTGGCCACCTTTTGGGTGATTTCGGCCAAAATGGGGGGTGATTCCGATAAAGGCATGACCGAAATCCCCTTGTATACTCATCATAATGTTGTTTTCAGTCCTAGTATAATCCAGGAATGAGATTTCGGTCCATGTTGAAGGGATTTCGGCCTTAATGGGCCTTAAACTAGTGTTTTCGGTCATGGTGTACTTCCATGAAGATGATTTCGGTCCTATGTGACCGAAAACTCATTGGTATTGGGCCTAAAAAACGAAAACCCCTCCATACATAGTATAATTCATGCCTTAAGAACTAACTATTTGACTTATGTTGAAACATCCCAAAAATATGGACTAAAAATTTCATTTTAAATCAGTAATAAAACCATCAATATTATCCATCACGTAAAAATCATAATCATGTATCTCAAAATATCATCATATCTAACAATGTATCAAAACCATGTATCAGAAATCAGAGTAAATCCTCCCAGGCAAAAAACAGGGGTGTGTGTCACGCAGTCATCCCGAGTTCTTCCCCTTACTAAAGGAAGTACCTGAAACCAAAACTGAAAACTGTAAGCACGGAGCTTAGTGAGTCTCCCCAACTACCGCATACCATACACATAACACATAAACATATCTTGGGCCCCGCCCCTACTACATCGAGTCAAGCTCGGCATCGGATTTCTCGACATCGAACCCTATTCGACATCGGGCCCCGCCCGGCATCGAGCACATCTCGGAATACATATGAGCATAATCAGTAATACACATAAACCTAAGCATATAACATTAACCTTTAAACATTCCTCGGGCCCCACCCGGCATCGGACCGTAATCCGGTAACATGCTAACATTCCTTGGGACCGCCCCCGACATCGGACCGCAGTCCAAAAAGATACAATACAAACACATGCAAGAATCACAAAGACATCAAGCATACAAGCATGCAAGCATTCCTCGGGACCACCCCCGCATCGGATCGAAATCCAGAAAAGCATATAAACCTACATCGGGCCCCACCCGACATCGAACCATAGTCCGAAACTACTACTGGCTAAACGGTCCGGTCTTGGTGCCTTAGACCTGTTCCTACTGGAGGAAAACTCACCTCTTATACTAGCGGTGAAATCTCGTGTGAGGAATCTTTGATGGTTGCTCCAGTGACTCCCCGACTATCAATTTCACAGTAACACTTAATCAAAAATCTGATAATCCTTCTTAGGGTAAAATGACCATTTTACCCCTGGTCAAAGTCAAAGTCAAGGTCAACTCTCAGTCAACTCAACTCGTCGAGTTACTTCCTAACTCGGCGAGTTCCTATACTACTCAGACTCGTGGCCAACCGAGTCAACTCGTCGAGTCCCTTCACAAACTCGTCAAGTTCTACCTAGCATAGAATCGGGACAACCCGACTTTACCTCATTGATTCCCTTTCTGGACTCGTCGAGTTCCCTTGTCTGTTTGGGCTATCTTGATGGATTAAGCCACTACATTTCAAATCCAAGCTTCATACTTCACATAAACCCTAAAAATGTCCTTTTAAGGGTAAAGTTTCTGACTTTACCCATTAATACCACTTCTTAAAGGGTTTAGCTCAAACCCTAATTCTTTGGGACCTAGAACTTGGTCCTTAAGCTCTCCATACACCAAACTAAAGCTTTCAAACACAGATAAAAACCCCTAACACTACTTGGACACGTAAAGTTCCCACTTTTCCCCACATGCATGGCCTTTTGGGCTAAAAAGGCCAATATGACACTCTATGGCTTGCATGGGGGCTCCAATGGCATAAATTTTGCACCTTTATGTCATAACAGCCCCTGTAGGTCCTAGATCTGGAAGAATACCCACTTGGGTCGATCATTTTCCAAAAGCTATCAATCTTGGACCAAAAACCCACATAAAGAGATCTAATGAACCAATAGCCAAGATAGAAACTTGATTACCATAAAATGTAGCAAATAGAGTGTAGCTTCTAGATCTACTCTTTCCCCCCTTGAGCCCTATATCTTCTTCTTCCTCTACAAGCTTCAAAATCACACAAATACCACTCAAAATGGCTCACACTTTCAAAGAAAGCTTTAGGGTTTCGTGGATTAGGGTTTGGGACAAAGAGGTTGGAAACGAGGCCAAGGGGTGGGGTTAAGGAGTTTAAATAGGGTGCAAAACCCTGAAATTAGGGTTTCATTCTGGCCAATCTACTAATCGAGTCGAGGGCTCTTGACTCATCGAGTAGATAGCTTAAACCCCACGCATAATTTGCCCTCTACTCGACGAGTTAGGGCCACCAACTCGTCGAGTTACACTTCCAAAATAAATAAATTAAAGAGTTAAAAGCATATCAGGAACCAGGTGTTACATATGTTGACTTATATTAACTTAAATCAACATGGGTTTCAATATGCACATATTTATTAACTTTATAAAACATGCCCTCATGGCTATAGCTGATACAATGCAACAAAGTTAAGAAGTGGTTTCACTCATACATGGCACATCTTTTGTCTTAGTTCGACTCCAAGTTTTCCAATTGTCACACAGACCGATTGCTTCATGTATGTTTGTTACGTATGTTTATGTAAATATGAGATTTGGTTGTTCAGCGCTAGAGTCGAACTCTTGTGTGGATGCATTGTATGACTAATGGAATATGTGGTATATTAGGGAACTCACTAAGTTTTATGCTTACGGTTGTGGATTAAACATTTCGCAGGTCATTCGTAAGAAGAGATCGGCGTGACTGTACACACGCATCAAAGATGTTCATTTCCGTAGTTTTGTAAACTTAACCCTGATATTAGATGACTTCAATAAAATGAATGTTGCATAATGGTTTTTGAAGCAAAGGTTTAACTGTTTATTCTATTTTAAAAATGAAAAATCTCTTTTTAACTTTTGGGACATTACAAATCTTCATAAATGGTCACTACAGTTTCAATTTTATTGTGGTTCGTACATTCTTTATATTGCACAATTAAAAAAACAAAATATAAATACTACCCCTACCCCTACCGTCACCCCCACTCCTATCTTACAATGCTCATCTTCAAGAGAGGGCTGCCGTCGGTCAACGTTGCCGCTGTCGAACTTCCGCTGTTAATAGAGCACCTCGGGAATTACAACCACTACTAACGTCGTCTTCACCAACCTTCTTCACCTTCTTTGGCAGTAGTTTCAACCCACAACACAAACAACCAAATATCATCCTTATTCTTCCTTTCAACACCTTCAAATGACCACTAACGGCCACCCTTCCCTCCCCTATCAGTCACATGTAATACCACCATCCATCAGCAAGGGTATACGACAGTCCTCCAGTGCACCAAGCGCTAACGATGTTTTTTCGGAGAAGAAAGAAGTGAGATGTGTGTGTATGGAGATGAATGTGACTGCCTTATCGGTTAGGGTTGGAGATTAAAAAAAGTTAGTTTCAGTTAAAAGATATCTCAAATAAATTAAAAATGATAAATAAATATTTTCATGTGAACGAAAGATCAACCAAAATAAGAAATAAAATCATGACAACTTTTTATAAGACCGTAAAAATCAGATAATAAACTTGATATCCCTAAACAATGATAACCATTTATGAAGATAACTCTTAATAAAGAGATGATGCCAACAAACAAACAACCCTCCCACCCCCACACACAACGTCTACACAGAAATGAAGGATTATCTTTTTTTCAATATTGATATTTATATAACCAAATAAACAAAAATAAAAAAAAATAGAACTAGTGGCCAAACATTTTTTTTCTTTGAACAGCTGAAACTAGTGGCCAAACATCTAAAGGCCTAAATAAGAAAATGACAGTGTATTGTTTTATCTGTTATTTATTTTTATATTACAATATCATATTATTGGTTTCTTATTATAATATAATATTTTTGAAAACTTTATTAGACTAAATTTGTTAGTACTATTCAATTATTAAATTAGATTTAAAATTAAATTCCTATTAAAAAAAATCAATTATAAATAAAGGAGTTAACAACTAAAGTCCTACTAAATCATAAATAAAAGACTTTACAATTATAGTAACTAGTAAAATTATTTCAAAAATTATATTGGTTTAAAATTAATATAATTTTAATTATTTTAAATCAAAGAATAACATATGTTATAAAAGTTGTATACAGATAAATTAGTCTATATATATATGCTTTCTTGTAAAATTGGCAATTTTGCTAGCTGCCTACAATCTTTGCCGCCTTCATCGTTTGCGTCCAATTTACAGCAATTGTCTCCATTCCTTCCGGACAAATCATGTACATACCCTTCAAACCCTCACCTCCCTATATCACTCACATGTAGGCATTAATCATAACAAAACTACAATTCATTCCATACACTAACATATAATATTGATCCTTTTGCAATGACGAATTCCGAAAGAATTTACCACATAAAAAGTGTATATATATATATATATATATATATATATATATATATATATATATATATATATATATATATTCAAATGAGAACATTTGAGAACATTTTTTTAGCTTAGGAGCTGTAAAACACGTGTTTCTGTTTCAATGGTATTTTTGTAACTTTGCTCTTATGAACGAGATTTCATCTGATTTTCCTTCCGTCTTTCGATATGGTCGACAGTATACATTGAGAACATACATTTTCTAAAATGAGAACATTTTTTGAGCTTAGGAGCTGTAAAACACGTGTGTTCCTCTTTCAGGGGTATTTTTGTAACTTTGCTCTTATGAACGAGATTTCATCTGATTTTCTTTCCGTCTTTCAACGTATCTATGGTTGACAGTATACATTGAGAACATATTGATTTCTTACGATCTTTATGGAATTGCTTCTAAATCTCATCTATTTCTCCGATTTTTTTCCTAAATCGTCTGTGTTTTGTTCGTCGATTCTTATAGAAGAAGGAATTTCATCTATTCTACAAAGAAGTTAGGTCTAATTGTTCTTTCTATCAAAAGGTAAAGATCTTCAATTTGTCAATCTTTTTTCGATGATTAAACACTCGCATTTGTATTTATTTCATGTATTATAGTCATCGAATCAATTTTTTAACGTTTTTAGTTTGAAATTAGTTAGGTTTAAGATATTGTTCATAAAAAAGTAAAAATGTCAATTTGCAAACTTATTTTGATCATTAAATGTCGATTATTGCATTGTGACTGCATTTATTGTAAGATAATAAGGATAAAATAGACTTGAAATTCTGAGAATTGTGATTTCACTATCAAATCAAAGTATTGGGTGGTACTCCCTAATCTTTGATTGGATAAGACTCAGAAGAGAAAATAACAGAGAATGAATATATGAATTTTCGTAAGTACCAGAAAAAACTGACCAAAATCGGTTAAATACCTTCTTTGTCTGAAAACTGTCAAAACTGTCATAAAACAGTTTGGCAACAGTCAACAAACTGTCATAAATCCGGGTTTTCTATAAGAATTAATACCAAGTCAAAAACGGGTCAAATATTCTAAATATACCATCCAGGGGCTCTGCCCCTTGGACCCCGCCAGGGGCTGCCGCCCCTTGGACCCCGCTTCCAGGGGCGCTGCCCCCGGACCCCCGTTCGTTCAGGGGCTTCACCCCTAAATGACAATCTACTTTTAATCTTGAATAAACTTAAACAAGTGTGCACTCCACACCTTCCTTACTTGTTTAATATTTATCAAGATCACTTTTTGTCAACAAAAGTAATCTCATTACACTTAAATCAAATTAGTGAAACAAATCACCAACATTTATGATAATTATACCCTTAAGTTTTCAAAATGTTCGGATTTACCCTATTTTGATTGTATATGTTTAATAGGTTTTTAAATGTATAAAAATATTTTATACGCATATTATTAAATATGTTTTTAAATGTATAACAATATTTTTATAGATTTAAATACATATTTACTTGTATTTAGTATTTAAAAATATATTTACTTCTATTTAGTATTTATATACATTTGAAAGCTAATGTATGCCTTTAAAAACGTATTTATATATTAAAACTATATTTATTTGTATTTAGTGGGTATTAATATATATGTATTTCGTATAAAAATATATTGTATACATATAAATATCAAAATATCTATTTATAAGGTTTATATTGAATAAAAAGATATAATTATATGTATTTGTACTTATTACTAAGTACAAATATATATATATATATATATATATATATATATATATATATATATATATATATATATATGATATGTATTTATACATATTTATATGGTAAAATACATATAAACGAAATATTTTTTTTTAATTCTTAAGATGATTCATCAACCAAAAAAATGGTGTTTGCTTACTAAGTATAAATATATATTTATTTCATATTTATATGTATACAATAGTTTTTATACAAAATATATAAATTTTTATATCTATTAAATACAATTTAATACAAATAAATATATCTATTAAATACAAACAAAAATGTATTTATACATTTAAAAATATTTTTATTTTTATTTACTGGATATAAATATGTATTTATTTTGTATAAAACCATCGTATGCATATAAATATGCAATAAATACATATTTATACTTAGTAATATGTACAAATACATATAGTTATATCTTTTATACAATATAAACCTTATAAATATGTATTTTTATTTTTATATTTACACAATATATTTTTATATGAAATAAATATATATTTATACTTGCTAAATACAAATAAATACATTTTTAAAGGAATACATAGGCTTTCAAATGTATATAAATACTAAATACAAGTATATATATTTTTAAAAATATATTTGAGTTAATAAAAAAATATACATTTAAAATTGTATGTATAAAATATTTTTATACATTTAAAAGTGTAATAATAATAATAATAATAATAATAATAATAATAATAATAATAATAATAATAATAATCAAAATAACAATCAAAATAATCAAAATAACAATCAAGGTAAGGGTAAATCCAAAAAAAAAATTATAACTTAAGGGTAAATCCGATAATTTTTGAAAACTTAAGGGTTTCGTTGGCATTGGAAACTAGCTAAAAGGGTTAAATGAATAAATAAAACAAAACATCTGACTTTACTGGACTTAAAACACGTCCAAGGGTAAAACCGATATTTTTTGTGAAAATTTAAGGGCTTTTATGTCATTTTCCCTAGTTTTAGGTTTTGATTTAAGGTTATGATTTGAGTTGCAGGTAAGGTTTTGATTTTCAATATTTAATTTTGATTTGAGTTTAGGATTTGATTTCAATATGGGGTTCTAATTTCAGTTAAGATTTAGGTATTGATTTTATTGCAGATGTGGTGTTAGTGGAAAATTTATTCGATGAAAGTGGTGGTGGTAGTGGTCGATGGTCAACGACAATAGTATTGGTGGTTGTGGCCGATGACAATAGTGGTGGGTATGAGGTGATATATTTTACTTAAAAGTTCTTTTAGTTGATTATTAATAATAAATAAATAAATAATTGAAATATAGTATTTTCATTTATAGTAGGAACAATAAACACAACAAAATTACAACATAAAAAGTGTATCCAATATACAATATAATTAAAGACAAAACACGTATTTTTCACAAAATAGACAAATTTAATATTTTACTTTATAAATAATTAAGTCAATAAGATTTTACTATATGTACCACTCACTCACATCACATAAAAAATACGCATATGGTACAACAAACAATTAGGAGGTACTAATAGATTTAACCAAATAAATGTCTATTATTATAAGTAATTGATTTGATTGCGCAACGATAAATATAGTTCCAGAGGTGACACGTTTAAGTACCAATCCATGTATTGAAGGGTACGTTATGCGTGTACGTTCTTTCACGTGAAATTAACAAACAGGTCGACATATAAAACAACAACGAAATGTCACATGGGTCACCTACACAAAGTTTTACTTACCCCAACCTCTTAAATTACTAGACATTTCCAAAACAAGAGTCTCCTTCAGCTCTTTGTAATATTCATATGGAAGAGCCTTGAGAAATGTGAAGTGAACTTAGATTATTTAGTAGTTGTTGGACACCAAATCGTATTCAAAACTTTGGGTATGGGCTATTTATTCATCCTAATTCCTAAGTATGTACTAATTAGTATAAAAGCCCGGGTAAGGTATGAATGTATGATGCCAGATGAAAAGTTTAACGGACCCAAGTACCCAACTAGTCGCTATTGGGCTGCAATAATATATATATATATATATATATATATATATATATATATATATATATATATATATATATATAGGAAAATGGAATATACATTACAGTCCCACCTAAGCTTAGGTACTAAACCTCTTGAAAATACATTGTTTTACTATATAAAAATTACGGTTAATGGATTCACGATTAATACTTCAAGATGTAAATTCAAGATCGACACAATAAGGTTTAGGGTTTAGGGTTCAAGGTTTAGATTTAGGGTTTAGGGTTTAGGGTTTAGGGATTAGGTTTATGTTTAGGGTTTAGGGTTTAGATTTAGGGTTTAGTGTTTAGGTTTAGGGTTTAGGGTTTAGGGTTTAAATTTAGGGTTTACGGTTTAGTAATGTTCACTTGGGTAAAGTAATAAACGATGATTGAAGAAAGAAAACAGGGATGGTAAAACGATAATGAAAGAAAGAAATGTTGTGGAGGATGATATATTTACCAAGTGAAACCAAACCGGGTATATCTAGCATGTTAAAACGAAATATTTTAGAAGTTTAGTACCTAAACTTAGGTGAGGCTGTAATGTATATTCCCTATCCCCTATATATATATATATATATATATATATATATATAATCCAAATGAGCTTAGGAATAGTACTTTTTTGGCTTTAGGTTTTTGCCACAAAAGTTTGCTGAATTTGACACTTTTAGTCCCTAAAATCAAAAAATTTACATTTTTGCCTTTTGATTAACTTTTGGCGCCTTAAGGTTTTTGCCACGAATCTTTAATGACTTTGACACTTTTAGGTCTTGCAGTCAAAGGTTTTATATTTTGGTGTTTTTGCCACAAATCTTTAATGAATTTGAAAATTTTCGTCCTTGTAGTCAAAACTTTTACATTTTGACATAAAAAAACACAAAAAACATCTTTTAAAATTTTCCTATCATATTTTCCCAACTTTGACAACTTTAACATTATTGTCATAACATTTTTGGATTTTATCGACCAATGTCCCTTTTTTTCGTTGTACACTTTTGACATCTAATTTTAGGGGTTGTCGATTTTCTCCCCTATTTATGGTAATTTACAATTTCAACACATATCTTTTAAAGTCGGTCGATTTTTTTCCATATTACCCCAAAAGCGGTGTTGATGAATATGCAAAATATTTAAAATAGTGAATTTATTTTTTATTAATAAAAACAAGTATAACAGAATTCATCATTTTTATGCTCTAAAAATCATTATACATGCGAACGCCTACAAAAAAAATCTTTGAAAATTTCATGGGCATTATGCATTAACAATGGTTTTAATTATTTGTTAATATTTTACTTTAGATTTTATTTAAAAATAAAACCAATTATTACAACGTTTATTGTTTTTATGCTCTAAAACATAGACATATAACTGATTAATTGATGGTTTTGATTTTTTAATTCGATTTTAATTTATTTTTTAAAGTTATTGTACCAATTTTTTTATCATTTATGTATTTTAAAATGATATTCATATCGACGTAATAAGTCATGGTATACTCAAGAATGATATTTATATGTTGAAACTAGTGCAATAAACCGTAAAAATGACATAACATATTACTATTGTGTCTAGAAGCAATACAAAAACAATTTTTTTTACATAATTATAATATAAAGAAGAAAACATATGATTTAAGACTTAATTAGCCTAAATGCAAATATAACAAGTATATTAGAAGCTTTAAGTCCTAAAAGTATAGGACCAAAATAGTTATATATATGCAAGAACCTTGAAAATATGGCAAAATGGGGAAATATGTGAGAAATGGTGTCAAACATGTCATATGTGTCATATTATTGTAGAAATTGTATTGGGATAAGTTACATTTATAAGGAGAGATTTTGAGGACGAAATCTAATTTAAGTGGGGGAAAGTTGTAACACTCGGTTTCGAATTTGCTCCGTTGCTTGGGGTTGCAGCCCAGTCATTAGTTGTCACAATGCTTAGGGCTTTGGGTAAGGAAGTATTTGGCCCATTTCGGATGTGGGTGTCATGATATAAGTGATCCAAGTATTCGATTGTGTCTCCGGAAGCCAAGGGTATAATCGTAATTTGATATCTCGGTCTTTTATGAATTTAGGGTTTTGTTTGGGAGATTTTAAGGCTTGGGTGTGTTGTTAGGAGTGTAGGGATTCTCACCACCTTTTCGTGGATATAAGGTTCGTTGGAAACGGACCTAGGATGAGGGAGTTATGATACTTTGAAGTTATTGGTAGATTTGGTCCTTGGTGGGAAAAGCTTGCACTTCGGCCATACATGTAAAGGTGGCATACGCGTGAGTATGCCCAACGTAGGAATGGAAAGTGGAACGTGGGTTGGGAGACATACGCCCAACGTACGTTCGGGATGCCCAGAACCCTAATTGTTAGGGTTGAGCACTATATAAAGAACATTATGTCTTAGGGACCAGCCTTCATCTCATCCTCAAGCAGCTCCCACGAAACCCTGATTTAGATATTGTGTGATTTTGTGTTTGGAAGGCCTCTTGAGAGCATTCTTGGTGTTTTGATCCATTCTCTAAGGAAGTGAAGGTTGAAGCAAGGTGGTGGTTCAAAGGAGAAGGTGTAGATATGGGATTGTTGCTTCATTTCAGACCTTTTCAAGGTATAAAGTCTTGAACATGTCTTATGAATGCTTAGATCTCTTGAGTTGATTTTTTGGACCTCTTTGGTCCAAAGTATGAAGCTTTATTGTCCAAAGTCGTTTTCTAGGCTTAGGGTTGCTACCCTTGGTGTTATGTGTGTCTCTAAGTCAGAAAGTTACCATCTTGGGAGTCTTGTAGCATCCATGCATGAGTTTTGTCATTTTTGAGGAAGTAGGTTGTTATATTTCAAGTGTGGGCCCAGTTGGGGGGCATGCAAGCCGCCAAGTAATAGACTTTATGGATTAAGACCCTTCAGTGGACTCATATATGTGGTTGGAACTTCAGATCTTAAAGGATTAAGCTCTTTTTGTGATTTTGGCTTAACAAGAGGGTACGTTGGGCGTACAATCCCGTACACGTAGCGTATAAGCCAAGCAGCCGGTACGCTTAGCGTACAGGTGAGTACGCCCCGCGTACTCACTAATTTGGACTTTACGTCGTTCGGGCCTCGGTGTGGGTCATTTCCTTGGATCAGTGTCTTGGGCAGAGGTGGACCATCTGGGAACTGGACCAATGAGCTAGAGAAATATTATTAGGCCTTGGGCTAAGGCCCATGTGAAAGGACTGGGCCTAATTGGAAATTGGGCCATATGTTGGACTCCATAGGATTGTTTATTTTATTGGGCCTTGAGGTGTTATTTCGAGTATGGACTATCTTTTAATCTTGCATTGTTAAGGTGTAGTTAGTCTAGCTATGATCATGTGTTTTTGGTTCAAGAAAAGGGAATGGGCTTTAAGAAAAGGCTCATGTAACGGTTTGGGACCAATTTGGGAAGATTGGGCCATTAATGGGCTTTTATGAATCTTATAGTTTTGGGCCTTGTTGGTTTTGTGCTTGAGCCTTGGATGCAAGTCTTGTTGGTTCAAGGGTAAAATGGTCATTTTACCCCAAGTAAGGATTGTGGATCATGGTCTGGAATTCAGTTGCTAATTGGATATTGTTTTGGTAATTGATAGCTCAGGGAGTCGTCACGGCTGCAGCTAGAGAATTTTTTTTGTGACCTTCGACATTCGAGGTGAGTTTCCTTACCGGGTTTAGTGGATCAAATGCACCCAGGCTGACACATGTTTACATTACGTTGTTAGTATGCTAGTTGTCTCCGTGACTCTTGCATGTGTTGTGTTTATATGTTTTTCCGGGTCAAGGTTCGATGTCGGGAGGGGGGCCTGGTGGATATTTGTATTCTATGTATCTTTGTGATTATTTGTGTATGCTATTATGTAGTAGTGGTATGGGTGAAATAGACCCAGTATCGGGTTGAAATAGACCGAAGGGAAGGCCAGCACCCAGATATGCTCGGCAGTATCCCGTTGAAATAAACCGAAAGGGAGGTTAACACCCAAATATGCTCGGCAATATCCGGGAGGGGGTCGATGTCGTACGGGGTCCGATGACGGGCGGGGCCCACTATATGTTTATTGTATGCTCTTGTATGGTATGTGGTATTTAGGTAAGCTTTGTGCATACGATTTTCAGTTTTTGTTTCAGGTACTCCAGTTTTCAAATGAAAGAGCTCGGGACGATCGCAACGCATACACCCATGTTCTCCGCAATATATGATCTTTGGGATTAGACTCTGATATTTGTTTTAATTGAAATGTCTTCCAATGTCTTGAACAAAGTTATATTATTGGTTTGGTTATAATAAAAATGAAATTTTTACTTTGGATTTTTGGGTCATTACACCGGTGTTGACCCTTCCAGAGGGTGTCGAGGATTTCGTAGTATTTTGTGATGCATCCATCACTGGTTTGGGAGCGGTCCTTATGTAGAGCGGACGAATGATTGCTTATGCTTCTCGGCAGCTGAAGCCACGTGAGGCACAATATCATACTCATGACTTGGAGTTGGGGGCAGTGATGTTTGCCCTCGAGATTTGGAGACATTATTTATATGGGGTCTGTTGTACCGTTTACACGGAGCACAAGAGTTTGTGATATCTTATGGACTAGCCAAACCTGGACATGAGGCAACGCAAGTGGCTGGACGTGGTCAAGAATTATGACTGCGAGATCCTTTACCATCCGAGTAAAGTGAATGTGGTAGCGAATGCCTTGAGCTACAAGTCGGCTGGATCTTCAGCCGAAGAGATGTGTATGAAGATATCCATTAGTTCTCCACTTTTGGATTTGATCAGAGGGGCACATGCAGAACGAGTCAAGAAGGAGAACTGGAAACAATAGAGGATCAGAGTCGAGATCGATAGGTTTGTCACCGATAGTCGGGGGTTGTTGACCCACTGTGGTCGGGTTTGGATTCCAGTTTCTGGTGGGATCATGCAGATAGTGTTGGAGGAGGCTCATAAGTCTCGATTTTCTATACACCCGGGAGCCACCAAGACGGGTTTTGAGTTTAAGTTATTGGTGGTTGTGTATGAAGAGGGAGATAGCCTAGTATGTTGAGTGGTGCTTGACCTGTAGGATGGTTAAGGTCGAGCATCAGAGGCCACATGGCAAGCTACAACCTTTGGAGGTTCCCATGTGGAAGTGGGGACATATCAACATGGATTTTATCACCAAGTTGCCGAAGACTGCAAAGGGTTTTGATGCTATATGGGTCATCGTGGATCGATTGACCAAGAGTGCCCACTTTTTGGCCATCCGGGAGAGCTCTTCGGCTGAAAATTTGGCCGATGTGTATGTTCGGGAGATTGTTGCTGATCATGGGGTTCTGGTCTCCATTGTATCAGACCGAGATGTTCGTTTCACCTCCCGATTTTGGCAGAAGTTCCACGAGGAACTGGGAACGAGGCTACATTTCAGCACTTCTTATCATCCGCAGACCGATAGATAGAGTGAACGAACCACCCATACACTTGAGGATTTTTTGCGGGCTTGTGTTATAGATTTTGGTGGGAGTTGGGATTTCTACCTACCTCTTGTAGAGTTTTCCTACAATAACAGCTATCACTCTAGCATTGGTGCCCTGCCTTTTGAGCTCTTGTATGGTCGGAGATGTCGTCCCCCGGTGTGTTGGGGGAGGTTGGTCACAGATTCATGGGAAGTACTGAGGTAGTCCTTCAGACCATATAGCTTATTCAACAGATTAGGCAGTTACTGCAGACAACTCAAAGCCGACAGAAGATTTATACCGATCGGTGCTGATCGGAGTTAGAATTTCAGGTCGGTGATATGGTACTACTGGATGTCTCACCCTGAAAGGGTGTGATACGCTTCAGAAAGAGGGGAAATTCGGGCCCCAATACATCGGACTGTTCCGTGTGATCGCCAAGGTAGGCGAGGTGGCCTACCGGTTGGATTTGTCGAGTGAGCTTGGCCAGATCCACAACACTTTCCATGTTTCGCAGTTGCGGAAGTGCATGTGGGACGAAGAGGTCGTGGTCCCTTGGATGATATTCAGGTAGATGAACGCCTAAATTATATTGAGAGATCGGTAGCAATAGTGGGAAGGAAGATGAAGGTCATGCACAATAAGGAGATACCTTTGGTAAAGGTTCAGTGGAAACATCGTAAAGGCTCCGAGTGGACCTAGGAGTTGGAGGCCGAGGAGCGAGAGCATTATCCTGAGTTGTTCGCAATGGCCGACTACAAGGACGAAGTCTAGTTCAAGTGGGGGAGAAATGTAACATCCCGATGTTGAGGTATTTTCAATTTTAACCCTATCAATGAATAAATATTGCATTTTAGTCCCTGAGTATAATAAAGAGTGTAAAATGGCCCATAGTGGCATTATGGTGACTTTGGGCAATGGGGTCGTACGATGGGCGTACGTTGTGTACGTTGAGTGTACTATGGCAGACCTTAGTATGATGTGTATACACCTCGTATGCAGGGCGTACGTGGTGGAAGTTCAAACCCTAATTTTTAGGATTTGGTCCATATATAAACACCATTATTATAGCTTCATTTATCACTCTCTCATCAGCCCCCATCGTATATTTCGACCTTTTAGCAAAACATAAGTGATAATAGTGTTTTGAGCTCATTTGTATGCCTTTTTGGTGTTCTATAAGAAGGAGAAATTGGTGCAGGGACCTTGAAGCTTGGAAGCAACTTAGATTCGGGATTTACACACTTGCTAGCAACCTCCAGGAGGTAAAAAGTGTTGGATTAGGTGTCTAAGCCCATAACTATAATTGATATGTACTTCACTCGATAGTAACATGCTCCATTTGGGTTGCATTCACCGGAGCAATTTGATAGGAAGGATATTTAAGAAAGAGGTTATTTGTTATTTATTAATATATTATAAGAATGATATATTAATTGAGAAATCATGTTATTTAATTGGTATTGATCAAGGATTAATTTGGAATTAATTTAGTGATCAAAAGAGACTGATTAAATTAACAGTGGCTGATTATGTAGATCAGTGATACATATAGTTTGGGTTAATGATTCATGATTGATTAGTGATGGACTAAGCTTATGTAAGAGTCCATGAAGTGTTAGTCCAAATGAATTATTAGATCAAAAGCCTAAGTGAATTGATTATGGTTTACAAGTGACCCTTGGAATTCTACACTATATATGTAACCCCTAAGCCCCTAAAATCGACACACAAGTATTCTAAGAAGAGTATAGACGATTTTGGTTCCTCCTAAACCTCTCTCATAATCCTTCATTTGTTCTTGGTGTTTTGTGAGTTATTTGAGGCATCACATTTGAGGTGCTAAGCTATTTTAAGGCCAAGTTCTACAAGCTACAACCAAGAGGTAATCATTTAACTCGTTTTTATGTTTCAAATATCAATGTTGTATGCTAGTTATGCTTCATGCTTTGGAAAATGAAAATTGCATGTATAACTAGAGAAAACTTAGATCCAAAGCATTATGGTTGTATGTGCATCATAGGGATGTTATAGTGCTCAAAACCCATAAGTGGTATCAGAGCCTAAGGTGTTTTCTGTTATATTGACGCATTGATTGATTGTTCAAAGTTGAAGCAAATTGAAAACTACACTCTAACTGCTGGACTCGACGAGTCCATTGTCAGACTAGACGAGTTGGACAGTCTATTGGCAGATTTTCGGGTTTTTTGGCTTGAATTGGATTAGAATCATTACCAAAAACTGTTTTCTATCATAAAATCTGATTTTTCTGATATGGTAGTGATTATCCTCATCCGATTAAAAGATAATTGCCAAAATTTTATGATAATTGCTAGTTGATATGATAAGCTAATTGTTTGTATTATTTGATTTAAAATTATCTTGCTATATGAGTTAAATTGGTTTAAATTGGTAAATGATAAATTATATGATTATTTTATTAGTTTAAAATTTGATCTAAATGGTTTTGAAGAGTTTCATAACTTGCCCTCAAGTTACGGAATTTGAAAAATATCATTTATGAAACATTAAATTCTAAAATTCAAAAGGTTTTGAAGAGTTTCAAATCTTGCCCTCAAGTTTTGAAATTTGAAAAGTCTCATTTATGAAACATTAAATTCTAAACCCTATAATTTTAAAAGTTAAAAATTCAACCCTTATACTATTATAACAGTAATAACTTAATATATATATATATATATATATATATATATATATATATGTATATATGTATGTATGTATGTATAAGACAGTCAGTCTTACCGTTAGTAGGCCTCATTCACGAAGTTGGTCTATAAGGGGTATTTAAGGAAGCGGTCTATAAAATGACCGTCATGTTGGATTAGTGTCTAAGTCCATAACTATTTTGGTATGTACTTGACTCGATGATGCATGGTCCTTTTGGGTTGCCTTCACCAAAGCAACTTGATAGGATGAATTATGGAGAGAGAGGATTAATTATGATTTATTAATATATTATGAGAATAATATATTAAAGGAAAAATCATATTGTTTAATTAATATTAGTCAAGAATTAATTGATAATTAATTTTGTGGCTAAAAGAGATTAACTAAACTTAAGGGACTGAAATTGTAATTATAAGATAATTGCAATTGGGCTATGGATTACCTTATAATATAAGGTTGGACGAATTCTATGGGGAAACCCATTAGAAATCGTCCAAGGCTTATTAAAGAGGGGTTCATGGGTTGCTTAGGGCCTAAGCATCCAAATTAGCGTTTCCTTGTTAGATAACCCTAATAGCCTCACTATTTAAAGAACCCTTATGCCCCAAAAACGTGGTGAACTTGTTGTCTAGGGTTTCCACACATTTTGGGCAGCCTCCTTCTCTTCTCCTCTTCATCCTCTTGCTCTAGGTGTTTGTGAATCATTAGAGGAGTGACATTTGTGACTCTAAGCTTTCTAAAGTCATTACAAGGAGGATTTGAGATTGTTACTACTACATAACAATCAAGGTATGATCTAAACCCTAATTCATATGTTATATTGATTATCATATACTAGATCTAGGGTTTATATTCTTGGATGAATTGCATGTACAATAGAGAAACCTAGATCCAAGCATTAGGGTTTGCATGAGCACATAGGATGTTCTTATGGTGAAAACTCATCAGTGGTAGCAGAGCCTTGATTGGTTTCTATTGTATTGATGCCTTGTATGTTTGTTCAAGTTGCAAAAACGTTTTTTGAGCTCCCTGCCTGATGAACTTGGCGAGTACCACAGTGTACTTGGCGAGTAGGCCTCAACTCGGAGAGTCCAGTGTGGTACTCGGCGAGTTCGAGCGTCAAATGGAGCTATTTTCGGGATTTCTTGCTGTTTTACTCATGGATACTTGTCTTATCTATTTTAGATCATTAAAATCCGATTTTATACATATTTATGAGTATATCCTTGATTAAACAAAAGATAATTACCAATTGATTGGATAATAACTTCCTTATATGATAAAGTTTGATTATTTGTATTAATTGGGTAACTTACTTTGCAAGAAATTAATTTTAGGTCAAATTAGATGATAATTAGATTAATTGTTTAATTTAAGTTATTTGCTATTTGATCCGTGTGTTTTGAATAGTTTCAAAACTTGCCCTCAAGTTTTGGAATTTAAATTTTGATTAAAAGGTTTGATTTTGAAATATTTAAATTCTAAACCCTAATGTTTTGAAATGTTTCAAAACTTGCCCTCAAGTTTTGTAATTTAAAAGTTGATTAAAAGTTTAATTTATGAATGTTAAATTCTAAAACCCTAGTATAGTTTTGAAAAGTTCAAATCGCACCCTTATGGTTTTATTAATTAATTAAAGTGTATAATTAAAAGAGATTTAGTAAATCCATAAAGTTTTGGTGTACAATTTAATTAAATTAAAAGTATAATTATTAAATTAGACCACCTAGTATTTTAAAAGTGTAAAATACACCCTATACTATATATAACATTAAAAGTCTAACATTATATATATGTATAAGTAAAAGTCAGTCTTACCGTTAGTAGGCCTCATTCACGAAGTTGGTCTATAAGGGGTGTTTAAGGAAATTGCCTATAAAATGACGATTGAATGAGTATCCACTCTTACCCACCACACTCTTGACTAGTGGAGGGTCGTTAGCCAAATGGGCAGGATAGGACAGAAACCTTCCATTATAAGTATAATGAAGTATAAAAGTAACTAAATGTTTTCATAAAATTCCTAATCTTAGTTACTTTAGGCAAAAGTGAATTGATGCAATTCCATGAAATTACACTTTGTACCCTTGCGAAGACGTTAGTGGGGCGTGTGTGGTTAACCGGTACACTAAATGGTTCTAAGCAAAAGTAGCAAAGGGTGACTCAATGTTTGTCATAGTTCGGTGGAGCGTGTGTGGTTAACCGACACATCGAATAGGTGACTGTAACATGTGGGGGCACCATGTAGATTTGCATGGTTATTCACACCCGCTTTGTGATCCTCGACATCCCAATCACAAACTAGAGGGGCATATCGAGATTTAAACATGCCATTGAAATGTTCAATGAATCTCAAAAGATCTAGGAATTTTCAATAGATTTAAAACTTAAATTTCTTTTTCGTTTTTCATGGTGGAAATTGGTAAATCGTCATTTACCTACCTTCAAATATTCTGCAACTAGATTACAACATCCCTTTTCTAGGTTGTAGTGTATTGTGTTGGATCTTAGCCTCGATGTTTTATTTGGGTGTCACATCGAGGATTCTAATCAACTAACTTGAATTTGTTTTCTCTCGTTTTGTAGATGTCAAAGTATGACATTCATGGTCTTCCCAATTTTCAAGGAAAAGGTGTTCATGCTGAAAATAAGCTATTCCACTATTCGAGTAAAGAATCAAAGTCGACTAGTTTGATTTCACTTCTGTGACAACCCGAAATTTCCATTCTGAACAAACCATATAAAACCCATAGAAGTTAGAACAACTATAATGAAATTCCAAACTTTGAGTATAAGTTGAGTATTTCAGGATTAGCACTTAAGGAGATATCAGGAGATTGGATGCACAAGGGTTTTGTGCAACACTGTTATTCCAATACTCTAGGATATTAGAGTTCATTCCGGGAATAAAAATATTTTCTGCCAAAAATCCCAAGACTATATATAGAAATCTGAACAAAAATAATTCATTAGTTACATTTCCAATTAGAGAAAAGCCAAAATTCTCTCTCACGGATCTTCGGGTTTTTATCCCAAATTGTGAGTACTTCGATCTAGTTATATTATATAGCTTAGATTGTGTTTAGAAACATCAAAATCCGACCAAAACCCCAAGATTTGGGAGTTTACCGCCCAAGAACACTTGGGGAGTAAACTCCATTTTAAGGGCCAAAAGTGTCCCAATGCCCCTCGAAGCCTTGGAACTCAAACTAGAAGCCTCTATTACATGTTTAGGACACCAAAATCAATTAGAAACAAGGATGAAAGTGATTTCACGGCCAAGGAGGTTTTTGGGCCGTGAACTCCATGTTTAAGTGCCAAAATGCCCTAAATGCCTTCATTTAGCCAAGAGACTAGCATAGCACATTACCTTGATGTGTCTAAGACCCAAAACAATCAAAATACCAACACCTAGGGGTGTTCACGGCCGCAAACACAGGGTCAAATGGTTTATGGGCCGAAAACTCTAGTTAGGGGTGTTTTGATGCCACAAACACTTCCTAAGGCTTAGGCTTGAATTTAGACATGTACCCTAAATGAGTTTAGGACTAGCAAACACACTTAGGACACCAAGAGTAAGGTGTTCACGGCCCAAAAGGTTCTAGGGCCGTGAACTCCATAAAATGGGGCCAAATGGTGCCATAAACTCTTATAAAGCCAAGTACAAAAGCCTAGTTTAGTTCCTAGTTAATTTAGGGACTTGAAAACCTCAAAAACATCAAATGGTACTCCTTACCATGAGTTTACGGCTGTAAACTCATGGGGGAGTGGTCCCAAGGCCGTGAACTCCTAAATGGAGTTAAAAGGAAGCCCAAACACTTATTTAAGCCTTGAAGCAATTCACCACTTGAGTTGTAATAAAGTTAAGCCTCATTTAGTGACCCAAAATAGAGTTTACGGCCAGGAATTTACTCTCCAGGTCCGTGAACTCCAAAACATATGGTCATTTGACCATAAACTCCCATTAGAGGTATTGCACTCCTTTGTTGCAACCCATTAGCCTCCTAGCACTTGACCAAAAGTGTTTTCCTCGCATTAGGATATTTATACATGTTTAATTAGTGTTATAATCACTAATTGTTTATATACATATGTAATTAGGACCATTGTGTGTGTCTAAAGTCTTCACTTGACACCTAGCAATCCTACCTCGTCAGTTCATCCGTAACACCCACAACAGGTGAGTTCATACCCCTTAATCAATGTTTTAACTATTTTTAAATGTTTTATGGGGGGATACAAGTAGAATCATGCTACTTACTATATCAATCACATGCGATTAATAAGCAGCATTAAATGATTTACTACTCATTAGCCGTTTTACCAAACAGTTTCCTTCAAATGATTTTCATAAACACTTTATATGTTTAAAACTCCTTATTACACTGTACATTTTAATCTGTATATTACATTTCAAACTTATTTACAAATTGTGTTTCAAACAAACGTTTCTTTATACTAAACCGTTTTATCAAACCCATGCCTTCAAAACCCTTTTATAGATCGACATCAAGTCGATCTTTTCTTAGAAAATATTTATGTTCAAAGGTTTTTACAAAACTTATTTTATGCTTTTATATTATAAATTGCATGCCTTTATATGTATGGTTATATAAGTAATGTTTAAAAGACTTAGGAAGGCTATCCACCTTGTGTCCTTTTCCTCGATTTGGATGTGGGCTGATAGAATATCGGGTACTCGTCCGAAGGTCGTTTAAATATTAGTTATATATCATGTGTACATATATAGTAATAAAAGTCCTTCCAGTTCATCCAATGCCCTTGGGTAGCAAGGGTATACATCCATGTCCATACGTACCAGTTAGATTACTAGTAAACTACCATATGGGTAGTTTAGGAAGATACTAGAACTATTACTAGAACGCGATATCATACAATGAGGTAGTTCATTCATGAGTCAATAATTTCTAGAACATTACAGTACATTACTATACTTGCTAGATAGAGAGAGAACACACATTACAGCTAGCACACGTAGAACATTTCAGTACATTACATATACCTAAATACGTTGACAAAAATTATGATCCACTATATCGGAGCATGCCTTAAATGTCATGGACCGAGTTGTAGCCATAGTCTCTTGAAGGGGGAGCGTGAGTTTGCGTATAGATCTATACTGGATTGACTATCCTACACCTTGCTGCTAGTTACAGCTGGACCTGCAGGTCTGCGGGAGCCAAACGTCATGTCTTTTTACGACCATTCGTATGTCGTTGTTACCAGTCAATAGTATGGTGCAATTAATCACATGATACCTTAATATAAATACGGTTTAAGGTAGTTAGTACAGCAGTAGTTCTTATAGCGCTACATTTTAGTACTACATTAATTTCCCCTTTACATATATTTAGTGATCCTTTCACTTAAACTTTAAATGTAAAAACTATATTTTTGTTAATGATAGTTACACTTGGGAAAATTACCCACTTTTGCAAGAAACGAACATTTAGAACAGTTAAGTCTTGGTAGAACACTACATTGAGAACAATTATGTCTTGGTAGAAGACGCCCCTTATATAATAGTAGGAATCATAGGGATTTCTAGGGTTTTTCAAACATTTACAATTGTTTTACAAACTTTTTTACACTTACCGTTCATATACATTTTTAATACTTACAAATTCTTACATACAAATTAAGACACTAAAATACTTATGATCTCACCAGCTTCAAAGATGATACTCGCTTTCAAAATTACTTGTATCCTCAGGTCATCATAGACAGGTACCGATGCAAGGATTAGGGAAGATGGAGCTCGTTCAAGACTCATCTTTCATTTTGATTTATGCTTTAGTGTTTATCAAAATTTAACAGAACACACTTGTATAATAATTATATTATTAATGCAATGGATGATATTGTTGCTTGTTTACTACTTTTCATTGTTATGATACTGTACATGACGTCCTCCGCCCCAGAACGTTTCCGCTGTTCTTGGTTTTGGGGTGTGACAACTTCCTCCTCCTCTTCCAATTATTCTCCCTAACCCACAAGATCGAAGAATTGAAAGGTTCAATGTCACTAAAGCCCTATTGGAAATGAAACATGAAGATGGTAAACCCGTGTGTACCCACGTTCTAGGAGTGAAATCACACATCGATAGGTTGATTATGTTGGGTGCGTCATTCCCTGATAAGTTGGCTGTAGATTGGGTTCTGCAGTCACTCCCTGAATCATATAATGAGTTCAAAAGAAAGTATTATATGATGGATCATGACACAAGCCTCATTGACTTAAATTACATGCTCATTGCTGCTGAATCAGAAATGATTTGGCAAAGCAATGGAGCATATTTGTTGGGAAAGTCAACCAACCATGCTTCCGAGGACGTTCTAGGAGAACGGACTTGCGTTTGTTGCCAAGTGAAAGGGCGTTGGATACAAATCTACCCTAAGAGCCTGAAGAGCCCAGAAGATGGGAGAGTCAAAGAGTATGATTGTGCTTCAGGTAAAATCCACTATCTAACTTCATTAAGTTCCTATTCATTGATTCTTAATACATAATGTGATAAGATTGCATTTGAATGTTTTGCAGGATCAGTGAAAAGAGAGGAAGCTTGATGGAAGAGCAAGATGAGTCTAATCACGAAGAAATGGATCTCGATCACATGGATTCGAAGATTAGATTTTGAGCTTAGAAAGATATGATAGAACTGTTAGAAATATTTGATTACATAGTTTTTCAGTTGATTTTGCATTGTAAGGACAAATGTTTTCCGCTGCTTTTATGAATAAAATAAATTTTGTTTGACGTATTTATTTATTTTATTTATTTCCTTGCAATAAAATCGTTATGAAAAATTGATGTTTGCATATTTCTACAACGAATGGATGTGATTCTTAATTATGATAATTGTGGAAATGTCGAGAATTTACCAAACAGGGAGAGTTTCTCATCGCCCAAGTTTCAATTGAACATAAACTTGGAATCATGCAACTTGGTTGCACGATGAATGAGAAATTTCACATTTGGAAATTAGACTAAGTCGTTGACAAAGTGTCAAGTGAAGGACTAGGAAATCGAGTACACAAAGTTGTGTGTTGATCAAGTCCACCCCAAGAGTAACAAAAATATTTGTCATGATTCACTAAAGATTTAGTAAATAAGATTATACTTATAAGATTAAGTGTAATTCTGAATTCATTGAAAATGTTTAAATCAATAGCAGAACGAATAAGAAGAATCAAGTAGGCAGAAAGATAAAAGTTTCTCTATTCTAAGAAGAAGGGAAAGTACCTTTTATGTTTTGTGATAGGTCTTAATGATAAAGAACCATATCTCAATTGATCCTCTAAGTGAATCTTTGTGCAATTGTATGTCTAAGAAGAGGAATCGAGAATTGAAGAAATGGTTAAATCAAGAAGTCAATCATACTTCGTTCCAAAACCAAATCTTAGAGTTAAGATTGTGACATTAAGTGACAAGTCTTAAGAAGGTTTATAACATTCATTAAATGTGTAAAGTTGTGATGTCTTGGATAAGACAAAAACCTACTAGGACCAATTTATGAAGTGTTTTGTCTTGATAAAAGCTACACTAACTCTTGAATATTTGTTTGTCAAGAAATGCTTATTGACAAAAGAATCTTATATGTCAAGGAGTCAGTGTTAGTCTTAATGGTCTTGAAAAGTTTCAAGAACTAATCAAGAATAAACCTTATCGATCATCACTAGCACACGAGTTGAGGTTTTGACATTATCTTGTTTATGTGTCGTTCCAATTGAGTTAATTATGCATGTGAGCCCTATGAGTTCTCATTTGAATGCATAAAAGGCAAGGACCTTGATAAATGAAAAGTTCATTGATAGGAAAGGATGAGATGCTTAACTACTTGGAAGACATGGTGGGCAGCCGTGTTACCATAAGGCAAGAGATCAAGATTAAGAAAGTTCGGTCCATAAGAGTTTGGATTTGTCACAAACTTTGGTTTTGACAAATTCGCATGGATAGGAACACATACACCATTAAAATCTAAGTGTCATAAGATTTTCTCCTTCATGAAGATGATTGTGAGGAAATTCTTTCACTAAGAGAGATTTTAAGAAGATAGCGATTGTAAAATTGTATTCTCAAATTTGATTATGGTTACGGTATCCCTTTCCATAATTCTAATTGTGAGATTTGGCAATTAGTCTGAATTGTTTAAGACACACACATGAACCATCTAAGGCAAAGGTGTATAAGTTTATAAATCCTTGATAAAAGATTATCAAAGCATTAGGTATTAGAAATATGAACTTAAAGAAATTCAATAGGCATTGTTTTTTTTCTAAAAGTTAAGTTGTTTCTGAATACGTGTCAAAGCTAGTGGGATCATAAGTGTTATGTTTATAATAATCATCGTGATAGTGGGAGCATAAAAGTTATGATTGCATGATTATTAAGACAAGTTTTGCAAGTTAGCAATATTAATTATAGAAAACAAGAGTCATACTTTGCAAAGTTGTAAGGGTTGAATAGTTGTTTTTCTATAATTAAGGGAGAGAATATTGTACTTCATTTCAAAACTAAAGGCTTAGGTTATGGAATGTTAATAAACTTAGTCAAGGATACAGAGTGAGTTCTTAAATTTCGATTATGATTACGACATTCCTCTTCATAATTTGAATCATAAGAATGTGACACATAACATATTATGGCAGAAGATTGATAAAGTATCAAATCTTTATGTAAGACATTATGCATCATGTCCCATACGCTTCAGGTATAGGATAGATTGCAAATGCTATAATATTTGACCATTCTAAAATTTTCCAGATGTCTAGCGCATTTAGAGGGAAAAAGGACTAGAATCGGTTTTGACTAAGATAATTAAACAACTATCAAAGGACGATCCAAAGCTCGCTAAGGATTGGTCACTTGTGAGTAGTTGGAAGTATGATATTGGATGGACCATATCGACATTATTATGAATAGATAAGATTCTATTAAGAATAAGTTGTCATATGGTAAATATGGAAAGGTTTCCATATCGGGAGTTGGATATTGAGAATCTATGTCTAGATTAGAAACTTTTATGCAAAAAGATGTTCAAAGGAATGTACTTTGAGTGAGAGACATCACATCTATGGAATTGTCTTGTAATAATTTTCGATAGAAAGCTTTGTAATTTCATTGGCAATAGTCATTGTGACTTTTGTGCTATGATGTCACGAAAGGATCATTGCATAAAATATTAGAATCTAGCATATACTATAAGTGGTAAGAATTTGATATTCTTTCACTTGTGAAAAGGATTAGGAGTTGTGAAATGAGTATGATTGGAAATGTGTTCATTTGATCTATTTCACAAAATAAGAACCGTAGGTAAACATTGTGTGCATGCTAAGAGCATGGGACAAGTGTAGTAATAATTCAAGTAAGAAGTTGATTACCCGAAACAACAAATAATGAGTAATCGATGTGGTGATAAATAAAAGGTGTTTTATTTATACTCAAAGGTTTGAGGCCATATGGGATTAGTATTATTCTTGTGTTTCACTTTGCATGTTTTGACTTCCTGAATAATTTAATTGGTTCAGAACAGTCAAATTATTCGAACAGGTCACAGTCGTTCATATGATGGAAGTAGGTATGAATGAAGATTGTCGTGAATTGGTGTGTGGATTGTCTAAAGTGTATTATACATAATCAAATGGTTGCAGCAACGTTCATGAGTGCTCATGAATATGATTTGAGCATTGGATTAAACCCACGCTCACTTGGATCACTTCATGAATTGTATCATGAGTGATTGGTGAGACGATAACATCTTATATTCTTGAAACCGAGATGTGTGAGTTGTATCTTGCGATTCGGTTGCACATTGATAATATGTAAATGCACCAGTAACTTGGTGTTATAAAACATATTATTGTGTGTAATTCGATAAGTGAGTGCAAGCGAGCATTAAGTCAAAGTTTATCCGTTCCTTTTATTCAAGGTAGGATAAAAGCGATATCTCTCGGCCCCTCGATGATTTAGTGATAGCACCTAAGCGCTTGGCCAAGCCGGGACTAAATTGATGTGTTCAATTATAGTCTGTCGTCAGTCATCATAAATCGGGAATCGGGAAACAGTATAGAGGGAATGATTAAGTTCGTGTCTCATATCTATATGATATCTAAAATGGAGGAATATATGATCCCTTATCTAAAGGACACGCGTATCTTATAAGATCAGAGTTGACAGCGGCTTTGGAAAGCTATGATTGCAGATCAGGATCTGAAGTCATAAGCAGAATAGTTATTAGACTTATCCAAGTGGGAGACTGTTGCATTAGTGTCTAAGTCCATAACTATTTTGGTATGTACTTGACCCGATGGTGCATGGTCCTTTTGGGTTGCCTTCACCAAAGGAACTTGATAGGATGAATTATGGAGAGAGAGAGGATTAATTATGATTTATTAATATATTATGTGAATAATATATTAAAGGAAAAATCATATTGTTTAATTAACATTAGTCAAGAATTAATTGATAATTAATTTTGTGGCTAAAAGAGATTAATTAAACTTAAGGGGTTGGAATTGTAATTATAAGATAATTGCAATTGGGCTATGGATTACCTTATAATATAAGGTTGGAAGAATTCTATGGGGAACCCCATTAGAAATCGTCCAAGGCTTATTAAAGAGGGGTTCATGGGTTGCTCCTTATTCCCCAAAAACATGGTGAACTTGTTGTCTAGGGTTTCCACACATTTTGGGCAGCCTCCTTCTCTTCTCCTCTTCATCCTCTTGCTCTTGGTGTTTGTGAACCATTAGTAGAGTGACAATTGTGACTCTAAGCTTTCTAAAGTCATTACAAGGAGGATTTGAGATTGTTACTACTACATAACAATCAAGGTATGATCTAAACCCTAATTCATATGTTATATTGATTATCATATACTAGATCTAGGGTTTATAGTCTTGGATGAATTGCATGTACAATAGAGAAACCTAGATCCAAGCATTAGGGTTTACATGAGCACATAGGATGTTCTTATGGTGAAAACCCATCACGTCATTGGGTATCCACTTTTATCCACCGCACCCTTGACTAATGGAGGGTCGTTAGCCGAATGGGTAGGATAGGACATTAATCCTCATTAATAAGTTTAATGATATTATAAAGTAACTAAACTTTTATAAATTCCCAATCTTAGTTACTTTAGGAAAATTTGAAAATGATGCTATTCCATGAAATTGCACTTTGCACCTTGCCAAGTCGTTAGTGGAGCTTGTGTGGTTAACCGACACACTAATTTGGGACTAACAATGGTGGCAAATGGTAGCTTGATGTTTATCATAGATCAATGGAGCGTGTGTGGTTTACCGACACATTGATTAGGTGATAAATGACATCGAGAGTACCAAACACATTTGCATGGTTATTCACACCTTGTTTGTGATCCTCGGTATCCCAGTCACAAACTTGAAGGGCATAATCAAGATTTCAACATTCCATTGAAAATTTCAATGAATCTTAAAAATTTCAGGAATTTCAATTCATTTAAAACCTAATCTTCATTTTCGTTTTTCATGGTGGAAATTGGTATATCGTCATTTAACTACCTTTAAATATTTTGCAATTGGATTACGACACCCCTCTTCCGAATTGTAATATATTGTATTGGGTCCTAGCCTTAATATTTCATTTGGATGTTATATTAAGGATCCTAATCTAATATAAACTTTGTCTTTATTTTCAGATGTCTACCCCAAACATTGCTTCAAACCCAAACTCTACCGGCTCTTTCTCCCTCATGAACTAATGTGGGAGGGTCATTTTTGATGGATCGAATTTAAATGATTGGATTCGAAACATCCACATGGCCACCTGATATGAGGAAAAAGAGTATGTCATTGACAAAGAGCTTAAGGAGATTGATGAATCTACTGCCACTCCTGAACATATCGTTGAGTATAGGGCTCATGAGAAGGACGCGGCAAAGGTGTCGTGCATCATGATAGCCACTATGACTCCTGAGCTTCATAAGTCATATGAGGACTTCTCGCCTTTCGAGATGCACCAAGACTTGATGGAAAAGTACCATCAAAGTGCTCGACAAGAAAGGTATGAAATCATTGCCTCCATGATAACAACCAAAATGAAGGATGGAAAGTCCATCACGACCCACTTGCAGAAGATGCAGAGATATGTGGACTGCTTGCTAAAGTTGAATGTCAATTTCGATGAAGAGTTAGCCATTGACATTATCCTACACTCTTTGCCTTCTTTTTATGATCAATTTTGTATGACTTATCATATGAACAAGGAGGAAGTCACTCTAACAAGCTTCAAGGCCTACTGAGAGCTGCTAAAAGTAGTTTAAAGGCAAGTTTGTTGTATCTACTCCACCTACTGTTGCCCCAGTCCTGGCAGTTGGACATGGGAAGGGAAAGAAAAGGAAAGCTGCTTCAAAGAATCACAAGGTAAAGTCTCGTGATGGATCCTCTTCAATTGGGTCTAAAGGTGGTTCTGCTACTCCCTCTTCCATTCCAAAAGAAGCAGAGTGCTTCTACTGTCATGAAAAAGGGCACTGGAAACGAAGCATCCCCAAATACTTACAGGATATTAAGGATGGGAAGATAAAGCCCACCTTCGCATGTATTTATACTATTCAATCTATCAACTCATCACATGCTAATTATTGGGTCCTTGATACAGAATGTGTTTTTCACATTTTTTCTGATTTGCTGGGTCTAAAAGAAGTGGGTTGTGGAGCACGGGAAGATGAACCTGATCATGGGGAATAGGAAAGTGTCGCCTGCCACCAAGATTGGAGTTTATTCTTTATTGCTTGGTAATGGGTTAGGTTTAGAGTTGAATAATTGTTGCTACTCGTCGGACATGGCGAGAAACATTATTTCTTTTCATGGGTTATATAAACAAGGTTTTAGATTTTCATTTAATAATGAAATTGGTTCTATTAATGCTTTTTATAATGGTAAACTTTATTTTGAAGCATTTCCTTGTAATGGTATATATGAAATTGTGATGGTTTTAGGCAACTTAGGAAATAATGTATTGCATATTGATTCGTCCAATGGTTTGGGCAAGGTATGCTTGTTGCATTGTCGTCTTGGACATGTTAACAAGAAGCGCATAGACCAACTCCAAAAAGGATGGAGTGTTGGAGTCATTTGACTTAAAGTCAAAGGACACATGCGAATCTTGTTTACTTGGAAAGATAACCAAGTCACCTTTCATTAGTTCTTGTGAAAGAGGTGAGGGTTTGTTGGATCTCATACACACAAATGTGTGTGGAATCTTCAAACCCGCCATAAGGGATGCTAACCGCTTATATGTGACTTTTACAGATGATTATAGCAGATATGGGTATATCTACTTAATCAAGCATAAGTCAAAAACCTTTGAAAAGTTCAAAAAGTTTAAACAAGAAGTGGAGAATCAGTTAGACGGGAAGATAAAGATGCTCCGATCTGATCAAAGTGGTGAGTATCTTAGTATTGATTTCCACGACTATCTTAAGGAATGTGGAATGGTTTCACAATTGATGCCACATAGGACACTGTAGCTTAATGGTGTGGCTGAGAGGCACAATCGAACCCTGTTGGACATGGTTTGTTCCATGATGAGTCGAGCTTCATTACCTATCTCATTTTGGGGGTATGCCTTAAAGATTGATGCCCGTATCCTTAATCTAGTCCCAACTAAGAAGGTTGCCAAAACACTTCACGAAATGTGGACATGGAAGGTTCCCTCGTTGGCACATATCACGGTTTGGGGTTGCGAGGCTTTTGTCAGATGAGAGACTCACGACAAGCTCGAACCTCGTAATGAGCGTTGTATTTTCATCGGCTACCCACAGAAGTCCTTTGTATATCTCTTCTATAGACAAGGTGATAATGTTGTCTTCGTTGCAAGGGTAATGGTTTTCCGCAAAAGAGAACTCATATGTCAAGAGGACCGTGGGAGGCAAATTGACCTTGAAGAGCTCCAAAAATTAAGTGATGAAGGAACCTCAAACACAAGCACTCAACCTGAGGAGGAAACTCTTGTTGAACCGGTTGACGAGTCCTTACCTCTATGACGTTCCATTAGAGTTAGAATGACACCAGAGTTTTATGGTTTCCATATTACTATAGATGGTGATGGTGATACGTTTATCGGTGATAGTACACTGGTAAACTTGGATGAGCCTAATAACTACACGGAAGCCATGGCGGGACCCGAGTGTAACACCCCGTTCGTAAAATATCTATTGATGGGTTCCCGAGATCAAGAGTAAGGGTGTTTCGGTCTTTCATGAGCGTTAGGTTATTATTCAGGAAGGTTTTCGGATCGGGGTGTGCTGCTAGAAGCGAATATCTTCTCGCCACCTTTCCATGGATATAAAGTTCATCAAAATCGTGTCTAGAATGAAGGAGTTACGACACTTTGAAGATTTGGCAAGATTGGCCCTTATAGAAACAATTTGCATGGAAGAGCCGCCCAACGTAAGTTGGGTTACACCCAGTGTAATGGGGGAAATTGGACGCGGATGTTTAAGGCGTACGCCCAGTGTACAAGGAGTACACCCAGCGTATGCTCAGAGTCTCAAAACCCTAAATTTAGGGCCAGCCACTATATAAGGAACACATTGGTTCTCACCCTAGCCTCCATAAACACTTTCTCCTCCTTAGAAGCCCTAGATAGTCGTTCCACCTCCTTTGTTGGGTGTGTTTGACCTTGGAAAGCTTGTTTTGGCAAAGGAGAGCCAAGAAGAAGAAAGAGGAAGTTGTCAAAGAAGAAGTGGGGTGGCTGAAGCTTGTAGATCTGGAAAGGGATCATCCTCTAGAGTCCTTTTGAGGTAAAAAGTCTCTAGTTTGACAATCATATTGTGTAGATCTATGTGTTATGAATTTTTGACACCATTCTTGTCCTAAAAACCTCATCTTGATGCATGATTCGAGTTGGTTGAGATTAGCTGTCCTTTTAGACCTTAGGAGAGGTCTTGAGTAAGAAAAATGAGGTCCCAAGGGCTTTGGTTGTCTCGTATGTGATATAGATAGGTCTTAATGGATTAAGACCTTGGATTAAGAGCTTTTTGGACGTCCCAAGTGATAAAGTTTGAGACTTTTATGGATCTTAGGCATGTTTGGTCGATGGATTTGAAGTTTGGGCTTAAGAGCTTAAGCCATTATGGACTTATGGGGGACTTTGAGTTCAGCGAGTTTACGCCCCGCGTAAACTGATGTACGCCCCACGTACTCACCATTCTGCCTGTACGCTTAGCGTACGTTGAAGTACGCCCTGCGTAATCCGTCTATATGGATCATGATTTTTGGGCCTTATTTGATTGGGCTATCTATGGACTAATAAGCTTGGGCCTTGACTGAATAGTATGGATGGAGTATTTTGGGCCCAATAATTATTATGGACCTTGGATCTAGGCCCGTTTGTATAGGTGGGCCCAATTTAGTAAACTGGGTCAATATTGGGCTTTGTATGAGAATTTGACTTTGGGCCTTGGCCAAATAAGAGGATAATGGACTTGATGAAGTGTTATGGGCCTTAGTCATGGATCAGATTGAGTTAAGGGTAAATTGGTCAATTTACCCTTGGAAGGATATTGTGATTTATCTAATGGTTATTTCTGCTATGTTGGCTAGTTCGGGATTTTCGGTGAGGCGGTGATTCAGGAGTCTGCTTTTCAATTCAGAGTTTCGGCAGTTGCGAGGTGAGTTATCCTTACTATATTGACAGGGTCTAAGGCACCAAGGTCGGCCCTTTATCGGATTGTAATCCGGGTATCGTTGTTATGTTATTGCTTTGCTATGATTGCATCCTGGTAGTTAGGATGGTATACGCTAGTGACCGGTTGGGTCAGTATCCTGGTTAGGATGATGTTATGTTATGTGATCTGTTAGATCGGTTGATTGGTGATAAATTGTTATATGATTATATGTTTATGTGCACATGGTTGGTTGACTGGGGTTGGGTTAAGGCGGGTCCTGCTTTGTGCTGTAGGCCAACATACCCAGGGCGGACCGGATATTCTGAAGGCCCACTGAGCGGTCCGGATAGGCTGTAGGCCCCACGAGGGCGGACCAGACGTGCCGAGGCTCGGAGAGTGGACCAGGCCGACTGAAGGCCCGGTGCGGGCGGACCAATCATCTTGTAGACTCAGAGAGTAGACCAGGTGGGTTGAAGGCCCGGTGCGGGCGGACCAACCACACTACAGACTCGATGTATATGGCTAGACTCGGACGGTGGACTGAAGGCCCGGTGCAGTGGACCAGTCACACAGTAGACCCGAAGTGCATGGTTGTTCTATGTTCTGTTATGATATGGCATGTTATGTGTATGGTATATTTGGTTGGTATTTCGGGGGTATCTCACTAAGCTTTCGGGCTTACAGTTGTGGTTTAAAATGTTTCAGGTACTTCAGGATACCGTGGCAAGGCAAAGGCGTGAACGTACCGCCCCTCATGTTTATGTTTTATGATATGGTTCTGGGAAGACTCTGATAATAATTGTATTGAAAACCTTTTTGTAATAACTTTATGAAATTGGGTTGTTTTTGAAAAAAAATTAAATTGGTTGGAATTTTATGGTCGTTACACAGAGTCTACAAAATGGAAATAGGCTATGGACAACGAGATTCAATCCATGTATGACAATCAATTTTGGAACTTGGTTGACAGTGTACCCGGTCGTAAGATGGTCGGGTGCAAATGGATCTTCAAGAAGAAGACCGACATGGATGGGAAATTAGACACATATAAGGCATGATTGGTTGCGAAGGGCTTTACTCAAACTCCTGGAGTTGACTATGACAAGACTTTCTCACCAGTGGCCAAAATTAGGGATGTCAACGGAGGAAAACAAGACGGGGAGTGCATCCCCCGCCTCCGCCCTCGAAATTTCCATATTCCCCCGCCCCCGCCCCCGTTCCCCGCCCCCGATTCATTTTGGGCTGCCTTTTTTTGGCTAAAAGAAGTTGTTATTTACGCTAAAAGAAACTATTTTTAGGTAACAAATAATTATTTATAGTAGAATTTTACATGTTAAAAATAAAAAAGTTATGACATCTTAAAAAACATTATACTAACAAATTAAAAACATGTTTTTTTGATAAATTTTGGAAGCTCAAAATCATGTTATAGTTTATTATATTTTTATAATTAATATATGTATAATTTATTAACGGGGTCCCCATGGGGGTTTCGGGACGGGATTGCCTATCCCCGCCCCCGCCCCCACCCCCGAAATTAAAACGGGGGTTAACCTTGCCCCCGCCCCCGTCCCCGCCCCCAATTTTTTTAAAAAATTTCCCCCAAAAGGGACAGGGCCCCCACGGGACTTTTTGACATCCCTAGCCAAAATCAAGTCTATAAGTGTTATGATAGCATTAGATGCATTTCATGATTATGAAATATGGCAAATGGATGTCAAAACCAATTTCCTAAATGGGAAGTTGGTTAAAGATGTTTACCCTAATAGAGTGTGTAAGCTTGAGAACTCCATTTATGGATTGAAACAAGCATCTCACATATGGAATATTTGTTTGGATGAGAAAGTAAAAGATTTTGGCTTTTCGAGAAGCAAGGATGAGTCTTGCATATATGTCAAAGCTAATGGGAGTATAGTTAGCTTTCTGGTATTGTATCTAGACGACATACTTCTCATAGAAAACGAAATTCCAACCTTGTAGGAGGTTAAGTCCTGGCTTGGAAAGTGTTTTGCTATGAAGGATCTTGGAGAAGTTTCTTACATTCTAGGGATAAGGATATTGAGAGATAGGAGTAAAAGATTAATATGACTTAGTCAAAGTACCTACTTGGACAAGGAGTTGAAACATTTCAACATGGAGAACTCCAAGAAAGGAGAATTATCTATCTAGAGCAATACTGAACCGAGTAAGACCCAAAGCCCGAGTACCGATGTCGAGATAGTAGAGATGAGCTGAGTACCATATGCTTCTGCAGTTGGCTCGATCATGTATGCTATGATATGTACTCGCCCTGATGTGGCCTTTGCTTTGAGCATGGTCAGCAGAGATCAAGGGAATCCTGGTAGAGCTCACGAGACTGTGGTAAAGAATATTCTTAAGTACCTCCGAAGGACAAAGGACTTGGTCCTTACCCTCGGTGGGAGTAATGACTTGAGAGTGACAGGGTATAGTGACACCAGCTTTCAGACCGACAGAGATAATTTCCGCTCTCAGTTGGGTTGGGTATTTACCCTAAATGGAGGAACGACAACTTGGAAAAGTTCCAAACAGGATACTGTAGTTGATTCAACGTACAAATCAGAGTACATAGCAGCAAGTGAAGCGTCGAAGGTGGCGATATGGCTAAAGAACTTCAGCGGAGACCTTGGAGTTGTACAAGCTGTAAAGGAGCCTATGGAGATTTTTTGTGATAGCGAGAGTGCGGTCGCCTTAACCACGAAACCAAGGGACCATGGCAGATCCAGACACATCGACAAAAAATATCACTTCATAAGACATCGGATAGAAGGACTCCTCGTAGTAAAGAGGGTATCGTCAGAGGAGAACCCAACAGATCCCCTTACGAAGGGACTAAGTAGGGTTAAGCACTTGCAGCATGCTAGGAGTTTTTGGCTGAAGGACGATATTAGTTTTAGTGATTAGATAGTTGTTTAGAAACTTGTAATAGATAAAAAGTAATTGACATTTGATGATCGAATAAAAGGAGTTTTGTTTATGAATCAAGTTACTATCTTGTGTCAATTGTTTACTATTGTTTCAATTTGCATGTTTTGACTTCTAGAATAATAAGATTATTCAAACCATCCACAGTCGGTCATACTTTGGAAGTAGGCTATAAGGTTAGACTGTCATGAATTGGCTTGTAGATTGTCTAAGGTGTTTAGACATAGCAAAGGTTTGCTACAACATTCATGAGTGCTCTTGAAATAAGATTTGAGTGCTGGATTAAACCCACACTCACATGAATCGCTTCATGGAATTTTATCATGAGTGATTGTGAGACGATAATATCGTATAATCTTCAAACCAAGATATATGAGTTTTTGATAACGAGTTGGTTGTATATTGATAGTGCGTAAACGCATCAGTAACTTGATGTTATAAAACGTACTGTTGTGTATAATTTAACAAGTAATTAGTACAAGCATATAAGTCGAAGATTATTTGTTCCTTTTATCCTAAGAGGAATAAAAGCGATATCTTATGCCCCTCGATGATTTTGTTTTGACTTATGTGTCGGGCCCGGTCAGGACTCAATTGATATGTTCAATTAAGTTCTATGTCAAACAAATCAGAAATCGGGAAACAAATTGTTGGACAATAAGTATGACTTTATTCTAGGGCTGGCGAAATTATACCACGAAAAACCAACCAACATGTTACCAACCAAACCAAGAAACTTGGTAGCCAACATGTTTGGTTGGTAGTACCGTATCAATTGATCAATGTTGGTACGGTAATGGTACAAAAATTTGAATACCATGGTAATACCGTACCAACCAATTAATTTATTATATATATATGTGTTTAGTGTTAACAGTTTTAATAACATTGTATTAGTCATTTGATTATATTAGTCAATAGTTATTACCACGTTAAAACACAAAATTAAAACGTTACTTTAGCATTACTTTAGTATAATTCTTTTGTAAACAAAAAGAACTACGTAACTAATTTCTATACCAAACATCAAAATATCGATGTATTTGCTTATTTTTAAATCTTACAAAAGAAAATTAAAAGAAGTTGGTATATATCATTACTAATTTGTACCAACCAAACATGTTGGTAGCCAAATAAATTGGTACCAAGTATACTTGGTACGGTATCGGTAGAAATTTTTTTATACCAATTAGAGTTGGTACGGTACACGGTTTAGAGAAAAATGAATTGGTACCGTACCAATTCCACCCTTACTTTATTCCATGTCTTTTTCCACACGATATCTTGAAGAACATAGGATTATATGATCCTTTATCTAAAGGACACGTTATTGATCAGAGTTGACAGCGGCTTTCGAGACCTACGATTGCTAGTCGGTTTTTGAATTCGTACTTGCAATTATAGTTACTAGACTTATCCAAGTGGGAGACTGTTTGATTAGGTGTCTAAGACCATAACTATAATTGGTATGTACTTGACCCGATAGTAGCATAGTCCATTTAGGTTGCATTCACCGGAGCAATTTGATAGGAAGTATATTTGAGAAAGAGGTTATTTTTGATTTATTAATATATTATAAAAATGATATATTAATTGAGAAATCATATTATTTAATTGGTATTGATCAATAATTAATTTAGTGATCAAAAGAGACTGATTAAATTAACCGGGGTTGATTATGTAAATCAATGATAAATTTAGTTTGGGCTAATGATCCATGATTCATTAGTGATCAAATAAGCTTATGTGAGAATCCATGAAGTGTTAGTCCAAATGAATTACTGGATCAAAAGTCTAAGTGAATAGATTAGGGTTTACAAGTGAACCTTGGAATTCTACACTATATATGTAACCCCTAACACTACTAGAAAAACAGCCTTTTACGACGCTCATTGTGCGTCGTAAAAGGCTCAGACGACGCGCAAATGCGCGTCAAGGAAGGCCCTGTCATAAAGAGAGATGACGCGCTTTTGCGCATCGTCTATAGACGACGCGCATTTACGACGAGCGTTTACGACGCACAATGCGTATCAAGGAAGGCCCTGTCATAAAGGAAGACGACACGCATTCGCGTGTCATAACCTTACGACGCGCGTGTTAATGACACGCAATGTGTATCAAGAAATCCCCTGTCAAGAAAGGCCATGTCATAAATGAAGATGACACACATTTTTGCGTATCATAATCTTAAATGTTTAAAAAAATATTATTTATAGATTTACTAATTTTCAAATTAAATAATACATCAAAAATCTCATAATACAAAATAAAATACCATAAATAACAAAAATAATTCATTTCACTAATATGTCAAATACAAATAATTATTCCAATAGTGAGTAAATGTTATAAAAAAAATGAACTCATTTATATACAATTACCAAAGGGTCAATGGCCTAGCGGTATGGAGTGACCATCTCATATGAGAGGTCAGGGGTTCAAGTCTCGGTGGAGACATATGTGGTTATTTAGCAGTAGATTAGTTAGTTTGCCGTTTCAAAAAAAAATTATATACAATTGCATTATCTAGCTTACTATGTGCCAACAACTCTCTGTGTGTTTACTTTTGCTTGAGTCTCGTTTCCTCCAAAGCTTCTAAATCACAAACCTTTTTAAACATACTAGAGACAGGATCCAATCCATGGGGTATTTTTGGAAAATAGTCTGAACATTCTTGACAAATCATCAACCTGCAAGTGAAGGGTAGAAAGGGAAGAAACAAATGTTCACAACCAGTAAGAAATCTAAACACTAGAAGTTTCATAGTGATTGTTGATTCCTATAAACTCAAATGTGAGATGAGAGGCTTGTTCACAACCAGTAAGAAATACTAAGTAGAAAGAAACAAATCAGCACCGTTTTATGATTCTGCTGCAAGCAGTAATATGGAGCGTGACCCACAACAGATGAGGCAGTCATCTCCTTGAAAGCTAAATACATATGTTCTCGCAACAGTAACATAAAAAAACAAACAATAATGAGAATAATTTATGGCATTCATCACCGTTAGTATCCAGCCACTAATCAGGAGCAATTCATCCATCAAACACACAATCAGCACTCAGCAAGCCCACTCCACTACCCTCTCCAACAGCAAGTCAAAGTAAGCATCATCCAAGTGTTAGTGCCAAAAAAAAAATCAAAACATTCATTAATTTTAACGTGTTAGGAGGAGAGCAATTAGGTAAAAGGATTAAGAAATTCATACCCATGCTTATCTTAGCAAACTTGGTTTGGAACACATGCACAATAAAATATAAATTATCAAAAGACTAAATGACTATCTTACCCTTACATTGAAAAGTCAAAGTGCCGATTTAATATGAAACATGGATATGATTGTATAAAAAACGGACCTTGAAGCCAGTGTCACCTGGATTGAAGTAGAATCTCTCCTGGTATCCTGAAAAAAAACAAGGGACTATTTATTTTAATTAAACTTACATAAAATATAAGAGATTCTTTATGCTGATTATATGTGTAGATAATTAGAAACTTAACTGAAAGCATTTTAAGTCTGGGTAGGGATAATATTGGGTCCATATGTAGGAAAAGTATCTGAAGTACATCACCTGAAATCGATCGACAACCACAACTCGAGCCTGGTCGCGATTATGGCTTTAAAATTACATCATTTACTTTATTAAAGGAAACATCCATATGCTACTCTATTTTACTTTCTGATGAACATCTTTCAAAGGAAACTTGTCTTTCTGTTGACCCAATAGGAACTGTGTTATCATCACAATTTAATTTAAGAATATAATACACCATGACATGTGAATACAGTAGACATTACATGCAAGATATAGCACTGTAGTTACATTTATATGTGTATTACAACAAATAATATGCAGCAAAATTTGTGCATACCTTCTTAATATCTCTTATTGCAAAGAGTCCAATGTAGTCTTCCTCAATAACCATCCACTGGTCAGATAAAACACAAATTAAGTAGTAAGTTGACAAATTAAACAACATTCAAACGTATTCATAATCCAATAAAGTACCTACCTGGCTACAACTATACAAGTAGTGTCCATCATAAGCTCAAGTCAGATCATTCGTAATAGTGGCCTATCTTGGTTTTTGTATATTTATTAAAATAAAAAAATGAAAAAAAAACAAGAAATATAAATGTAAGATACCATGTTTTTTTATTAAAGATTGTACCTTTACAAATGAAAGAATATGTTGAATTGCAAGTTGTGGGGAAAGAATACGACAAAATTGGGTGACTTTTTCAGCAGTTGCAATACGTACTTCAACTTCATTATCACAAAGCAGCCTCAACGTATGTTGGAACTAACTCACCCCTGTTATAATTTAGATGGAAAATGTTAAAAAAATGAAAATATAAAAAGAAAATAGAAAAATAAAAAAGAAAAGAATCTGTTTTGGATTTGAAAATTAAACATACTTGGTGGGTTCAGGGCCCACACCTTCACATAGTTCATACAATTGATTAGCAACTATATAACGAACACGCAAAGACTTGTCCTGTTTTTAAGAGAAAACATTCAAATTTTGTTTTCATTTCAAAAAACAAAAAAAATTCACTTGTTAAAAAAAATTCACTTGTTTTCAATAATGTAGCACATCCAATAATGACGTGTCATTGTCCTTGGCTTTTGATGTTTGGCAAACTAGGACAAACCAATATCATTTACCGTATCTTAGTTTTCAATATATATATATATATATATATATATATATATATATATATATATATATATATATATATATAATAAAGGTAGGTACCTTACAAGCCTAATCATTAGATACAACATAAAGTGTAAAACTCTTTTTAATGTATTAGTATCAGTATCGGTTTATTAAAACCTGGAGCCATTGGCCGTGACACCAAAAGATAGCATTTTCAAATGCTTAAATGAGTGATGATTATCATTGATTGTTTTTTTTCTAATCCTCATGAACAAAATGCTCAGATTGTCTTTTTGCAATTTATAGCATTTCTACATGTTGTACTAAAAATGTTTTAAAGGTTGTACTAAAAATTGTATACGCTAAAGTGTTGGTAAATGTCAATTATTCAACCTCCAAATAAGCAGAATGTTTTCTAAAGCAAAGCTATAAATGGAAAATGTCATGGGTTTCAATCTTTTCTCCTAATAATTTCCTGTTGAAGAACATGGCCAAAAGGTAGAAACCTTTTAGGAATTCGTGAAACCCATAGGAATATGGCATCACATACATAAAACAAAGCACACAAAAAATAGTGCATGCTTGGTTTATTCTAAAGAATAAACTATGTCCACAGCCATACAATCGAGTTTAAATTATCATAACAAGGGTTTTTAAATTAAAAATGATAGTACTTATAAGTGCGGAAAGGGGAAGATCTTATCAAGAGTGATAAGTAGACATCCAGCTTGTTTAGATTCAAATAAATCAAGTTGATGGCATCTCTAATCTCACAATCAGTCCACTGAGAACTTTCTTGATTTACATCTGGCAGTGTCTCAAACATCAAAGGAAACGAGTAACCCCCATCAACAAAAAATCCAATCTGCAAAATGAAAATTTAATTGAAAGTTAGAAATTTTTTGTCCCATCCAAAAAAGTAGAGAAAACATAGCCTTAACATCCAATCAACTTGAACTAAGGTTGTGTTTGGTAGCCAGCCTAGTTGAATATATAAGGGTAGATTTGGAAAAAGGCCCATGAGCTTATCAAGAAACTATCTCAGCTAGCTTAGAAGCTACTTTAGTTGTCTCAACAAACACTACATTACAATTACCTCAAAAAATAAGTTAGCTTAAACGCGCCAAACACAACCTAAGTTATCAATTGTCTGCCTTTTTAAGTAGCATATGAAATGGAGGGTACTTGCCTGATGTGTTGCACTGAAATGGCCAATTGTTGCATCTAAAATTAAAAATAAGCCATTTACAGTGCCTAGTAATGCAGCCAATGACTTCCCAGGCTCCTTAAGTATCCGCTCCCTTGATTTCTCAACCTCCACATAGACCTGATGTGTAATAAAAGATAAAAATATGATTCAACATTGAAATATCAAAAGGAAGGTTTCAGCTCACAGGACCTGTGCTAAAAATGTAGCCAGTGAGTATCTTAAGCTACTTAAGACACTTATCCTCTCAGAGATATATACAGATGTTGAGGATGAAACTTGCTTCATGTCGGTACCATGGAAAACATAGCCATGTAACAACTGGGCTGAACCATCAAGAAATGCTAAAGGCCATCTCTCAAAAACCATCAAGTATACATTATTAGAAGTTGATCCCCGACACAATAACACTATTGGAGTTGTAGGAATTTAATGCGCTCCTATGGATTCTCTATTGAATTTATGGAATTCATATAAGTTTGCCTTGAGAAGTTCATAAACGATTAATAAATGCTCCTGAAAGTATTTATTATAAACAAGTTAATAATACAAAAAGGGAAAATCAAATTAATAAAAAGAAGTTATGAATTTGACTTACTCGGTAGTAAAAGTAATCATAAAGTATGAGAAGGTGATATTTGTCACTGGGATCATTTTTGTTGATATATTTTCGAAGCTTTATCTCATTAAGACTAAAGTTAAAAGAGTTTGTTGTTTTTTTATTATTTTCACACACACATCCATTCCAGTGTGAAGATCATGTGCTTGAATAGCTTTGTTGAATACAGCAGAACCAAGATACTTTGTAACATGATACTTACCAACTATCACATAATTTAAAACTACATGGAAATTCTTGTCCTCCTCAAATCCAGTTCTGAGAAAAAACAAAAATCAAGGGTAAAATGGTAATTTTAGATGCAAGAGAAGACAATAAAGATTAATAAGACAATAAGATACTCTGTAACATGATACCTACCAGCTATCTCATGTGCACGGGTTTCTGGGACATTTTCTGTTGTTGTTTCTGTGACATCTTCAATTCATGGATCATGTCCGGAATGATTTGATTCTGTACTTGGCCCATCCACGACCTCAACTGGAATATGCCTTAGTTCTCTTGGATGAGACAAAAATGGTTCACTACCCCTGAACCTTGGCCCACTATCAAACATACTTCTTGTGAAGTTTGGATCAAGAAGAGAGAATAGGTTCATGTTGATATCTCTAGCAGAAGGAAAGAGGCTGAGAGGAGGTCTCAGAGGTGGAATAGTTGGATCATCTATGTCCATGAAATCCTCAGGTGGAGCAGCAATGGAGGTTGTCTGTCTTCTATAACAACATAAGTGAAATATATGTAAGAAAGTAAGATGTTTCTATCTCCTTCTGTGAAATGTGCATTAACAACTACATTAAGATCTCCACCATGCTCCTGATAGAAATATAGATAGAAAATATCTTAGTAAACTTTGAAATTTACAAAATTAAATCCAAGAAAACATGAAGCAAAAATACTCAAAGCAACAAATCATCACGAAAGCAAATTCAAAATTAGACCATTTTGAAATAATCTCACTTGTTGACCTTTTTGATGCCAAACAAGTTACTTACAAACACGTACCAACAAAAAATCGCTACCTTGATTGAACTTCATAACAAGTAATGTTATGAGATTTGATATGACAGAAAACCCTACCACTTTTGTGTATATAAGTACTAATTTTGAAATCAAGCCCTAGCCCTTTCTACGATAACATAGTAAATCAAAATTACATTTGTATGCAATTAGTTTATTCGAATCAAACAAAAAATTATGGAATAGTTAAAAACTAACCCCTATATTCTATTATAATATCAAAATCAAGCTCAAGATAACATATAAGCATGAATTAACACTATTAATATGTACCAGAATAAATCAAATAAACAATAACAATTAATCAAGAAGGAAGAGGAAAACAAAAGCTATATGAGCAGTGATGCGATTTAGATGAAGATTTAGCGTAATTACCGTGAGTTTCTATATAGCAACCGATTCAGATGAACCGGTGATGCTCATGAAATTATCGATTGCTTCTTGATTAGGTGTCACCATCGACAACAAAAATATGAAAAAAAAACTTACGTATAGGAAGAAGCCCTAAAATCAATGTTAAAACAGAGTGGAAAAAGAGATTTGAGGAATAACAGCTACCTGAAAAAAAAAACACAGCAAGGATCCAAAGTTCTAAATGATATAAAATACAGTTTTTCAATCCAACTGGAAACATATTTCATTTTCGTTCTTTCATTCCATCAAACTTGGTTAGTATATTTCTTTGTCATCTCTACCCGCTTTTGCCTAAGAGAATTCGACTTGGACTATGGTTTTTCATAGTTATTTGTGTTGTTGGTCTTGGAAAACGAAATCAACGGAGGTGAAAGGAACGCAAAAAGAAACCCCTGTGAGAGAGAAAGAAAGATTCAATTTGAAGCAACCGACAAATGAAACTAAAAGGTAGAGGTGCTACACTCCTTTTTTTGTTCATGTCACTACACATCAACATAGAGAAATCGAGAACCCTTGCGGGTTTGATCTGTTCAAAAGACGGGATCAAATATTTGGTGATATTGCGATTTTGTTGTGGGAGAAAAGACGATTGGTGATGATATTAGGGTTTCTTTAGGTATTAGAGTGAGAGAGATATACAGAGAGAGAGAGAGAGTGAAAAGAACGATGGAAATAAGGCAGAGGATAACGATGGCGGCCTTTCAAACTTTTGGGATTTTCGTTTCCCCCCAGCTGCAAAAGATGAGAACGCGCCTTTCAATAAAAAAAAAATATAAAGCGACATTTCTAGAAGACGCCCATTTTTAAATAAGTGACCTCCGTGTTTTTAATTTTTTTGTTGGACGTTAATTTCAGGGCACGCACAAAAGCGTGTCCACTATCCTTCAAATTTTAGAAGAGATGACATTATTTTTAAGGCACATGCTTTTGCGCATCGTAAATCTCTGCGTGTCATTGTTTGCGCGTCATTAAAGGGCTATTTTCTAGTAGTGTAAGCCCCTAAAAGCGACACACAAGTATTCTAAGAAGAGTATAGATGATTTTGGTGCTTCCTAAACCTCTCTCATAATCCTCCATTTGTTCTTGGTGTTTTGTGACTTATTTGAGGCATCACATTTGAGGTGCTAAGCTCTTGTAAAGCCAAGTTCTACAAGCTACAACCAAAAGGTAATCATCTAACTCGTTTTTATGTTTCAAATATCAATGTTGTATGCTAGTTAGGCTTCGTGCTTTGGAAAATGAAAATTACATGTATAACTAGAGAAAAATTAGATCCAAAGCATTAGGGTTGTATGTGCACCATAGGGATGTTATAGTGCTCAAAACCCATCAAAAAGTTCATAAATTGATAACTCTATATTGTAGATCTAGCCGTTTCTTCCTTTAGGGCAATTTTGGTCCCAAATATGGTGATTCTTAAACATATCATGTTCTTAACTAAATAAGTCGTCCTTTCAAATCTTATGGGGGGGGGGGGGTTCTTAAGTCATAAAAATGTGGTCTTGATGGTTAATTTTACTCCATGCATGCTATAGAAGATCTTAAGGCATTAAGATGTTGAGATTTTGTGTATTAAGCACTTAATGGACATGCAAAGTCATAAAGTTGGAAACTTTATGACTCTTGATAGTATATTAGCCTTGGATATGCAATTGGACGTGTTAAGTCGGAGAAATAAGCACTTAATGGGTTAAGTGGGGGGACAGTTGCTTATGTTGGGCGTACCGAAGGGTACACTACACGTACACAAATCTGGCCCCAACGTCTCGGACAGCTAGTACAACCCACGAGTACGCCCCGCGTATGAAGTGTGAGTCGACCCGACTGAGTTGGCTCGACTGTGTTAACTCTGTTGACTTGTTGATTTTGACAAGTTTTAAACAAGAGTATTTTTGGGGAAATGTTATTAATTTAGAATTGAAATGTTTTGACATTTAAGATTTGGTTTGAGTCGGTATTTGGGAGCAGAGTATTGATCAACTATTTGTTAGACTGTGAGGTGAGTTTTCCTCATTATACTTACGGATCGAAGGCACCAAGGCCGGCCCATTGGACTGATATCCTGGTTATGTTGTAGTGATATGTTAGATCTGTATCCTGGTATATAGGATGTTGCTATGTTGTAGTGATATGTTAGATTTGTATCTTGATATATAGGATGTGTCTATGTTGTAGTGATATGTTAGATTTGTATCCTAGTAGATACAATGTTGTTGTGTTATACTGATATGTTAGATTTAAATGACCACCTGTATATGATAGCTATTAATTGCTATGGTATATGTTGATATGTGATGGTGTACCGGGTTAAAGCGGTCCTGCTTTGTGCTAGGTCCAGATAGACTGAAGGCCTGCAAGGTGGACCAGTTAGGCCGATGGCCCGGAGAGCGGTCCAAATAGGCAGAAGGCCTAGTGAGGCGGTCCAGTCATATTGAGGGCTCTGTAGGCATGCTATTGTTTATTATATTTATGTGGTGGTACTTTGGGGGAACTCACTAATCGTTGGCTTACAATTTTAGTTTTGTTTCGGGTACTTCAGAGGTTTATGGGAAGACGAAGGCATTACCATACACACATCCTGAGCATTATGTTGTTGATCTTGGGAGACTCTATTTTTGAATAATGTTTTGAAAACAATGGTTATGTAAACACTTCTTTTTAGTAAATGGGTTGTTTTGAAAAGTTTAAATTTGTTGTGATTTTTGAGACGTTACATTTGTGCTGAAGGACAAGATACCCGGGCAGGCCAACGGTGTGTTGTAGGCCAGGTGCATACCAGTTGTATATTGTAGGAACGAGAGGAGTACCATTCGTGGACTGGAGGCCCAGGTGTAATGTAGGACTCACAAAGTGGTCCATTCGGACCGAAGGCTTGTATGTGTACATCCGTTGTATGTGTATTGTTGTGTGTGGTATTTTAGGGGGACTCAATAAGCATTGGCTTACAGTTGTGGTGTAACGTCCCAAAATTCATAGTAAAATTTTCCTTTTAAAACAGTAAACCATACAAACGAGTTGTTCCAAAAACCAATCAAAGTGGATATATCATTTAAATATCAGAGTAAAAATCACAAATAGCCAATGCGTAAAACTCTGGGGGATGCTTTGCAGTGATGCCCGACATAGAAAATCAAATGTTATGTGCCAACCATAGTCTTACAATTACTATGATTTTGTGAGCCGTATCATGGTATTTCCTTTCCATGTCGGGGAACAATACCTATGTCTTACAAACAAGTGCCAAGAGTTACCCCTTGGTCTTCCATGCAATCATCACAAAGACAACTAGCACCCTACATATAATTGACAGGGCCGAGATCCTAGTCTTGCATATAATTTTTCGGGAGCCATATCCAGGTCTTTCATACAATTGGCAGGGGCTACCGCCCAGTCTTCCTACATAACATAATCCAGTGAGCTGACATTTGTGCCTTTGACTCACAAGTACAGTGAGGAGACTCACCTCGATCGGTAAACGGATAGAGCTCACATACGATCCACTGGTGCTGAAGTCTCTCCCACTAAGCATATCCAAAACCAAACCCTAATTAGCAATTAAGGTAATGCCCTACTTAATAGGTCCAAATATTAAGAATAATCCCCAATTGGGTAAAAGACCATTTTGCCCTTTTAAGTCCTTAACCCCTCACACCTGACCAATGGTCAAACTGGTCAAAAAGTCAACGTTCAACGCCCATTTGTCTTACGCCATGCATAATCAATCTACGCCCTATGTAGTAGTACACCATGTGTACTTAGAGTACGTCCTACGTACCATGTTGTTAAGCCATTTCCATTTTCAACTCTTAATCCATAAATACCAACCATCTGTTGCTCATATATGGTCCTAATAAATGTATAGAGTGGTAAATTTCTTTCATGAATGAACAAATACAACCAAGATCCCATTTTTATGACTCCTCGATCTCAAAAATCACAAGGGATGACAACCACAAGGTCTGGAGTAGCTTATACTCATCAGACTCAAGATTATGGGACTAAAGGACATGAAAATCAAGAATCTAAAGAGTTCTGACATATAGACCAACAAGATTCAAGCTTTATACCTCTCGGAGGATGTTGAAGAAGAGTAGAGTCTGGATCTACAAGACTTGGACTCCCTAAGCACACTTTCAATGATATCCTTCTTCATAAAACAGTGAAACATACAACGGGGCACTAAAATGCTTCTAAATACTCCCACTATGGATAGGGTTTCAAGTTATATGCTCAAGAGGGTGGAGGTTGATGATAAAAAGGGCCTCAAGGGGTTAGAGTCCTTAAATAGGGCTCAAAACCCCGAAATTAAGGTTTTTACTTTGTGTAGTTGCCCCCTACGTAACATAAGGCACGCCCTATGTAGCTCAATAAAAACACATCCCTCAGCAGCCACTACACCCTGCGTACTTAGAGTACGCCCTGCATAGTGCAAAACTCTCATTTTCCATCTCAACTTCAAACAACCATAACTTCTTCGTTTAACCTCCGTTTTCGGCATTCTTTATATGCACATAAAGGTATTGAAGAGCCCCACAATCCTATCTAGTTACTTTGTTCTTATCACATATTGAACTAAAATCATAACCAATGCAATAAGCCCGATCTATAACTTTTCCACTTTCTTCCCTTTGGTTGTAGCATAATAATCAAGAGCTTAGACCTCACAACCAATATTATTAACCTTTAATAAGGTCCAACTTTACCTTCTCAAATTCCAACGCCTTTACATGATCAAATTATGACCCATGATCCTTGAGTTAGGGAATGTATGAAATAGGGTGTTACATATGGATTAAATGTTTTTAGGTACCAATGGTGATCGTGAGAAGGCAAAGGCGCGACCGTACACACTTATCAACAACATTAGAGATTCTGCATTTATTATATTACTCTGATTTTCAAACAATTGTATTTTGGTACAAGTGAGTTTTCTTAACTTGGGACTATGAAAATGATGTTTTATATTAATTAAAAATGAAAATTTTGTTTTCGAAAATGGGACTTTACACAGATCAAAGGTAACTAATCTTAAATTGTGGATTATGATGAAGATAATGAAAGTATAATACCTCCATGAATTATAAATTTTTATTTGGACTTGCTTGTTATTTTTAAGCTTGTATTATGATGAAATAAGTTTCATTAACATGATTGATTATAACAATAACATTATTCAAGCTTGCATTAATGATTTATGGATTTGGGTTAATAACCATGATTTGAGAATTTTGCTTGTATGTTAAAGTTGATGTTTGATAATGATAAACTAAACTCTATTATAATTAAATCGTCATGAATGAAAATTGAATTATGAAATTTGATAAAAGGGTAATTATGATATAAACTCAAATTTGGAAAATTGTTTGGAATGTTGGAATTTGATATACATAGTGATGCATTAGGAAAAAACATGTTATACATGGTTTAAACATGTTAGAAGTTGTGTTTGATATCCAATCTAATGAAATGGGATAGGGCGATTGACAAATGGGATTTAAACTTGAAATATGTATCGAATTGAATGCTTATTATTATAATTAATATATTATAAAATGAATTTAAGGTTATTATCATTGTTGCCTACTAAACAATGAGTTTTAGCCTTATTTAGTCTATGAAGTTATTTTCTCGTATCGTGACCCCCACACAATAAATTTACCAACTAAATAAGAGAACCTTTTAAATAGTAACCAATTTCATCGACCAGAAGGAAATGATAGAGCCAAGTAAAATTACACCTCACATCTTCCACATGGTTTTATAATTTTTAAAACATAAAAAAATTCTTATATAATATTTAATATTTTTTTGTTTATGCAATTTTGAAACCTAATGAATATTGATTTCAAGTTACTTTGTCATATCTCTCTACGTTTATAATGTCTGTTTTCCTTATTTGACCATTTAAAGACTTAAAGATTTCAAAGACAAGGGTTTTGGGAAAAACCTTAAGTCACGATGTGGTAGGATGATGAACACGACGTGGCCATGACACATAATGAAGAAGCATATTTGGTTGGCTGCCACGACATAGTGAGATGCTGGCCACAACGTGGTACCTTTTGCAGCCCAAGATCAAGATTTTAGGGTTTCTCCCATAATTAATGTAACAACGTGAATTTTCGAAATAAATTTTTGATTTTTAAAACATTCATTCATTCATAAATATTGTCAAACACATTGTATCAATGTTATTATCACAAAACATTTCCCCAGAATCTCCACAAAAACTCCAATGCGTGTGCGTACGAATCATGCCGGCGTCTTCTCGCGCTCATCACTAGTACCTGAAACACATAACACAACAACTGTAAGCATAAATGCTTAGCGAGTTCCCCAAAATACCACATACAACACATACCCCACTCGAGGCTATAATACGACCCTCCAGTCGCTATGTCTCAGCGGGACCCTCCAGTCCCGTAGCTCGTTGGACCCTTAGGTTCGGTCATAGCTCGTTGGACCCTCCGGTCCGGTCTATATCATCATACAACATACAAATACCACATAGAACCTAATCTCATACATAACAATTAAGACCCTCTGGTCATCGCATAGTACCACTCTAGGTAACGTATAGTGAGAAGACTCACCTCAATGTCTCGGAAAATATATGACTCGGAAGAAGTATGATCTAGCCTCCGCCTAATCACATAAAGTAATACTCCCATAAATACAACTATACTCAACCCTAAAGTCAACAAGGTCAACGGTCGAACTTGACCCGACTCGGCGAGTGCACAATGGCAACTCGGCGAGTCCACACGTGTCCACTGACTCTCTTAATCCCTCTCTTGACACGTCGAGTTCTTCCCCTGACTCGACGAGTTCCACCTGGCATGAATCGAGGGGCCACCCCGACTCAACTCGCCGAGTCTCAAGAACAACTCGGCGAGTTCCAACTTGAACTCAGACCCCTGACTCTCCCTGACTCACCGAGTCATTCCCTCAACTCGGCAAGTCCACTCACTGAGTGATTAACAGGCAACCTTTATACTACTCGCCGAGTCTGTTCTTGGGACTCGGCGAGTTCATGCCATGCACAATCTCAAAACGACTTATGAGGTCAGATCTGTTCCATACAATCATAGATCTGGCCTCCCCAAGCATGATAATCACATAAAGTTCGGACCTTGACACACATATAATATAGAAATGGTCCAAAATGGTGATTTAGCCCCAAAAATGTCATTCTAAGCTCATGACTTCCAAAATGGCTCATAAAGCTCCAAGGGTTTAGGTCTCTGGACCTCTTTGGGTCCAGATCCAAAGCAAAAACTCGAAAACGGGACTAAATACTCTACATACTATTCTTCTAAAGGGTTTAAAAACCCTAACTCTATGAATCAAAGCTCAAAACTGGAGAAGGTCTGAAGGAATACCTTAATATGAAGCCTTTGATCCCTTAAGACACTAGATTTGCACTTCCTTCAGCCTTCTTTTGCCTTGGACACCTTCACCTTCAAATTTCACCAACAAAAACTCAAGATTGCCTATCCTTTCCTCACAAACGCTCTAGATCTCTTTAGGGTTTCTCTCTGGGGGTTGGTGGCCACAAATGACGGCCATAAGGCCCTTTAAATAGGTCTCAAACCATGTAAATTAGGGTTTCATTAAACAGCATGGACTCGTCGAGTCCACTCATGAACTCGCCGAGTCCAGCTGTGAACTCGCGTACAAATCCGCGACCATACTCGCCGAGTACCCCCACAAAACCCAAAAATAAAAGAACAAAATATCATACCTGGGAATCCGGGTGTTACAATTAAAGACCTTAACTCTTGGATTAGGGCATTCTCTGCAGCCTCCATTCCCCCTTTTCGAAACTATGGCCTCCCTTATATGGTTATGAGCTTGGTGGCTTGGTTTTGAGCTTTCTTTTGAAGTTTTGTGAAACTTAAGGGGTGAAGGAACTCCATCTTTGTCTAAGGAAGCAAAGAGCCAACTTAGATACATCATCTTTTACATATTCCTATGTTATCGGAGGTATAAAGCTTGTATCTTAACATTTGTTCTCTTTGATTCAATATTATGCTCTTTATGGATGGTTTTGGTCCCTTTCATGAATGCTATTGGAGTTTGGGGAACTCCATATCTTATTGTGGAGCTTTTAAGGCTATTAGACTTTTGTGGAGTAAGAAAAAGGTCCAAAGTTTATCTTAAGTCCATCCATAAGGACTTAGACTTTGAAGGACCCAACAGGCTTAGGGTTGTAGATCTTGGTTTGTGGCGATGTCTTAATGGGTAAAGTTGGAAATTGATGTGTATTTTTAATGCACTAGTTTTTTATTTATAATTCCTAGTCTATGATATCTAAATCACACCTTACAGACAGTAAACCTGATCGAGTACAATATAACTTTGATAAGCAAATGCGTTGAACTCAAGGGGATCGATAGTAAATTAACATTATAATTTTTTATTTTAGATTATACGAAATAAAGTAAAGCAATAAAAAAGAGGCGTTTTGATTATTAAAACTCAATTAAATCAACAACTAAACTAACTAGATAAACTGATAAACTAATTGGAAACAAATCACTTCGGGTACTTTGGTTCAAACTGAATTTCATATCCAAATAATGGTTAACTACTAAGTGCAATGGATATTTATTAATTATTCATCTATTCATAATATGACTTAGCATAGACAACTAATTCAAATGAATTTAAAGACTCTTAATTTCATCTTCATGCCATTAATTATCCATAAATTTATTGTCGAGTTTGTATTAAACAAGATTTGATCTTTATTAATCCTAACGATCATAAGAATTAAATAATGCATATAATGACCATCTACTTATGCACACACATCAAAGATCAAAACTTTATTAAGCAAACCCTAGGTTATGATCAAACTCTAGTCATAATTACCAATGATCATGGACAACTACGATTCAAATTAACACGATAGTAATGGTCATCTAAACTTTATTGATTCAACAATAAGCAATAAAGTAGGGATACTTAATACATATGGAACTTTCAATCAAACTTAACAAAATAAATTAAACAAGAACAAACAATCCAAATAACAATTCAATAAAAAATCTCAAGATTCATATAATCTAACACAAAGTAATAGGGTTTTGAAGCCATAAATAAGAAAGTAAAACAAAATAAAAACAATTGGAATGCTAATTATGGTCAGAACATCAAAACCAATGATTCATGTCATGAATAACCTCTTGAATCCTTCATATCTTTGCTCCAAATCAGCTTAACGACCATCCGACCACCTTCCAGACCCTCAAAACGAAACTCCTGGGGTTTATTTTCATAGGGAACAAATTAAGTTTGAAGATATATCATTATGGCTAATTTTCGGCTCTATTTATAGCTTATAGCGATGCCATGTCATGTAAAAATACTTGTCACGTCGTGGAAGATGGAATCTTCATGTCCATAAAATTTTCTGATTTTTCCACTATGTGGAAATGGATTTGCCACGGTATGGGAACTAGGAATCAAAATTTTGCACAAACACAACAGTCGTCCAAAATTTTGTCTAGTTTTCAAAACATCTCGATTCTCGTCATTCGGAGTTACGAGTCATGAGATATGGCCAAAACACTGAAGAGAGGTCTAGCTGCTAACAACATTATTTTCGCGTCTTTTTCAGCTCATTTCTTCTCCTTTTGCATCACAACTTTGATTCTAATTGTAATTCAACATTTGAAAGCATATTAAGTATCATAGATCTTAAAATATAACATTTTTAATCAAATATATTACTATATTAGGATAATGACCTAAAATACATAGTTAAATAAGACCTTGTCAGAAACTTTATCCACTAATCTATTGAAAATAACCAAATATGAAGTAATGGGATTTAATATGTAAGGATTAAACTTTGAATTAAGATAAAGGCATTTTGCCAAAGACCACAATGTGAACAAGGAAGGCCCAGGCCCCACGGCGTTGTGGTGTTTGACATCTAGACTATTTTTTCCTGACTAGAAGGGTCTTGTTTGTTGATTGTATGATATTATAAGGTGTCATGTTGGACTATGGTAATGATAGTATTGACTGATCATTGAATGGATACCCTATCGATTGTATCTAGTTTAAGTTGGATAGCCTGAGAACTCTTGGTATAGGTTTTCCTTCCTATTCCTTGTTTGGTTGTGGTTTTAGAGTATGATCATATATTTGACTGTCTATCTGACTCCTGACTACATATGGTTTCTTGTTCATGAGGCGATTGTCAATATTCACATTGGCTCGGTGTAGATGTGATTTCGGTGAGAGGTCGATGATTGCATGACGGTTGAGAGCCGGTAGTAATGGGTTGCTGAGAGCTGGTAACGGTAGTGGCAGAGTGCCAGTGACTGACATGCATGTTTGTTATGTATGTTGTATGCATATGGATAAGAGAGTTGGCAGATCGACGATAAAGCTCAAAACGTTGCTTGTATGCAATGCATGTATGGTGGGATATGTGGTATACTGGGAAACTTACTAAGTTTTATGCTTATAGTTGTGGATTCAATATTTTGTAAGTTATTCGTGAGAATAGCTCGTCGAAACTGTACACACGCAGCGAAGATATTGGTTTCCGTTGTTTTTGTAACTCAACTTTGTTTACATTATGATTTTCAAACAAATGAATGTCGCTTAATGATTTTAAGTATCAGGTTTTTTTAACTAATTAATCGATTTTAAATGAAAAATCTCTTCGTAATTTTAAAGACATTACAATCTTTTCTAGAAAACTCGATTCAATATTTTTTTAAACCGACAATCGTCACAAACATCGACTTTGTGTAATAATGAAGTGTTTTGATTAAATGGAGATATATTTTGATTGTGTTACTAAATATATCGGTGGTGGTATTCATGACTAATGGTGGTGGAATATAGGGGTATTGCATCATCACAAACTTCGACCGGTGGTCTTAGCGCTGACATTTGTGATTTTTACAGTGATTGGCTTTATTATCTATAGACAGTTATGGCATGCTTTAATCAAATGTATTTTGACCCCAACACACATTCGATTTAAACCAAAGTCAACCATTATGAATCTTTAGTAACCCCTCCCCCCCCCCCCCCCCAACTCGGGTATCAATGGTTTGGGTGTTGTTGACTATGATTAACCAGAGTTTGATTTTAGACATGCATGTTTTGTTATACTTTTGGGATCATTTTTATGGATTTTCTTTAAAATTATTTTTTGTATTTTTTACTTGAAATTTGAACTTCTTCATCCATGGATATTGACTTTATGGACAATAAAATGTCGGTTTTTATGATGAGATTTGTAAGGAAAGTTTACTGTTTTTTCTGCATCATAATCTTAACTTGTAAGTTTCTTATTATATACCAGTCAAATGATGGTTAGAGGTAATTATCAGCATAAAATTGATGAATGTTGTTTGACGGTGATGGTAGGATCTAGATGATGATGGTGGGCGGGGAACGATGGTTAGAGGTAAATATGTTCTCGCATTTAAGTGAAAAATGATTTCATAATAATAATAATAATAATAATAATAATAGTTTTAATATTAATTAAAAATATAAATATTAAAAAGAAAAACCACATGGATGCCATGTCAGTTCCATGTAAGTATATTCTGGTGACAAAATGACACATGACACGCCATGTATATTCGGTAACCGACTGACACGTCACATATACCAAAATGACTTTTATGTCACCAATTTTACAAGTTTAGGGAGTTATAATGCACAAGAAAATTACTGATGATTAAATTGGATCAAAAACTAAAGTTGGTTGAACAACAATGATACTAACCATATGGACACCCTTTATCAAAAGTCAACCTAGATTAATTATTGATAATTATTTTTTTGATAAACAATATAATTTCAACCGATACAAATAATTGAATAAATGAGCAGATGTCGGTAAAAATATATGTCTTTTTAGGTGACCTCAATTAGTTTTATGGTCCCACTCACCACTACAAAATTAAGCTTCATAAGAAATTGTTCATATTTTTTTGCAAAAATCTTAATTTTTTAACAAAAAAATATTTTTTGAAGGATTTTCCTTGTACGGATCTTTAAACCATTTTTTCCCGGTAAAATCAAGCTTCATATTACGAAAATGATGAACAATCTAAAAATGTATTAAATACCGATACCAGCTTACCATCAAATAGTGTGTTTTATAGTGGACGTTACGAAATTGGTAACCATATTGACAAAGAAATGTAGAATAAAAAATTGAAATACAAAGTCTCATAAAAAACGTTGTCGAGATAACACGAGTCACCAAGCGGGCCATGGATACTTAGAGAGTAAAAGCAAACAATATTCGGTATAAATTATATATATTTTAACCATTAGTTCTAATTTTAACTATTTAAAAAGATTTGATGTTCGAACAAACCTTAGTAACCAATGATATATAAAATACTTAGTTGTTTACCCATATATGTGATTAACTATTTGTTATATGATCGGACATAAGACAACCAATTACTCGATAATTATGTGGGAGGAACTTAAAAGGACTTTTGACCATGGGGAGATACCATCTGTGATCCATGGATCTCCAATCGATTTTTTTGGCACTCGGTTCCTTCGTCTAAAGTAAAATTTTGTTGACTTTTTTGATTCAGAACTCAACATGGAACCCTTTCTTATCAATTCCTACCTACCATATGTATTCAGGGAGGGGGCTATTGGTAAGCTTATCTCGAGGTCACTATTCCCGGGTAAGAGAACAAGCTAAGCAGGAGTTGCCCTTCTTGTTCATGAGTTCATCAATCGGAAATCAAGACAAACCGACAAAATTTAACAAATAAAAGAGAGTGCTCGCTCCTGCTGGAAGACTCGACTGGTTTTCCCATCGTGTTCACATCCACTTAAACGCCTTGTTCCCGAGTTTAACAAAAGAAAAGAAAAGAAAGTCACGAGAGAAAAGAAGAGAAAGGAAGGAAAACAAAAATTTTCTTTCGTGTTCCTGGGTTGGAGAGAAGTGGAAGAAAAATGAATCATTTTGTTATTTCCTTCCAAATCCTCCCAAATCGGAAGGAAAGTTAGGAGGGAAAGTGATCCACCCATTTCTCTCTACTTTTCCACTTCCCTTATTTAATGAAATTCGGAAACAAATGTTTTTTTATTTTCTTCTCATTTCCATTCATTTCTTTTTCTTTCTTTCGTTAAGTTGAACTCGGGAACGGGTGTAAGGTTTAGGTCGAAGCAAAACATTTGTTTTACATGCCTAACGAAAAATGTTTTAGGACTTTTGGAAGAATTGTGAGAATTTGATGGTTCATAGACTAAACTTGACCATGTCATATATTTAAGGGACACATATTGTTATTGGGCCTTAAACATGTGCGTCACAAACCGGGTTAATAGGGATCCGAACTTGTCCGAGACATAAAACCTTAAGACCCGCCTCCAATCAGAAAACTTCACCAGTTCGGTTAAATTAGGGTTTTACAGGTTCTTCTTGGCGGCAACACATCCTTTGCGATGGCGAAATCGAAGGGATCAAGGAAAGGGAAGAAAGCATGGAGAGCCAATATAAGCACAGAAGATATTGAGGATTTCTATGAGAAATCTAGCAAAGACGCTCTTTCCGGTGGTTCTCTAACCGAAGTCCCTAGCGATTCTCTGTTCTTCGTCGATAAGTCCAGAGGTTAACATCTTCATGCTCCTATAATATGTTACTGACGTGCCCTTACTCTTCCTTCCTGAATTCATATGTATTTGTTAGTAATTTGTATTCACTTTCTGTTCACCGCATTAGATTCTTCGTTGCAACCTAGCAACTCTGTTCATGTAAAATGTGAAAAAGTAAGAATAAACATTAATGACAATTTCAATTGTAAAAATAACTGGTGAACATGTTTGTGGTTTTGCCTATTCAGATCTTTCCGTCAAGCGTAAAATCGATAAACACAGAGAGAAGATCCTTCGTGTTGATAGCATACTACAGAAAAACTCGTTTGTACAGCCTGTACCCTCTTCAAATCAGAAAAACTCCTTTAAAAAACGGAAAATGATTCAGAGGTCAGACGATTCTTCTCAGGTCTGTCCAAGTGGAAAAAGTTTGGGGTTTGGGTTCTTCTTAATGATTGTACTGGAATATTTTGTGTGATTGATATGATCTAAATTGTTGTTGAACAGAAAGATGGCACCACAGATACCGGCATAGTTGATATCTGGGATGATAAAGGTTTATCTCTTAATTATTTCTTCGCAGATGCCTCTTCTTTTTGGGGTTAAATGAGATTTCTTAATGGATGTGTGATTTTTCAGGTGAGCGAACTTTTAAGGCAAGAAAGGTCTCTAATAAGATTATTGTGATTCCTGCTGTAGAAGTAGAACCACCTGGATGCTCATACAATCCATCATCTGAAAGTCATCAGGTCCTTTTCTTATGCATGATTTTTACCGAATAGTCTGTTGAAACTATTAATGAATAATGACTTCCATTTATTTACTACTTCTTCCTGTTTTAAACTTTTTGCAGGATTCATTAGCTCATGCAGTTGCAGATGAAATGCAGAAGATTTACACTAAAGAACTACGCCCTACACCTGTTCCTTTAACTGTTCCTGGAGAAGCCATTGATGAGGAAGACGTGTGTAGCTTTATTCTTTTGCAATTTTGTCCCTTTAAATACTTATGTTAAATGGTGTACCTAATGATTTAGCAATTTTAACAGATGTATTTTCTTGATGCGGACAAAGAGAGTGATGGTGATGATGATGATGATGATGAGCAAAATGTTGATGAAGATCTTGAAAAAAGGTATGTAGTTATTATGTACATCTCCTTGTTATCCATCTATAAAGTTTATGTACGATTTATATTAAACTTGTACTTTGAAAATTATGAAAAATGCAGGCCATTTAAAACTAAAAGGGTAACACGAGTAGTTTTGAATAAGAGGATTAGAAATAAAGAAAAATTGAAGAAGCAAGCAGAAGCTAAAAAGACAAAGGAGTTCACTAAAGAGCTTGACAGGTGATTTTTTCTTAAGCTGGAATTTTTTTTTTTTTTAAAATTTTTAATTTTCATTATATTTACTTGTTTTGGTTTTAAATATATACTGCAGCTTACCAGATATAATTGATGAAATTGCCAAAGAGGATGAAGAAAAAAGCAAGAGACATGAAAGGCGTGCTATTGCCAAAAAAGAAAGACTAAAATCTTGTCCACCACGTCTAGGGAGACACAAGTAAGTTTAGGGTTGAATTTGTAAAATACCAAATTTTCTTGTGTATAGCAATTTAAGTTTAGGGTTGAATGTGTAAAATTGGGGTTGAATGTTTTTCAGATTTGAACCTGCACCTGTTCAAGTGCTGTTATCTGAAGAAATCACTGGTTCTTTAAGGAAACTCAAGGTTTGCATTTTTTACAATTAGAGTTTTTTTATTTTTATTTTTATTTTTATTTTTATTTTAATGATAATAAATATATATTTTTGAATGTTATAAATATTATATTATTTTGTAGGCATGTTGCACCCTTGCGAGAGACAGATACAAGAGCCTTGAGAAAAGAGGAATAATTGTGCCTACTGCTAAGAGTGGCAGGTATTGTTACTTAAATCAATTTTTTTTTTAAGTGATGAGACTTTAGTTAATGTTTTTAGATGCTGGGATTTGCTGACACGTGTCGAATTTATCTGTTGTGCAGGAAATGAAAGGAAGTCTTGGTTTGTATTTTAATTTGTTTCTCCTTCGGAATCCTCTAAAGCCATATTATTGATTCTAGCTCTTTATAACAAATATGGAGTTGTGTTTTTTTGTTTTTAGTTTTTGGTTTTCTTCAAAACTATAGGATGGATTTTTTGCTATACTTTATTCCTCCTAAATATACGACATTTAATTTTGAAACATGCATATATTTTTTCAACAGAAATCTTGATCCTTTTTTGTTTTTTTTGGAGTAGTCATTTTATAAAATCACAAAATTTGAATTTCTTAGCAAATAAAACTTCAGTATGAATCAAGTGTCTAGTTAAAGTATAACATAGGTCCTGAGTTAAAAATGTTTTTTTTATACATTCGATTAACCTTGTTAATTGAAAAAATCACTTACATATTACTCCAACCAATTAACTGGTTAAAAATGTTTTTTTTTTTGGTACAATCGGGCTTTCTTCACCAATTACGAAACTGGGCCTTTTGTGCACATCTACAGTTTCAATTTTCGATTGCGTAAGCAAACTAATGGGTATACGTAAACCCCACCCTATTAATGAGATATAGAACCTTGTGGACTTCAAAGGTCGATGCTGTCTCAAACATAATTGCTCAAGCCTGGAAAACTCTTGTTTAAACAATGCTTTGGGTTTCAATTAAAATGACTAGGCCAACATTAGCTTTATCTAGGATATCCTATTTGCATTTCTATCACTAATTCTCTTTGTATGTACTGTGTTTTGCCAGCTCCCTGCTGGCTTTGCTTAATGAATTTTATTTGTGCCGTTCAAAAAAAAAAAAAAAAAGTGTTATTATTAAATAATGAGATATAGAACTCTGCACACTTTCAGTTAAGACTAAAAAAAGGGGGAAGGTGCCCATTAGCTACACCTAGACCTGGCAAAACATGACACGACATGAGTCCGACACGAAATTAGCGGGTCAGGGTCAGAGATTTCGACATGTTTATGTAAATTAAAAGGGTAGGGTTAAGGTCAACACTTTCAACTCGAATATGACCTGTTTAATTATATATTATTTATTAATAATTTCATATTTTTATAAATATATTATATGTTATAGACTTGTAGTGAGTCAAACTCGATAATTAGAAGTAATATTCAAATTTTCAAAGTTACTTAATTTTAGTCATCCTCATCAACTATCTCTTTTGCTCCCCAATTTTAACTTTTTTCATTTTTTTCTTCTAAACTAACTATAAATTTTGTCATTCCATCTCATAACTTCAGTGTTTCACTTTTCCTTCTTGCCTCTACAACTCCTATTTTCCAACCTTTAAAATATTTCAACCCGACATGACACAACATATTTACAAGGTCTAAAGCTTAACCCGAAACCCGACACGAAAATAAACGGGTTGACACGACACGACACGATAATTAAACGGGTCGGGTTATGGTCAAATCCTTTCAACTGGTTAAATGTCTTGACACGACACGTTTGCCAAGTCTATATTAAGCTTCCATCGTAAGTTCAGTTAAGAAAGCTTCCATCGTAAGTTTAGTTAAGAAATAAAGGAGATGTCAATTTAGATATTTATGTGACTTGATCAAAATTCACATGTAAAATATCAGCTTTGTATGGTTTTTGTTTCAAAAGCCAAAAGTTTTGATCTGTTGTTTCCACGAAACATAAAAGAAAAGGTCAGGGAAATCCATAGAGTTTCTTCTCATCATATGTCAATATTTGAAGGGGCGTACATATAAATATACTCACACAGAAAAAATCTGGTCTGTTTTGGAGGAATTTTGCAAAAGAGAAAATTGATGAAATGACCATAGGATTTGGAGATTTTAACCATGAAAAAAAAATCATGGTTAAATTATTCATACATAGTGGTGACTGGTGAGGCTATCTCATAATCTTTCTTTCTTTTTTTTTATTTATTTATTTATTTTTTTTTTTAATAGTAAGTTATATAACTTAATCTTAAAATTTGTGACCTACCTAAAAAATTTTAAATGAACCATCTTAATACTTTTGACAAAAAAATTTATATAAATCATATTTTTAAAACCCACATTCTATACTTTAATAGCCAATATTTTTTAAGATATAATTCAATGTTCATAGCCCAATATAAGTTAAACTAAATAATAATAATAATAAATATGAACCATGAATGAGCAATGTCGTTTCACAACAAATGACACTTCAACCCTTCACAATCGTCGATTTAATATTGCCTATGGGTTGTTGCAACTGCCGATAAGTTATTCTACTTTGTTAATTTTGTGTGGAAGTTCTATTTTCAATTCCATGAACATTAAATTCATCGTGGACCACAATCGTGAATTAATAATAACAATTTAGTTCAATGTAGGCAGTAGGTTTAATTCTATTTAACATGGCCGGTTCTGAGGATTCAAATGCCCAGGACGAGATGGATAAAAAAGGCCCTTAGGCCTTAACGTGTAACAAATTAACTTACATAAACTAATATTTTTATTAAAATGATGATAAACTTTATAGCAATAAACAAAGCAAAATCATAGTATTTTGATGAGTAATTACATATCCTAACAGCTAACCGACGATTCTTGAAGCTCTCAGAGCATTCTTGATTGCAAATTGGTTGATCAACTCTTCATAGTCTATACTCTCTAAGATTTCGTTCTCGATAGATATCATTGCCAAACCGCTAAGTCTTTCTTGTGTCATTGTGGAGCGTAAGTATTAGGCGTGTCAAACCCAACAAATAAAGGGTACAAATGACTCCTTAAACACTACTACTATGAACTAATAATGTAGTACAAAGTAAGCATGGTCGATCCACAGAGACACGGGACAAGTGTTTATACCTTTTTGCGAAAGGTACAATAAAGGTCACATAAATGGGGGGTTGGTATGCAAGGATTTAAACAAGAGGATAAAACAATAACTAAATGATGAATTAAATGAAACAAATTCAGGATTTGTGAGAACTCCAACTCTATGCAAGACAATTTAACAATGTGATTCCATGGATGAAATGATATCTACTCAATTCCACCTAAGTTGGTACTTGAAAGTGTTAACAAGCTCTAACACTTTCCATTCACCACAATAATTAACCAAAACAAGCTCTTTGATTAATCCTAACCTTACTACCTAATCTAAACAAGCTCTTAGAATTAGATTGGAAGATTGCATGAAGCTTTATGTGAATGTTCCCAACAACACCCAATACTCCTCATAAGCTCGGGAGTGTAAAAGTGTATGTGAATAAGATTTACACTAAATCCATTCAATGGAAATCAATTTAGTGTTTGTTACTTAGTTCAATTCACAAAACAATTACGGATTTTGCAATTTGATAACTTGAATGACCTAACCCTAATTCAAATGGCCAATAAGAATCACAATTAGAATCAAACATTCAATTGAAACAAAATCAAATTCACTAGGTAGGAATTAGAAGCAAACATCAAATCACATGATTGAAATCACAACTAAAAAGTCAAGATATGAAGTTGGAGAAACTAGGGTTCTAGCCACTCATGACTAGAACAAGATCACAAATCTAGAAAATGAAATTAAAGTTCTTACAAAATGAAATCAAATGTTCCCAAGTGTTAATCAACTCCAAAATCCTCTAGAAAATCGCCTTCTTTGCTCCCAAAATCAACACCTTGGTAAAAAGTTGGTTCCCCCCTTTAAGAATGGTGAAAAACTGCTTTAAAACCCACGTTTACGTTTACACGGCCCGTGTAAATTAACATTGTCATTTACACGGCCCGCGTAAACGCAAAAATATACTGCGCATAAATCTACGTTTACACGGCCCGTGTAAACGCAAGGCTTCCATTTACACGGCCGTGTAAACGTCTGTAAAGCCAAAATCTTCGTTTCTTTGATATATTGCTCCTCGGTGCTCCGCAAGTCCTGAAATTTTGTCCGCAACTTTTATTTACCTCCTCCAACAATATCCTTCCTCCAAAAGTCCCTGAAATATCACAAAAGTATTTGAATGAAATTGCCTCATGAAAAATCCCGAAAACGTGCAAAATGCATGAGTTTAAGCCTATATGCAATGTACTTTTATAAAATAAAGCTACAAAATGGGTACATGAAATGCACCTAACAGTAAGTAAGATTTCACAAACTTCAATTTTGAAAAACTCCTTTCTGCAGATGCAACTGTTACTGGAATAGTTAACAATATTCTATATGCAATGCTTGCATTTGGGAAATAATCAAGTTCTTTCAAAAACTTCAAAACATCTATAGGGTTGCTAAACTCATTGGTTTCCAATGTCTCAAATAATTTCAACTCCGTATAAAGTTCATCGGCATCAATATCCGATCTTTCTTCAAACTTGAGTGCTTTTTCAAGACGATGACAATACGACTTAAGATCTTTATCTTCAATTCCCCTCAAATTATGTGGAAATAAAAAACCAAATACTCTGTCATACTCTTTGAATTGTTCAAATCTTGTCTCAAGAGAAGAAATAGCTTGATCAACAATGAATTAGAAATAATTGACTCTAAAGTTCTCTTCAGGTGTAAATGAAACTTCTTCGCTAGTTGAACTCTCATCAAACCTTCTTTTCCTTTCAATCAAACGCTTTTGTGGAAATATTGGATCAATACCCATTTCAATAGCAATCTCCTTAGCTTCAACAATCGCTTTTGAAAAACCAGTTTCTCTATAATTCTTGAAGTACCCAATCAATTTTTTTTAATTTCTGTAATAGCTTTATCAAGATGCATATCCTTTGATTGTAACTTCTTACTCAAAATATTCACATGGTTTAGTACTTCATACCAAATAACAGTTGATACGAAAAATTCAAAGTCACCAAGTTCTTTTTCTGCTAGTGAAGTTGCTTCACTTGCAATCGCAACATCATTATCTTTTTCTCCAACTTGAAGTAAAGCTTCCCGTACATCCACAAGTTGAAGTTTAATAGCCTTTACACTCTCAACCCGACTTTCCCAACGAGTTTGACACAATGATTTAAGACTCCAAGCTTTAACATTATCTTTCAAAATTTCCCACCTCTTAGTAGAATTTGCAAAGATAGTATAAATGCGTTTGATGAATCCAAAAAAGTTCTTTCCTTTAACACACTTGTTAGCCATATCACATAATGTTAGATTAAGAGAATGGCAACCACAAGGAGTGTAAAATGCTCTAGGATTTATATCTAAAAATCTCTTTTGCACCCCTTGGTGTTTTCCTTTCATGTTTGCTCCATTATTATAGCCTTGACCACGCATATCATCAATTTCAAGACCAAGAGACTTTAACTCCTCAAGTGTAATATCAAATAGTCCTTTTCCAGAGGTATCATCAACATTCAAAAAACCTAAAAAGGACTCCTCAACAGTAACAAAATTATATGATAACGTCAAATACCTCACTATTATAGTCATCTGTTCCTGGTGACTTGAATCGGGAGTACAATCAAGTATGATTGAGTAGTACTTTGCTTCCTTTATCTTCTTGATAAGTTCTTTTTTAATTTCTTAAGCTAGCAAAGATATTGTGTTCGTTTTGGATTAAGTGGCCAAGATAATTCACATGAAGCCCATCACTTGTGATCCGCCGCACATGCTCTTTGATAACCGGGTCAAACTCTTCCAACATTTCAATGACACCCAAAAAATTTCCGTTACCTATTAAATAAAATTAACAAATAAGAAGTGAAATCAATCATAATAATTAACAAAAAGGTATTTGTTGGAATCAGAACAAAAAAATTACAATTTATAGTTACCTTTTTGATACAACTTTTCATTGGATCCACGAAATGCTAAATTATGTTTAGCAAGAAATTTCACTACTGCAATGATTCTCAAAAGGACTTGTTTCCACTAATCTCTTTCTTTCTTGAATTGCTCGTATTGAACTTTATCAATTGTTTCATTTAAGTTCAGTCTTTTACGCATATCAAACCACTTATTCCTATTTGTAAGATGATCCAATGAAATTTCGTGTTCTTTAACCCTAGTGGTGACATGGTGCCAATATGCATAACCATCACCATCCAATTTACCTTTTGAAATCCCTTTTCTAAACACTTTACAACAGAAACAAAATACTTTGTCTAGCTCTTTTGAATATACTAGCCATTCTCTATCACACTTCTCTAAATTTGGTAAAGTTCTTGTATATAAAACTGCAGAAAACCGTCTACCAAATTTATCGTAGGGACCATACATAATATTACTATCTCTTTTAGGGCATTTCTGGACCAAAAATTTAATCTCCTCAGAATTAAGTTTTTCTGACCTTCTTGGATCATATATATCAACAAGCTCTTTAACGGGCTCTCGCTCTTCTGCCTCTTCTACTTCTATATGCTCTTGCTCTTCAACATGCTCTTCAATGTGCTCTTCAACATGCTCTTCAATGTGCTCTTCAATATGTTCTTCAACATGTTCTTTAATAGGTTGTCTATGGATAAACTTATCTAGAGCACCGGTGTCAGCCTTTCTCTTTTCTTCATCTAGTTTTCCTTTTTTACGTTTTTGACTACCAGATGGTTGTTTATACTTCATATCTACAATTTTACAACAATAAACATAATTTGATAAACAATTATACAATAAACAATTCATTGATTTCATTTATACAATAAACATAATCTCATAATTTAATTTCTGATTCTAATAATATATTTCAAAATCATTCATTGATTTCATTTAACATTGTGAATCATTCAATCAATTTCAATATGATAATATGACATAATGACAATATGTCATAGTGATAAACAAATAAACAATTAAAAATTCATTAATCACATTCAAGAATCTGAAAATTAAATAGTTTATCTAAACAAATAAACAATTACACAAGAATTTGAAAAACTGATAATACATTCAAGTTTTCAACTGATTGTCTAACACTCTAAGTCTCTAATCGTGATTGACCCTAACCTAGAATTAGAAACTGATGTATTGATATTCAATGGAGGATGATTGTTGATTATTGGCTTATTGCACGTTGTGTGCCTATGTCGATGTCGCTATGACGCTAACCTGATGGGCGATTGTTGATGCTGTGATGCACTGCCCCTTTCGTTTCCCACTTTCCCTGCCCTGATTCGGTGATTCCACAATTGCTGCAATGACTTTTTTTTTTAAGGAGAACGACTTAACGAGCAAGATGAATCGATGATGAATTGAACAATGATTGATCGCTTGCTGCTGCGCTAATTCGCTTTAAGTTTCACGCCTGATTTCCGATTCTGAAATTCCGATGGTGTTGGATTGCTTGGGCCTGACGAATTCACTGATATACTATAATTTTTTTTTGGGCCCCTTAAAATTTTGGGCCCTGTTCCATTGCCCATATGGCACCTACTCTAAACTGGCCATGCTATTTGATCACTATTGGTTTTTATTTATTTATTTATTTATTTTATTTTTTTAATTATTGCTTGTTAATACTTAAAGCTATTGAATGTTTGTTAATACTTAATAGTGATTTTTTTCTTCATTTTTTTTATTGTTCCATGATTCCATGATAGGTTTTTTTTATTGTTTCAAACTTTCAATATTATAAAGGATTAGTAATGACATAAGTGTGACAATATATGATATAAGACATCGTCGGGTACAATTATACGAATTTTTTTTTGCAACATTTCGATCCGATCCGAACACGTAACTAGTATTTTTGATTTTTAAAATTTTTTTTATTAGTTTTATTAAAATAGTGAACCATGTGGTTTTACGTTTTAGAATCGCCACTATTTATAAACACCCTATAATTTTGTTATTTCATGAACTTTCTCTTTGCAAAACTCCATCTTTACGTTTGTACTACTCCAGTCCACATGTTGCCAAATTGTAGGAAAAAGCCGGCAATCTTTACAAACTTGGCAAATCTTGTAGGTTTTCTTCATATATTAAAGGTAAACCCCACCCTATAATATATATTGATTTGTAAATAAATGTCAATAATGTTGTTGTTAATGAGATATAGAACCTTGTGGACTTTATAAAGCAATAATGTTATTATTAATGAGATATAAATATGGATAACATTATTATTTAATAATGAGATATAAAACGCTCTACACTTTCAGTTAGATTATTAAAAAGGGAAAGTGCCCAATAGCTACATCCGTCCGAACTCAACACAATCTATGTTTTATAGTAAGCGAATGTCCGCGTGTTGCGCAGAAACATCTGTATAGGTGAAATCTTTACAAATATATGTTATTTTTAAATATGACAATTATGTTGTTAAATTTAATATAATAATTCGTATACTAAGTTGATATAATATATTGATTATTTTGAATTATATAATAATATATAAATATATTAAAACTGCATAATCTCAATTTTTTGAATGACCTCTACCCACGGGTTACTCATGAATAAAATTAAATATAATATATGGTTTAATGTTATTTATAGTTATTGTTATTTTTAATTAATTTTTTAAAATTTATTTGCTTAACGTTTTAATTTCTATCATTGTAATTATTTAAAACATCTAATAATTTTTTTTTATTTTAAAGGTAACAATGTAATCATTTATATAGAGTTATTTTTATATATTGTTATTGTAAATTATTTTAAGCTACTTATTTTAAAACTTTTAACGATTACAAAAATACATTTAGGAAATATTTTAGTTAAATTAATATTAAAATTTAGTTTTTGTATTTAGCACTACAATTTATCACTTTTAATTATTCACAAAATATTCTTTGGGTTTTTAAGTTGAACTGAAATTTATATTGAAGTTGACCCTATAATGTTATATTTAAATTAACAATTTAAATATTTTGTTCAAACTGTTCAAAAGTTATAGCTTTAAACTGATAATGATTTGCATACAACAACATATTAAATTTAATAAATTAAGTAGAATATGTTAAAAGTTAAAGACATAGCTTTATAAGTAGAAGTGAAACTATTATTTTAATATTGAAATTTAGTTTATTTATGATTACACTTTAGGTTTGATATTTATTTAACATTATTAACCAAATTATGATCATTATTAAAAAGACACTACAGTTTATCACTTTTAACAATTTATATAATATTCTCCGGGTTGTTTAAGTTGAACTAAAATTTATATTTAAGTTGATCTTGTAAGGTTATATTTTAATTAACAGTTAAAGTATTTTATACAAAATTTTCAAAATCTGTAGCTTTAAAATGATAATGGTTTACATACAACAACATGTTAGACCTAATAAATTAAGTATAATATGTTAAAAGTTAAAAACACAACTTTATAAGTATAAGAAAATATATATTTTTAATATTGAAATTTAGTTTATAATCATTATTAGAAAGAAATTGAAAAGTAATGAGAGTTTCAAATGAATGTGGTGAAAGAAAAAAAGAATGAGAGTTTTAAATGAATGTGGTGAAAGGAAAAATGCTTCCTTTATAAGTATATAATGATAATGATAATGATTTTTATGTGACTTGATCAAAATTCACATGTAAAATATCAACTTTGTATGGTTTTTGTTTCAAAAGCCCGAAGTTACCTAAAGGAAAGTATATTAGAAATAAAATGGGTCCGGACATAAATAGTAAATTATATTTTACACTATAAAAATAATGTAAAAATAGAATTTGATTGGAGATTCTCCTAGTTCTCTAATATTGGGTAGAATTTAGGGAATGACTGGGTTTTATAATCCTTTTAGTTGCAAGGTTAGGGTTATGAATTTGATGCACTTGGATTGGTGACGATCAACTTGAAAAGCATGTAGGCGGTTCTAACAAGATATCACAGCTCTAGGTTAAAACCTTACTGTTGACCATAACCCACAATCGCCTCCCTCAACCTTCGACGACATTCTCTAATAGTCGTCAGAGGTGTCTTCATTATGCTCAATATTTCTCTCTGTCTCTCCCTCTCTCTGTCTGTCTCTCTCTCTCTCTATATATATATGTATAGGCTTAGGTTATTTTGTTTTTACTAAGTATTGTGTGCCAGAATGCACAGATCTGGACCAATGGATGAAATTAATCAATGAACATGATTTGAGAGTGTATGATATTACAATGGGGTAACATGTAGCGTATAATCACACAATTTTAAGCAAAAGGGTATTTTGGACAATTAACTACATTTATAAAAGGAGATTTTCGGATTTTTAGGGATGATTAATTATCCTAACTTAAAAAAATCTAAATTTTTTAATTAATTCAATTTCAAATTTTTACCGATTTTATTCTGTCAGAATATTTTTTGTTAGAATGATGCTCTTTTAGAATTTTATTCTAATAGAATATTATTGAAGAATAACATAATTTTTGAATAAGATGTTGAAAAATAACAAACATTCTAATATATTCTTATACATCCGAACTTAAATACAAATTCATACATATTCTTATAGACTAAAATATTTATACATTTTAATATAATTATACATATTCTAAAAGAATATCAAGGTCTTCAACGCCTTCTTCCAGCCATTCCTATCACAAATACAACAAAAACTAATAATTGTTAAAAACATGTTACTTGCAATTAACTATCACTTAGTATATTCTGGTAGAATACATAGAATATGACAGAATACATATAATACATTCTGGCAGAATACATCGATTTTATTCCAGTAGAATACATTCTGATAGAATATATAGAATACATTCAAAAGTATTGTATTTACTGCTAGTAATTCTGGCAGAATGCATACCACAAGGTTAAATTTTTAAAATTCTCTTTCAGACATTTCAACAAACACTTGTTAGACATTATCATCAAACAAGCCAAAAACCATATTTGATTTACTTGCAATAGTTTACCTATAAACATAATTTCCAGCAACGTGATTTAGAGCAAATAAAAGTTCTAAGATTTAGCAGACCCTTAGAGCAAATAAAGATTATCCTAATGTCACCACAAAATCATCAATTAGAAATCATATAAGAATCATCAACTCTCACCACACGATCCTTCTTAGTAATTATATCAAACACTTGGAATGCATCATTTGGTGCTTAAATCATACAATAAAAACCACACAGGTCTAGCCGTTTTTACTAAAAAGTAAGATGATACAAAGATAAACACCTAAATTTAATATCAATTTCAGCCCAAAAATGTTTGCGCCTCTATAGAACAAGATATGTAAAAGGAAAACAAAACTTAGATCAATATAGAAATAGAAGAAGTAAAGGGAAAAGAACATAATAGAAACACGAACCATGTCTCATAAAGGAGCATCCATCTTTCTTGTAGATCCCATATAACACCCCCGTTAGTATTTTCTGCAACAACGGAGTCATATCAAACGTTTACTCCTAGAAACCATAATTATTAATAAATTAATCAATCCTAAATATAAAAATTAGGGCAAAATTCAACGATACAAATAGATTACCTCTGCTCTTCGTATATTGATATTATCTTGAACTTTTTAAGGATTTTGATTTACTATTGAAATCAATGAAGAATAAATGGCTTTTAATAATCGTTCCAATGAAATTGAGATATCCAAGAAATCAAACTGTGCGAAATCTGATCACTATCGTCTCCTCGTCTTCTGCTCTTGGGCACTGAGATTTGATTTTGCCGCCTTTATCACCTCTCACAAACATTTTTTGTGCGCCAATGTCCAATCCCAACTAATACGACAATGGCGGACCTATTCCGACAATGAATAATAGTGTCCGACGGTGGAGAAGGGGGAGGAAGAGGCGGCAATGGTGATATGACGTAGGTGATGATGAAGAACGTGATGAGGGAGGTCGACGGCTAATAGGGTTTTTAAACTGATTTCTCTAATTTTTAAGGGATATTAAATGTTTTAAATCTTTACCATAATTAATTCTAGTCAAGATTACTATCATACCCTCACTTATTTAATAAATTAATAAATTAATTGCTAATTTGTGATTGGTGCATTTAGACACACAATATTTATTAAAAACATTTGAACCTATATATATATATATATATATATATATATATATATATATATATATATATATATATATATATATTCCTCCTAAATAATAAAGCAACCACCAACACCAAACTAGAGCTCTTTCATTGACTTCTTTTACTGCCTCGGCTGCTCTGTCTCCTCCTCGGATGGCCCCTCCCTTCGAGTCTTTTGTCTCCTCTTTGGTTGACCTATTCTTCTCTGAAATCTCTTTTTAGAGTCAGCCTCTTCCGATGTTGTTGCCGTCTCCTTCCAATGACACCTTCTCCACCAGGCAGCCTCTTTCTCTTTCTTTCTCTCTCTCTCTCTCTCTCTCTCTCTGGAACTAAAGCCCTCTTTCTTTCTCGCTGTCTTTCTTTGGCCTCCTCTGTTGGCGGTTCCATGATCGTTGTCCTCACTCCTCTTTTCTATTACAACGAAACCGCTTCTGGCCCCACTTCTTTTCTCTTCTTCTCCAACGAGTAATCATTTTAGACACCATCGTCAAGGCTCCTGCCATTCTCGTTGCCGATGCCTTCATCTATGCTTTCATGTTTTGTTCTTTTGTTTATTTTTCTAGTTTAATCGTCCGATGTTAGTGATCTGGGCTAGGCTAATACCTATTATTTAGGTTAGACCAAAAGTCTATTTTTATATTCCTATTTATATAAAGTTAAATTTTGTTTATGAATCGAACAATGTATTTTCTAAAGCAAATGGGAAATAGTTCCGGAGAAGAATTACTACTGTTTAAATGAAAGGTTTAAATGAAAGGCACTTTTCCATAAGAAGCAGTTAAAGAAATTTGCAAGTTTCATTGTTCTAGGACCAATACTTATTAACTTTTCAATTATATTATTTTCTTAAGAGTGTTTCTATTAAAATATTGTTTCAGATATAAATAAACTTATCATGGGCGGCTCAACCATTTTAGGGACTCTAAGCAAGGCAAAAATTTGAGGCTCTTTAGCTTTTACTATACTCGGATATCAAAAACAAATGAGATGAATATGTCGCAGAAAATAGAATCGGTTGAAGAAGGCAATGTCGTTTCAGTTTCATGAATGCAACGATAGTTGATTTATTCTTCAATTTCATTTATTTTGTGGTTACCGGATTGGATTTTTTAATGGACTAAACTTTTGGATTTTAAAAAATATGGCGCCCTTAGAATTAGGGGCTCTAAGCCCTAGCTTAAAAAGCCTCTACATAAGAGTGGCCCCCAAAATTAATGTGTCATGCGTAGGTGAATGTAGATCGTACTTTAAAGGAGCCAACACTCTCGTCGAGAGGAGAAAGGGCAAACAACCGTTTCTATTTGCAATTTAGTTGGCGTGGATTTCATTTAACTTTCAATATTGTTGAGCATAACAACTATATATAATTACATACATGGGTAGATTTGACCCCTTTTATTTACTTATTTATTTATTTTTTAAATTATATCACCTTGACTAAGTTAAATGACTTCACTATATATACGAGTAAAATATGTCGAACGAGTCGAAAATCGTCCGATATAATATTATTTAAAAACAAGATTATGATTTGTAACTAGTTAATTATGTATCCTTTGTCATTATGTTTGGCATATTGATTATTTTATTAAAAATAGATTTAATAAAAATATCAACTAATTTTGACTTGTTACTTGGAAACATTACACCTTCCTATTTAAAACAATTACTTGTTTTAATATTACAAACTTTTTCACGATAAAATTTAATTCTTAAAAAGATAATATATTATTTGATTTGTACATATTTATTAACTAAGTATTTTTTGTCTATATTTTTCCATTTAATTTGTTTAACGGTATATATTTAGTCTTTATGACCAACTACTCTAGTTAAGCAAAAAATGATTTAATATGATATAATTCTTATTTTGTACATATTTAGTCTTTAATATATATTTTTTTGCACTTTTAGTCCTTATTTTTTTTTGTTACAAAATAAGTCATTTTTGTACACATTCAATACTTATGAACGATTTATTTAAGTTTTTTTCACGATGTCCTATATGAGACGATCATTAATGAGGTGTGTAGGGTTGTTGATGATTATGGCCACCGTGACATTGGCTATTTGATTTCTTAGGTCTTGTGTTCTAAACATCGTAACTTTTTCATCCGATCTCAAATTTTAACGATATTTATATCCACATGTTTATATTTGAGTATACTATTTCGTTTAGATTACTTCTATTAAAAATAACATATTTTTACTTATGATTTTATAAAAAAACGTTGATACATACATTTATAAAGAACGCATGTATATAAATAACATAAGTAAAAATATATTACTTTTTAATGAGAGTAATCTAAATAAAAATTATAGTAGACTCAAATAAGAACGCGCATATATAAAGATTTTTAAAATCAGAGATCATATGAAAAAGTTACAGCGTTCAAAACACAAGACCCAAGCAACCAAGTAGCCGATGACGCGGTGAGTATAAGCATCAACAGTCCCAAACACATCATTAATGATTGTCCCACGTAGGATACCGTGAGAAAAACTTAAAGAAACCGGTCATAGGTACTGAATACATACAAAAATAACAAGGACTTATTTGCAAAAAATATCAAGGATTAAACGTACAAAAAAAATTAAGTACTAAATGTGTACAAAATGAGAAATATATTATCTTATTAAATCATTTTTCTGGCTTACCTGAAGTAGCCGACCATAAGGACTGAATGTGTACAGTTAAACACGTTGGAGATGCACATGTGGACAAAAAAAATTCAGTAACCAAAATGTATACAAATCGATATATATATATATATATATATATATATATATATATATATATATATATATATATATATATATATATATATGTTTTAAAGTAATTATCCATAAAATTTATGAATAACATTAAGAGATAATGACATAAAGGCCATTAAGTTTGACAAATACATATGGATTTATCCTTTTATGAAATTTAGGTTCACAAAAATTGAATGTGTGATTTTAATTTTTTTTTATCTTTTTGTGTGGTAAAACCAAATATTTTTATAAAACTTAAGGACTTTAATAAACCATAAAATCAAACTTAAGAGATTTTATGAACCAGAAAAAAGTAAAATCGAATATTTCTTCCAAATGTAAGTGCTCTAATGAAGTAGAAATACACAAAAAAGGTAAAAAAAAAAAATGGCAACTGTCCGATTTTAATGAGCCTAAAATCCATAAAAAAATTAAAGTTATACATTTATGACAAAATTAAAGATTTTATATTATTATATATGATATTAATAGAATAATCTCTTTACTTTCCAAAAGAGAGAGCAATTTATGAATATCGAAAATATCTTATCGGTTGCTTCTAAAATATTTTGTAGGCAAAATAAAACAATGAACAAACTTAATTCTATTTAAAAAGGGTCTCGGGATCATTTATAACGATAAGAGGGAGTAGTATGTATATACGAAAAGTCAGAGGACTGCTTCTGTACATTTTTAGTAAAGGAAGGAAAAGAATTGCCGTTTTATAAAGCAACGCCGCTGGACAGCGGAGAATAGGTTTATTGTTTGTGCCGGTTTTTGGTTTGCGGTCGTTAATCGGTCAAGCTAAGCGGCTTCGCATTGACCGAACCGAATAATTCAATCCACCAGCTGAGCTGCCTGCTATTCGCAGATTTTTTTTTCTAGTGGAACACAAAAGAACCTTCTTCCCTTCATTTCATCTGCTTTTGAGCCTCTTTTCCTCCGTTTAAGGATTCTCAATAACTCTAAAGTTGTTACCACGGGAGGGTAAGATGAATTCGAACTAGGTTTTCAGCTACAGGTACATATTTTTCTCAAAAGCATTTTCAGATCTTAGCTTTGTTCGTACGGTTTTAAGATTCTTCAGTTTTCACGCTTTTTGATGATATACGCGTTGACTGCTTTAAGTTTCTCGATTTCACTTTTTTGAACTCTTGAGGTTTTAGGTAGATGTTGTTGATCAGTTCTTATTTTGCAAGTTTAAGTCCTTTAACAACTCAAATTTGGCTTAATTTGACAACTTAGCTTGAGTTTAGGTTTTGAGAGAACAGACGAACATTACAGCTGTACAATGTTCTTACGATATTGATCTTTTTGCCTTTCGTTTGAAGTTAGCTCTATTATTAATTACAGTTAGATTTGTGTTCGTTTGCTTATCTCGTGCATAGCTGATGCAATTACATTTTGCTTTACCAAAAGGGATGCACTTAGTCAAAAGTAACACTGCTCAATGTCGATAGTCAATTAGTCATGTGAAATAGATATCTATATTCTTTTAATTGAAGGCGTTGGTTATTTAGGTTAACTTTTGATCAATTTTTTCTCATAAACTTGCTTAGTTCTCTTGGATTTGAAGTTCGAAGCTAGTTCTCCATGCCTATTCATCGCTGCCACCATTGCTCTTGTTATTAAAGGAAGATAATCCAATTCCAAGAGCAATTAACAGCTGAAAAGATATTAGAACTACTACACTACAATGACTTCAAATGATAATGATGGAGTTGAAGAAGAGAAATCAAACGGATGTAGAGTCAAACCTATAGTCAATCTTCACATTGAAACCTCTCGCAGGGGACTTCTAAGGGATGAAGGTTCTCAAACTCGGGGGGATAGTACTGCTACAACTCCTACTCCTCTAACCAATAGAACCCCAAGTTTCCTTGTATTTGGCAATTTAGGTACTCCAACTGCAAAATTCCAAAGAATTGCCCAAGAAAGAGACGATTTCTCACGCACAGTTCCCTCCAGTGCAAGTCAAGCAATTCGTGATCGCTTCACTCGAGTCTTCTCCAAAAAAATTGACTGGATTTCCCTCCAAAAATTAGCAAAAGAATGGATAAGAAACCCCATGAACATGGTTCTCTTAATCTGGATCATAGTTGTTGCTGTCTCAGGTGCAATCCTGTTTCTTGTCATGACAGGTATGTTAAACCACGTCCTTCCAAGAAAGACTCAAAGAGACGCTTGGTTTGAAGTCAACAACCAAATCTTAAATGCCCTTTTTACCCTCATGTGTCTTTACCAACATCCCCAAAGGCTTTACCACCTTGTACTCCTCATAAGATGGAAACCAGAAGACATTTCAAAATTAAGAAAATTATACTGCAAAGATGGAACGTATAAACCTCATGAATGGGCCCACATGTTGGTTGTTGTCTTGTTACTTAACCTAAACTGTTTCGCACAGTACGCGTTATGTGGTCTCAATGTCGGGTACAGGAGATCAGAAAGACCAGCAATCGGAGTCGGAATCACCATTTCCGTAGCAATCGGCGCTCCCGCAATCGCTGGTGTGTATTCCGTCGTGAGCCCCCTCGGAAAGGAATACGATTCCGCTCCTTCCGATGAAGAATCACAACTTAAACCGGAAAGCAACCGAGGGAAGTCTTTCGAAAGAAGATTCTCATTCACCCCAAAAGACGAGAGCACAATCGAAACTAGTCCGAAATGGAGCGGGGGTATTTTCGACTTTTGGCAAGATATCTCATTAGCATACCTCTCGTTGTTTTGTAGTTTTTGTGTTTTCGGATGGAATATGGAGCGACTTGGATTTGGAAACATGTATGTTCATATCGCGACATTTCTTTTGTTTTGTTTGGCGCCTTTTTGGATTTTTAATTTGGCTGCGATAAATATCGATAATGAGACAGCTAGAGAGGCATTGGGGATTACGGGGATATTTCTGTGTGTGTTTGGGTTGCTTTATGGTGGGTTTTGGAGGATTCAAATGAGAAAAAGATTCAATCTGCCGCCTTCTGATTCCTGTTGTGGGAAACCTGCTGTTACTGATTGTGCATTGTGGCTTTTCTGTTGCTGGTGTACGCTTGCTCAGGAAGTCCGGACTGGAAACATGTATGACATTAAAGAGGATAAGTTTTATAAGAAACCCGGGGAGGAGGTAGCCGTTCCGATTCCGTTATCAACTCTGCCACGGGAACAGGAATCTGGATTCCATTCCGGTCCCAGTTCTCCACCTCAGAATAGCTCTGCCAGGCAGCCATCAGATGTGGAGGATTCGCATGCGAGAGGTAAAGATGTAACTCTGGAACCACCGATTCCATCTTTAATACATAGAGAAGACAATTGAGAATATTAAAATTTTAATATCATTCGAGGTGTATGTATATGAGATCTTTTTTTTTTTTTTTTTTTTTTAAATATTTTCTGCTGTGTAAATTTCATCTTTTTTCTAGCATTTCCTTTTGTTTGTTGTATCTTAAGTTTTGAAGGATGTTTAATTTCCGAAAGTTCTGTCTAATCGATAAAATGGTGAAAACTAGAAAGTGTTTTTCTGTAATTTTCCTATCATAATTAGTAATTTTGTTAATATAATAGAGTTCTTGGATGTTGATTAGTAGCAAGGAAGTGAAAGGGTTTTAGGGAGGAACAAAATTGTAGACTCCAACCCAAGCCGATATAATTATAATCTAGTGTTATATCTTAACCTAATAACTGTCTGTCAAATGATATCAAATAAAGTGACGTCGATTAATTACATGTAAGAAGTTTATGTTGATTGTTTCTTAATAATCAATATCCTATAATCTTTCTAATCAATTCAAACACAAATTCATCTACCACATAAGAGATTGAAATACTTGATTGATAATCGATCTCCAAAGAGCTGTTTGATGTTGAAGGATGAGTTATTGATTCCCATTATCACACATCCAAATCGATGTAGGATTGCACAAACAAACTCGTTCCTGTTCTTGGGGGATTGCTTCTGGAAAACGTGATAGAAAGAGAAAAACCCAAGCTTATTTATTTTTGTGCATATGTATGGATGTCTAAAACAAAATCATATTACCCTATACTCGTAGTTGTCAACTCTTTTTAGGTTCTAGATTTTGGAGCCATTTTCTGACTCTCTCTCACCCATATGACTTTGAGGCGATTTTTATTTGAAGGTTTTTATTGGGAATCACTTGAGAATCATTTGGAAACATTTTTCTTTTAACTATAACGGGATTTAATCTTGTAATTTCCATTTATAGACTTCGAATTTCATGCTTTAGCCATTTCCGGCTAAAAAACTTTCTATTATGATTTCTAGACAATTGTGTTAATGTATTTAATCATATGATTTGATGTTTTGTTCGTATTCTATCTAGCAATTGTAATTTCGTTTTAATCTCATGTTTAATTTAATTTTGGTTCATGTTAGCCACTAGAATTAGGGTTAGTTCATTCTTGTTATTCAATTTATGGAATCTGTAATTGTTTTATGAATTGAAATTTAAAGTACAAGCATCAAATTGGTTCTATGATGGGATTAACTTTGGTGTAAACTAAAATTACATATTTTTACACTTCCAAACTTATTAGTTGTATCCATTGTTGGAAAAATTCACACAAATCTTAATGTGGTTTTTCAATATAATTCTAAGAGCTTGCTTAGATTAGGTTAGTAATTTAGGGTTAGTTCAAAGAACTTATTTTGATTAAACACTTTGGTGAATAGAAAATGCTAGAGCTTGTTAGTATTGGATTATGTGTCTAAACCAATAACTAAATTAGTATAATCTTGAATTATTAACAAAGTCCTTTTGGGTTGTCTTCAAACCTAGTAACTGACTGGAATGCTTTTTGGAAAGAGAGATTGGTTTATTAATTTATTATATAGTTAATAAATTAATTAGAAATCAAAATAAATGATTTATTAATATATTATGAGAATAATATATTAATTAGAAATGATATTATTTAATTAAGAATTGATCAGAAATTAATTGGATTAATTAAAAGCGAAAGGACTAAAGGTAACAATGTTCAAAAGTTGAACATCGACCAATTCCAGAACCTCCCTAGGAGGGGATGAAAGTCTAGATGGTTATAGGGTTTCTAGAGGTATTCTTGAGCACTAAAGAAGCTTGGAATGTCTTAGGGAGGAAGCAATGGGAAAATGGTTATCTAAAAGGAAACTTGTCTTATCCTTAGCCTCCCTATCACCTATACAAACCCCTTGGGTTATGATTTTTGAAATTTACCTCATTTCAAAGAGAATTTCGAAAATTCCCTTCCTCCTACTTTCTTTTCATTAGCCTCCAACTTGCTAGGGTTTGAGTGTGAGTCATTAAAGACACGAGACTTCTGGTGCTTGCTTTCTGAAGACCAACAAGGAATGATTACTAGTTTATTTGCTATAATAAACTAAGGTAAGTATTTTCTAATAACACTTTACAAATTTTAAAAATAGCAACATACTTTTAGGGTTCTTAATATTCAATAGTTGCTTGCAAATCATAGTGAAAACATAAACCTTTTAGGGTGCATGTGAACTTAAGGTTTATGTTTTTCCGCCAAAATAAGTGTTATTAACATATAAAACCCATTAGTTATTGCTTTCAAATATAGATTATTACTTCATTTTGTGATTGAATTGCATGATACAAGAGTTTGCTACATGATCGAAACTCTTTTTATTATTAAATTTCAAATCTTTAATTGCATGTGTTTAATGTTCATTTATGCAAATTCAAACAAATCCCCCTTTTTTGTGACTCAAGTACCTTATGCAAATTGATATAAGCATTTGTCTCATGTCTTTCTGGATCAACCCTGATTGTCTTGTACTACTTTTTAGTACAAAGTAATAGTGTTTTTGAAGTTCATTTTGTATCCCTCTATTTGTTGGCTCTGACAGCCTAACAAATACAAAGTACAAACTTGAGCATACATGAGGCTTCCAACTACAGAAGCATAAGGTATCAATCTCATTTGCTCTTTATCTACCTCTGTTTTTGGACATGAAAAGAAACGGAAACGTCTCTTATAACTACAAGATCGAATTGGGGGGGGGGGGGGGGGGAACATTAATGCATTTTATAGCATTCAAGAACATGTTCAATATAAGCCTTTTGAGACAATCATAATGTTCCATGGGCCCGATCTCGGTGTATTTCAACATTGATCACATAAGAGGCTTCGCCGAGTTCTTTCATGTCAAAATGGCACGAAAGCAATCGCTTTGACTCGTGCCTAAAATTTAAATTGTTACTTGCAAAATAATGTCATCAAAGTATGACAAAGTTGCTCCCGCTCATTTTAAGGGAGTATACTGTCCACTCGATTCTTATTGAAGTCATTCTTTTTCACGACTTTATCAAATTTCAAATACCATTGTAGGATGCTTATTGTAACGGATATATTTATTTCTTCAGTTTACATACCAAATGCTCTTTACCCTTAGGCTTAAAACTTTCCGGTTGGGTCATGAACATATCTTCATATAGGTGTCATTTGACTTTTGTTTTCTTGGATTTTGAGCTATTATTTAGGCAATCGACCATATCGAGATGGAATTGAGAAAACTTTTCTCTCAAGATATTTTTTTAAGTTAATAGTTGATATGATTTTGGTTAGTATGTTTCCTTTTAGTTGAATTTGTGAATTAAATTACAATTATGTGTTCTTTAAAATTGTTTTTGTTAGAAAGTTAAAATGGTAATTTCTTTATCTGATCAACTTTACCAAATAACATTGAATGATTTATGTCTCTTAATCATTCAATAGTGAATTATTTAGTTTCTACCGAACAACCCTTTAAAAAGTTATAAGCATAAATACAAAGACAACATACAACAAAATTCATAAACGAACCAGGACACAAAACCAATTTGGGGTAAAAAACACGACCCGAAACATAAGCATACAAAAGCCTACCTAGACATATACAATCCTACCTATGCACAAAAAATCCTACCTAAGCACACAAAATCCCACCTACTGTCACAAAATCTTACCAAATGTCACAAAATATGGTCCGGGCATTTTACATGGTCAACCTTAATCAAATCCGACTACTTCAGGAAATAATTTAAAAAAAAATAAAAATTTAGGATATTACAAATGCAGAAAAAACGATTTTTTTTATTTAAAAATAATATAAAATTAACCATCTCTAAAATTGGTTAAATGATTGATTGATTCTGATAACCATGGTTGTCAAAATCGCGATCCTGATCGTAGGATCGTACGATCCTATAATCCTAGGTATGAAAACGATCCAGATCGTAAAATGATCGTATTTGGGGTAGGATCGCAGGTAAGATCGTAAGATCGTAGGATCGAGATCCGATCCGATCCGATCTTACCTTCCTTTGATTTTTTTTTCAAATGAAATTTTTTTACCACTTTATGTTTTTTACTCTTTACCAATTTACCATTTATCATTTTGTATTGTATCTTATGACTAATATTTTGTAAATTTTATAACTTTTGAATGAAAAATTGAATGTTTGAAATATTTTTCATGATTAAAAATTATAAATTAAAATTATATTTTATTTAGTGGGATCTTAGGATCCCGATCCCGATCTTGCAAACCCAAAAACGATCTTAGGTAGGATCCCGATCTTGACAACCTTGCTGATAACCATATAATTTGGGTTACTCTCGCGATCAAGAAACACCGCACCAGGGGTGCGGGAAAGGAAAGGCGGGAAGAAGGTGGGGGAAGGGAGTCCCGCACTCTCTCTCTCTCCTTGTGAGTGACTGAATTTTTTTTTTTGAGCTGCAAGTTTTAACGAGAGGAAGAAGATGAAAGCTTCTGAAAATGACATATTTGGCCCCTATGTTTTGGTCTTATGACAGAATACACCCAACTTTAAAATCTCTTCACAAAAATAATTTTCAAAAATTACAAAATAGACCCTACACTTTTAATTTTCTACTAATTTAAATATTAGGTTTAATGTAATTTTTATTTTAATTAATTAAATGCTTTTTATTTTTAATTAAATTTTATGTTTACTATTAATTTAAAAATTATAAATCAAAAAAAAAATTATTTTAAAAAAAAAGTGAGGGAAACCATTCCCAACCATTCATTGGGTTTTAGGTGAGGAAAAGAAAAATAAGGAAAAAATGAGTATGACCCACAAAATATGAGGGAAGCTTCCCTCCCATTCCCTCCGGTCTTAATGGGGAAAAATGATAAGATGAGCATGATGATTAATAACCAATTGTATCCATTACATCTCTCTTTACAAGGTGTTTGTATCACCTGTGCTTCTACTAATGACTCAAAAGTAGTGGAAATCTTTATCATTTATTAATAAGTTTTATCTGAATCGACATGTTTGTAATTATTATATTGATACAAAATCTATCCTAAACAAGAAATAAATTGGAACTTATTGGTGGGTATGTGTATTAAATAAGATACTTTTTGGAGGAATTGGAAAATTTGTAAGGTGTAATAATGTATATCACTCACTTAATAAAATACTTAGGCATAAGTTCCCCAAGTCATCAAACAAATACATTTGTGTATTAGACGTGACAACTTCAACTTATTTAATTACTAGATGTGAGACCCATGTATTACATGGGTTTAATAAAAAAACAAATATAAAAGTTTAACAATTTGAAAAGTTTGAATTTATAAAAAAAAAAAATGAATTATTAAAATTAATGAGACTTTAATGTATTAAATACATTATATATATAAACTCTTTCTAATAAATAGTTTACATATATGTTACATTACACATTAAATGTGGAATTTTAATTTAATAAAATAAAAATACAATAAAATGACAAGTGGAAAATAGAAATTTTAAAAATTCTAGAAAATGTCATGTGTCCAAATGAATGAGAAGAAGACATGTGACAAAAAAACCTTCATTTATTATAGTAGATACATGTGTCTATTTGAGTTTAATTTTATCATCAACAAATCAAATTAGTAAAAAAAAATAACTAAGAGACAATATTGTACTACAATGATTCTTGTAAACATCTATTATAATAAATAAAAATCTTTTGCCACATGTCACATTTTCATTCATTTTGTCACATGTAATTTTGTGGTAATTTTAAATTAATTTTTATTCCACATGTCATTTTATGGTTTTTCCATTTTATTAAATTCTACATAATATTAAATGTAATAATAAATTCATATCACTTTTATTTATGAGCTTTCATTCTAATTTCAAAATTACCAAGTTAAAGTTTTATTAATTTCTTTTATTTATTTATCTAAATTATTTCTTTAAATTTAAAAGAGAAAAAAAAAAACACTTTGAATTTTTATAATTTAATATATTTTTAAAAAATTTTCTTTTAGATTCAAACTTCTTAAATGTTTAGAACTTTATATTTAAATTTTATTTTAAATAAACTCATATAATACATGAGTCTCACAACTAATACACAAAAATATAACTTAAAAATAAAATATCGAATGCCTAGTACACATAATTTTTTAAATCGTTTTAGTTACATAGAAGGAAACTTTTAAATTTATCTGTTTGAAATCATTTTATTTAGCCAAGGATTTCCTGTTTTTTATTATAAAATGGAATTTAGCTACGTTATAAAGCACCTGGGGCAAAGTTTAAACAAAAGCACCAGTGGTCTAGTGGTAGAATAGTACCCTGCCACGGTACAGACCCGGGTTCGATTCCCGGCTGGTGCAACTCAATGCAATGATGAGTTATTTGTGCTACTTGTGATGTTGGTTCATCACAGCATTTCGATAGTTCGAATTAGAAGCGCATCTGAGCATTTATTTTTTGTTTTTGTTAGTTTCCACCATTTAAAAGTTTATGAAAATTTAGCCACAATATATTCGTTATGTTTTCTAAATGTAAACTGTTAGTATTAAACGAAGAACCCAACGCTCATTCCTATGTTAAATAACTGGGTAGTGTAATCTAACTTTATTATAAATTTCAAGATAAAACTTGATTATGTTCTCGCCTAAAAATATACAAACACCTCCACTTGTTGATGTATTTGCTCGATTTATGTGAAAGAAATTGTGTATTAAGAGAACTAAAATCGTTGATATCATGGTTCAAACAAAATAACTGTCCACATGTTTCTTTTCTAAGATGATTTAGAGGTAAAAAGTCACTATCACATGTAATTTAAAACCTATCATATGGGGCCACTTTTCAGAAACATTTCTTTTGGGTAACTAAGAATAATTTGGTATTTATGTTACTTTTATTACAAATTAAGTCATATAAACAGTGCACTTATTATTATTATTATTATTATTATTATTATTATTATTATTATTATTATTATTATAAATGATTAAATGGGGATAGGAAGTTGCAACTTGAATAAACACTAAGGAGTTGTTTGTTTTTTGGAAAAAAAAACTCTTCAGACCTCTTATTACTGCGCGCCGCAGCACACGCGCAACACTTTTCATCTCGCAGCTGTTTGTTTTTTTAGAAGTCTTCAGAGTCAAAAACCTCCGCGCGTGCTCTGTTTGGCGCAGCCTTGTACTGCCTCTTCCAACCTCTTCTAACCTCTTCTTTTTTTTTTCTTGCTGAAATTTTTATTATGTTGTTGAAATTTTATTTCATTTTATTTCATTTTTTTTCGTTTTTTTTTGTTTATTCTTGTATATATATATATATATATATATATATATATATATATATATATATATATTGAATAACGATAGATTTTTGATGAAATATCATTATTTTTTATTAAATATCTTTATTTTTTTTTGTTGAAATATCATTATTTTTTATTGAAGTATCATTAATTCTTGCCAACATGTTATACATTATTAAATTTTCCGTATTAAAAAACTATTTTTGATTTATAAAATTAGTTTATTTTAATTTTTTAATATCTGCAGCAGTATACAGATGTTAAAAAAGCAAACACGCTTCTTATTACAGTCTGCAGCCGTTTGATCCATCTCTTCTACTACAGAGGGTTGCAGAGATGATCCGTAGACTTTATGAATTTTTGCTTCAGAAAATCAAACAACACCTAAAACACCAAATATTTCTTCTCCTTAATGTGGTTGCTCATGTGTTACTTGTCGACATTTTGTCTTGTTTGTAAAATACATATCAAAATCTATTTGTAAGATGATCATAAACAGTATTGGTAAAAAACAATAATTTAGATTAATTTGACATCTTGGATTATTTCTATAATCAAACAAAAATGACAACTACCAAACTACAAACTATGTTTGAAAATATAATTTGAGTTTTTATGTTTACTTGTTAGAAACATTTTTAATCTCATAAGTGATTTGATTAATTACAATCTAATTAATTTTTTGTAGTCTCATTTCTCCATCAATAGTCATATCAATGATAACAAAATCAATACATTCCTTAAAGGATACATTATTATTCATTTTCAAAATAACAGACGTTGAACATTTAGTTAAAAATTGCAAACTCATCAATAATCATATCAATGATAACAAAATCAATACATTCCTCAAACGATACATTATTATTCATTTTCAAAATAACAGACGTGGAACCTTTAGTTAAAAATTGGAAGTTTGCAAATGCATAACCTTTGGTCTCCAAATCAGTAGACATGAAATAGTATGTTTATACGATGCCATCCAAATTAGCTGATGTAAAACCTTTGGTCTCTAAATTAGTAAATATGAAACCAATTATGATCTAATTTCATCCAAGTCAGCAGATGTAGACATAAAATTGTGTGGTCCTTAAATTAACATACAATTAACATACACGTAACTACTTCTGATATAATTTCATCCAAGTTAAATAAAACAAATAAAATCTAATTTTTAGCTTCCTCTACCAAGAACACCAAAAGCAATTAAGATTAAAGAACAACAAAAAATAATAATCTAAAACAATATAAACAAAAAAAATATCAATTACGAGGTTTTGTTCGAAATTTTTTTTTATCTATTGTCGGTAGATAATTGACAACCTATTAAAAGGGCAAGAACTAAAAAATATAGAAAATATAAGGATTTTTTTAAATAAAAAAAAGTTTAGATTTAAACCATAAATATCTTACTTAAGGTGTTTTATATAATTAACGCGTAAATTTATGTTTCATATGTTACAAATTTAGATAAACACATTGGAAAGAGAAGCCTCAAAGTCTTATAAGATAATCATCAAATTGAAAAAAAATGTTATATCTTTCTAATATAGAAATAGTATGTTTCTAATGTGGAAATGGTATGTGGCGTGTTGGTGACTTCTTTATAAAATTTGGATATTCTATTCATCCATTCCATCGTGCGAAAAGTAAGTCATCAAATCTGGCTTTCCACAACATGATTGTGGCCGATGACATTATTTAAAAAGCTAAATCTGTTATATGTATGTGCTTATTTCTATGGTAAATGTCTGAAAAAAATACAATTTTTTATGGGAATATCCGAAAAATCATTATATTAACTTTAGAATTCTTTCATAGCATCTATACATATGAGAAAACCCTCCCATATATTGGAAAACTCCGTATATTAATCTTGTGACTATTTGAAGTCTTCTATTATATAAATCATTCGCAAAATTATTTGAAATGTTCTTAATACCAAATAGCACAGCATATTATAGATATTTTATTTATAAATCACAACATATTATATATATATATATATATATATATATATATATATATATATATATATATATATATATATATATATATATATATATATATATATATATACTGTTTTTCTTTTTACATCCACCCTTTTTGTATCTGATAATGTAATTTTAAAATATAAATTGCATAATGATTAAATATATATGCTGTTTTTCTTTTTACATCCACCCTTTTTGAAAATATTGTATCACTTGTATTTATTTTTAGAACAAATTACGCGAATGGTCCTTTAGGTTTTGGATTTTTCCATAATGTAGTCCCTACGGTACTCTTTTCCCTCAAATAGTACCTACGGACCATAAGTTGCATGCGTTTGGTCCCCGAGTTGGATTTCCGTCCATTCCACGTTAAGTTGCCCCCATGTGACTTGCACATGAGGGTATTTATGTCATTTTAGCCTAAAGGACGTTTTCTGAACATATAATTTAATGCCTATATTACTTCTTCTTGTTCTTCCTCCTAATTCAATCGATCACTACTACTGTTAGAGAAAGAAAGCTTTGGAAAATGCCGATATGTGCTTGTGGAAATCGTGATCTAGCCATCGTTACTTCCTGGTCAGATCGCAACCCTGGAAGGCGATTTTGGTCTTGTCTTCGTAATGAGAGAAGGTGTGGTTGGATTGGGTGGTTTGATGAGCCCATGTGCCCTAGATCAGTGGAAGTGACACCTGGGTTAATCAGGTCTATGAACAAGCTACACTGCAAGCTAGGATGTATAAGTTAATCATTCTCTTCAGTTGGGGTCTTTTTGCAATTCGTTACTTGAAGCATGGTTGAAGTTGCCTCTGAATGTGGTGTCTGAATGCAAGAAGTAGTGTCGTAGTCATAGGGTTAATGTATTGGTGGTCTTATTTTGAGTCTGAAGACAGGAAATTATAGCATGGCTTATGTAGTGTTTGTGTCTTTTTTGAGTTTGACCGCAGGAAATTATGTTCTGGTTAATGTTGTCTTAATGTTATAGTCTTTGTGTAATCAAATGGTTTAATTTCAGAACAAGGTTATTGTGTCATGACTTTGTGTAATCAAATATTATTTGACAAGAACACCAATTCAACATGCATGACCATACACTATGAATATCACAAACTATCCTTAAGGTTTTAAAGCTTTCCCTAAAATGGTCCTTATTAAACCTTTTTTTGCACGAGTGATCCTTATGAGAAAACATTACACACAAATGGTCCTTACAGTTAGCCACGTTAGTTTTTCTATTAAGTTCTATGAAAAGACCTTTTTACCCCCACTTTTACTGTACCTCTCTCTCTCTCTCTCTCCAAGATTCACCTTCCCCGTCTTTTATTCTTCTTCTTCTTCCAAAAAAAAACACACAAACATGCAGTTTTTGAAATTAAAACACACACTTCACATATACATACACACTGAAATTAAAACACACTCATAAACACACTAATCGGTAAGTTTGAAGCCTGCATCGAATTTGGGGAGGATTCACCCTAATTCTCCGTTACTTTTTACTTTGTTTTTTTTTATCTTGGTTCTTTATAATTAGAAATGCAGAATTAATGGGTTATTTGTCGTATGTTTCATAAGACTTCAGGTGGGAAGAAAGTCCCCATTTCTGGCAGTGCTAACAGGTCGCTGCCACCATTGATGGACTCTCTGACGACGTTTAGTGGAAGAAACATCAAGTATATATGATTGACTACTCATACCCTGCTCTCCAATCAAGTCGATGTTCAAACAACCCGAAAAAACATGATTAATATTTTCATCGACACTTCGATTTTCACATTCGATTCCAGTTCCATTCCTTTACTTGAAGGCTAATCTGATCCTCTTATGCACAAATTCCCTTCTGGTCTTCATTTTCGGTTCATGGTGAGGCGATATTTAGGAGTTTAATCAAGATTTATGTCACACCCCAAAACCGGAACGACGTAAACGTTCTGGGGTGGATGACGTCATGTCAAATATCACAACACATGCATTATAGTAATCAAAGTACAACAACCATTGCATTAATAGTAATAGTTTTACATGGTTTACATATCAATACATCAAAGTAATACAAGTAATAATATAAGTACAGCTTGGTACTAAGCTATCTTCATCAACAGCTCCGGAAATGTACCTGTCTAATGCTGACCTGAGAATACAAGTTATTTGAAAAGCGAGTATCAGCATTTTTACAAATGCTGGTAAGTTCATAAGTATTTAGTGTCATTTCATTCAAATAACTTTAACAAAAGTGGTAGTTTTAGAATGTCCATTACATTAGTGTCTTTTCCAGAAAATCCTATATTTTCTTTAACAAAAGCAGTCTTCTACCAAGACTGGACGGAGTTATGTGGTAAAAAGTAGTTTTCCCTTAATCGCTATCATTATCAAAATACAGAATTTGATTATTAAAGAAAGCAAGAGGAATCAGGGAAATAACATATGCCTCAGCAGTGAAGACTGCTGACTAAGGCAAAGGAATCATAGAATCCAGGAGAGTATCGAACAAATGACACGCCTGGCTCAGTCTAACAAAGAGAGACTCAGACCCCAGACGGTACCAAATGAAAGGTACGGCTAGCAAGGTCTAAAAACATAAGATACAGATCCCAGACAGTATCAAATGAAAGATACAGCTAGTAAGGTCTAAAAACAAAGAATACAGACCCCAGACAGTATCAAATGAAAGATACAACTAGCAAGGTCTAAAACAAGAATACAGACCCCAGACAGTATCAAATGAAAGATACAGCTAGCAAGGTCTAAAACAAGGAATACAGACCCTAGACAGTATCAAATAAAAGATACAGCTAGCAAGGTCTAAAAACAGAGTGACTCTGAGAGTGGGTTTTCAGCATGCAGTGTAAAGTACAGTGTGAAATACCGTTACCTTAAGGCCATGAATTATAAGGTAACATGGGATACTCGTAACCATACTAACCGACACTAGAGTACCTGATGCCCTGTAAGCGTCTATAAAATGTGACGTTTGTCACCCCTTGGCTTGGTAGGCCGTGGACTGTAGCTAGCAGTCAGGGTGCGGGGGTGTCAATCCCGTATAGATCTATACACACAATGTCCGCTCTCCCTACAGGAGACTCTGGTTACCAACTAGACGATGGAGAAGGTCGTGTCCCGAAGATGCATCCCAAATAGTGGGTAGTGGGTTTCTAATATAAGTGATGAACTAGAGGTAGAGACTCATAACCGAACTGACTAGAGTAAACCTATATGACTATGCTCGTATACATAATATATAACTAATGAATCAAACGACCTTCGGACGGACATCCGATCCCACCATACCACATCTCAACGAAGAAAAGGAAATAGGGCGGACAAGCCTTCCTAAGTCCTTCAACCATTATTTATATACATCTATACAAGCATATGCATACATCTAACTACGTTTGAGTGTGTAACAAGTGGAAGCATATCGTGAAGTATAACCAAATCGTGTGGAATAATCGAATCGTGAAGTATAAGCGTACAGTGTGGAATAACCGAATCGTGAAGTATAAGTGTACAGTATGCAATAACCGAATTGTGAAGTATAAGTGTACAGTGTGGAATAACCGAATCGTGAAGTATAAGCGTACAGTGTGGAATATCCGAGTCGTGAAGTATAAGCGTACAGTGTGGAATAATCGAATTGTGAAGTATAAGTGTACAATGTGGAATAACCGAATCGTGAAGTATAAGCGTTACCAAATATAAGTGTATCATGAAGTAGAAGCGACAACAAGTGAAGTAAGAGCGTCTACTAGGCATAAGCGACTACAAGTATAAGCGAAATAGAGGCAATAACAAGTATAAACGCATCACGAAGTGAAAGCGTTATCAAGTAGGAGTTTAAACTAAGAGGGAGTATCAAAACATGGAAGAAAACCTTTGTACTTGAGAAAATCACAACTTGGTGTTCTTTGGTAAAATAAGTTTGAAAACCTTCAGAAATCCTTTGGAAACCTTTCATAAACCAGTTTAAAATGAACTTTGATAAAACAATATAAGTAAGAGTTTTGAACAGGTGATACATTTTAGAAAACCATTTATAGTATCCTACTCGGTAAAACAGTTTACAGTGTGGTGAATCCTTGTGCATGCGGGTTATCAATCACATGTGATTGATATGATAACTGGCATGTTTAACTTGTATTCCCCCCCTATAAAACATGTAAAAACATTTAAAAGGTTCATTCAGGGGTATGAACTCACCTGATGTAAGTGGATCCGACGGAGGTGCTGGTTGAGTGCTCGGTGTCAAGTAAAGACTTGGACACACTTAGTGACCTATTTAACATATGATAACATATGTTCACATACAATTAGTACATTTAATACTAATTAAATAAGTGTACGCACCCTAAAGAGCGGAAAACACTTTGGTTAAGTGTTTGGGGTGTCCCGGGTAACATTTAAGGGTGTGAATGGCTTAGGAATGGAGTTTACTCTCCAAGAGTAAACTCTATATGTGGTGTTTACGGCCCTGGAACAACTCCCCATTAGTTTACGGCCGTAAACTCATGGTGAGGGTGTTCTAGGATGTTTAAAGGTCTCATATCAATTGTAGATTTATGCTAGGTCCAAAAATAAATTGTATGAATGGATTTAAGGCTTCACATGGAACATTTGAGGAGTTTACGGACCTAAGCAAGGGAGCTTACGGCCGTAAGCTCCTATACACTCATTCTTTTGGTGTTTTGAAGTCTTAAATGGTAGAGGATAAAATCCTAAGCATTTTTCCAAGTCAAATGGGGAGTTTAGGGCACCATTCAACCCCTTTATTGGAGTTTACGGCCCAGGTACCCTTTCATGAGGGGTTTACGACCGTGAACTCCTTATGGAGTTGTTTTAATTGAGTTTAAGGTCCCTAGCTTGTTGGTGGTTGATTCTAGAATTTAATCCAAGGCCATTGGTGTGTTTAAGGGCATTTTAACACACAAATATGAGTTTACTCCCCATGAAGAGGAGTTTACGGCCCAAGCATGTTCTTGGGCAGTAAACTCATGTTTACTCTTCAAAAACTCGTTTCAAGGTGTTCTAAGTCCGAATATGTAAGCCTAAAAGTCATATCCAAGCCTTAGGGGCAATTTGGAGGGGTTTTGGGGCTTAAAAACCCCCCCATTAAATGGTGTTTACGGTCAAAGAGTGTTCTTGGGCCGTAAACACATCATTTTGCCCCTATTTTATGTTTTTAACTCAAATTTGTAGGCTAGATAAGCTATATAACAAGTTAGGATAGTTTACCTACTCGTTTGGGGCTCGAAACGGACGATTTTTGGCTCGGGAAAAAGTTGTAGAGAGAGAGTAAAAAGGTTGAAATGGAGTTTACTCTCCCTTATATAGGGGTTGGAGTTGAAGCTCAGTGGAAATCTACCCAATACTGCCGTTAAACGAGGCTTTTGGTCGCACCCGATTTAGTGGTCGTAATAAAACTTAACCTTTTTCCAAATTAATATGGAATGTAAAGTAATTGTTTTATTTATTTTATTACGACTTTAACGACATAACATATAAATAAATAAAACATTTATTTATTTTACGGCCTCAAATTAACGGAACTTTTATACAATGGAATATTCCGTCAACAGAAACGGGGTAATGTAACAGAATGAATTTTGGGTTGTCACAATTTATAGTAAAGGATTGAAGATAGAAAGAGATGTATTTACAGGATCATCACTTTCTTTTGTTCACCTAACCTTCACCTAATTAGGGCACCATCCACAACCACAAATGTTGGATCTCTTGTGCCCATATTGATTGGTCTGGCCATGGTGGGAGAATGGCGTCGAGCACACAGTGGCAGATCGTAATCTTCGTCTTCTTGAGCTTTGTCTGCAAGACAACTACTTTACAAATTATTTGACAAAGAAATTGAGGATCAGAGGCATATGGAGATAAGGGTGAGCATTTGGACATGTGGACCGGACCGGACCGTTTTTTTGGACTTCCCGGTCGGTTCTCGGTTCTAGAATTTAAGGGCGGTTTGGTTCGCTTTTTTTATCGGTTCGGTTCGGCCGGTTCCGGGTAAAAACCGGTTGGACCAACTTATTTATAAAAAAATGTTAAATTTTTAAACAAACATGTCTCATTCATTGTAAGTCGGACTGATATGTAGTTTTTTTTCAACGTGTAATTTAAAGTTTGTAGATGATTTTAAACTATAATTTTGTTGTTTTTGGTGTTATATTCAGTGAGTTACATTCAATTAAAGCTGAGATATCAAAGCTGAAATATTTTAGCTTTTCAGCAATCAATTAAATTTTTTTATTCTGTAAAATTGTTTAAACAATCATATTTCATTCGTTTTAAGTCGGATTGACATGCGATTTTTTCCAACGTGTAACCTAGAGTTTGTAGATGATTTTAGACTATAATTTTGTTATTTTGGAGTTATATTCAATGAGTTACAATCAATCAAAGTTGAGATATTAAAGCTGAAATATTCCAGCTTCTCAACAATAAATTATAATTTTGTATTCTGTAAAATTATTTAAACAAGCATATATCATTCGTTTTTAGTCGGATTGACACCCTTTTTTTTCAGTGTGTAATTTAGAGTTTGTAGATGATTTTAAACTATAATTTCATTGTTTTTGATATTATATTCAATAAGTTACAGTCAACCAAAGTTAGAATATCAAAACTGAAATATTTCAACTTTTCAGGATATCAGGATATCAAAGTTAGGAGGCGGATGGAAGATTAGATTATGACGTTTGTTAGTTGGATTAATTTTAAAGTTTAAACTATGATTTTTTGTGTTACGGTAATTAATTTTGTATGTTTGTGTTAAGAACTAATGACTGTTAACTTTTGTTGGTAAACTTGATATATATGTTAGTTGGTAAACATGTTAGATTTAGATGACAATATATGTATGTTTGTGTTAAATTGTTACCGGTCCAAACGGGTCTAAGAACCGGAAAACTCGGACTTGGACCCGGACACGGACATGGACCAGGACCTGGACACGACTCATCCGGTCCGGTCCACGGTCGATAATATTCTCCGTAACCTGTTCGGTCCAAGAGTCGATCCGGTCCGGTCCAGTCCAAATGCTCACCCCTATATGGAGAGAATGTGTTGGTGGCGTGTGAGGGAAACCTTGTCCCCAATTATCTTTTTATTTATTTATTATATATCATTTTTTTAAAAAAAAATCATTAAGGATATGTTCATAATTTTACATGGCATCAATCCTTCTTTTTTAACCATTATCAAAGAGACATTCAACATAGAGATCATTGGTGTGCTGAGTTTTGTGAAAATGGACGGTTTATGTGAAATGTTTGGTCCAAAAAGACCATTAATGCAAAAAAAAAAAGTTTCAATAAAACCGTTTTGGGAAAAATTTAAAACTTGAAGGATCATTTTTGAAATTTTGTCTAATTTTTATGATTTAGTATATTATTGCTTTATTTGAAAAAGCATCTCTAAGACTGTTTTTCGTCTTTCATCTTTCATTTTTTTTTAAAACCTAGGAAATACTTATCTTTAATTTCCTTTTATTTTTTAAATATATTTTATACAAATAATATACTTTTTTTAGGAAATTAAAAACCATAAATTCTAATATATATTTTATAATTTTTTATTATATATAATTTAATAAAAATTGAAAAAGAAAAAAAATAGAAATTACATTTAATTGGCTCTAGCTATTCAAGATGGGAAAGAAGGGGCGGTGACTGGTGAGGGGCTGCCACAACCCTAAACTTTCACCCTAAACCGCACCTAGAGTGCGGTGTTCTAGCGTGCGGTTCCGACCACCTTTCACCTAAACCTCATGTACTTTGTAACGACCCAGATTTTCTAACATAATATGTAGCACCTGGTTCCCGGTACGTACTTCTTGTAATTTTAAATTCTTAATTTTTGCATTTTGCCTTGGACTCGGCGAGTTGAATTACCAACTCGCCGAGTAGGAGCGAGATGGGACACGGGGTCCGAGTCGTGGACTCGGCGAGTAGGCCCTGTTTGGGCAAAAACCCTAACTCGAGCATTGTCACCCTATTTAAGCACATTAACTCGGCCCCTTATCCTTAACACTTCGAGAGAGCTGTAGTGAGAGTCCCTAGTCTCCCATTTTGTGCTTGTGAGTGAGTCCTTGCTTGGTGAAGGGAATTGGAGCTTAGAAGAAGAAGAGAAGAGTTTGAGGAGTGCAAGAGAGGGAGTAGATCCGAAATCTACTTTGGGAGAAGCTTTCATTCAGGTAGTAAAGTCTCTACCTTGATCTATAGTTCTTTAGATCCCATTTTGTCCCAATTTGGTGGTTTGCAATCCCTAAAACACCAAACCCCATGTGTTTGTGCTTAATAATCCGCAAGGAATTCAGGTCTAGACTTTATGGACGTCTTAGAAGCATAAAGTTGATGTGGTTGAAGTGATTAAGGACCCCAAGGAGTGCATGACCTCTTAAAGAGCTTAGAATTCCATTTTTGAGCTTATATGGCCATGCATGCACGTAAAGTTTGCAACTTTAGGTGTTAAGCATGCCCTAGGATCATAGATATGTGGTTTTGAAGAGTTGCATGTCTCAGATTTGGCTCATATGGGAAATGGATCAAGGGACTCGGCGAGTCCCAAGGTGGAACTCGGCGAGTTCTATGAAGACGGCCTTAGACTCGGCGAGTTGGATGAAAAACTCGGCGAGTCGTATGAAGATTACCTGGTACTCGACGAGTTGTTCTTCAAACTCGGCGAGTTGCATGAACTGTTATTGTGTACGAAGGGTTTAAGTGCCAGAAGTCCAACCCTTCGTGTTTTCACGTAGGATTGGCAATCTAACGTGTTCCGTTAGTCCCAGAAACCCCAGATCCTCATAAAGGATGTTCGGATAAGGACCTGGAAGCGAGTGGGGAGTCTGCTCGCATGGACTCAGCGAGTTGTTCATGGACTCGGCGAGTCAGGTCAACTGGTAGTTGACTTTGACTTTGACTCTTGGTTGGTTAGGGGTAAATGGTCATTTTACCCTGAGGTCGGTTAGCATTATTTGATTAAGTGTTTTGTGGGAATTATTAGCCAGAGGATTTCCGGAGCAGCAGCAGCAGAAGACAGTTAGTTCCCACACCGATCAGCAGCTACTTTGAGGTGAGTTACCTTCCAGTAGCGGTGGGTCTATGGCCACAATGCCGGCCCACCAGTAGGAGTTGTATGTTAGATGATTGTCTTTGTGATAACATCTAGGTTTGCTGCTACCTGATATGTTATATGCTGGCATGATATGTATATGTGATAGTAGTAGAGTTCGGTTGTCAGGACCGAAGGGTAGGTCAGACACCCCAGATATGTCTGACAGTATGTGATAATATGTTTATATGCTGGCATGATATGTTATATGTGATAGTGGTAGTAGGAGGGAATAGTCCCCAAGTTTCGGTCGTAAGGACCGAAGGGTAGATCGGACACCCCAGATATGTCTGATAATGTGTTATGTTACGATTTATGTGATAGTAGCAGTAGGGGGTGAAATAGTCCCCGAGGATCGGTTGTTAGGACCGATGGGTAGTCAGCACCCCAGAACGGCTTGACACGGGTAGTCAGCACCCCAAAACGGCTTGACACGGGTAGGTCGGCACCCCAGAATGGTCGTACCGGGTAGGTCGGGCACCCCAGAATTGCCCGACAGTATGCATGATATGTGATTGTATGGTATGCGGTATGTTGGGGGAACTCACTAAGCTTCGTTTTTATAGTTTTCAGTTTTGGTTTCAGGTACCTTTTCTTCGAAGGGGAAAGAGCTGGCGCGGTAGCGGTACATCACACACATGCTTTGTATTCCGCATTATGATATCTTCCTGGGGAATTGTACTCTGACACTTTTATGTTTATAACAATGTTTTTCAGACATGCAACATCTTTTGTGAAATGATATGATCATTGAATGATTTATTCCTATATGTTTTGCTAAGTACCTGTTTTAAAAATGAAATATTTGGCTCGTATTTTTGGGATGTTACAAGTTGGTATCAGAGCCCTGGTTTGAGGGACTCGGACACACCTTTGGGGGTGTCTGAACTCAAATCGAGGGATTAAAAGATTTTAAGAAAGAAAATATTTTCGGAAAAGCTAAGAAAAAAGTTTTAGGAAGGAATGAAGTGTGTGATGTGCGCGACCGGCCAAGCTCAAGTAAGTATTCCCCGAAGTACCCATACAAGCTTATGTTATGTTATCAGTTTCAGTAGAACAGCATGCTAGAATAGGACTAAGGATCTAGGAGTGATGCCTTATGTGCCTGCTTTATGTGCTTCAGTGTATAAAAACTGCATGTTAGAATTAAGTAGACAACAGTAGGATAGCCTGCTTAGGTTAGGCCTGATAGTATGAGTTTAGCACTGTATGCTAGTTCAGTTTCTCTCTATGAGAACAGATTTGCTTGAGATTGTTCCCTTTTGTCTGAATGTCGCTTGCTTTGTGCTTTGTAGGATTCTGAGTGATGGAAGTTAGCCATTAAGTGAATACGTCACGTCACATGTGATCAGGGTTGAATAATCTTAGAGTGCTGGATTTGGCCCTATTGCGCAGCTCTCGTTTGAGTCTAACCGTTATAGGGACGAATCTGTTACTCGAAGGATTATCTGAGCCTCATCACATGTGATGGTGTTCAAGTAATGGCTAACTGGCATCACAAGGAGGCCTTCAGCAGCTGAGGACCGGGTCGAGTGGAGTTAGAGATTTTCCTAGGGCAAGCCTAGGATGAGTATAGTGGTGATCAGTGATAGTGACCGGGACCTAGTGGAGTCAAGGCAGTCCTTGGAGAAGGTACGGATAGATGTGGAAGGTAGTATGGGCCCGTACTACTTAAGCAGAGGATCCGTACCCGAACCGAGGAAGGCTAAGATAAGACCAGGAAACTTGTAGTAGGTGTGATTCCTCCAGAGGTATCAGTATCACTAATGATTATTATTTATGTATTTCAGAATGGTGGTACTACGCTCGAGGCCAATAGTTGGCAGTACAGGAGAGGGATCGGGTTCGGGATCAGGTTCCGAGCCAGTAGATGAGGGGCTACGCGAGTTCATCGCGTCAGAGATCACCAGAGGCATCCTTGAGTCGACCCCCATTATCTTCGGGTCGATCAAGGAAGGGATATTGGAGTTGATGGAGGATCTCCTCCGGGCATTCAGGAGCGACATGGCATCTGGCCAGTCGGGATCTCGCACACTGTCCTTCAAGGACTTCCGGGGAAGTGGTGCGCCGGATTTTCACGGGGCGAAGGACCCCATAGCTGCCAGACGATGGATTGCAGACATTGAGTCTGCACAGATGATTAGCTTCTGCCCTGAGGGGTCGAAGGTGAGGTTCGCAGTAGGGTGTTTACAAGACCGAGTTAGGGATTGGTGGGAGTCCGTGGGGGACTCGTTGGGAGCCTTGGCTGTCGAGGCTATGACTTGGTCGGACTTCGCGACCAGGTTCAGGGCAGAGTTCACGCCGGCTGTCGAGCTTTAGCAGCTGGCCAGGGAGTTCTTGGATATGCGGCAGACGACGGAGACTGTGGCGGAGATCACCGCCAAGTTCCGGGAGAGGACATTGTTGGTGCCCCAGTATGCGGGTGATGAGGACATGAGGAGGACCCGCTACCATGATATGCTCCGAGCTGATATTCGGGAGCATGTCAGTTTTTCAGCTTGCCCCACCTTGGACTCTATGATTGCCAGGGCGAGGGAGAGGGAGATAGATCTGGAGCACATCCGGAAGAGGAAGTCAGAGGAGGGACAGGCAGGAGGGGCTTCGGCGAAGAAGCCCAAGGGATCAGATGGTAGGCCGAAAGGCCAGTCAGGACCGAGCCGCTGCAAGAAATGCGGCAGGCCTCATGAGGGGGCGTGTAGGTTGGGATCGTTGGGCTACTATAAGTGCGGCAAGACGGGGAATTTCAGCAGCGATTGTACCGCCCCTACACTTGAGATTCAGACATCGGAGTTGCTGTGTTTTCACTGCAACCAGAGGGGCCACAAGGAGGCCAATTGCCCCCAGTTGACAGCATCAACGCCGGTTAAGGCGCCGACTCCAGCTACCCTGCGGATTATAGATGGCCGGCAGGACAAGGCAGAGGCTCCAGTGGTGAGGATCCGGGTGTTTCAGCTGACGGCAGAGGAGGCACGCGCCGCACCCGATGTGGTGACGGGGATGATTATTTCCCTCTACTTTATTTTTATGATGTTATGATATTGATATGTGCTCTGTGTATATGCGTTAGGATCGTTCCATGTGAACGGTATTCCTGTCCAGGTGTTGTTTGACTCGGGTGCCACCCGATCGTTTGTTTCCCTTGCGCTTAACAAGAGGTTTACTGAGTCTTCGGGCATGTTGGATTGCCCTTTAGAGGTAGAGATTGCCGATGATCGATCAGTGCGAGCGTCAACAGTATTCAGGGATTGTGTCCTAAGGATATTTGAGGAGCACTATTTGGTGGATTTGGTTCCCATCCCTTTGCGGGGGAACAAGGTGATTATAGGCATGGATTAGTTGAGCCCCAATGGGGCGGTGATAGATTACGCACAGCAGCTAGTGCGGGTTAGGACCCCAAGCGCGGGAGAGTTGGTGATCCACGGCGAGAGGCCACAGCGTGGACCTATAGTATGTTCAGCAGCGAGAGCTAGGCGCTACCTTCAGCAGGGTTGCGCGGGATATGTCGTGTATGTTATGGATACCCGGGAGACGGGTAAGGCGACGGTGAGCGAGGTTCCAGTGGTGCGAGACTATGCTGATGTGTTCCCATAGGAGCTTCCTGGAATACCTCTGGAGCATCAGGTGGAGTTCAGGATCGACCTAGTTCCTGGTGCGGCTCCGATAGCCAAGGCACCCTATCGGTTGGCTCCTCTCGAGATGCAGGAGTTGTCTACGCAGCTGCAGGAGCTGCTAGACAAGGGGTTTATTCGACCGAGCAGTTCACCCTGGGGAGCCCCAATCCTGTTTGTAAAGAATAAGGACAGGTCACATCGGATGTGTATAGATTACCGGAAGCTGAATAAGGTAACGGTGAAGAACCGTTACTCACTCCCGAGGATTGATGACCTATTTGATCAGTTGCAGGGAGCATCTTGGTTCTCCAAGATCGATTTGCGTTCAGGTTATCATCAGATGAGGGTCAGAGAGGAGGATGTACAGAAGACCCCGTTTCGGACGCGCTATGGCCATTATGAGTTCGTGGTGATGCCGTTTGGACTCACCAATGCTCCTGCCGCGTTCATGGACCTCATGAACCGCGTGTGTAGACCGATGCTGGATCGGTTTGTGATAGTTTTCATTGATGACATCTTGGTTTATTCCAAGACGCAGGAGGAGCACGAGGAGCATCTGAGAGAGGTTTTGGAGACCTTGAGGAGGGAGAGCTTGTACGCCAAGTTCTCCAAATGTGAGTTTTGGTTGTGCGAGGTGCAGTTTCTTGGGCACCTCATCAACCAGAACATGATTTCAGTAGACCTGCCAAGGTGGAGGCCGTGATGAGACGGGAGGTTCCGAAGTCTCCATCCAAGATTTGGAGTTTCCTAGGATTGGTAGTCATTTAGGATTTCTCCAAAATAGCCGTACCCCTGACACGGTTGACTAGGAAAGCCGTGGTCTTTCGATGGGGGCCTGAGCAGCAGGCAGCGTTCGAGATTCTGAGGCAGAGATTGTGCGAAGGGCTGATCTTAGCCCAGCCCGAGGGCGTAGACGATTTTGTGGTATACTGTGATGCGTCGATCTCAGGCTTAGGCGCAGTATTGATGCAGAGGGGGCATGTCATTGCTTATGCCTCAAGGCAGCTGAAGCCTCACGAGGCGAACTACCCGACGCATGATTTAGAGTTGGGGCGGTGGTTTTCGCCCTTAAGATTTGGCGGCATTACCTTTACGGGGTTCGATGTACCATTTACATGGACCACAAGAGTTTGAGGTACGTCGTGGATCAGCCGAATCTGAACATGAGGCACCGTCGGTGGTTGGACGTGGTGAAGGATTATGATTGCGAGATCCTTTATCACCCGGGAAAGGCCAATGTGGTGGCCGATGCGCTTAGCCGCAAGGCGGTGCCAATCAGGGATATTTGCATGAGGATGACTGTGGTGAGTCCCCTGTTGGAGCAGATTCGGGAAGCTCAGCAGGAGGCTATGAAGGAGGAACATCGGAAGAGTGAGCGAATAGTGGGTCAAGTCACCTCCTTCGATTATGATAGCCGAGGGTTATTGACACTACACCGTAGGGTGTGGGTGCCGTATCACGGAGGCGTGCGCCAGATCTTTATGGAGGAGGCGCACAAATCCCGATTCTTTATTCATCCAGGGGCGAAAAAGATGTATCGGGATCTTCGCCTAGACTATTGGTGGCCCTGCATGAAGCGGGATGTGGCATGGTACGTCGAGCGGTGATTGACCTGCAGGAAGATCAAGGCCGAGCATCAGAGACCGCACGAAAAGATGTAGCCGTTGGATATCCCGTTGTGGAAATGGGGGGATATTACGATGGATTTTGTCACAAAGCTTCCCCGGACGGCGCAAGGAGTAGATTCAATTTGGGTCATCGTGGATCGATTTACCAAGAGCACCCATTTTATTCTGATTCAGGAAAGTATCTTGGCTGAAAAGTTGGCTGATATCTACATCAGGGAGATAGTAACGCGGCACGGGGTGCCAGTGTCAGTGATATCAGATCGAGATGTACGGTTCACTTCCAGGTTTTGGAAGAAGTTTCATGATGAGTTGGGCACTCGTCTGCACTTTAGCTCCGCCTTTCACCCGCAGATGGATGGTCAGAGTGAGCGGACCATCCAGACCTTGGAGGATATGTTGCGGGCATGCGTGCTAGACTTCGGTGGTAGTTGGGATGCCTATCTTCCCTTGGCTGAGTTCTCGTACAACAAAAGCTACCACGCGAGTATTAACCGTCCTCCCTTCGAGATGTTGTATGGTCGGAGCTGCATGACCCCGATATGCTAGGGTGAAGTTGGCTAAAGGGTCATGAGGAGCACCGAGGTGGTGCTCAAGACGACCGATAGAATCCAACAGGTTCGGAGCAGGCTTCAGACTGCGCAGAGTCGGCAGAAAAGTTATGCCGACAAGCGTCGATCAGACCTGGAGTTCTAGGTCGGGGATATGGTTCTCCTGAAAATGTCGCCTTGGAAAGGCGTCATTCGATTTAGGAAGCGGGGCAAGTTGGGCCCGAGATACATTGGTCCGTTCAGGGTTGTAGCCCGAGTGGGCAAGGTAGCATATAAGCTAGATCTGCCAGCAGAGCTCAGACAGATCCACAGCACCTTCCATGTCTTCCAGCTGCGGAAGTGCCTAGTGGATGATTTAGCGGTGGTGCCGCTAGAGGATATACAGGTTGATGACAGCCTGAATTACATTGAGCACCCAGTCGCAATCCTCGACCAGAAGTCGAAGGATCTTAGGAACAAGAGGGTGGAACTCGTAAAGGTGCAATGGCAGCATCGGAAGGGATCAGAGTGGACTTGGGAACCGGTGGAAGAAATGATGGAGCACTACCCCGAGCTATTTCAGGATCGAGCAGTAGACTTCGAGGACGAAGTCTAAAATAAGTGGGGGAGATTTGTAGCACTTCGTTCCCGGTACGTACTTCTTGTAATTTTAAATTCTTAATTTTTGCATTTTGCCTTGGACTCGGCGAGTTGAAGGACCAACTCGCCGAGTAGGAGCGAGATGGGACACGGGGTCCGAGTCGTGGACTCGGCAAGTGGGCCCTGTTTGGGCAAAAACCCTAACTCGAGCATTGTCACCCTATTTAAGCACATTAACTCGGCCCCTTATCCTTAACACTTCCAGAGAGCTGTAGTGAGAGTCCATAGTCCCCCATTTTGTGCTTGTGAGTGAGTCCTTTCTTGGTGAAGGGAATTGGAGCTTAGAAGAAGAAGAGAAGAGTTTGAGGTGTGCAAGAGAGGGAGTAGATCCGAAATCTATTTTGGGAGAAGCTTTCATTCAGGTAATAAAGTCTCTACCTTGATCTATAGTTCTTTAGATCCCATTTTGTCCCAATTTGGTGGTTTGCAAGCCCTAAAACACCAAACCCCATGTATTTGTGCTTAATAATCCGAAAGGACTTCAGATCTAGACTTTATGGACGTGTTAGAAGCATAAAGTTGTTGTGGTTGAAGTGATTAAGGACCCCAAGGAGTGCATGACCTCTTAAAGAGCTTAGAATTCCATTTTTGAGCTTATAGGGCCATGCATGCACGTAAAGTTTGCACCTTTACGTGTTAAGCATGCCCTAGGATCATAGATCTGTGGTTTTGAAGAATTGCATGTCTCAGATTTGGCTCATATGGGAAATGGGTCAAGGGACTTGGCGAGTCCCAAGGTGGAACTCGACGAGTTCTATAAATATGGCCTTAGAGTCGACGAGTTGGATGAACAACTCGACGATTCCTATGAAGATTGCCTGGTACTCGACGAGTTGTTCTTCGAACTCGGCGAGTTGCATGACTTGTTATTATGTATGAAGGGTTTAAGTGCCAGAAGTCCAACCCTTCGTGTTTTCACGTAGGATTGGCAATCTAACGTGTTCCGTTAGTCCCAGAAACCCCAGATCCTCATAAAGGATGTTCGGATAAGGATCTGGAAGCGAGTGGGGAGTCTGCTCGCATGGACTCGGCGAGTTGTTCATCGACTCGGCGGGTTGTTCATGGACTCGGCGAGTCAGGTCAACTGGTAGTTGACTTTGACTTTGACTCTTGGTTGGTTAGGGGTAAATGGTCATTTTACCCTGAGGTCGGTTAGCATTATTTGACTAAGTGTTTTGTGGGAATTATTAGCTAGAGGATTTCCGGAGCAGCAGCAGCAGAAGACAGTTAGTTCCCACACCGATCAGCAGCTACTTTGAGGTGAGTTACCTTCCAGTAGCGGTGGGTCTATGGCCACAATGCCGGCCCACCAGTAGGAGTTGTATGTTAGATGATTGTCTTTGTGATAACATCTAGGTTTGCTACTACCTGATATGTTATATGCTGGCATGATATGTATATGTGATAGTAGTAGAGTTCGGTTGTCAGGACCGAAGGGTAGGTCAGACACCCCAGATATGTCTGACAGTATGTGATAATATGTTTATATGCTGGCATGATATGTTATATGTGATAGTGGTAGTAGGAGGGAATAGTCCCCAAGTTTCGGTCGTAAGGACCGAAGGGTAGATCGGACACCCCAGATATGTCTGATAATGTGTTATGTTACGATTTATGTGATAGTAGCAGTAGGGGGTGAAATAGTCCCCGAGGATCGGTTGTTAGGACCGATGGGTAGTCAGCACCCCAAAACGGCTTGACACGGGTAGGTCGGCACCCCAGAATGGTCGTACCGGGTAGGTCGGGCACCCCAGAATTGCCCGACAGTATGCATGATATGTGATTGTATGGTATGCGGTATGTTGGGGGAACTCACTAAGCTTCATTTTTATAGTTTTCAGTTTTGGTTTCAGGTACCTTTTCTTCGAAGGGGAAAGAGTTGGCGCGGTAGCGGTACATCACACACATGCTTTGTATTCCGCATGATGATATCTTCCTGGGGAATTGTACTCTGACACTTTTATGTTTATAACAATGTTTTTCAGACATGCAACATCTTTTGTGAAATGATATGATCATTGAATGATTTATTCCTATATGTTTTGCTAAGTACCTGTTTTAAAAATGAAATATTTGGCTCGTATTTTTGGGATGTTACATAATATCTAAGGGAATTATCAGAGTTTCCTTACAAATATGAAATTCTACTAAAATTAAAATTGTAACATCCCGTGGATGAGGTATTTCAAAATTTAACCCTTAGGTATGAATGTTTATGGTATTTAGCCCTTGCGTATGAGAAAGCTTGCAAAATGGCCCATAGTGACATTTTTGTAATTTCAGATTGAGGTCTAGTACGATGGGCGTACATGCGAGGGTTTAGTATGCAGGGTGTACATCGCATACGCAGGGCGCACATGCGAGGCTCTCAAACCCTAAATTTTAGGGTTTGGACCATATTTAAACATCTTTATACCTCCAACCTCATCTCTCATTAGCCTCCAACACCTCCATTCGATTTTAGCAAACTCTAGCCACTTTTTTTAGCATTCTTTACCCTTATGTGTGTTTTTGGTGATCTTGAAGAAGAAAAAAGGAAGTAGAATCACATTGGAAACGTGAAGAAGCTTTGGATCTGAGATCTTCACCTCTCTAGCAACCTCCAAGAGGTATAAAGTTTCAAAATTAGCTTGTATTTCCTTAGATCTTGCTAAGTTCTTGATTCATGAGCATTTTGTCCCAAGTCTTGACCTTTTTGGAGTATGGCACGCTTTAGTCCATTCTAGTTGTCCTTTCAGATGTTTTGAGGGGTTTAGAAGCATAAAACTAGGGTTTTGGCCCTTAATCATTTTCCATGCATGTGTTTGTTTGTCTTAATGGGTTAAAAGGATGGGGTTTTTAGCGTTTAGCACTTATTGGCCATGCAAGACCATAAAGTTGGAAACTTTATGGTCAAGGATGATATTTGGGACTTGGATCTGCAATTTGGTCGTAATAGCTTTAGTATTAAGCTCTTAACTCGTTAAGAAGAAGTCCAATTGCTTATGTTGGACATACCGTTTGGTACGATGCGCGTATGCAGTTCAAGCCCCGATCCCTCGGACAATGAGTATGCCCCACGTACATCCGAACTATGCCCCGCGTACGAGGACTGGGTCGAATCAGCTGAGTTGACTCGACTGGGTTGACTTGGCTGATTTTGTTGACTTTGACCGATTTTGGCAAAAGTGTATTTTGGGTATTTTGATATTAAGTTAAGTTGGGCCATGATTTAATAAATAGGTGACGAGTAGAGCCGATATTCGTAGCATAGATTTATTCAACTATTTGTGCGCACTGAGATGTCAGTTTTCCTCACTGTACTCATGGGTCGCAGGCACCAATGTCAGCCCACTAGATTGTGTATTTTGGCATATAGGATGTTGATATGTTATAGTGATATGCTAGATCGGTAACATGGTAAATAGGATGTAGTATGCGGTAGTGGTATGTAGATCTGCCTGTTTGCCTGATGATTGGTTATATGTTAATTTGTTCTAGATATATGTATTATGTTATATATATATGTCGACATAGTATGGTTGGGTTGAGTTTGTACTACTTTGTACAGTAGCCAACAAACCTGGGAGCAAGCCAGGCATAAGTTGTGGGCCTCGAGGGCAAGCCAGACTTATGTTGTGGGCTCGGGAGCAAACCAGACTTAAGTTGTGGGCCCTGAGGGCAGGCTAGACTTATGATGTGGGCTCGGGAGCAAGGCAGAAATGAGTTGTGGGCCCGATAGGCAAGCCAGACTCATACTGTGGGCTTAGGGGTAATCCAGTCTTTTAGTTGTAGACCCAGTAAATGCTGTTATATGTTGTGTGTGTTGGTACTTTGGGGGGAACTCACTAAGCTTCGTGTTTACAGTTTTAGTTTTCTTTCAGTACTTCTGAGGACCATGGGAAGCCGAAGGCGTGATCGTGCACATCCTTCGGTTTTATGTTATCTGTATTTTTGGGACACTCTTATTTTTGAGAAACACTTTTGAAACAATGGTTTTGTAAACATTATGGATTGAATTGTTGTTTTTGAAAAGTTAAAATCTGTTGTGATTTCGCAATGTTACAAAAACACATTAAATCTTAGGTTTAATCACCGGTTTACAATAAAATCTATCTATTATTGAACAAAAAGGAAAATACAATAACCAAAATTTATACTAGGTCCTTATGCTCATATCTTCAATCACGTACACCGACTGCTACATGAACCTGCAAAACATGAAACATATCTACTAACTCATACCATAGGTTTGGTGAGTTATATTCTAATATGTTTTCATCTTCATCTATTCATTCTATCTTTTCTTGACCTGTCTTTCTTTTCCCTTTTTTTTCTTTTACTCTGCATTCTAATCTTTTCTTCTCATACTATACAATGCTATTCTTCTCTTTTTATCTATCTCTTTGTCTTTTTTCTTTCCCATACTCTACAATCTATTCTTTTCCTTTCTCATCTCATTTATCTCTTATTCTATCTACTATTCTTATTGTGCCTTAACATTATATTCTTTCATTATCATAGTCTATCTTTTTATATTCTTCACTAATCTTCTCTCATTTATCACTCTTTCTTAGCCTCTTCTCAGGTTCATTTCATGGTCTGTACATACTCTATATCAGACTATTTTCAGGCTCATCTCATACTCTATGCATGCTCTTTTAGTATTATTACTTTGCTCGTCACACATCTCTTACTATTAGCATGTATATCTCATACTCTTCTTACTCTCTACATTTTTATTCTCAAATCTGATATCTCAACATTTTATTCTCATCTAGACCCAACGGTCCCATCTCATACTACAATCTTCTCTATTTTCTAAGGGAATCAACATCCTACTACATTACCGGGTATACTTACTGGATTTACTCCCTGTCTTATGATCTCTCGCGTATCCTTAACTATACTTCTTCTCTTAAATCTCTCACGGATTCCTTACTATTAATCTCTCACGGATGATCTCAAAGTCCTTACAAAGAACTCTCTTATCTTTTTCCTCTCAAGGAACCACTCTTTGCCTTCTCTAACAATATAGTTTCTCATTCTTATAGGAATCATTTATCTACATCCCTAAAAGGGGTCACCATCTTTGTTCCCCGCAGGGACATGATCAGAATCATACTCTTATTCTCATAAGAATCATACTCTTTGTTCCCAAAGGAACTTCTATCACATTCCCGAAGATATCATCTTTATATATACTCATCTCTATCTTTATTATGTGACTTATCACATAAATATTTGTCCCATAGACATTCTATCACTTTGTCTCATCATGAGATCTTCTAATACGCGTCTAGTACTTAGCTCAATAAGTACTTAGAGGCTGTTTGACAGGTTTTGAATTTTTAAGAGATCTGAATTTTTAATTGGGTCTGAATTTTCAACATGTTGTTTAGTTGAAACCTCTGAATTGTTGTGCTGAATTATAAAAATGAACATTTTACTCTTCTATATTATTTTTTACTGAATTCAAAGTTTATGTTTATAAAATAACTGAATCAATTCCTTGAATAATTATAAAAAATATACATAAACACCATAGAAATCCAAATTAAACATAAATCCAAATTAAAACATACCTCCAAATAAAAGAGTTCCATTTTCAATATATTTGATAAATACCGATTCTTCTTGTGTACATAAAATTCAAACTAAAATCAACATCCAATACTACCATGGAATTAAAAAATTATGGTACATCAAGGACAGTTGTTTTTACATATAAACTTAAAATTCATGAATAAAGGCTAGATATATGATCATTTATGAAGATTTTTGTAATATACCCTCATATAATGATTGATATTATGTTACATCCAACTTCACTACATATTTTTAAGACGATTGGACAATAGGGAAGTTTGAATCCGTTTAAGTACTTTTAATACCGTTGCCCAAACTTATGATGATCCTATAAATGCCAAAACACAATGAATCATCATCACATTTAAAAAAAAAAGCATATGTACATACATTTTACCAATAAACAAACATCACCAACATTATCAAATTTCATATTTCATCAACATTATTAGATTTCATATTTCATTAGCAACATCATCATAATTTCAGAAAAACAAATGCATTTCAGAAAGAAAAAAAATATCATCAACATTATCAAAGTTCTTATTTCATCAACATTATCATATTTTAGATTTCATCATCAACATGATCAAATTCATTCTCAACACTGATAATCGACTACAGTGCAAATAAAAATAAAAAATGGTTTGATTTCAGAAATTATAAATAACATCTAATTTCAGCATTTGCAGAAAACCATAATATAGCACATCTGATTCCATAAAAAACATGTTTTTTTTGTGAATCGTTGAATTAAGGGGAAACATAAACTGAAATTTGCAAACACTAATCGATTACATAGTAAGAGAAAGAGTATGATCGGAGACATTACCTGCAAAATACGTCGGACGAAAAGCAGTTGATCGAGCTGCGCCAAAGGCGATTTGTTGCAATAATCGGAGGCAAAGATGACGCTGACGACGACGATGACAGAGAGGAACGGGACTGCAGTTGATCGAGATGCAACAACTCCAATGGTACTCTAAAACACATAAATTTTGTGTTATTTTTTTTCCGTGCTAACCAACCACTAAAAAGCACTATTTTAGTGTGTTGGACAAGTCTACATTTAAAATATAATGAGCAAAACACTTACCACTAAATAACACAATTTTAGGACAAAACTTCAAAAATGGTCCCTGTGGTTTCCGAAAATATCAAGTTCAGTTCCGAAGTTCAAAAAACCTCACAGATGGTCCCTATGGTTTCAAAACTTTTAACAAATGGTCCTTCCGCCTAACTCCGTCAGCTTTCTATCGTTAAGTGAGGGGCATTTTTGTCATTTCAATACACAAGGACCATTTATGAAGTTTTCTCTATTTAAAAAAAATGAAATAAAATATAATTATTTAATTAAAGGGCCCCACCCTCTCTCTCTTTCTCCTAATTTTCAGAGTTCACACTTCCCCCTTCTTCCCCATTCTTCTACTTCACACGAAGTGTGTGAGTGAGTGCGTGTTTTTATGAACAATTAATGGGCTGTGTCGAACGAATGACAACATCATCTTGCTTAGACTCCTCCTCCAACATCACGACAGGAGACGAACTTAAAACTGTAGTGCAGTTGTTTCAAAACAACACCATAAATGATGGCGATGGTGATGATTTAAATCGCAACATAGAAGAAGAAGAAGAAGGTTGCTCAAAGATGGTGATCACAGAGTGTAGAATATGTCAAGAAGAAGACGCAAAACCCGAATTGGAATCTCCTTGTGCCTGTAATGGCACCCTCAAGGTTTATTTCTTATTCTTATTCTTCCCTTGGTTTCTCTTTTGGTTTTCAAACCACAAACACATAGACCAAACAGTTTCCTCAAAGAAATTTGGAAGAGATAGAAGGTGAGAGAGATCACGAAGGGGTAGATATGAAAAATCAAGGAGAAGAGATGGATCACCCTATCAACAGCAGGTCTATTAATTCAACGAAGGGGTAGATATGGAAAATCAAGGAGAAGAGATGGCTCACCATCATCACCGAGAGAACCTTCCACCAAGATCTGTTATTCGTCGGTGTTGCAGCGATGAAACCCTAATCGGTGTTAGAAGCACAAAGAGCACCACCGCCACCAATCCAGTTCTTTGAGAAGACAACAATTAATCCGAGAATGGAGGCATACATCGGAGCATCAGGTGAACAGATTTAGCAAACATGTTTGCTCATCTGTTTCCATCTCTTTTTCATGGAAACCGAAGCTATGGGCTTTTCTCATTGAGTTTATGGATGAACCCGATTCAGGGGTTTGTTTACCCAACTAAAAACAGAGAGAATGGAGAAGGGAGATGTGGGTTTGGCTTTCTTTTTTACAGAGAGAGAGAGAGAGAGAGAGAGGGGGGGGGGGGGGGGAGGCCCTTTAATTAAATAATTATATATATATATTTTTTTAAATAGAGAAAACCTCATAAATGGTCCCTGTGTATTGAAATGCCGAAAATGCCCCTCACTTAATGGTAGAAAGCTAACGGAGTTAGGCGGAAGGACCATTTGTTAAAAGTTTTGAAACCACAGGGACTATCTGTGAGGTTTTTTGAACTTAGGGATTAAACTTGATATTCCTGAAAACCACAGGGACCATTTTCGAAGTTTTATTTAAAGGTTGGTTGGAATACAAACATCATTTTAATCGTTAAGAAACACAAATTTAACTATTGATGGTTAGAATTGATATAAGTGATGTTAAAAGAATCACAAATTTAACGATTATTGGTTGGAATTGATATAAGTGATATGGGATTTTGGTAAATGAAATCAATAACTCAATACATAATATAAGTTACATACTTTCAAACATAATATATTGCATATTTTTAAAGTAATATAAAATTAAAAGAGATTTTTTTTAAGATAAAAAATAGTTATATAAAATGGTGATAGTACAATAATTAAATAAAATATTAATGCGGTCACAGATGGACAAAAACGACATGTGGTATTTGTTTGGAAGGTTAAAGACAATATAAGTCTCATAATTTAAAATTTAAAAGGTTTGGGCCTTGGGGAAGGAAGAATATGTGAATCCTCAAGTATCTTAACTGGTAATTATATGCAAATAAAAGTACTCTAAGATAGTTTAATTTTAAAAACATATAACTATATTTAATATTTAAAGATAAATAGACAAATCTAGTATTTTTCTTAAGTTATTTCCGTAACAACCACTCAATTTTGCAGAGATAGTGTGAAATAAGATATTTTTATATGATTTTTTTTTTCTTTCACATTTTACATATTTACATGATATTTATTATAACACCTCTCAACCAATTTTATTATTATTATTATTATTATTTTTAAATATAAAACTTTCTTGTACTCGGGCGAGCCAATTCTTAATTTCATTAATCGATAGTTCTCAAGTATTATTGTTGGGTCAAAATTATAGTTTATACTTTGTTTTTCTAGGTAATTGTATTTTTCTGAAATGTTTTATGAGTTTACGGCGTGAACCTGTTCACGGCCCATGTCTCATATATATAGGATGAGGAGTGCATGTGTGGGTAATGACAAGGAGCTTAAGTGTGTATTCTAAGGTGTGTTCTAGAGAGAGAACCAAGAGAAAAGAAGAGAGTGTGTGTGAATCTATTGTAAGGAGCATCATTCTATTCATTGAATACATCATAGATTCAAGTTATTCTTCTTCTCATTCTCTTCTGTTTTGATCTGACATCATCCGTTTGATTGAGATTCCGCACCATTAAACGGATCTGATTGATACACAAGCAGATTGGGGACTTACAATTATCTTTAAAACAATATTTGTTAAATAAAAATTTATTTGAAAATTTATTTTTATATACAATTTGGCATGTTTTAATTGTATATAAAACCATATATGAATCCTTAATTACGTATGAAACTAAAGTAATGATATACCATAAACAAATATCTCTTACCCAACATTATCCAATAATTAAGCACATGTTTGACATAATAAACAAGGATTTTATAGTACTTACATTATTGATTATTAATCCTAATAATGCCAAGATTCGGATTAGCAAGTTGCATAATCAGATGGATATCTCTTTAAGACTTTAAGTAATTCGGTTATAATAGCAATCTTGGTAGTGTGCATCATGATTTATATTTAACCAGACGAATGGTTGCATATTACGTAGATTATAATTATACACTTAAAATTACTAAAAATAACTATATAACTGTTATTAATTTTGAATTATTAGATCGTATATTAAATTGATATAAACATTTATAATAGTTATTATATCCTATATCGGTGCGACACGGTCTTATAAATAGTTATATATATTGGAATTTTGATTCTCTCGATAAAGAGTCTTTTGGCCATACACTATTTTGGGCTATACATATGGTTACAATAACAATTTTATATTATATGATAATTAAACATCTATTAAAATAATATAATTTTAAATGTCTCTATCTATTATTTGCATGTAAAAAAGTAAAATTAATTTTCAATTTAGTTTAGTTTTAACTATTTGTATTTTTAAATTGTCTGACTTCTATCTAAAATAACTCTTTATGAATTTGAACCAAAGATAGTGAAACTTACAGGGGAAAAATATAAATTGAAAGGAAAAACAAGGAAAAAAAAACACGAATCTAAACTAAAGAAAAAACATGTACCTGGAAAAAAAAAAAAAAAAAAAAAAAAAAGCCTAGGACTAGTCTAGAAAAATAATTTGTAAGAAAAAGATTGGGTCCTTACTAGACACAGTCCCAAAAAAAAAGGGGGGCTATCCAAGGCCGCAAATGTGCAAGTTTATCCATGGTCCTCGTCTATTATGTTTGCCAGTTGTATTCCGTTTGAAATTTGTGTACATAAAAAAAATGAATAAAGAGGTTATAATTTTTTTGTTGCTAACTTGTTGAGTCATGCACTAAGGAGGGGTACAATTGTTAGAAATTTTTCAAAAAATAAAAATATTGGCTTATAAAAAAACATTTTGCGCTTTTCCCCCTCCTTTGCACTTTGATGGTATCTTTTTGTTTTACAAGTTGTATAATGTTATGAACATATTTCTAAGTTTATTTTTACATTAATGATATATTTAAGTTTACAAGTTATGCAATGTTATGAACCGATTTCTAAGTTTTTTTTTATATTACTGATGTATTTATGTTTTACAAGTTATATAATGTTATGAAATATTAAAGTTTAAGAGTGGTTTCACATTTATTTGCATGTTTGTTACAATAAAGGATACAATAAATATAAACAAGAAAGAAAGCCATAAATATAAACAAGTATAAATGCATGCTACTCTTAGACGTAGACTTATTTCATTGTTAATTATAGTGAGATGCCTATAACTCCCTTCACACGTAAACAAAACACCAAATTCTTGAAACACGCTTTTTGCAATCCAAGAACTATTTTCAACCATGAGAGTTATGTGACATGCAAGTGTAGAATTACCTTCACCCATAAACAAAGTATCACTATTTCTGCAACACGGATTTTCCAATCCATAAGTCATTTCAACCTATTAAAAAATTTCACAAAATATCGGTTGTAACACCTAGTTTTAGTGATGTTTTAATTTTGGAACATCGAGCTGAAATTAGATCAAGTGAAGGTCTTGGGCTTCAAAAGAATAGAGTTTAGACCCTTTCAGATGTTAATAATGTTAATAATGCTGGATTAAGTGATTAAAGCACTCGATTTGTGCCTTGAAGCAAAAGGGTAAAATTGGAAAGGTGATATATCGGGCTTCTTGCATGAATTAAGAATTTTAGTTTGATATGTTTCTAGTCAAAAGTAACTAGATATAATTGTGGGACTTGTCAATACCTTTTTGTATATATAAAGAACTGTAACATCTTGATTTTCAGGTATTCCATTTTGACCATTAGTTTAAGTTATGTTTCCGAGTGACATTTTTGTAAATTTTGGGCCATGCATGCGTACATTGGGCGTACGTTGTGTACGCATGGCGTACGTGGGCAAGGTGCAAACCCTAAATTCTAGGGTTTGGACCCCATTTAAAAATCATTATAGCCCCCACACCCTTTCTTAACTCCAGCCTCCATCTCTTTTAGCCTCCATTTCGAAACCCTAAAGCGTGTGAGTGTGTTTTAAAGTTTTGGAGTGTCATTTGGTGCCATTTTGGTGATCTTGGTGGTGAAGGAAGACTCTTGGAGTTGTGGTGTTTCACTCAGGCTTTTGGATCCAACAACTACACTCACTTGTACATCTTTTGGACGTATAAAGCTCCAACCTTGATGAGTATTTCATTAGATCTTGTTCTAGCTTAAAAGTTTGCACCTTTTTGTCCCAAATCTTGATCCTTATGAGCATGCAATACTCAAATACTTTTGAGTTGTCCTTTCAAATGTTTTAGTGTGTGATAAGTCATAAAAATGTGATCTTGGACATTAGTTTCCTTCCATGCATGATCTAGGTTGTCTTAATGAGTTAGGAAGTTAGGATTTTTAGATTTGAGCACTTATTAGCCATGAAAAATCATAAAGTTGGAAACTTTATGATTAAGGACATCTTGTGAGGGCTAGATATGGATTTTGGACGAAAGGGCTTAATGGATTAACCCCTTAATGGAAAGGAACGTTGGCAAACGCGTACGTTGGGCGTACCAAAGGGTACGTTGCGCGTACGTGGTCAACCCCTTGACTTTTGTTCAACAAGTAGTACACCCTGCATACGTGTTGAGTATGCCTAACGTACTCACTGAGTTAACCGAGTTGACTCGTTTGACGTTTGACTTTGACCAAGATTTTGACCAAGTTGACCTAGGGGTATTTTGGGCTGTAGTATGAGTTTTGGTCATTGTTATTTGTAGAAAGGATCGGTAGAGTTGTTTTCCGGAGAAGTGTGTTGTTACAACTTTTATCCGACTGTGAGGTGAGTTTTCTCACTGTATAAATGGGTCGAAGACACCAATGTCGGACCATCATTGTGTTATGTATGATGATAGCTGTTATGTGACTTATATGTGTTTGCATGTTCGAGTTGAAATAGACCCCATGGGGAGCCCACTATCATATGATCGGGTTGAAAAAGACCCCAGGGCGGGGCCCACTATTGTATGCTTGGGTTAAAATATATCCCAAGGCGGGGTCCATATGTGTTGATTAGGTTGAAATACACCTAGGGTGAGGCCCCAGGGATGGGCCCATATATGTATATCAGGTTGGAACATACCCTTAGGTTAAGCCTGGTTTTATGATTGGTATGTGGTACTTTGGGGAACTCACTAAGCATTGTGCTTACAATTTATGTTATGGTTTCAGGTACTTCCGGTTCGAAAGGGAAGGGCCCGACGTGATGGCACAAGATCCTCCCCTCATGATTTCTACATTCTAAATAATTATACTAATATATTTTCATATTTTATTTGGTGATGGTTTTGGAACAATTAATGAATAAATTTGTTGGTGTTTCATGTGGAAGATTTTATCCCTGTTTTTGGTGTCAATACCTTTTTGTACATATAAAGAACAATTGAAACAAAGATGTTATGTTTGTTTGAAGTTGAATTGGAAATTGGGAATTTTTCCCTATGTTAGGCGTAGGAAAACCTCTACATTGGGCATATGTGCTGAATTCTGGATACAATTTTAATAACCTACGATGGGTGTAGGTTATGTTATGCTGAAAGTAGCCGCTGCAGAGCAAAACCCTAACCCTAAGGTTTTGATTCGTATTTAAGGGTTGTAACTTCTTGGGATCATTCCCAAGACCCGCCTCCATCACCTCATATTGTTCCTTTGAAACCTTAGCCACTTAGGGTAGAATCAGTTATTTGATTGTTTATCGAATTGTAACACCCAGTTTCCCAGGTATATTGATTTATGTTGTATTTATTTAATTATGTAAGGTGACTCGACGAGTTGGTGCTCAGACTCGTGGAGTCTGGTCGCGACTGGTTGACGTGGTTAATGAGGGGACTCGACGAGTCAGAGCTGACGGAAGAAACCCTAATTTGTCGGGTTTGGGAGCTTCATTTGCGGCTACCAGTCCATATAGAGAAACCCTAGAGTGCTTGAGAGTTTTGAGACAGAAGGGAAGCCATTCTTGACCTTTGTGGTGTTGTTTAGCAAGAAGAAGGAGGCCCTAGCCAAGAGGAAGCAAAGGAGGTTGCTATTCTGTGGTTTTGAAGCTAAGATCATCGCATTTGAGGTATTAATTCGGCTCTTCTTCTGTTTTTTTAAGAATATATGGATTTAGGGTATCTTGTGCCCTTTGCTTGGTTGATTTGATGTCCAACCATAGAGGTCCAGAGACCTTACTTGTGATGAGGCTTTGGATCTGGATCCATAGAGGTCCAGAGAGCCTTACTCATCAAGCTTTATGAAGAGCAATGGAGTTTATGACCTTGGTTTAAGGTATTTGGGGCTAAATCATCATATATGGTCATATAGATGTTACATGCGCATCAAGATAAAGACTTTACATGATTATTGAACTTGGGAGGGTTAGAGGAATAGATCTGGCCTCAGAAGGTTGTTTGAGGTTGTGCCCGAAATGAACTCGTCGAGTCCATGAGCGAACTCGACGAGTCGGAGCGGGTTGTCCCGTGACTCAGATATGTGGATGACTCGCCGAGTTGGGTGAGTGACTCGGTGAGTCAGAAAGGATTCAAAGGACTCGATTTCACGTATGGAATCGACGAGTCTATGCGTGACTCGACGAGTCAGGTCAAAGGTTGACCATTGACCAATGTTGACCATGGTTGACTAGTGTTGACTTAATAGTGTTAGTCAAACTAAGCCAGGAAAGTATTAATTAGAGATGCATTTATGATATAGGAAGACGATAGGCCAGGAAATCAAGCACGAGTGATTATCCGACATCCAGCGAGGTGAGTCTTCTCACTCTACTTTACCTTGAGTGGTAATTAGAGTTATGTGACAGAGTTATTGTATGCTATGTATGTGATGTGTTGCACTGCATCATTTCTATGTGATCTATGTTGTATGTATATCAGAGTTAGAACCAGAAGGTTCACAGAGCTAGGACTAGAGGGTCCATAGAGTTAGGGCCCAAGGGCCCACAAAGTTATAGCCTCGAGTGGCTAGTATGTTTTATGTGTGGTATTTTGGGGAACTCACTAAGCTTTGTGCTTATAGTGTTTTGTGTTATGCATTTCAGGTACTAGTAAGGATCGCAGGAAGGTGCCAGCATGATCAGTACACACACACACGGAGTTTTATATATGATATGATCTTGGGATTTTGACCTGTGTTTGGATATGTGGAACAATGAGTTTATAATATTGTGAAATAAAGTGTTTTTAAAATGTGAAAATTTGTTTGAAATTTTACGACGTTACAAGTTGGTATCAGAGCCTTGGTTTGAGGGACTCGGATGCACCTTCGGGCGTATCTGAACTCAAACTGAGGATTTGAGGAAATTTTTTGATAATAAAGTAATTATCAAAGAGTAAAAGAGTTTTGAAACAAACAGAGTAGAGCCGTGTGTACGATCAGCCAGCGCCCGAACGACGATTTCCCAAAATACCCTTACAATAAATGTTATGAGATGTGTTATGCTATGATGTATGATGAGTTATATTATGCATGCTAGAGTAGACTAGGTATTCTTATTAGGACTAGAGTGACCTGATTTGTGATGCCTTAATCTAAGAGTTTTGCTGCTAGGGATGCTTGAAAGTGATTAGGTAGCAGCGAGGGGCTTATGAGGGATCAGCTAGTGAGTAGCATATGATTAGAGAGAGTAGAGTACTTGAGACTTGGTGCTCTGGGAGGAGGACTTGGGGTGGATGTTGATGCGGTGTAGGCAGTAGTATTGGTGCCCGTACTACTGAAGACAGCAGATCAGTGCACAGCCCAAGTAAGAATCCTTGGAATACTAAGGAACAAGTAGGGTGGAGTTATCGAGTGCGAGTATACTCGAGCGAGTCCCTGATATTCCTTATGTTGTATTTCAGAGACATCATGGTTGGGACACGCCACACACCAGAGAGCAGTGGTACTAGTGATGAGGAGATCCGTAGGATCATTCATGAGGAGGTGGCTGCGGCCATCAGGGTAGAGATACCAGATATGTTTGGGTCTATCACGACCACGCTGATAGAGACTTTCGATGAGCGATATGCTGCTCTTACTAATGTTGTTGTTGCTACGGCCACTGCAGCTGTAGCTATGACTAGACCACAGGGTGGTGATGCGTTGTTGTTCCGGGAGTTTAGCAACACAAAACCACCAGAGTTTGATGGGATGCAGGATCCGGTTATGGCAATGAGGTGGATTTCAAACATCGAGGGGTGTTTCTTTACGTGCTCTTGTCCAGAGCATTTAAGGGTTCGGTTCGCGCTGAACCAGCTTCGCTTGGGAGCGAAGGACTGGTGGAAGTTTGTGATGGCGCACTATTCGCCTGCTGAGCTTGCTGCAGTGACCTGGGAGAGGTTCACTGCTATGTTCCGAGATGAGTACGTTCCCCAGGTGGAGAGGGAGCGTTTGGCCCAGGAGTTTCTGACCCTCAAGCAGGGTATTGAGTCTGTTACAGTGATTACGAGGATGTTCCATGAGCGGGCGATGTTCTGCCCAAAGCATGTGTCCTCCGAGCAGGAACATATGAGCCGATATCTGAGCATTTTGAGGAGGGATATACGAGAGTTCGCGGCGAACTCGTCGCACCGGACATTTGCTGAGCTTCAGGCAAATGCTCGGAAGAGGGAGATAGAGCTGGAGACTCAGGCTAGGGAGGAGGTAGAGTCTCAGGGGAGGGATCGGCGACCGGCACAGTCTTAGCCAGCAGCCAAGCGGGCCAAGCCTGCCGATCCCAGATCAGGGAACCAGAAGGGCTGCACTTGTGGCAAGTGCGGTAAGTGTCATAATGGGGTTTGCAGAGCGGTGTCTTGCTACAAGTGTGGCAAGGAGGGGCATATGGCCAAGGATTGACCCAAGGGGTTCGCAGTCTGTTTCCACTGCAACCAAACCGGACACCGGAAGGCAGAGTGTCCGCAGCTGCGGGGATCAGCACAGGGATCTGCCCCTGCTACTATCAGAGCTATCGAGAGCCGACCAGTGAAGGCCGAGACACCGAAGGCACGAAGGAGAGCCTTCCAGTTGAACGCAGAGGAGGTCCGCACATCGCCCAATGTCGTGGCTGGTATGTATTCTTTCATGTATTTATTTTGATGATTGAGATATTGTGTTTATATTATGTTATGTGTAGGCACTTTTCATGTGAGTTTTGTACCTGCCTTGGTATTATTTGACTCGGGTGCGAGTCGGTCTTTTGTATCCTTGGCTTTTAGTCAGCACATCAGTATTAGTCGAGAGGCGTTGAGTCGACCTCTGAGAGTTTCCATAGCTGACGAGAGGGCGGTGTATGCCAAAGAGGTGATCTGAGGGTGTGTACTCGAGATTTTCGGTGTTGAGTTCCCGATTGATTTAGTTCCTATTGCGATGGGAGATGTCTGTGTCATCGTGGGCATGGACTGGTTAAGCAAATTTGGAGCAATTATCGACTGTGAGCGACAGCTGGTGACCATACGAGACCCTAGTGGGGGAGTTCTTACGGTGTACGGTGAGGGTACACGTTCTGGTTCAGCATTTTGTTCGGCCGCTAGAGCGAGGCAGCGTCTACAGCAGGGTTGTAGTGGATTTGTGGCGTATGTGATGGATACGAGGGTTGATTCAGGGAGGCCAAGGTCTTTTGATGAGGTTCCGATAGTGCGAGAGTTCCCGGATGTTTTCCCGGAGGAGTTGTCGGGCGTGCCTCCTGAGAGGCAGGTAGAGTTTCGTATCGACTTGGTTTCGGGGGCAGCACCTATCGCCAAGGCGCCTTATCGCCTTGCACCTACTGAGATGCAGGAGTTATCCTCGTAGCTTTAGGAGCTGCTGGGGAAGGGGTTTATTCGCCCGAGCAGTTCTCCGTGCGGAGCGCCTATCCTCTTTGTCAAGAAAAAAGATGGTTCACACCGGATGTGCATTGATTACCGGGAGTTGAACAAGTTGATGGTCAAGAATCGTTACCCGTTGCCGAGGATCGACGATTTGTTCAATCAGTTACAGGGAGCATCTTGGTTCTCCAAGATCGATTTGAGGTCCGGATATCATCAGATGAGGGTGCGAGATGAGGATATCCAGAAGAAAGCGTTCAAGACTCGTTACGGGCATTACGAGTTCGTGGTGATGCCTTTCGGGCTCACCAATGCACCGGCGGCGTTCATGGATCTCATGAACAGAGTGTGCAGGCCGATGTTGGATCGCTCGGTGATCGTGTTCATCGACGATATTTTGGTGTATTCGAAATCCAGAGAGCAGCATGAGGAGCGTTTGAGGGAGATCCACGGAGTTTTGAGATCGGAGAGGCTTTATGCCAAATTCTCTAGGTGTGATTTCTAGTTACGAGAGGTCCAATTCCTTGGGCACCTCGTTAACCAGAATGGGATATTGGTCGATCCGGCCAAGATTGAGGCAGTAATGAGTTGGGGGTGCCGAGATTCCCCACCGAGATCAGGAGTTTCCTAGGGTTGGCTGGCTATTATAGGAGATTCATCGGGTATTTCTCCAAGATCGTCGTGCCACTCACCAGATTGACCCGGAAGGGTGTTGCTTTTTCATGGGGCCTAGAGCAGCATGCCTCCTTCGAGACACTTCGTCGGAGACTGTGCGAAGCCCCGGTGTTAGCCATTCCGGAGGGGATGGAGGACTTTGTGGTGTATTGTGACGCGTCGATATAGGGGCTGGGAGTGGTGCTGATGCAGAGAGGGCATGTGATAGCGTACGCATCGAGACAGATGAAGCCTCATGAGGCGAGGTATCCCACCCACGATCTGGAACTGGGAGTAGTAGTGTTCGTTCTCAAGATCTGGCGTCACTATCTGTATGGGGTTTGGTGTACCATATACACGGACCACAAGAGCTTGAAGTATTTGATGGATCAGCCCAACCTGAACATGCGCCAGAGGAGATGGTTGGATGTGTTGAAGAACTACGATTGTGAGATCCTGTACCACCCGGGTAAGGCTAACGTTGTAGCCGATGCCCTGAGTCGTAGGGCGGAGGGCGCCCCGATTCGAGAAGTTTGTGTGAGAATGACAGTGATGACTCCGGTGTTGGACACCATTCGAGGGGCCTAGGCTGAGGTCGTGAGACCGGAGACCCGTAAAAGAGAGCAGGTTATCAGACAAGTATCAGAGTTCGTTACCGATAACCGAGGGCTTATGACCTTTCAGGGTCGGATTTGGGTACCATTTGTGGGCGGAACGCGTACCATTTTGATGGAAGAGGCGCATAGATCGAGGTTCTCGATCCATATCGGGGCCACTAAGATGTAGTTGGATCTGAAAAGAGAGTATTGGTGGCCCTGTATGAAGAGGGATGTTGCATGGTTCGTTGAGAGGTGTTTGACCTGTCGTAGGGTTAAGGTCGAGCACCAGCGTCCGCATGGTAAGTTACAGCCTTTGGAGATTCCCGAATGGAAGTGGGAACATATTACCATGGACTTTATCACCAAATTTCCAAGGACTGCGAGAGGTGTCGATGCAATTTGGGTGATCGTGGACAGGTTGATAAAGAGCGCCCATTTTCATGCTATTAGTGAGAGTTCTTCCGCTGAGAGGCTGGCAGAGTTGTACGTGAGAGAAGTAGCAGAGTTGTACGTGAGAGAAGTAGTATCGCGGCATGGAGTACCGATCTCGATCGTCTCAGATCGATATGTGCGTTTCACTTCCAGGTTCTAGAAGAAATTTCATGAGGAGTTGGGTACGAGGCTGCATTTTAGCACCGCATACCACCCACAGACCGACGGGCAGAGCGAGCGGATGATTTAGACGCTCGAGGACATGCTTCGGGCATATGTATTGGACTTCGGAGGGAGTTGGGACACATATTTACCTTTGGCTGAGATTTCCTATAACAACAGCCATCATTCGAGCATTGGTATGCCACCCTTTGAGCTGTTGTATGGAAGGATGTTTCGGACTCCTATTTGCTGGGGTGAGGTCGGGCAGCGTGTGATGGGTAGTACAGAGATAGTACTTCAGAAGACTGAGTAGATACAACAGGTCAGGCAGAGGTTACTGACGGCTTAGAGTCGTCAGAAGAGCTATGCAGACAGGCGTCTCTCGGAGCTCGAGTTTCAAGTTGGTGACTTCGTACTCCTGAAGGTATCTCCTTGGAAAGGAGTGATCCGATTCAGGAAGAGAGGCAAGTTGGGGCCTCGGTATATAGGTCCATTCAGGGTGACCGCCAGGGTGGGCAGGGTAGCGTACCGTTTGGAGCTACCTGCGGAGTTGAGTCAAATTCATGATACCTTCCACGTGTCTCAATTGAGGAAGTGTATCGCCGATGAGTCGGCAGTGGTTCCATTAGAGGACATTCAGGTGGAAGTGAGCCTGAACTATGTTGAGAAGCCGATCGCGATTCGGGATAGGAGGATCAAGGTTTTGAGAAACAAGGAGGTGTCATTGGTTCAGGTCCAGTGGCAACATCGGAAGGGTTCCGAGTTGACCTGGGAGCCGGAGTTAGAGATGCGTGAGCAGTATTGAGAGTTATTTGCGGTAAGAGACTTCGAGGGCGAAGTTTGATTCTAGTGGGGGAGAATTGTAACACCCAGTTTCCCAGGCATATTGATTTCTGTTGTATTTATTTAATTATGTAAGGTGACTCGATGAGTTGGTGCTCAGACTCGTCGATTCTGGTCGCGACTAGTTGACGTGGTTAATGAGGGGACTCGAAGAGTCAAGGGAGTGACTCGACGAGTCAGAGCTGATGGAAGAAACCCTAATTTCTCGGGGCTATTTAACGCCCGTATATCAGGGCTAGTCAATTTAGAGACAATAAGCGTCAAAAATGACTTTTTGATGGAAGATTATCTAGAAGGATTAATCTTAACCAAGTTTTAGTATATGTCACGAGGTTTCCGTGCATATAAAGAACGCCAAAATCCGAGTTATAACGAAGAAGTTATGACCTGTCGAACTTTCGCGACAGAACCGGCACAACACAGCGCGACGTAAAAAGCGAATTTACGTTGGAGCGATATTTAGCCTTAGCGATCTAAACGATAATCGAAGATCTTGTTGTTAGTAGCGAAACGACGAAAAGTTAGGCGAGAACGGACGTCAAACGAAGAAGTTATGAATTTATAACGAAGTTTTTCTGTCGCGGCCTATTAAAAATAAATAATAAAAATAAAGTCGAAATTAGCCGACGGAGTCTAAACGAAAGTTGTAGAGCGTAGTCTCACCTTCGCGTGGATATAAAGAACGTCGAAAACGGAGTTCGTATGAAGAAGATATGAATTTCCGAAGTTTATTAATCATTTTGTATTTAAATTTAAATGGAAATTCGGAAGCATTATCCGAAGCGAGTCACCGGTCTGATCCGAGGTACGCCCCACGTACTCCGAAGGTGTCGACATCGCAACAAGTGGCTTCGGATACGTAAGCAGTGACGTTTCTCGGACCAGTACGCCCCGCGTACGTGCGAGACTCAGCCCCTATAAAAGGCTTGCGAGGGCAGCCGAGAGTTTTGTTCATTTCTTCTCTTCTCTCTCCCGTTTTGCATCGTTTTGCGTGCCAGAAATACCCCGAAGCCCCGGTATTATTCTCGAGCCCCGAGGCAAGTCCCGAGATCCCGAAGATCCCGAGAAGTGCGGTTCCCGAGTCGAAGCTCTGCCCGCGAGAAGTTCGATTTTTGTAGAGATCTTCCAGATCTGTTGAGGATTTCTACTTCTGCAAGTCGTAGTGCTGTCCGATCATCTTCTGATCAAGTGAGTGTATACTACCTTTCATAAACACGATAATAATACAAGTATGGTTTGAGTGTATTAAGTATATTGTTGTTTAGATGTGTGGGTGTGTAGTTATTTTCTTCTAACACATAAATATGAAGTATTTGCTATGAAATACGTGCTATGTGTTTATATGTTATTTGTCTATTTGAGATGGGCATGGAAATTGGAGTTTTATACAGGTGTTAAATGATTTAAACTGTGTAAGTATTTATATCTACAAAATTGTTGGGTAGAACATAGGTAGATGGAAATTGTTGGTGACTATGGAGTTAGCGCCTATTGTATAAACCTTGGCGACGATGTGACTTCGTGCCTATTTGATGAACCTTGGCGACTATGGAGTTAGCGCACGTTGAGTAAACTTTGGCGACTATGGAGTTAGCGCTTGTTGAGTAAACTTTGGCGACTATGGAGTTAGCGCTTGTTGAGTAAACCTTGGCGACTATGGAGTTAGCGCTTGTTAAGTGAACCTTGGTGACTATGGAGTTAGCACCAGATAACTATGGATTTAGTACTTGATAAGTAAGCTTTGGCAGTAATGGAATTCATGCCAAATTTCTTACGAATGAATGAATGAAGGATAGTTGGTTCTTAGGGTAAAACCTTAAGAAGATAATGGGGATGGATAATTGGGTTGATTATTTGCTGATTAAATATAATGATTATATTATTGTGGGTTGAAAACCCTATATGCTCACCAGGCTCCCAAGCACGAACCCACTCAGTTTTCTTTTCATTACAGGTAATGGCACAAGGGTATAAGTTGGTGGACTTGACGAGAGATTTTGGGATTATAGATCAGTAGTTATAAATAACTATTGTAAGATCTATTTTATATTGTTTATGCTTTTGGTCTGTAATGAACATGACATCCCGAGGTTTTATTATTTAATGAAAATACATTATTTTCGAGAAATGTTTTGATAAATGGTTATCATATTTTATTTTGGGAACAAATTCCGCAACCGTTTTCTTTAAACGATCACTCTGATTTATAAAACAAAGCATAAACAAATCGGTCTTTTCTGGCCGTGAAATTGGGGATGTCACATCCTAGCCAAGAGGAAGCAAAGGAGGTTGCTATTATGTGGTTTTGAAGCTAAGATCATCGCATTTGAGGTATTAATTCGGCTCTTCTTCTGTTTTTTGAAGAATATATGGATTTAGGGTATCTTGTGCCCTTTGCTTGGTTGATTTGATGTCCAAATAGTCCCTTCTGGTGATAAGGCTTTGGATCTAGATCCATAGAGGTCCAGAGAGCCTTACTCATCAAGCCTTATGAAGATTAATGGAGGTTATGACCTTGGGTTAAGGTATTTGGGGATAAATCATCATATATGGTCATATAGATGTTGCATGTGCATCAAGACAAATACTTTACGTGATTATTGAACATGGGAGGGTTAGAGGAATAGATCTAGACTCATAAGGTTGTTTGAGGTTGTGCATGAAATGAACTCACCGAGTCCATAAGCGGACTCGACGAGCCGGAGCGGGTTGTCCCGTGACTCAAATCTGTGGATTACTCGCCGAGTTGGGTGAGTGACTCGGTGAGTCAGAAAGGATTCAAAGGACTCGAGTTCATGTATGGACTCGACGAGTCTATGCATGACTCGACGAGTCGGGTCAAAGGTTGACCGTTGACCAGGGTTGACTAGTGTTGACTTAATAGTGTTAGTCAAACTAAGCCAGGAAAGTATTAATTAGAGATGCATTTATGATATAGGAAGACAATAGGTCAGGGAATCAAGCACGAGTGATTATCCGGCATCCAGCGAGGTGAGTCTTCTCACTATACTTTACCTTGAGTGGTAATTAGAGTTATGTGACAGAGTTATTGTATGCTATTTATGTGATGTGTTGCACTGCATCAGTTCTATGTGATTTATGTTGTGTGTATATCAGTGTATATCAGAGTTAGAACCAGAAGGTTCACAGAGCTAGGACCAGAGGGTCCACAGAGTTAGGGCCCAAGGGCCCACAAAGTTATAGCCTCAAGTGGCTAGTATGTGTTATGTGTGGTATTTTGGGGAACTCACTAAGCATCGTGCTTACATTGTTTTGTGTTATGCGTTTTAGGTAGTAGTGAGGATCGCGGGAAGGCACCGGCATGATCAGTACACACACGCAAAGTTTTATATATGATATGATCTTGGGATTTTGACCTGTGTTTAGATATGTGGAACAATGAGTTTTATAATATTGTGAAATAAAGTGTTTTTAAAATGTGAAAATTTGTTTGAAATTTTACGACGTTACACGAATCAAGTGTTATGTATGATTAGCATACACAAAGCGACTTGAGGGTTAGTGAAAGTTTCATGAGTGAGAGGGGTTGTTAGTAAGAAAACAAGTAAGGAATTTTTAGTAACACTTGAGAGAGTAGATATAAGATGTATGCGTATCCAAGATGCTTAGGCCTAGTGGCCAACAATCGTGTGTGAGGATCTGCTTGATTCCTTTTAGGATGTCTTATTGCTTGTTGGTTTCACTGCTCGAATGTTGCTTGCTTTGTGCTTTGTCGGATTTATATTGATGTAAATTAACTATTAAATGAATATGTTAATTTATGTAACGCTCATATTTCCTGCTAGGCTTAGTTATCAAACATGTAACCGTTTTGGTTAACAATTGTGAATTTTTGAGAATAAAGAAACATAAATTATTCAAATAAATATGTGAATTTTATAGATATTAAGTGTATATGATAAATGTGTAAATTCTTACGTCGTAACATAATTAATAGGGCTAAAATATAAATTAAAAATTAAAAATTATTTTTGATAAATAATCTATAAAATTCGTAGTAATCGAAAAAGCAAAACTGTGCATATAAAGAACGTCAAAATCTGACTTCGTACGAAAAAGTTATGATTTTTCGAAGTTTTAAACGCAATTCAGTACAATAGTGTACGACACAAAAACCAAAATGGAAATCGGTCAATTGTTAGGAAGAACAATCTAAATGAAAGTTGAACACCTCGTCCATACCTATTCGTCGATATAAAGACAGTTGAGAACGGATATCGTACGAGAAAATTATGATTTTTACACGGACTTTAATAGTCTAAGCCTATAAAAATATAACTTTAAAAAAAAGTCAAAATTAGCCAACTGAGTATAAATGAAAGTTGTAGATCTCATCGATACCTACGCATGGATATAAAACCTGTCGAAAACGGAGCTCGTACAAAAAAATATGATTTTTTTAAGAGAACAAAAATTTTGCACGCTACCGTGTGCAATGACAAGGTGCGCGACATGCATCTGACTCTCCATGGGAATTGTGACACGTGCCGCCACACAGAAAGAGGCACGTCATTTGGCCGACCACTTGCGCAGTGCACAAGGAACACAGTGCGCGGCGTGCGCTTGATTTTCAGTTATATATAGACATAATTTTTCAGCATTTGCTTCACACCACTTCTCCTATTCTCTCTAGATTGCCTCTTATCCTTTTGCGCTTTACTCTCTAGTTCCCAGTTACTTTAGCGAAGCCCTGCGGTGTCAAATATCCAAAGAATAGAAGCTCTCGTGTCGGAATTCTGCCCGCATAATTTCTGGTTTTTGTTAGATTACTCTGTAAGTCAAGTTATGCTTATTTATTTTATGTGTAACTTTTAATTATAGTTATAGTCATTATTGTGAACATATAACTAAGATTTACCGGTGATTCCAAGTCATTATACTGATTGATCTATTTATGAGAGTGATGTCTAGGTTAGATGTAGTGAGGTGTTTAAAGTGAGATTTCCAAACAGTATACTCTATATACCAAACGAACCCTACCTCCAATATGATCCTACCTGGTTCTTCCTTGCTTGATAGATATTAATGTAGAAATTGGTATTGTTGAGGAATCTAGACTATCATTATATAGTTGCTAGGATTATGAAACTAGCCTAAGACTTAGTACTTTATACGTTTAAGTCTTTGAGAAGTGTTAAGGCGAAGCGTTGTCCTAACCTCTAGTCACCTACTTTTGTCAGGTGAGTGCGTAGTTACTTTCAAGAGCATGAACTAATAAAAGTATTTATTAAAGGTTAACTATTTTTATTATTTTTTGTAGTACTTGTATACCTATAATAGTACTGCTTATTAGGAGCTATGTCAGAATCAGAATTGCCTTTAGATATAGTATGGGTCAGTTATGGACTTATAATAGGTACTTAGCTCTAAATAAGTTGGACATTGATTAGGTCTCATTCTGAGGGTAGAGTGTGAGACAGGAGCGGAGTGTAGTATTCCTCCTCTTTCTTGGATGACCAAAAATGGTGGGGTCCAGATCAAACAAGCGGTAGGTATGTCTAGGTCATTGACCAGAGTAGATGACAACACTTGACTATTCTAGACAGTTTAGTGAATTTGGTTGCTAGTGTAGACTTATAACCCACAGACGTAGATAAAATATTTATCAATAGCTCAAAACATTGGTTACCTTTATATGACTTACACCGGCCATGGACTCCCCTAGCTGTGTAGTCAACCATATACTCAAACGGTTTATCAGGTAGGGAGATTCCTCCAAATAATCGTTGACTTAGGATTCGTGAGTGTTAGATGCCATTTTATGCATTGAATCAAGTTGTCCTTTCTTGTTCTTCTTAGTTGTTAATTGTCTTTGTTTGAGTTTTAAAGTGTTTGTTTAAGTTTCTAGTCTTGCAAAACTAGAGAAAACCCCCCTCTTTTATCAATTGTTTTATTTAGATAATATTAGTATTAATTTTAACTGTTACCGTTCCCTGTGTTCGATACCCTACTTGCTTGAACTAAACTGCTATTGATAGGTACACTGCTTGCGAATGTTTGTTTAAATTTGAGTTTGTTAGGATGAAAACTAGTTTGTTTCACACACATCAAGAGGTCAGTGGGAGTCTTAAGGATCTTGACAAGTTTCAAGAACTAATCAAGAATAAAACCTATTGTTTATCGCTAGCACACGACTTGAGGTTTGTAACTATCGTGTTGACACATTCTTGTTTTTGTGCCCATTCCAGTTAAAGTTGAATATGCATGTGAGTTATATGAGTTCTCAATTGTTTGCATAACAACCTAGGAAGCAATGGTAGGCCCTTGTACTGCCAGGTGGCAAGAAATTAAGATTTAACAAGTTCAGTCCATATGAGTTTGATTTTGTCACTAACCTTGTCTTGTGAATATGGTTATGACAAATTCACATGGATAGGAACACATACACCATAAAAATCTAAGTGTCATAAGGTTTCTCTCCGATTCATGAAAATGATTGTGAGGAAACGCTTTCACTAAGTAGTTTTTTTTAAGGAAATAGCAATTGTGATATTTGCATTCTCAAATTCGATTATGATTACGACATCCCTCTTCATAGTTCGAATTGTGAGAAATGGAAAAAGCTCTAAACATTTGAGACTTATTGTAGTAACTTCTAAAATTGTTAAGACACACATGTAAGCTATCCAAGGAAAGGTGTATGATTTTGAGAAGCCTAGATAAAGTCTTATCGAAGCATCTCGTATCAGAAATCCGAACATTGGTAATGAAAGTCAATAAGTATTGATTTCTAGAAGTCCAACTGATTTCTGGGTACATGTCAAAGCTAGTTGGAGCATAAGTGTTATGCTAGTAAGATAATTATTATGCTAGTGGGAGCATAATTATTATGGTAAATGTTGCAAGTTCGCAATGTTAATTATAGAAAACAAAGGTTTCAATTCGAAAAGTTGCAGGGTTTGAAAACTTGTTTTGCTATAATTAAGGGAGAGGATATTATAATTCATTTCAAATCTAAAAGCTTAGATTGAGTTTTAATCAAATTTAGTCAACGACATATATGAATGTTATGTTGAAAGGATTCAACATAAGGAAATTCCATATGCAAATGTTAATTGCGTCCTCAAAATTCAATTATAATTAGGGCATCCCTCTTCATAATTCGAATTGTGAGAACATGGAAAATAGAAATATTATAGCAAAAGGTTGATCAAGTATCATGTCTTTATGTTAGACATTATGAATCGCATCCCATATGCTTTGGGTATAGGATCGATTGCATATGCTATAATATTCTCGTGCTCTAATTTTCCAAATGCATAGGGCATTAAGAGGTAAAAATTAATAGAATTGGATATGACTAAAGTGGTTAAACACTATTAAGGACAATCTAAGGTTTGCCAATGATTGGTCGCTTAAGGACAGTTGTAAGTATAGTAATGGATGGACCATATTGATATTATTATGAATAGACAAGATTTTATTAATAATGAGTTGTCTTATGGCAAATATGGAATGTTTCCATATTGGGAGTTGAAGAATAGATGAGAAAGTTAGAAACTTTTATGCAAGAATGATGTTCAAAGGAATGTACTTTGAATTTGAGACTTCATTTCCACGGAATTGTTTTGTAACAATCTCAAAAGGAATATTTTGTAATATTGTTGGTCAAGTCTCTGTGACTTTTGGTACCTAGACATTACAAAAGAATCATTGCATGATAGTTTAGAATCTAACACTTCCTAGAAGTGACAAGAATTTGGAATTATTACATTTGCAATAAAGATTTGGAATTGTGAAATGAGCATCATTGAAATGTTTTTCAGTTGATCTATTTAACAAACTCAAGACCATAGAAAAACATGGTTTGCATGCTTGGAGCATGGCATAACTACAGTTTTAATTCAAGTATTAAGTTGATAAATCGAAACATTATACAATGAATAATGAGTAATCAATATGGCACTCAAAAGTTTTGGGGCCATATAGGATTAGTATTATTCTTGTGTTTCACTTTGCATGTTTTGACTTCCCGAATAACCAGGATATTCAAACCATCCACAGTCGATCATACTTTGGAAGCAGGTATTGAGGCAAGACTGTCATGAATGGGTTTGTAGTTTGTCTAGTTATTTTAGACATAGCTACAGTGTTCATGAGTACTCCTGGAATAAGATTCGAGTATTGGATTCAACCCACTCTCATCTGAATCACTTCATGAATTTTATCACGAGTGATTGTGAGACGATGATATCTTATATTCTTGAAACCAAGACGTGTAAGTTGTAGTTGCAAATCGGTTGCACATTGACATATGTAAACACACCAGTAACTTGGTGTTATAAAACATATTGTTGTGTGTAATTTGATGAGTAAGTACAAGCAAGCATATGAGTTAAAGTTTATCCGTTCCTTTTACCCCATGTGGTTAAAAGCGATATCTGTGGGCCCCTCGTTGATTTAGTGATGACACCTGAAGTGCTTGGCCAAGCCTGGACTGATTTGATTTGTTTAATTAGTCAGTCGTCATAAATCAAAAATCGGGAAACAATAGATGGACAGAGAGAATGATTAAAATCTATGTCTCAGTCCATACGATATGTAGAATGGAGGAATATATGATCCCTTATCTAATGGATGCGTCATTAACTAGGTCAGAGTTCGACAACAGTTTTTAAGAGCTACAATTGCTAGTCAGGTTGTGGAGTCGTACTTGCAATAATAGTTATTAGACTTATCCAAGTGGGATACTGTTGGATTTAGTGTCTAAGCCCATAACTATAATTGGTATATACTTTACTCGAGAGTAGCATGGTCCATTTGGGTTGCATGTCACCAGAAGGATGGACTTGTGAGAAGAGGATATTCAAGATTTATTAATATATTGTAAGTTAAAATATATTAATATGAAATAATATTATTTAATTAGTATTGATCAAGAATTAATTTGGAATTAATTTTGTGATCAAAAGAGACTAATTAAATATAAGGGGTTGATTTGGTAAAATCATTCAGTCTTATGTTGTGGGCCAATGATCCATGATTCCTTAGGTTGGGTTAAACCCATGCAACAATCCATGGATGATCCATGGAAGTTTAAACCCATGGAGCCTAAGGAATATGGAAGATCATGCACATTAGGGTTTATATGGTGTAACCCTAGTTTTGCCACACTATATAAGAAACCCATTAGTTCCTAAAATTGGCACCCTAGTGTTCTTGGAAGAGCAATATCCGATTTTTGAGTTCAAGTATTCTTTCTCAATATCCTCCATTGTTGGTGGTGTTGTGTGATTCCATTTGAGGTGCAACACATGGGGCACTAAGCTCTTAAAGGACAAACTCAAGAAGTTCTACAAGCTACAACAACGAGGTAATTACATAGCTCACTTTTATGTTGATTATGTCATTTGTATGCTAGTTGTAGGCTTAATGCTTTGGAAACAATATTGCATGTATAATTAGAGAAAATATTGATCCAAAGCATTTAGGGTTGTATGTGTACCATAGGATGTTGTAGTATACCAAAACCCATCATTTATATCTACGTATAGGTATTGATGAGATCTTCAACTCTCCTTTAGATTGCTTTTCCGAACAATCCATCGATTTTAATTTCGGTTTCTGAGTCATCCACTACTACGTTGAAACTTTGAAAAATCATAACTTCTACTTATGAAGACTTATGAAGTCGGATTTGGACATTCTCTATATTCCCATTATCGGTTTAATGACTACTACAAATTTCATTTAGACTTCTTAGGCTAATAAACCACCTATCTCTGATTCATTATTCACAACATACTGATTGAACGTGAAACTTCGAAAGATCATAATTTCTTCACACGAAATCAGATTTCAGAGTTCCTTATATGTATGGAATCCTTGTTACATACACTATAACTTTAGTTAAGATTATTTTCCTAAACAATCTTCTACCAACAATCGTTTTAACGCTAAATATATCTTAATCGACTAGCCTGAATATGCTGGTGTTACAACGACTACGTTCTTACATAAAAAAATGAATGTTAGGCTGCTTATGGAAGAGGTCAAACAAACTTTTGGAATTAATGTGAGTATGGTTCAGTGTAGGAGAGTAAAGTAACATGCTATTCAGCTAATTGAAGGCACACTGGTTGAGCACTATGCATAGCTGTGGTCATATGGTGAGGAGATTGAATGATCAAACCATGGATTAACTATGAAAATGGATGTGAATAGTATGCCTAATGGGAAGACATATTTTAGTAAGTTTTACGTATCTTTTGAGGGACTAAACCTTGAATGGTTGTTTCTTAAAGGGATTATGCACTCGAGTGTTAATATGTGCAGTTGGAAAGGATGCTAATAATCATATTTTCCTAATTTCATGGGCATTTGTTTGTGTGGAAAACAAATAGAAGTGAAAATGGTTTTTGGAGAATTTTGAGGATGGCTTAGGAATGGAAAAAAGTTTCATTTTACTTTGATGTCAGATCAATATAAGGTATGTCACTTAGTCTTTAGTGTTATTTAAACTAAATTTTAGTTGTATTGGTTTAACAATTAACCTTTATTGTGTAGGGGCCGTTGGATGTGTTAAAGAGATTTTGCCTACTGCTAAACACAGATAGTGTGCAAGGCGTATTCTTGCCAACTTCGGGAAATTTTCACTAGACTACACTTTGAGAGGATGTTTTGGAAGACATGTAAGGCATCTACTGAGCCTTTATTCAATGCATCAATGAATGAAATTCAACCTCTTAATCCTGTAGCCTTTACATATCTAATGGATAAGAATCCAAAATCATGCTCTAGAGCTTTCTTTTAGGAAGGTAGGATGTGTGATGCAGTAGAAGAAATTAGATTGTATGTTATGGAAAAGCAGTTTAGTTTGAGCATCAAAGGTAGTTCATGGCTTGAATTTAATCTGTATCCAACAATTATAACCTTAGTGAATCAGTTGCAAAAAAGCTCAAAGGTAAATATCTTTTCTTTAATTAATAAGATAAAAATATAACATAGACTAACTTCTTTATAATGTCATTAGATATTGACAGATTTTACCAACTGGTTTAAACTAGTTTGTGACAAGAAACTTGGCAAAGTCTTTTGTGGTGGATTTAGACAAAAAGACATGTTCTTGTAGAATGTGGCAATTAAATGGGTATAGGTGTGTGCATTCAATTGCAACTATCTCCTATCGTAATAGAGATGTTGGAAGTTATGTGGATCCTATGTACTATGTGTCAGCTTACAAGAATACTTGCAAGTATCCAATGCAGGGGATGAATGGTAGCAATATGTGGCCATATACTGAATTCATACCACCACTGCCACCTTTGAAAAGAAATATGCCAGGTAGACCAAAATTTAATAGAAGAAAGGACCCAAGTGAAAAGACTACAAAACACACTGTGTCAAAGTTTGGGAAAAATCTTTTATGCAATGTGTGTAAGCAAGTTGGATATAACAAGGTTACATGTCCTCAAGTTGAAAAGCCCAAAAAAATCAAGGTGAAGAAGAGAAAGAGATCAACTTATAAAGATGGTAACGGAGGGGGAAGGAATAGGTGGAACAAAACCAAATGAAGATGCAAGACTTGAAGACAAAGGAAAAGCGCACGAAAAAGGAAGCTTTCTGAAAGGATTATCAAGAAAAAAGTAGGTAAAAGGGTTGAAGGGAAAACTGGAGAGGGGAATACATGTGATAATCTATTGGATGTTGAATATGGGAAAAAGTTTCATTTTCTATCATTATGTACTAATGGTAGATGTTGTTTGATTTAAGTTTGGATATTTGATGCATTCTATGTACAAGAGTTGGTTGTTAGACTAGTATGTGTGTTGTTATTTGCATTTTTGAACCTATGATTTTATGTAATGTAATGGACGTGCATGGTTTTATGATGTATCTTCTTTATTATTGTATGTTTATGTGATCCCCTTAGTAGTCCAATTAGTGTATGTTCTCTATTATTGTATGTTTATGTGGATCTAAAGAATGTACTTATTACACAACACAAGAAAATGACATTTTCATTAAAGTGAAAGACGATTACAACCACATATGTTACTTATTAAACATCACAAGAAAATTCCATTACCAATTCCTAACAATCTGTAAAATATTATCACAAAGAAAACAACCCAACTAAGAATTAACAAAATTTTCAGCTTCCTAACATCCGAGTGAAGCTTCTTATTTGACGTAACCAAAATTGCAATCATCTGTGCGTCACCCCTTGTGTTCCTAGTCTCCACTTGGTCTGCCCAACATATAAACCCATCACGTGGGCCCTGTCATGAAAGATTTGCGACTTAGATGCAAAAACACAAGAAACCATTTTTAAATATAGGGCTATATTTTGAAGGAAAACGCAATCGATCTATACCTTGTTGGGGCAAACATTCATCCAAGGCTTGACTGAGTAGTTGAGGTTCGTATTATAACATCAAATCCACATGAACATTCTACCGATTTCGTCGATCCCTTTAGCTTCGTAACGTTACTTCCAAAGAAGCAAGGACAAGAAAGCAAAACAAGGTAAAAATTGGCCACAGGTCTATCTATTGTGTAAATACTCGATGCTAAAAGGTGAAAGGACGAAACTACCTCCAAATTTGGCACTAACTAACTGCATTGAAATAGGGTTAGTGTCTTAGAAAATTTTATTTTAAATTTTATAATAATATTAGTCATAGCATTCAGATGCCCTAGCATAACACATATCCCCATTAATGTATGTCTTCGTTTCGATTTCATTCAACAAGGTTACATAGTCAGTTTATACAAAATTGCTTGTGCTTACACAGGTCTTCAACCTCCACTATGAGAACATTAAGACACTAACACTATGTTTATAACATACATTGAACACAACACACCACGTTAACCCTAACAACTTCTAATAATTACAAAATCCTACACAAACACATCGATAACTAAACATCACAAACACATCAATACCTAAACATCAATTTTTGATAAGAGAGTGAACTTTTTCCACGAGGAAACCAAACATCACTACCATCAGTCCCACCACCAGAACAGTCAGAATGTGCACCCTCTTCTTGGTATGTGTTAAATGGCGTTGCATAGTGAGTAAACCGACCTTAGAATTCACCAAATCACAACCTATTTCCTCATTTATGCGATCCACTTTGATACGTTGCTCAACTATTTTAACCCCATAATCATAGAATATAGAGTGCAAGTCACCGAAGTTTGAATGAATAAACCCTTCCTTTTATGTGTAATAGGTCCCAAGTAAAGAAACCGGGCTCAACTCGGTGACGTTTACGACGAGTTGACTTAGAGTTAACTCATTGGATGACGTGGACTGTGACTTGTCTTCGAAACCTTTTAAAACCGGTTAACGTACCAATTTGACCGGTAAATTAACAATTCGAACCCCTTTATTGCAAAAAAAAGCTATTTAAACAAAAATATATAACATGGTTGGACTAAGGTGAAATTTACCTTTTATATAATTATGTTTCATTTTTGTAAAGGATTTACAAAGGTGTTGTTTGTTTTTTCTGAGGCAAAATGTATGCAATATGCGAACCACATCTGTAGACCTCTGCAGTAAAAGATGTGGACTAAACGTCTGCAGTCTAAAAATAGAAGACTGTTTGTTTTTTTAACATATGCGGGTTAGTAAAATAAACTGATTTTTTTATACTTCAAAGTGATTTTTTAATATTTTTATGACTTTGTTTTAAATAATTAACGAATCTAGATCAACTTTTATGTATTATTGTATAAAAAAATAAAAATAAAAATGGTATGAATTAACGTATATATTTGTTAAAAACCAACAACTTTAGTTGCAAAGTTATAACTAAACATTATAATTAGTGATCAAAGAATTTGATATATAAATGAATGGAAGTAAACTTCGATTTTTTCAATTAAATCCATTAAAAATGTATCATAAATATTTTTTCGAGAAATTGATGATATTGTATTAAATAATATTTTACAAAATTTGGCAAAAAAATATAAGAATATATTATGATTTTTTTTCATATTTATATAAACAACTTCAACAACTATTATTTTAATAAATCTTTATTTATAAATTTGTCAAAAATATCATGTTTGTATCGTCAAACGTTTTTTTTTTAAGTTTTGTAATTTTTTTTCAAAATGTTTATCATTAATAAAGTTGGAAAAAATATAAATTAAAAAAAACTTAAAATAAATATATATATATATATATATATATATATATATATATATATATATATATATATATATATATATATATGTTTTTTTAGACTAGAAGATGCCTGAAGATGTTAGAAGACTCTGGTCCACATCTGCGCCAAGAAGAGGGCGCACATACATTTTTAGGTCTGCAGTTTTTAAAAAAACAAACAGTCTGTGGAGGCTAATGTCTGCGCGTGATTTGCGCGGCGCAGACAGAAGACGGCACACAGATCTGCAGATAAAAAACAAACACTACCAAAGTTATACGTGATATAATTGTTAAAAACTAAATAATAATACGCGTATTTTGGGCATACATACAGTCATAGGCAGAACACACACGCACGAAAAAAGAAATGGAGTAAATACCGAAATTACCCCTAACGTCTATCTCCCTATAAAAGCTAAACTCGATTTCCATTTGCAATATCCCCGACCCCAACAGCTTCGGAAATCAATTCTATTTCTCTCTCTAAAGGTACCCACAAGACGTCAATTTCTGACCGAACTGGCTAACCCTCAAGAAGCTCTGGAGGATTCCAGCAATAAGAGCGTGGTGCTCCAGCTCTACCATGCCCTAAGCTGCCGCGACGTCGACACCGTCCACAAGCTCTTAGCACCTGACCTCGAGTGGTGGTTCCATGGCCCTCCGTCTCACCAGTATATGATGCGATTGCTCACCGGAACCGACAACGACAACACCGACTCCTTCGAATTCGTTCCTCTTTCCATTGACGCGTTTGGATCTACAGTCATCGTCGAAGGCTGCGATCAGGATCGCGAAATCTCCTGGATCCACGCCTGGACTGTTAACTCGTATGGCATAATCACTCAGGTACGGGAGTACTTCAACACTTCCCTCACCGTCACTCGTTTCGGTACTACTACTACTACTAACTCTTCAAAATCCCGCTCCATTACTTCGCTTCATTGTCCTTCTCTTTGGGAGAGCACCCTCTCTAATCGGGTCGGAAAATCTGTCCCGGGTTTGGTATTGGCCATATAGTAAAACGGGCGGATCTTCTTTATATTAAATAAATACGTGTCGTGTGCTTGCTTGAATAAAACAATAATAAAGTCAAAGTCAAGAATTTGGAGCGTGGTGTGATTTCCTATGGGTTGAACTACCGTGGTATCTTGCGTCTGAGAGGATGTAAAACGTGCGGCTGAGATTCGTGTGGATACTGTTTGGCCATTAGCTTCTTTCTAATTGGGTCTGTTTGATTATTAGTTTCCTTTTGTGTGGTTTGTGTTTGGGCTTTTATTGTAATCCACTAATCCTAATCCAAGATGGGGATATACTTCTGTTCCTATTCTTGGTTATTTTCTGTTGTTTTAATAAAAATGCTTTATATTGATTTTCTATTAACTGCTGAAATGTTGCAATCTTACTCTATGATAATACATAAGTATGTGGTTAAAACTGAAATTCTGTTCGTTTTGAAATGATCCCACACACAACTCCAAATTCAATTTATAACGAGACATTCACGTTCATGTTTATTTAAATTATTTATCGGTTTTGCGAGATGATAAGGTTTGACTCTATGCATTTTGCGTTTTTGATTGATTCAAAAGTGTCTAAACTCTAAAAAAGGGTTGAAACCTGAAACAGTTTGTATCATACTCTTGAGCTAATCTTGTTGTAGATGATCACGAATTCACGATGTCGACTAATGCAATTTAATTAATCAACTGAAATAGATTGTTTCTACTTTATTAAAAACTTCTAATCGTGTGGTCAATTTTTTTTATTATTATTTATGATTTATCATTAAAATGGTATTTGTCCTGTAATAATTATTATTTGAACCGATGATAGATGATAGACCCTTTAACGGTTTTTTAGTTTTTTTTGATGAATACGAAAAATGAAGTGTTTAGCCGACCCTTTCGTATCCAACTTGCTTCAAATGCATCTATGAAGTCGTTAAACGTTTCGTGTTAGATGATTTCATTCATTATTTATAAACCTTAAAATACAAAAAACATAAAACCTTAAAAGTTTCTTCACATTTTTGTGGTCACAGATTATTTAAAATTTTAAAATGCAATCTACCTTTTTTGCCGTCCAACTCCGTCACATCTTGAAAATCAAACAAAGACATTTATTTGTGTGCGGGACAAATTGGACTTTTAGAAAATAGTTCATTCCAATGAAATATAAAATTAGAGTAGTTATGACGAAGTAATTTTATATTACTATTTTGTTACAGAAATTCAAGTGAACATCCGACAAAAAAGTAATGCGCATGGATTTTATTTTAGAAAAGTAAAAAAGTAAAGAGGACGTGAGATGACAATTTATGGTATTTTGTAATGTTTTTATCTGAAAATATTTGTAGCCAACTTCTTTCAGTGTTGTTTCAATCCTAAAAAAATGAGTATTTGATCCGTATATAAAAGTTTTTAGCCATAATAATTTGTGTTTTATATGTTTGTACTGTACAAATCCATAAAACATAAATTGTTGTGTATGAATTACTATACATAAAAATTGTAGCATAAAGTTTTTGTTCTAGGAGTTGCAAACCGATCAGACAACCACATTTTTTTTCTGAAATTTCATAAATAAATGAGTTATTGACCCCCACCCACAAAAAAATAAAATAAAAATAAATAAAAAAAACTATACTTGTAGCTTCAGTGGACCTGTTAGAATGTATAATAACCCTCGTAACACTCTATAAGTTACAATATAATAAGATTCGGGAGAAGAACCTTGTGGTGTCGACAAAACAATGTTTCCCTGTAGAAATTTTTGGTATTTTATGGATCAATAGTGTGCTCCACTAGAATCCAAGCACTGTCATGAAAATCAACATGCTTAAGGAGAATCATGGTACAAATTTATGGGTTTAGGAAAATAAACCTATTGCAATGTGATTTTGTTATTTGAGGAGTAAAACCTCACGGTTTCGTTGAAAATGAAGCTTCAGCCGATAATAACTTTGTTTGTCTCTAGATTCCTAAGCTTATAGCCTTTCAAAACCGATTTATAACGAATAAAAATGCATTTAATTGTTATATAATAGAATGCTTCATTGATAAATATTGAGGTTAAACCTCATATAAATAGGAATATATAAAAGACTTAATCTAAACCCTAAAAGGTTTGTGCTTAAACCCTAATCACTAACATCCCCAACAGTTTGATCGGGAGGGGATGATTAAACTGGAAAAATAAAAGCAAAAAACATAACATAAATGAAGACAACGACATCGACGGTGGTAGTGCTCTAATGATGACGGCTAACAACAACTGCTCGTCGGAGAAGGAGAAAGAAAAAAGCGGTGGCCAACGGCGGTTCCTTTGTATAAGAAGAGAGGAGCAGCAGCGGCGACGATCATCGAGTCGGCGACAGAGGAGTCCGCAGAAAAGCATCGAGAAAGAAAGAGGGTTTGAGCTGCGGCGAACGGAACCTATTCCGAATGACTCGGAAAATAGATCCAATGAGATCCGCAGAGTCAGGGACTCTCAAGGTACACTCACCTAATCATCTCTATCAATGGGCTTCCCGAGACCGGGACCCGTTAGATCTAGACTTTAGATCCCATATTCTAGAACTAATATTCATCCAACCCTCATCAGCTCAGGTGCATCCCGTCTGACAAACCACTCAAGACATTCACAATAAACTTCATAACTAGAGACTCCATAACCGATACCCAACCTTGGTAACAAAACCCCTAATAACAGCTTGCGAACAAACGGGATTTACAATGCAGACACTCCGTAGAGACTTCTGATACACGACTGATACTCACAACAACCCTTAACTGCTCACTTTATTCGAACCAGCTGGTTCATAAGTCTCATACCTTACAAAAATGTACCAACACCGAAAGTACGACAAACAGAAGAAATCAACAATCATGATTAATAGGCCCACAATCCAAATCTAGAATGCTCCTGGTATTACACCGATCTTGTCGCCATTCCCTCAATCGCATGGAAACTCATGACCAACACCACGGGGGCCTAAAGATACTCAACCTCATTCCACCGCCTAACAAGAACCCAATCAGCGTCCCTCTCAATGCTAACCAAGTGCAATAAGGTCATACTCTTTGACCAATTACAATTCCTTTCACACTAACATAAAGGTCTTATTGTCACAATCCCCAAACCAAGGATGGCGGAAACGTTCGGGGGTGGAGGACTTCATGTATACTATCACAACAACGAGTATAATAGTGCTCAAAGTAAATACTGTTGGATTAGTGTCTAAGTCCATAACTATTTTGGTATGTACTTGACCCGATGGTGCATGGTCCTTTTGGGTTGCCTTCACCAAAGCAACTTGAATGGAGAAATAAATAAAGAGAGAGAGGTTATTGTGATTTATTAATATGTTATAAGAATAATATATTAAAGGAGAAATCATATTTGTTTAATTAATATTGGTCAATAATTAATTAAGAATTAATTTTGTGATCAAGTGTAATTAATTAAACTAGAGGGGCTGAATTGTAATTATGTGATAGTTACAAAATAAGGTAAGGATTATCTTATATATATGGTGAACGAATTTGAGGTGTAAATCCCTTAGAATTCGACTAGGATAAGGATTTCTAGGACTTATCTTATGGTTGCTTGGTGGACAAGCAACTAGATAAGGATAAGGACTAAAACCCTAATCTTTACACCTATATAAACCCCCTAGGGCTTAGGAATTCGGCCAACCCTTCCCAAGAGGTCCTAAGGACGAATTCTAACCTCCCTCCTCTCTCTTTATACCTTCTCCACTTGCTTATGGTGTTTGTAAGCCATTAGAGGAGTGACACTTGTGACTCTCAGCTTTCCAAGGTCAATTCAAGGAGGAATTGGATTGTTATTGCTATATAACAATCAAGGTATGTTCTTAAACCTATTTACATGTGAATTCTGATTTCCATATGCTAGAATTAGGGTTCAAAGTCTTGGATTCAAAGTATGTACAATAGAGAAACCTAGATCCAAGCTTTAGGGTTTGTATGAGCACATAGGATGTCTTATGACCAAAACCCATCAAATACAACCATCATAAATATAATTGAAAAAGTTACACCAAAGTATGTGTTTACGTGTCTCAAAATCAATTACATTATGATGACAAAATAAATTGTTTGACGATTTAACGTCGCTGATGTTTTCCTGTTTCTCTGATTTCCTGAGAATACAAGTAGTTTTGAAAAAGTATCAACGATTAAGTTGGTGAGTTCATAAGAGTTTTATTTTAGAATTAAACCGTTTTCCTTGTAAAAGTAACAAAGTATGTTTCCAGAAAATCCAATATTTTCCTTATTATGTATGAAATGAATGCTTCTATGTTATGCGATAATGAATCCTAGAAAGACCTATAGATTCCTTCTATTATCACTCAGCGTATATAAATTATATAAAAATTAAGTTAAATAAACCGTTGAATATAATGGGTCTGCCCCGGGTCCACAACCAAACAAGGAACAGGAGATAAGGCGGGCCTACCAATTCTAAGTCGATTGTGACTAGATTCTTATATAACTCTAGCAAATACACTTAGCAATTATAGCTGAAGTCTAACAATGCTAGATGAAATATAGTTTTAATATCATGAAAACTATTTCATGTGAACCTGGTACTTTGTATTTATACCCTTTTTGTATGAAAACCTGGTACTTTGTATTTGTACCCATTTTTGTATAAAACCAGTACTTTGTATTTGTACCCCTTTTCGTATAAAACCGGTACTTTGTATTTGTACCCCTTTTCGTATGAAAATCTGGTACTTTGTATTTGTACCCCTTTTTGTATACAACCGGTACTTTGTATTTATACCCCTTTTCGTATAAAATCAGTACTTTGTATTTGTACCCCTTTTCGTATGAAAACCTGGTACTTTGTATTTGTACCCCTTTTTGTATACAACCGGTACTTTGTATTTGTACCCCTTTTTGTATAAAACCGGTACTTTGTATTTGTACCCCTTTTCGTATGAAAACTTTTTGTAATGTAAATGAACATAAACTATACCTATTATAGTTTATCAAGATGTTTGAAATGTATAAGCAACCTAACTATATCTATTATAGTTTAGTATGTTTGTTTGTGGTGTATAAGAACCTTTTTCTATGTAAGTCAAATGTATAGCAAAATATAACTATGTTTATCTTGCTTTGTTTTGTACTAATGGTAATGATGGAGGATTCTTACAATTCAGTGAGTATTTTCTGTTATATAATTATACCACAACAAAAACACATGTAAAATATGAAGTCATCAAAGATTTAACACTTTGCTCAACATGTTACAAAGTGTGTTGAAAGTTATAAGCTGTTAACTAGTTTTTAACTTTTCTACGCTGTTTTAGAAAGATCATAGAAAAATCATACGAAGTCGAAAACTGAATCTGTAAATTCTGAGAGTTCCTAAAATGTGTCTAGTTTATTCATAATTTATATCATTATTTTTGGAAGTCTTTAACTTGTGTTAAAATGTTCATATTCACAGACTGGTCCAGATTTGTTCTTGAAATGATAGGCAGTTTTGTAAAATCACGATAAATTGTAGAAAAATCGTATGGAGATGTGCAAGTAGTCATTTTAAAGCTAAGAACTTGAACTATTTGCACCTAATACAGTTTTGAAAACTAAAATGTTTAAGTTGTCCAAAACAGTCCGTGAATGGAGTCCAACTTTTCTGATGAAAGCTGTTAGAAAAGTTTAGTTATGTTCTTGGTGTTTTAACTTGTATTCCCCGCCCCCCCCTAAAAACTTAAGAAAACTTGAAAATGTAGTGGTATGAACTCACCTTGTGTGATTTTAGTGGATGGATGTTGAAGAAAAAGGAGTGTTCAACTCAAGAACACTAAGAAGATTGCCTTGAAGATTCGAGATTCTAACACCAATGTGATGGAATTTGTTTAAGCATTCTATGATATGAGTAGAAGGATGTGTAATGATCATAAGAAAGATGATAATACTTACCAAATGAAGAAGAAAAGCCTTGGAGTATGCCTTGAATCTCGAATTTTAGTGAGAGAATTAAGAGAGAAAAGGGTGTTTGATCTTGTGTGGAAGAATGAGAAAATGAGAGAATGTTAGGAGAGAGGATGGATATTCCAGCTCTAAGAACGTGGGGAGGGTTGGAAAGAGAGGGAAAAAGCACAAGGATGTGACTAGGTATGGTGAGGAGGGGTGTTGGTTGGTCATGGAGTGGGTATGGGAGGTTGCTTGTGTCATACACTAAATTCTAAACCCTAATGTGTTGAAATGTTTCAAAACTTGCCCTCAAGTTTTGGAATTTAAAAGTTGATTAAAAGTTTAATTAGGAATGTTAAATTCTAAAACTCTAGTATAGTTTTGAAAAAGTTCAAATCACACCCTTATGGTTTTGTTAATTAATTAAGGTGTATAATTAAAAGAAGTTTAATAAATCCATAAAAGTTTAGGTTTACAATTTAATTGAATTGAAGGTATAATTGTTAAATTAGACCACCTAGTATTTTGAAAGCATAAAATACACCCTATACTATATATAACATTAAAAGTCTAACATTATATATATGTATGAGTAAAAGTCAGTCTTACCGTTAGTAGGCCTCATTCATGAAGCTGGTCTATAAGGGGTGTTTAAGGAAATTGCCTATAAAATGGCGATTGAATGGGTATCCACTCTTACCCACCGCACTCTTGACTAGTGGAGGGTCGTTAGCCGAACGGGTAGGATAGGACGAAACCTTCCATTATACGTATAATGAATTACTAAAGTAACTAAATGTTTTTCGAAATTCCCAATCTTAGTTACTTAGGCAAAAGTGAATTGATGCAATTCCATGAAATTACACTTTGTGCCCTTGCGAAGACGTTAGTGGAGCGTGTGTGGTTAACCTGCACACTAAATGGGTCTAAGCAAAGGTAGCAAAGGGTGACTCAATGTTTGTCATAGTTCGGTGGAGCGTGTGTGGTTTACCGGCACATCGAATAGGTGACTGTAACATGTGAGGGCACCATGTAAGTTTGCATGGTTATTCACACCCGCTTTGTGATCCTCGGCATCCCAGTCACAAACAAGAGGGGCATATCGAGATTTAAACATGCCATTGAAAGTTCAATGAATCTCAAAGGATCTAGGAGTTTTCATAGATTTAAAACTTAAATTTCTTTTTCGTTTTTCGTGGTGGAAGTTAGTGAATCGTCATTCACTTACCTTCAAATGTTCTGCAATTTGGGTTACGGCATCCCTCTCCCGAGTTGTAGAATATTGTGTTGGGTCCTAGCCTTAGTATTTCATTTGGGTGATTTACTAAGGACTCAATCAATCAACTAACTTGAATTTGTTTTTTCTCCCGTTTTGTAGATGTCAAAGTTCGACAACTATGGTCTTCCCAAATCCCGTGGAACAAGCATTCCACATGAAGATGGTATTCCATGATTCAATCGAGGAACGAGAAATCATGCTTCACTTCCTCCTCCTCCTCCAATTGTTCTCCCTAACCCACAAGATCGAAGAATTGAAAGGTTCAACATCACTAAAGCCCTATTGGAAATGAAACATGAGGATGGTAAGCCCGTGTGTGCCCACGTTCTAGGAATGAAATCACACATTGATAGGTTGATAATGTTGGGTGTGTCATTCCCGAATGAGTTGGCTATGAATTGGGTTTTGCAGTCACTTCCAGAATCATATAATGAGTTCAAAAGAAAGTATTATATGATGGATCATGACGACAACCTCATTGACCTAACTTACATGCTCATTGTTGTTGAATCAGAAATGATTTGGCGAAGCAATGGAGCGTATTTGTTGGGAGAGTCAACCGACCATACTTCCGAGGACGTTCTAGGAGAACCGACTTGTGTTTGCTGCCAAAAGAAAGGGCGTTGGATACAAGTCTGCCCAAAGAGCCTGAAGAGTCCAGAAGATGGGAGAGTCAAAGAGTATGACTGCGCTTCAGGTAAAATCCACTATCTAACTCCATTAAGTTCCTATTCATTAGTTCTTAATACATAATGTAATAAGATTGCATTTGAATGTTTTACAGGATCGGTGAAAAGAAAGGAAGCTTGGTGAAAGAGCAAGATGAATCTAATCACAAGGAATGGATCTTGATCGCATGGACTTGAAGATTAGATTTTGATCTTAGATAGTTATGATAGAGTTGTTAGAAATTTTTCTTTTGAAATACATAGTTTTCAATGGATTTTGCATTGTAAGGACATATGTTTTCCGCTGCTTTTATAAATAAAATAAATTTTTGTTTGACTTATGTATTTATTTGTTTATTTCCTTGCAATGAAATCGTTATGAAAATTGGTGTTTGCATATTTCTACAACAAATGGATATGATTCTTATTTATGGTGTTTATGGAAAAGTCGAGAATTTACCAAATATGGAGAGTTTTCTCATCGCCCAAGTTTCAATTGGACAGAAATTTGGAATCATGCAACTTGGTTGCACGATGAATGAGAAATTTCATATATGGAAATTAGACTAATTTGTTGACAAGGTGTCGAGTGAAGGACTAAGAGATCAAGCACACAATGTTGCGTGTTGATCAAGTCCACCATAAGAGTAAAAATGATATTCGCCATGATTTACTAAAGGTTTAGTAAATATGATTATACTTACATGATTAGGTGTAATTCTGAATTGATTAAAGGGTTTAAATCAATAGCAGAACGAATAAGAAGAATCAAGTAGGCAGAAAGATAAAAGTTACTCCATTCTAAGATGAAGGGAGAGTACCTTTTATGCTTTATGATAGGTCTTAATGATTAAGAACCATATCTCAATTGATCCTCTAAGTGAGTCTTTGTACAATTGTATGTCTAAGAAGAGGAATCAAGAATTGAAGAAATGGTTAAATCAATAAGTCAATCATACTTCGTTCCAATAACAAATCTTAAAGTTAAGATTGTGACATTGAGTGAAAGGTATTAAGAAGGTTTGTAACTTTCATTAAATGTGGAAAGTTGTGATGTCTTGGATAAGACAAAGACCAACTAGGACCAATTTATGAAGTGTTTTGATAAAAACTACACTAACTCTTGAATATTTGTTTGTCAAGAAATGTTTATTGACAAGAGAATCTTATATGTCAAGGAGTCAGTGGGAGTCTTAATGGTCTTGAAAGGTTTCAAGAACAAATCAAATAAACCTTATCGATCATCACTAGCACACGAGTTGAGGTTTACAACCTATCGTGTTGACATTATTTTGATTCTGTGCCAATCCAATCGAGTTAATTATGCATGTGAGTTCTATGAGTTCTCATTTTGAACGCATAAAAGGCAAAGCACCTTAATCAATGAAAGGTACATTGATAGGAAAGGGTGAGCTGCTTAACTAATTGGAAGACATGGTGGGCAGCTGTGCTACCATAAAGGCAAGAAATCGAGATCAAGAAAGTTCGATCCATAAGAGTTTGAATTTGTCGTAAACTTTGGTTTTGACAAATTCACATGGATAGGAACACATACACCGCTCAAATCTAAGTGTCATAAGATTTCCTCCTTCATGAAAATGATTGTGAGGAAATGCTTTCACTAAGAAAGATTTTAAGAAGATAGTGATTGTAAAATTGCATTCTCAAATTCGATTATGGTTACGGCATCCCTTTCCATAATTTGAATTGTGAGGTTTGGCAATTAGTCTTAATTGTTTAGACACACATATGAACTATCGAAGGCAAATGTGTATAAGTTCAAGAAACCTTGATAAAAGATTATCAAAGCACTAAGTATTAAAAACATGAACTTAAGAAATTCAATAAGTATTGTTTTCTGAAAGTTAAGATGTTTATGAATACATGTCGAAGCTAGTGGGAGCATAATTGTTATGTTTTATAATAATCATCATGATAGTGGGAGCATAAATGTTATGATTGTATGATTATTAAGGAAAGTATTGCAAGGTTAGCAATATTAATTATAGAAAACAAGAGTCATACTTTGCAAAGTCGCAATAGTTGAAGAGTTGTTTTGCTGTAATTAAGGGAAAGAATATTATGCTTCATTTCAAATCTAAAAGATTAGGTTGAGAAATGTTAATAAATTTAGTAAAAGGTACAAAATGTGTTCTTAAAATTTCGATTATGATTACGGCATCCCTCTTCACAATTCGAATTTTGAGAACATAGCAAATAAAACATTATGCGTCGTATCCCATACGCTTCGGGTATAGGATCGATTGCAAATGCTTTAATGTTTGACCATTCTAAAATTTTCCAAATGTCTAGCACATTTAGAGGGAAAAAGGACTAGAATCGGTTTAGACTAAAATAATTAAACAACTATCAAAGGACAATCCAAGTTCGACGAGGATTGGTCGCTTGTGAGTAGTTGGAAGTATAGTATTGGAAATTATGGAAATGTTTCCATATTGGATGGACCATATCGACTTTATTATGAATAGATAAGATTCTATTAAGAATGAGTTGTCATATGGAAAATATGGAAGTGTGTCCATATTGGGAATTGAATATTGAAAATCTATGACTAGATTAGGAACTTTTATGCAAAAGGATGAGAGACATCATATCTAAGGAATTGTCTTGTAACAATCTCCGATAGAAGACTTTGTAATATCATTGGCAATAGTCTTTGTGACTTTAGTGCAGTGACATTACGAAAGGATAGTTGCATAGAATGTTAGAATCTAGCATATTCTATAAGTAGCAAGAATTTGATATTCTTTAACTTATGAAAAATAGATTTGGAGTTGTGAAATGAGAAGGATTGGAAATGTGTTCAATGTGATCTATTTCACAAAGTAAGAATCATAGGTAAACATTGTGTGCATGCTAGGAGCATGAGACAAGTGTTGGAATTCAAGTAAGAAGTTGATTACCCGAAACTACAAATAATGAGTAATCAATATGGTGATAAATAAAAGGTGTTTTATTTATGCTCAAAGGGTTGAGGCCATATGGGATTAGTATTATTCTTGTGTTTCACATTTGCATGTTTTGACTTCCAGAATAATTGAGGTTATTAAGAATAATCGAACTATTCAAACGGGCCACAGTCGTTCATATGTTGGAAGTAGATATGAATGAAGACTGTCGTGAATTGGTGTGTGGATTGTCTAGAAAAGTATTAGACATAAGCAAATGTTTGTTGCAACGTTCATGAGTGCTTACGAATATGATTTGAGCATTGGATTAAACCCACGCTCACTTGGATCACTCCATGGATTGTATCAAGAGTGATTGGTGAGACGATAACATCTTATATTCTTGAAACCGAGATGTGTGAGTTGTATCTTGCAAATCGGTTGCACATTGATAATATGTAAACACACTAGTAACTTGGTGTCATAAAACATATTGTTGTGTGTGATTCGGTGCGTGAGTGCAAGCGAGCATTGTATCAAAGTTTATCCGTTCCTTTTATTCAAAGTAAGATAAAAGCGATATCTTTGGGCCCCTCGATGATTTAGTGATGACAAACGTAAATGCTCGGCCGGGCTAAGGCTAATTGATTTGTTCAATTAGTCAGTCGTCATAAATCGGAAATCGAGATATAGTGCAAAGAGAATGATTTGAAATCATATCTCATACGATATCTAGAATGGAGGAATATATGATCCCTTATCTAAGGACACGCGTATCTGATATGATCAGAGTTGACAACGGCTTTGGAAAGCTACGATTGCAGATCGGGATCCGAAGTCATACGCAGCATAGTTGCTAGACTTATCCAAGTGGGAGACTGTTGGATTAGTGTCTAAGTCCATAACTATTTTGGTATGTACTTGACCCGATGGTGCATGGTCCTTTTGGGTTGCCTTCACCAAAGCAACTTGAATGGAGAAATAAATAAAGAGAGAGAGGTTATTATGATTTATTAATATGTTATAAGAATAATATATTAAAGGAGAAATCATATTTTTTAATTAATATTGGTCAATAATTAATTAAGAATTAATTTTGTGATCAAGTGTAATTAATTAAACTAGAGGGGCTGAATTGTAATTATGTGATAGTTACAAAATAAGGTAAGGATTATCTTATATATATGGTGAACGAATTTGAGGTGTAAATCCCTTAGAATTCGACTAGGATAAGGATTTCTAGGACTTATCTTATGGTTGCTTGGTGGACAAGCAACTAGATAAGGATAAGGACTAAAACCCTAATCTTTACACCTATATAAACCCCCTAGGGCTTAGGAATTCGGCCAACCCTTCCCAAGAGGTCCTAAGGACGAATTCTAACCTCCCTCCTCTCTCTTTATACCTTCTCCACTTGCTTATGGTGTTTGTAAGCCATTAGAGGAGTGACACTTGTGACTCTCAGCTTTCCAAGGTCAATTCAAGGAGGAATTGGATTGTTATTGCTATATAACAATCAAGGTATGTTCTTAAACCTATTTACATGTGAATTCTGATTTCCATATGCTAGAATTAGGGTTCAAAGTCTTGGATTCAAAGTATGTACAATAGAGAAACCTAGATCCAAGCTTTAGGGTTTGTATGAGCACATAGGATGTCTTATGACCAAAACCCATCAAATACAACCATCATAAATATAATTGAAAAAGTTACACCAAAGTATGTGTTTACGTGTCTCAAAATCAATTACATTATGATGACAAAATAAATTGTTTGACGATTTAACGTCGCTGATGTTTTCCTGTTTCTCTGATTTCCTGAGAATACAAGTAGTTTTGAAAAAGTATCAACGATTAAGTTGGTGAGTTCATAAGAGTTTTATTTTAGAATTAAACCGTTTTCCTTGTAAAAGTAACAAAGTATGTTTCCAGAAAATCCAATATTTTCCTTATTATGTATGAAATGAATGCTTCTATGTTATGCGATAATGAATCCTAGAAAGACCTATAGATTCCTTCTATTATCACTCAGCGTATATAAATTATATAAAAATTAAGTTAAATAAACCGTTGAATATAATGGGTCTGCCCCGGGTCCACAACCAAACAAGGAACAGGAGATAAGGCGGGCCTACCAATTCTAAGTCGATTGTGACTAGATTCTTATATAACTCTAGCAAATACACTTAGCAATTATAGCTGAAGTCTAACAATGCTAGATGAAATATAGTTTTAATATCATGAAAACTATTTCATGTGAACCTGGTACTTTGTATTTATACCCTTTTTGTATGAAAACCTGGTACTTTGTATTTGTACCCATTTTTGTATAAAACCAGTACTTTGTATTTGTACCCCTTTTCGTATAAAACCGGTACTTTGTATTTGTACCCCTTTTCGTATGAAAATCTGGTACTTTGTATTTGTACCCCTTTTTGTATACAACCGGTACTTTGTATTTATACCCCTTTTCGTATAAAATCAGTACTTTGTATTTGTACCCCTTTTCGTATGAAAACCTGGTACTTTGTATTTGTACCCCTTTTTGTATACAACCGGTACTTTGTATTTGTACCCCTTTTTGTATAAAACCGGTACTTTGTATTTGTACCCCTTTTCGTATGAAAACTTTTTGTAATGTAAATGAACATAAACTATACCTATTATAGTTTATCAAGATGTTTGAAATGTATAAGCAACCTAACTATATCTATTATAGTTTAGTATGTTTGTTTGTGGTGTATAAGAACCTTTTTCTATGTAAGTCAAATGTATAGCAAAATATAACTATGTTTATCTTGCTTTGTTTTGTACTAATGGTAATGATGGAGGATTCTTACAATTCAGTGAGTATTTTCTGTTATATAATTATACCACAACAAAAACACATGTAAAATATGAAGTCATCAAAGATTTAACACTTTGCTCAACATGTTACAAAGTGTGTTGAAAGTTATAAGCTGTTAACTAGTTTTTAACTTTTCTACGCTGTTTTAGAAAGATCATAGAAAAATCATACGAAGTCGAAAACTGAATCTGTAAATTCTGAGAGTTCCTAAAATGTGTCTAGTTTATTCATAATTTATATCATTATTTTTGGAAGTCTTTAACTTGTGTTAAAATGTTCATATTCACAGACTGGTCCAGATTTGTTCTTGAAATGATAGGCAGTTTTGTAAAATCACGATAAATTGTAGAAAAATCGTATGGAGATGTGCAAGTAGTCATTTTAAAGCTAAGAACTTGAACTATTTGCACCTAATACAGTTTTGAAAACTAAAATGTTTAAGTTGTCCAAAACAGTCCGTGAATGGAGTCCAACTTTTCTGATGAAAGCTGTTAGAAAAGTTTAGTTATGTTCTTGGTGTTTTAACTTGTATTCCCCGCCCCCCCCTAAAAACTTAAGAAAACTTGAAAATGTAGTGGTATGAACTCACCTTGTGTGATTTTAGTGGATGGATGTTGAAGAAAAAGGAGTGTTCAACTCAAGAACACTAAGAAGATTGCCTTGAAGATTCGAGATTCTAACACCAATGTGATGGAATTTGTTTAAGCATTCTATGATATGAGTAGAAGGATGTGTAATGATCATAAGAAAGATGATAATACTTACCAAATGAAGAAGAAAAGCCTTGGAGTATGCCTTGAATCTCGAATTTTAGTGAGAGAATTAAGAGAGAAAAGGGTGTTTGATCTTGTGTGGAAGAATGAGAAAATGAGAGAATGTTAGGAGAGAGGATGGATATTCCAGCTCTAAGAACGTGGGGAGGGTTGGAAAGAGAGGGAAAAAGCACAAGGATGTGACTAGGTATGGTGAGGAGGGGTGTTGGTTGGTCATGGAGTGGGTATGGGAGGTTGCTTGTGTCATACACTAAAGAAAAGTCAACACTCCTCCTAAATATCTTACCAACTAGATTTTATTCTTAGGCAAAGATTTTCCCCAAAATATAATTAAAATATGAATATATGGGGTTTATTACGTTAAAATATGAGTTTGGGTGAAAATCCCGCGTTCAAATCTCAAAAAACGGGCTTAAAACGAAGTTTGGGGTCAAAAACCGGCAACCTGGACCGAACCTGCGAGGTTCGGCTCCTAAGAGGTTGAGAACCGAGAGAAGGGAAAGAAGGAACCCAAAGGAAGAGGAGGGGACCGAAGGGCGAAGGTTCGGTCTGCTGAGCTTCGGTCCGAGGGAACCTTTGGCCATCCGAGGTTCGGCTTCGGTTCTTCATCAGCAGTGTTCGGTTCTCATGGTGCTTCTGACAACTTCGCTTCTGACAAGGTTTCGGCTCCTTAAGTCTGTTTTTCGCGTAGACTCCCGTTTTTGAGCCGTTTTTGACCCGGTTAAGGGTCGGGATGACCCGAATGACTATAAAAAGTTACGGGAACTTTTGAGAGAGATTTGGGAGCGATTTAACATTCTTGGAGAGATTTCTCATTCAGAGAGATATTTGGGAGAGATTTCACATACTTGGAGAGATTTGGGAGAGATTTGACATTCTTGGAGAGATTTTTCATACAAAGAGAGATTTGGGAGAGATTTCACATACTTGGAGAGATTTGGGAGAGATTTGACATTCTTGGAGAGATTTCTCATTCAGAGAGATATTTGGGAGAGATTTCACATACTTGGAGAGATTTGGGAGAGATTTGAAATTCTTGGAGAGATTTTTCATATAGAGAGAGATTTGGGAGAGATTTCACATACTTGGAGAGATTTGGGAGAGATTTGACATTCTTGGAGAGATTTCTCATTCAGAGAGATATTTGGGAGAGATTTTACATACTTGGAGAGATTTGGGAGAGATTTCTCATACAGAGAGAGATTTAGGAGAGATTTCACATACTTGGAGAGATTTGGGAGAGATTTGACATTCTTGGAGAGATTCTAGATAAAAAGGGATAGAGTGAAAACGATTGAGAGAGGTTTCGTGTGTGACATTTGTGAGTGTTTGGCTCCGTAATGCAAGGTTCGTAAGCCCCGTTAAGCCATGTTCAAGGATCTTACACACTCCCGATGAGTATGCAACATTGTTTTATCGGTTTGGTTCCTTACTTAACGCCGTTTTAGGTTAATGAAATCTAGATATACGAACTTTTCAATTGATGATTTCTCATTAGAATAACGAGTTGTACGGAAATAACATAGTGTAAACCCTAGTACACAAGGGTTAATTGAGTTGACTGGTTTGACTTTTTGACTTTAGTTGACTTTGACTTGACCGGAAATTGACGGTTGTCACACTTATCACCTAAGCAATATACGGATGAAAGTGTCAATCCTTGATATGCTAAGCAATGATCAGAGACACGAATCTTAACAAAGAGCATGTAGATGATGCACTGCATTTTGATCCGAGAATCACTCATGAGATCCAAAAAAACGATTATGTGAATCTAAGAATGATTACAGACTGGTCATGCATGACAAGAGAGTTATGTAAATAAAAATTTAAGTCTCAACTTCCAAGTCAGAGACTGTGTAACTTTAAACACTTTCCTTTTGAGGAATGATACGACTTAGAGAACGATGCAGGTTAAACCAGCAACTCAAAGGACCTTCGAATTTCTTAACATAATTTGGTCTTGTTATTATATGAAGTTATCTAAAGAGCTAAATCTCATGCATGACGTCTTCCATGCGCCAAAACTCAAGAAGTGTATGTCCGACGACACACTTACTATCTCTTTCTCAACGAAGTGTACTAAGAAACCGTGCTAATGTTTCATATTTGTGATAGTACACACAATAGAATTGTATGTAAGATTCGATTACCTTTAAAATATTGGATTTGATATTATTCCATGTCCCTTTATTCGCTATGGGCTTAGAATGAAGCCATTTAATCCGATCAAATACCCAATATTGAGTTATGCGACTTAAATCGGCTATAAAAAAGATCATGGGTGAATCAAGAGAAAGGAGAACTCCACTAATTGTTTTATAATATTTTATCTACACGTTGAATTTCGGGACGAAATTCCTTTCAACGGGGAATAATGTAACAATTGGTAAAAATTGGTCAGAGTTTGGCGGTCAAACCACCACGAACCGTTATGCATTGAGGACTAATTGTGTGTAATTTTATGTTTATAATGTATATTAAAGGTATTATATTCATAATTACATTCATAACATCTCAAACTGCTCAAACCATCTATCGTTGAAGATCAAATCGAAAATCACCAAAAAACAATTATATTTGTGATGTTAAAAACAAAATTTTTCATTAAGTATATTTGAGAGTTATGGATAAGAAATTTGAATAGATTACGTTCTCCTGATTACGTGGATATAAATAACATCCAAAACGGAGATCGTATGAGAATGTTATGCCTTTTTAAAGTTATAAAAATCAGTATTTATCTAATTTTTCTTAAACGAATTGTGCACCACTTCGTTCGAAATAGCTACGAGCCTCGAAATTGTTTCTAAGCACGTCATTGAATTCAGACTATGGTCTATTATTTTAATCAATTTTTATCACATTTTTAATCTCGACCAAAATCAGATTCGTAAAATATGTAGAATCAGATCCAACTAATCACGAAACATTGAATGCTAATTCCTGGAGTTCGGTATACCTGAATTGAATTCCGTATGCAATTATAGAATCACACAATCGAGACAACAAGAGGACACTTTCAAAAAAAATTCATGAGACGGTATGATGACACGAGAATTGAGAAATGGGACTTACATCATATATATAACTTGTGCATATTTAAAACTCATTATACCTCTAAAATGTCAAAGGAAGACTTTCACATTTGAAAGTCATCCAAATTTCAAATTGAAATTACCTTTTTTTTTTAACTTCCCTGCCTCACTCTCGATTATTTCCTCACACACTCACGCTTCAATCACACATACACTAAATTTATATATATATATATATTATATATATATATATATATATATATATATATATATATATATGGTACTCTCCAAGATCATTCCCAGGATTGGTTATACACAAATTCAACATCAAAATCACCTACAAATCCGCATTGGCTTCAAATATAAACTAAGAGGAATACACATTGGTATTTTATTGATCCTTCTCCCTCTCGTTCATAAAACCAACGAAGAAGAAGAAAAGAACAAGAAATATATCGTCTACGATGCGTATATTCCTCATCCTCCTCCTGTCGAATAAACATCACCCAAACACCACTACTCGTTGCTGTTGTTCAACGCCGAAGAACCCTCTATAAGGACAAGACGGCCGAGAAGCAACCACAAGAAAAACTGGCTATCAAGATCTCCGCATCTATCCCCCTATTTCCTTCGCAGTTCGTACCGGAGAAATCCACTCTGTCCTCTTTCGTCGTCTCCTTTTGATCGGAGATGCCAAAACACCCCTGTGTTTTCCTTTTTCGTGTTTCTACTTGTAACACCCATAAAAAATGGTCCAAAAATTCCATTTTTAAATCATAAATAAACCATAGTTATTAAAACCATCCCATTTAAACATAAGTCATAGTATCTCAAATTATCAAAAATGGAGTATCATATCAAAAACACATGTCAAATATATCAGAGTAAACATCTTAGCCTAAACATCATGGTGTGTGCAATGCAGTCATCCTGAGCTCTTCCCCTTGCAACCAGAAGTACCTGAAACCAAACTACAAATCGTAAGCACGAAGCTTAGTGAGCTCCCCAAACTACCACATACCATACACATAATCACATAATCACATATATACATATTGTGGGCCCCGCCCAACATCTGACAATGTCCTGCATCGGGCCCTGCTAGGCATCGGACAGTGTCCGGTATCGAGCCTCACCCGGCATTGAGCAAAGCTCGGTATACATATTACATATAAACAAATACACATATAATAATCACATAACATAAGCATATAAAAAATCCTCGGCCATCGCCCTACATTGAACCGTACTCTGGAAAGCATATAAACATTCTTCGAGCATCGGCTGGCATCGAACAGTAATCCGGTAGCATACAAATATAGACACATGCAAGAATCACAAAGACATCAAGCATACAAAGATTCCTCAGGCACCGCTTGACATCAAATCGTAATTCAGAAAGCATATAAACATTCCTCGGGCATCGCCCGACATCGGATCGTAATCCAGAGAACATATAAACCTACATCGGGCACTGCCCGACATCGGACCATAGCCCGGAACTAATACTATCATAAAAATGGGCCGGCATTGGTGCCTTCGACCCGTTCAAAAAGGAGGAAACTCACCTCGAATGTTGGATGATAGCTGAAACGTTACTGTCCCGAAATCGGCTATACTCAATCCCTGAACCAAGTGATAAATCTATCGAAATCCCAAAATATCCAAAATGCCCTTAGAAGTCAAACTTGGTCAACTATGGTCAAAGTCAATGTCAACAATCCATTTTGACCCAACTCGTCGAGTGCATCTTTCAACTCGTAGAGTTTCTTCAGTCTTTAGAAAACTGAGAAAACCCTAGCGAACTCGCCGAGTCATCTCAACAACTAGCCGAGTTTTCTTAGTAAACAGAAAGGTCGGGGGACCACTGTAATACCCTGTTTATTTATTTGATAAATAAATAAATTAATGAACGAATAGAGGCCCTAAATCTGTAATAAGTTATTAGTGTTTGTCCTTAGGAGCTGAATGACGTAAATTCTGAAAATTTGGGATCTTTGTGGTAATAATTGGATTTTAGTGGTAATGAATTATGGGAGCAAGGACTAAAGAGTAAAATGGGGTTTTGGATGGTAATGATTTGAGAAAGAAGGACTGAATATGTCGTAATTGAGATCTTGGGGATTAAGAGGTAATTTCCGGATTTGTTTTGCAAAAGATTCTCAAAGCGGAGGACTGTTTGGGTAAATTATAGATCTTAGTTTAAATTGAATTTAAGTTGAAAGGGTGAATCACGTAGGCGGCCTAACATCAGGGACTATTTATGCCTATCTATAAAAAAAAGAAATTAAGCATCTGGTCCCCTTGTTAGCGATAGAGTGTGTGGGAGGGAGTCGTCTCCTGCTTTTGTGGCTTCATCTGTATCATCGGGCTATATAAAGAATAAACCCTTAGATGGAATGAAGAATATGTATGTTCACTGGCGGCGAGAGAGGGTGAGAGACATCGAAGTTGTGAGGGAATGTTGTGAAAGAAGAAGAACTGTGAGGAAGGAGCTGCCATTGTTGGGTTTCTTCGCCAGTCGGAACTCTCACTGGAGCGTTATGTGAGACAAGGAGGTGGGGATATTTTAGCGAGAATGGGATCATTCCTTCAGCTCTAAATCTGATCGACACCGTGAACTAGGTGGGGAGGTGTTCTCGATGGTTGCGTCGCTCACCGACCTTGCGTGGGCCTCCGGCAAATTCCGTATGTTCTACAGAGCAATGAAGGTAGGTAAGACTCATTTCATCCTCCGATTTCTTATCTAGCTTTGGTGACTTCGATTAGAGAGAAATTGATTGATGGGTTCTAATCCTGTTTTCTTGGCCTATCTATGACATCCCCAAAATCTCGGCCAGAAAAGACCGATTTTCATTTATGCTTTTAAATATTTTCAGAGTAAATCCTTTTGATTTGAAAGAGTTGCGGAATTTGTTCCCAAAACAAAACATGATAAAATAATATTTATCAAAGCATTTCATCAAGAGATGCATTTCATTATATAATCAAAACTCGGGATGTCATGTTCCGATACAGACCATAAAGCATAAACGATAAACATTACAAGTCATTCAACAAATATATACATATACAGACTTGTAAACAAAACAACAAGATGATCCATCCATCTTACGCCCTTGTGCCACTTCCTGTAATACAAATAAAACTGAGTGGGTCAGGCTTGGGAGCCTGGTGAGCATATAGGGTTTTCAACCCACAATAAATAAGTTATATTTAATTTCACCAACCAATCACTATCCCGATTACCCATTCCCGTTATCCTCACTTTACGTCCCTAAAACAACTATCTCAAGGGACCTAATCTAGGATTTTCATCGGGACGGACATCACTGCGAAGGGGTTTCCTCAACAATAGATATCCTAAAGGCAACCATGAGGGGGATAGAGTACACCGGTGAACACATCGTTCACAACACCTACAGGTTATGAACCTGCTAGCGTTCCACTGGACTGTCTAGAAAGAGTCCATGGTCGTTATCCATACTCCGCTGAATAACTAGATCAACAACAACAACAACATCGAGGCCTCTCATCTGTTTATTACACACCAACTATCTACCCATGTTCTACCCAACATATTAGTAGATAAAAATATACATTTGTATACATAGTTTAAAGAAAACCTGTATAGCATGCTTGAATCAACACATATATCACATAACAGATGAGGCACACACACATAACACATATCTCATAAAGAAATAAGCAGATCTGTAAGATAGAAGAGAGTGAATACTCATTCACACATAACACAACCAAATATATACACATAGCACATATTTTTATATAAAATACTTCGTATTATTGTATTAGAAGAAATAACTACACACTCACTTGATCAGAAGACGATCCGACAGCACTACGACTTATAGAAGTAGCAATCCACAGCAGATCTGGAAGATCTCCTCGAAAATCGAACTTCTCGCGGGCAGAGCTTCGACTCGGGAACCGCGCTTCTCGGGATCTTCGGGATCTCGGGACTTGCCTTGGGGCTAGAGTATGATATCGGGGCTTCGGGGTAGCTTCGGCACGAAAAACGATGCAAAAGACTAGAGAGAAGAGAAGAAAATGAACAACAAATGAGGCTGCCTTCGGATCCTTTATATAGAGGCTGGAGCCTCGGAGTACGCGGGGCGTACAGGCGTACGCAGCGCGTACGCGTCCGAAATCGTCATTGCATGCGTCATCCGAAGTGTCGACACTATCGGAGTTACGCGATAGCGTAACCTCGTACGCGGGGCGTACTCCGGATTACACCGGTGACACGGCTTCGGATAATGCCTCCGATTTTGAATTAAATAAAAATACAAAATGATTAATAAACTTCGGAAATTTATAACTTCTTCATACGAACTCCGTTTTCGACGTTCTTTATATCCACGCGAAGGTGAGACCATGCTCTACGACTTTCGTTTAGACTCCGTCGGCTAATTTTGACTTTATTTTTATTAATTATTTTTAATAGGCCGCGACAGAAACTTTCGTTATAAGTTCATAACTTCTTCGTTTGACGTCCGTTCTCGCCTAACTTTTTATCGCTTCGATACCAACAATGAGATCTTCGATTCTCATTTAGATTGCTTCGGCTAAAAACCGCTCGATCTCAAATCGAGTATTTCGGGCTGCACACCGCTAAGCCGGAACTTCGATAAATCATAACTTCCTCATACGAAGTCAGATTTGGGCGTTCTATATATATTCGGAAACCTCGTTTCAACTACTACAACATAGATCAAAGATATTAAGTTTATTTTACACTTAAATTTTGACGCTTATTTTTATTCTTAATTAATCAGACCACATAATTAAGCAATTAAGCACAAAACACATAATACTCAAATAATACAATCTTATTATTTCAAAACGGGTTACAAAGGTTAACCTAGACTATTATATTGCTAAATATGGCAAGCCCAGAAACACAGGCGTTACAATTCTCTCCACCTTAGAATGGTTCCGTCCCCGGAATCACACATCAACAAACAAATGCGGATAGCGACCCATCATGTCACTCTCCGTCTCCCAGGTGAGATTCGGCCCATTCGTGTGTTTCCATCGGACAAGCACTAACCCAACCATCTTGCGTCGCAATTTCTTAGTCTTTCGGTCAACAATTGCCTCTGGTTCTTCAATCAACCTTTTGTTCTCATCAATTCTCAATTCTGAAATTGGAATTATGTCGGGAACTTCTCCCGTGAACTTCCTCAAATAACACACATGAAAAGTGTTATGAATTCCATTCAGTTCTTCGGGTAATTCGAGCTTGTAAGCTTGGTTCCCAATCCTCTGAAGAACTTTAAACGGTCCAATAAACCTTGGACTCAACTTTCCCCTTTTACCAAATCTTATAAGTCCCTTCCACGGCGAGACTTTAAGCAAAACCAAATCTCCAACTTCAAAAGTCATCGGTCTTCGCTTTTTGTCAGCATAGCTCTTTTGACGATCCTGAGCCGCTAACATTCTTTCCCTAATTATTTTCAACTTTTCAGCAGTTTGATGAACCAACTCCGGTCCCATAAACTGCTTTTCCCCAGCCTCAAGCCAACAAGACGGCGTACGACACTTCTGTCCATACAAAGCTTGGTAAGGTGCCATCTTAATGCTCGAGTGGAAACTATTATTATAGGAAAATTCTACCAACGGTAAATGTTCATCCCAATTACCTAGGAATTCCAGAGTACATGCTCTCAGCATATCTTCAAGTGTTTGTATCGTTCGTTCGCTCTGACCATCAGTCTGCGGATGGTAAGCTGTACTTAAACACAACTTGGTACCCAATTCCTCTTGTAGACTTTTCCAAAACCTTGATGTGAAACGGCTATCACGATCCGACACAATCGTTAACGGAACACCGTGAAGCCTCACAATTTCCTTCACGTAAGAATTCGCAAGCTTATCCATAGACCATTTCTCCCTGGCCGCTATGAAATGCGCACTCTTAGTGAATCGATCAACGACCACCCAAATCATGTCGTGACCATTCTTTGTTCTGGGCAGTTTAGTGACAAAATCCATAGCAATGTCTTCCCACTTACCCATAGGCACAGGCAAAGGTTCTAAACTCCCGTACGGTTTCTGATGTTGTGTCTTGACTCTCGCACAAGTCACACACTCGGCCACATACTTTGCAACATCAAGCTTCATCGTCGGCCACCAGTAGTAGGGTTTCAGGTCCCTATACATTTTAGTGCTTCCCGGATGAATCGAGTACATGGTCTTGTGAGCTTCTTCCATCAGAAGATCTCTGACTCCTCCTGTCTTAGGTATCCAAATCCGATCTTGGAACACCTTCAGTCCATGACTGTTTACACCGAACACCAACGTTTTGCCCAAACGTTCCTCCTTTCTGTCATTCTTCTCAGAAGCTTCGCTCTGAGCTTTCTTTATACTTTCCAAAATAGTTGATACAACTTCAATTCTCAACGCTCTTGGCCTTTTCCTTTCGGGATTGACTTTCCGACTGAGAGCATCAGCAACAACATTAGCTTTACCGGGATGGTAAAGTATCTCGCAGTCATAGTCTTTAAGTAATTCTAGCCAGCGTCGTTGCCTCATATTCAATTCTTTCTGATTAAAGAGGTATTGGAGACTCTTATGATCGGTGAAAAGTTTGCACTTCGTGCCATAGAGGTAATGCCTCCATATTTTCAGAGCGAAAACTACCGCTGCCAACTCCAAATCATGAGTCGGGTAGTTCTTTTCATGCTCTTTCAGCTGTCGAGACGCATATGCTATCACCTTTTCTCTTTGGGTCAAAACACAACCCAAACCAACACCAGACGCATCGCTATAGACAGCGAAGTCTTCAACTCCATCGGGTAGAGAAAGTATCGGTGCCTCGCATAGCTTCTTCTTTAGCTTCTCAAATGCTTCCTGATGCTTCTCACCCCAAGCATAAGTAGCTCCTTTATGGGTCAAAGCTGACAATGGACTAGCGATCGAAGAAAAGCCTTGGATAAACCTTCGGTAATATCCGGCTAATCCTAAAAAGCTTCGAATCTCCGTGGGACTTTTCGGTTGTTCCCACTTCGTCACAGCTTCGATCTTCGCTGGATCAACCATTATCCCTTCTTGGTTGACCACGTGACCCAAGAATTGGACTTCACGAATCCAAAAATCACATTTGGAGAACTTAGCATACAGCTTCTCCTTCTTCAAGACTTCTAACACTTCTCGCAAGTGTCTGCCATGCTCCTCCTGGCTTTTCGAGTAAATCAGAATGTCGTCTATGAACACTATCACGGATTTATCAAGGAACGGGTTACAAACCCTATTCATCAAATCCATGAACGCTGCTGGAGCATTGGTTAGTCCAAACGACATAACCAAGAACTCGTAGTGTCCATATCTAGTTCTGAATGCAGTCTTCTCGATATCTTGCTCTCTTACTTTTAGCTGATGATATCCTGACCTAAGATCGATCTTCGAGAAATAGCTCGAACCTTGCAATTGATCAAACAGGTCATCAATCCTCGGCAACGGATATCTATTCTTTATTGTTGCCTTGTTCAGCTCTCTGTAATCGATGCACATTCTCATACTTCCATCTTTCTTCTTTACAAATAACACCGGAGCTCCCCAGGGCGATGAACTAGGTCTAATGAAACCGTTGTCCAATAACTCCTGAAGTTGCATCATTAGTTCCTTCATCTCCGTCGGTGCTAATCGATAAGGTGCTTTTGCAATTGGCGTCGTTCCTGGCAACAAGTCAATACGGAATTCCACTTGTCGATCAGGCGGTAATCCAGGAAGATCTTCGGGAAATACTTCCGGATAATCACACACCACTGGAATATTCTGCATCACCTTCTTTTCCTTCTTAGCATCAATCACGAATGCTAAAAACGATGTACACCCCTTGGTCAAACATTTTCTGGCTTTCATCAATGAAATGATTCCAGAATTCACTCTGCGTTTATCTCCATACACCATAAACGAATCTTTCCCAGGCGGGTTTACTTTGACTATTTTCTTCTTGCATAAAATTTCGGCGTCGTTGGCGCTAAGCCAATCCATTCCCAATACGATGTCGAAACCATTAAGTTCGATAGGCAATAATTCCTCGTGGAACTTATTCCCATTCAGATCAATTAAGATGTTTTTCATGCGATAGCTAACAGGTACAAACTTGCCACTAGCAACTTCGACTAATAAGGCATTATCTAGTCTAACAACAGGCAAAGCTAGCTTTCTACCAAATTCATGCGATATAAAGGAGTAGTTGGCTCCAGAATCAAATAAAATTTGGGCAGGCAATTCGTTAACGAGAAAGGTACCTGAAGCGACATCAGCTTCATCTTTAGCAGCTTCCAGTGTCATCTGGAATGCTCTCGCCTTTGGCTTTGGCGGAATGTTGGGTCTAGCTGCCTCCTTCTTCTTCGGGCAGTCCCTTGACATATGACCCTCCTCACCACAACCATAGCAAACTTTCTTTGTGAGGGTACACTCATTGGCATAGTGCCCTGGCTTTCCACACTTGTAGCATGTGTTCGCCACCTCACATCTTCCATGATGCTTCTTCTTACATTTGTCGCACCATTTCGCTTCACCTCCACCTCCCCTCGAACCAGACTTCGAGAACTTGTTTTTCTTGTTGGACCCTGAAGTTCCATCGAACTTCCTCTTTTCTCCAACATCTATTCTTTCCAGACCCTTTTCCTTCTGCTGGGCCTCCACATTCTTAGCTGCACGAACAGCCGTTTTCAGAGTGGTTGCCATTTTGACTGTCGGACCAAAGTCAGTAGGCAATCCGTTAGCAAACCTCTCAATCTTGGAGAGTTCCGTCGGCACTAGGTACGGAAACAACTTCATCTTCTCAGTAAATGCAGTAGCATAGTCATCTATGCTCATCTTCCCTTTCTTCAAGTTTTGGAACTCATTGTTCAGATCAATCAGATCTATCTCCGAACAATACTGCACCCTCAGCTGTTCCAAGAACTCCTCCCATGACATTTTCAGGGCTTCTCCTCGTGGCATAGTATCTGCCAACAACTTCCACCAACTCAAGACTCCAGTCTTCAGTTGTCTAACCGCAAATACGGTCTTCTGTTTGTTGCTACAGTCGCAACTTTCAAATACCATCTCCATTTCGGAGATCCAATCCATTATCTCAACAGGCTTTGGGCTTCCAGAAAGACTTGGCGGTTTGGCGCCCAAGAAATTCTTGTACATACGCCCATCCTTGTTGTTTCTCCTTTCCGGATCGTTCCTTCGTTCCTCTTGAGTCCCAACTTGACTCACCATGCGACTATTGTTCCCTTCCTCAGATTGCTCGGGAATCAATTCCGGTTCCTCAATAGGTATGATAGGTTCATCCCTATTATTATGCAACATTTGTCGCATCTCCTCCCTTTGTTCGGCTAGCATAGCCCGAATCATGGCTTGCACCGCAGCCATTGTTATTGGTTCTGGTGCTGCTGCTACAACAGGTATTTGCTCAATCACTGGCGGTTGATTCCTGTTTTCATCTGCGTTTCCAACGCCACTCCTTGTTCTCACCATTTTTGATCTACACCGAATAATTTCACCTTATTACTCCAAACGATTACATGCTAGTTCTAATAACGTAGGCATACGCTTAGAATCCTACACACATAAGGTTTCCAGATCCGGTCGGCAACAGACCGTAGATCCAAACAAATAATATCATATATTGCAACATATAACATTTAGCACATAAAGCATTTTAGGCAACTTTCCTAAAATAAACTAGTGCTCGTGTCTAAAATCCAACAGACACACATCTCAAAATTCCACTTAGCATTCTAAGTTTAAGTCTAGAAATCCTACAAATTCCTAGTTCGCTTAAACTAATGCTCTGATACCAACTATGACATCCCCAAAATCTCGGCCAGAAAAGACCGATTTTCATTTATGCTTTTAAATATTTTCAGAGTAAATCCTTTTGATTTGAAAGAGTTGCGGAATTTGTTCCCAAAACAAAACATGATAAAATAATATTTATCAAAGCATTTCATCAAGAGATGCATTTCATTATATAATCAAAACTCGGGATGTCATGTTCCGATACAGACCATAAAGCATAAACGATAAACATTACAAGTCATTCAACAAATATATACATATACAGACTTGTAAACAAAACAACAAGATGATCCATCCATCTTACGCCCTTGTGCCACTTCCTGTAATACAAATAAAACTGAGTGGGTCAGGCTTGGGAGCCTGGTGAGCATATAGGGTTTTCAACCCACAATAAATAAGTTATATTTAATTTCACCAACCAATCACTATCCCGATTACCCATTCCCGTTATCCTCACTTTACGTCCCTAAAACAACTATCTCAAGGGACCTAATCTAGGATTTTCATCGGGACGGACATCACTGCGAAGGGGTTTCCTCAACAATAGATATCCTAAAGGCAACCATGAGGGGGATAGAGTACACCGGTGAACACATCGTTCACAACACCTACAGGTTATGAACCTGCTAGCGTTCCACTGGACTGTCTAGAAAGAGTCCATGGTCGTTATCCATACTCCGCTGAATAACTAGATCAACAACAACAACAACATCGAGGCCTCTCATCTGTTTATTACACACCAACTATCTACCCATGTTCTACCCAACATATTAGTAGATAAAAATATACATTTGTATACATAGTTTAAAGAAAACCTGTATAGCATGCTTGAATCAACACATATATCACATAACAGATGAGGCACACACACATAACACATATCTCATAAAGAAATAAGCAGATCTGTAAGATAGAAGAGAGTGAATACTCATTCACACATAACACAACCAAATATATACACATAGCACATATTTTTATATAAAATACTTCGTATTATTGTATTAGAAGAAATAACTACACACTCACTTGATCAGAAGACGATCCGACAGCACTACGACTTATAGAAGTAGCAATCCACAGCAGATCTGGAAGATCTCCTCGAAAATCGAACTTCTCGCGGGCAGAGCTTCGACTCGGGAACCGCGCTTCTCGGGATCTTCGGGATCTCGGGACTTGCCTCGGGGCTAGAGTATGATATCGGGGCTTCGGGGTAGCTTCGGCACGAAAAACGATGCAAAAGACTAGAGAGAAGAGAAGAAAATGAACAACAAATGAGGCTGCCTTCGGATCCTTTATATAGAGGCTGGAGCCTCGGAGTACGCGGGGCGTACAGGCGTACGCAGCGCGTACGCGTCCGAAATCGTCATTGCATGCGTCATCCGAAGTGTCGACACTATCGGAGTTACGCGATAGCGTAACCTCGTACGCGGGGCGTACTCCGGATTACACCGGTGACACGGCTTCGGATAATGCCTCCGATTTTGAATTAAATAAAAATACAAAATGATTAATAAACTTCGGAAATTTATAACTTCTTCATACGAACTCCGTTTTCGACGTTCTTTATATCCACGCGAAGGTGAGACCATGCTCTACGACTTTCGTTTAGACTCCGTCGGCTAATTTTGACTTTATTTTTATTAATTATTTTTAATAGGCCGCGACAGAAACTTTCGTTATAAGTTCATAACTTCTTCGTTTGACGTCCGTTCTCGCCTAACTTTTTATCGCTTCGATACCAACAATGAGATCTTCGATTCTCATTTAGATTGCTTCGGCTAAAAACCGCTCGATCTCAAATCGAGTATTTCGGGCTGCACACCGCTAAGCCGGAACTTCGATAAATCATAACTTCCTCATACGAAGTCAGATTTGGGCGTTCTATATATATTCGGAAACCTCGTTTCAACTACTACAACATAGATCAAAGATATTAAGTTTATTTTACACTTAAATTTTGACGCTTATTTTTATTCTTAATTAATCAGACCACATAATTAAGCAATTAAGCACAAAACACATAATACTCAAATAATACAATCTTATTATTTCAAAACGGGTTACAAAGGTTAACCTAGACTATTATATTGCTAAATATGGCAAGCCCAGAAACACAGGCGTTACACTATCTATTTTTCCGGCGACTGTCTTGGGATCTCCAGCAACATCCGTAAGGGAGAAGGCGAGTTGCTAGTCTTCGATGGCCATAAAGAAGGAGAGGAATCGATAACAGTCTGGGTGTACGTCTGCGTGATTCTTAACTTGGTTGTGGAGCTTGCGTTTTGATGAAGGAGGATTCGGCAACCACCGATGGATGCTCTAGCGTGCAACCTGGAAGATAGGTATGATTGGACTCTTGCTGGGCTTTTAAGGGGTTAGTATGTATCATGTTATGTAATGGGCTGGTGGCATGTTTTGGGTTATGCGAAGTTAGGCTATTGGGTTAAAAGGATTATTCTATGAAGGCGCATAATTAGTAAATGAGGTATTATCAAATTATTAGAGTCCTTTAAATTCAAGAGTCGATGCTATCCCCCGGTGATTAATGAGATGAATATATATATATATATAGTGGGATTTATAATTTGGATTATCAATAACTTTATTTAATATTATATGGATGTGCTAGTTTTAGAATTGTCGGGACTCGCATTTTTGGATCATTGGAGTTGAATTATGAATTACGTCCGACCACACCATATGTTTGACCGAGTGGAGTGATGGACTTAATGGATTAAGTCTTTAATGGGCTAAGTAGGAATACATAACCCTAATCAGCATTTCCTATAAGAAACCCTAAATATTGTTTGGACCTTGAGTTGGGCCATATATGAGCCTTTATGATTATGAGATATTGGACCAAGAATAAGTGGTTGGGCCTTAAGGCAAGACCATGTAGAGACTTGGGCTCAATTGGGAAAATCGGGCCATAGTTGGGCCTTGGTACATTATTAGACTCTTGGGCCTTTGGATTGGCCATTGGGCTTGAGCCAAGCTAAGATAGGGGTAAAGTAGTCTTTTACCCCAAGTATAAACTTACAGTTATGAGTTGGAACCTAATTATTTATTGGGTGTTATTTTGATATTGACAGACCGGGAATCTGTCATCCAGCAGCTATGGTTTTGTCAGCAGGACTTCAGCTGCGTGAGGTGAGTTACCTTCCAGTAGCGGTGGGTCTACGGCCACAATGCCGGCCTACCAGTAGGATTGTATGATAGATGTTTGTCTCTGTGATATTCATCTAGGTTTGTTACTACCTGTGATATGTTATTGTGCTAGTATGATATGATGCTATGTGCTAGTGACAGTAGGGGGAGCTAGTCCCCCAGAACACCGGCCGATAGGGCCGAAGGGGCGATCATGCCCAGCCATGCTAGATAGTTTATGAGATATATGTGTTATGTGGTAGTGGTAGGGATGAAATAGTCCCCAGTATCTGGTCGAGAGGACCGAAGGGGAGACCAGCACCTAGCTATGCTAGTCAGTATCTGGTCGAGAGGACCGAAGGGGAGGCAAGCTCCTAGATATACTAGTCAGTATCCGGTCGAGAGGACCGAATGGGTAGGTCGGGCACCCAGATATGCCTGACGATATTTGTATGTTATGTGATTATATGGTATGTGGTATGTTGGGGGAACTCACTAAGCTTCGTGCTTACGGTTTTCAGTTTTGGTTTCAGGTACTTCGTGTTTAAAGGAAGGGAGCTGGCTTGATCGCAGTGCATCACACAATGGTTTTCCGCACATGAGATCTTTGGGATTACACTCTGATATTATTTTATGATAACACGTTTGATTATTTCTACTTTGGTTTTGACATGGCATGATATTACGGATGTTTTATTACACTGTTGGTTTTATAATGACGTATTTAAAAATGAAATTTTTGGCCTGTATTTTTGGGATGTTACAACCACGATCCAACTCGTCGAGTTTTCCTAGTCTTAAATCACTCAGTCACTTCCAAGCGAGTCTAATTCCTCCAAACCATAGATCTGGTCCCCTAGGGCTGAGATACCATGTAATGTTGCTAACTTTACGTCCATGCATGGTATCAATAGGCTAAAAACACTAAAACTAAGCTTCATAAGAGACCTAGGGCATGGAGGAGGTCCAAGACTTGATAAAGCTGGCAATTTTAAGTCTCAAAAGGCCATGGAATGTCTAGATCAGAAGTCATTACTTCAAGACATGCTCAAATCCAAGAATGACTCCAAAATAAGCTACTAAAGGCCATAAACTTCTCAAGGAAGAGATCTATCAAATAAATGGTCAAGGTATCGACTTTATACCTTAATATGGATGCCACAACAGAGGAATTCCCGGATCCAAAGCTTCTCCCTTCAACTAAGCAACACCAAACTTCAAGCTCCTTTAAGAAAGCACCAAAGAAAACACTCTTTACACTCACACACACTCAAAATGATAGAAAGAATGAATTAGGGTTTTACTGGACGGATGGAACGATGAGGGAGTCCACAATGAAATATTAAGGCCTTTAAATAGGATACAAAACCTTGAAAATTAGGGTTTCATTTCTGCCAGCGTACTCTACTCGATGAGTCTGGGGATCCCAACTCGTCGAGTTTCTATACAAAAGTGAATAAATTATGATTTTAAATACATACCAGGAACCAGGCATTACAATTCTCCCCCACTTGTATCAGACTTCGTCCTCGAAATATTCTTTCTCGAATAATTCTGGATAACGCTCCCTCATCTCCTCATCGGGCTCCCATATCCACTCTGACTCTTGCGGTGCAGCCACTGCACCTTCACTAACTGCACAACCTTATTCCTCAAGGTTTTCGTCTTCCGGTCTAAGATCCCCACTAGTCTCTCAATGTAGTTCAAGCGGTCATCCACCTGAATATCCTCTAAAGTCATAATTGTGGAATCATACATTAAGCACTTCTACAACTAAGAGACATGAAAGGTGTTGTGGATCTAACTCAGCTCGGTTGGCAGATCCATTTGATATGCAACCCGACCCACCGGAGCCACAACCCTGAACAGAACGATGTAGTTGGGACCCAGCTTGCCCTACTTCCTGAACCGGATGACACCTTTTCAAGGTGACACCTTCATGAGAACCATATCTCCCACCTGCAATTCTAAATCCGTTCGACGCTTATCGACATAGCTCTTCTGCTGACTATGTGTTGTCTTGAGTACCACCTCGGTACTCCCTATGACCCTCTGAACGACCTCACCCCAACAAATCGGGGTCCTACACTTCCTCCCGTAGAGCATCTGGAAGGGAGTTCGATCTATGCTAGCGTAATAACAGTTGTTATACGAAAATTCTGCTAACGGAAGATATGTATCCCAACTCCCACCAAAATCCAACATGGATGCACGTAACATATCTCCAGCGTCTGAATCTTCCTCTCACTCTGCCCATCCGTCTGAGGATGAAAAGATGTACTGAAGTGAAAATGAGTACCCATATCGTCAGGGAACCGCTTCCAAAATCTGGAACTGAAGCGAACATTTTGGTCTAAAACAACCGACACCGGCGCTCCATGATGTGCACTACCTCACGGACGTAGATCTTGGCTAGCTTCTCAACGGATATACTCTCCTGGATCGGGATGAAATGTGCACTCTTGGTCAACCGATCCACGATGACCCAAATTGAATCTACTCCATGTGCAGTCCTGGGAAGCTTTATGATGAAATCCATGGTGATGTCTTCCTATTTCCACACGGGGATCTCCAACGGTTGCATCTTGTCGTGAGGTTGCTGATGCTCGACCTTGACTTTCCTACAAGCCAAGCATCGCTCCACATACCAAGCTATGTCCCGCTTCATGTAGGGCCGCCAATAATCAGGGTGAAGATCTTGATACATCTTCGTCGCCCCCAGGATGAATGGAGAATATCGACCTGTGAGCCTCCTCCATCATAACATGGCATACACCACCCCAATAAGGAACCTAGACCCTCCGATACAGGGTCAACAACCCACGACTATCATAATCAAATTAAGCCACCTGACCTATGTTCCGCTCACACTTTCAGCGGTCCTCCTTCATACCCTCGACCTGAGCCTCCCGAATCCACTCCATCAGCAGGGTAATCACTGTCATCCTCTGGCATATATCCCGAATCGAAGCAAATGCCGCCTTGCGGCTGAGAGCATTGGCCACCACATTGGCCTTCCTCGGGTGATAAAGGATCTCAGAGTCGTAATCCTTCACCACATCTAACCAACGTCACTGCCTCATGTTCAGATTTGGCTGATCTATCAAGTACCTCAGGCTCTTGTGGTCCGTGTAAATGGTACAACGAACCCCATAGAGGTAGTATCGCCAAATATTGAGGGCAAAAACAACTGTCCCCCAACTCCAGGTCGTGTTTCGGGTAATTCGCTTCGTGAGGCTTCAGCTGCCTCGAGGCGTAAGTGATGACGCGCCCTCTCTACATCTATATTGCGCCTAAGCCCGTGATAGAGGCGTCACAATACACTACGAAATCCTCAACGCCCTCCGGAAGGTTCAATATCGGTGCCTCGCACAGCTTCTGCCTCAAAGTCTCGAAAGGTGCCTACTGCTCAGGCCCCCAGCGGAATGTTATCGACTTTTTTGTCAGTCGGGTCAGTGGAACAACAATCTTGGAGAAATCCTAGATGAATCTCTGATAATAACCCGCCAATCCAAGAAAACTCCGAATCTCGGATGGAGACCTCAGAATTTCCCATCTCGTCACGGCCTCTACCTTGGCCGGATCGACCATTATACCGTTCTGGTTGATGAGGTGCCCCAGAAACTGCACCTCACGCAACCAAAACTAGCACTTGGAGAACGTTGGGAAAATTCTCTCCTTCCTCAATGTCTCCAGCACCTCCCTCAGGTGCTCCTCGTGCTACTCCTGCGTCTTGGAGTAAACCAAGATGTCATCAATAAAAACTATCACAAACCGATCCAGCATCGGTCTGCATACATGGTTCATGAGATCCATGAATGCGGCAGGAGCATTGATGAGCCCAAACGGCATCACCACGAACTCGTAATAACCATATCGAGTCCGAAAGGTTGTCTTCTTTATATCCACGTCACTGACTCTCATCTGATGGTAGCTTGATCGCAGATCAATCTTGGAAAACCTAGATTCTCCCTGAAGCTGGTCAAATAGGTCACCGATCCTCGGAAGGGGATAACGGTTCTTCACAGTTACCTTTTTCAACTCTCGGTATTCTATACACATCCGATGTGACCCGTCCTTCTTATTCACAAACAGGATCGGGGCTCCCCATGGTGAATTGCTCAGCCTGATAAATCCCTTGTCTAACAGCTCCAATAGCTGTATAGACAACTGCTGGATCTCGGTAAGAGCCAACCGATATGGTGCCTTGGTTATCGGAGCCGCACCAGGAACTAGGTCAATCTTGAACTCTACCCGGCCTACTAAAAATAATATATAGGTAATATAATTATAATATATTAAAAATAAATTCAAAATTAGCCAATGGAGTCTAAACGAGAGTTGTAGAGCATAATCTCACCTTCGCTTCGATATAAAGAACGTCAAAAACGGAGTTCTTATGCGAAAGTTATGAATTTCTGAAGTTCGGGGCGCGAAACCCCAAAACTGTTAGATACCACGACGTGGCAAGTCTTCTGACACCTCTGGGAGTCCCCCAGATGCAACTTGCGATGACACATGCAGTGACGACCAAGCCTACGACGTGGAAAAAGATGCCACGACGTGGCAAGGGCAGATTTTGCCCTATAAATAGATTTGAATGGTCAACCGTTTAGGGTTGCTATATTCTCTTCACTCTCTCCCGTTTTACCTCAATTTACGTGCAAAGAAGTACCCCCGAAGCCCCGGTATCAACCCCGAGACCCGAAGCAAGTCCCAAAGCCCGAAGATCCCAAGAAGAAAAGAGTTTCCGAGCTGAAGCTCTGCCCGCGAGAAGCCCGATGTGCGAAGGGATCCCGGTTTCACCGAATAATACTACTCTTAGAGGTATAGTGTTGTCCGAGCATCGTCTAACCAAGTGAGTGTGTGGTTACTTTATTCTAACGCATAAATACGAAGTATTCTATACGAAATACGTGTTATGAAGTACGTGTATATTTTGTTGTTATATGTGTGAATGTATATTCACTTTCTTCTACCGCATAGATATAAAGTATTTGCTATGAAGTACGTGCTAGGTATTTATACATTGTTTGTTTACTTGAGATAGATGTTGAAATAATGTTTTATACATGTTTTAAAAGATTTAAACTGTATATTTGTTTGCATCTACAAATATGTTGGGTAGAACATGGGTAGATGAAATAGTTGATGTGAGACGAAATAATAAGTATGTTTGAACTCAATGTGTTCATTAGGTATTTTTGAACTCTATGTGTTCACTTGGTGTTTGAACTCAATGTGTTCATTAGGTATTTTTGAACTCTATGTGTTCACTTGGTGTTTGAACTCAATGTGTTCATTAGGTATTTTTGAACTCTATGTGTTCACTTGGTGTTTGAACTCAATGTGTTCATTAGGTATTTTTGAACTCTATGTGTTCACTTGGTGTTTGAACTCAATGTGTTAATTAGTTATTTCCGAACTCTATGTGTTCACTTGGTATTTTTGGACTCAATGTGTTCATTAAGTATTTTTGAACTAGATGTGTTCACTTGGTGTTGTTGAACTGAGTGTGTTCACTAAGTGTTTTAGAACTAACTAAGTATTCACAAGATGTATTGAATTAATTGTTCACTAGGAGTGTTAGAACTAGGTGTTTGTTAAGTATGTCGAACTAAGTGTTTACCAGTCGTAATTTGTGGACCTTGGCAGTGGTGGACTTTGTGTCAATTCCTTAGGTCAATCCTTAGGAATAAATGGATAAAGGATAGTTGATTCTTAGGGTAAATCCTTAAGAAATAAAGGAGATAATGGGAATGAGTATTTGGGTTGCTTGTTTGATAATTGAATATAATAAATGTATTATTGTGGGTTGAAAACCCTATATGTTCACCAGGCTCCCAAGCCTGACCCACTCAGTTTTCTTTGCATTACAGGCAATGGCACAAGAGTATAAATTGGTGGACTTGACGAGAGATTTTGGATTATAGATCAGTAGTTACAAATAACTGTTGTAAGGTCTATTTTATATTATTTATGCTTTTGGTCTGTATCGGAACATGACATCCCGAGATTTTATTATTTAATGAAAATACATTCTCTTTGAGAAACGTTTTGATAAATTTTATCATATTTTGTTTTGGGAACAAATTCCGCAACTCTTTTAATCAAAAGGATTTACTCTGATTTTATAAAACAAAGCATAAACACATTGGTCTTTTCTCTCTGTGAAATTGGGGATATCACATCCACATTATTGGTGCTTAGCTCTCAAACTTCAAGGAATCAACTCACTATTGAAAGGTATGTAATTCTTCTAGCTTTTATGTTTAATGTTCCCCATGCCATGCTAGATAGGTTATGAATCTTGGAAAAACAAATTTGCATGTATTCATAGTAAAACATAGATCCAAGGTTTCCAGGGTTTCATGTACACCATAGGAGTGTTAGGATGCTCAAAACCCATCACTATCATCTGCAATCTCTACATCAAGGGGGTAGTGCAGCTCCCCTGGAGCTCCAACAAATCGCTTGCTAAGCGCGAGCGATACAAAAGATCGGGCAGCCCCCGAATCGAATAATAACAGAGTAGATATATTGTTCACTAAGAATGATCCTATTACAAAACACATAAATATAAGTGAAAAGTCAATATAAATAAGGAGATGAGGAGAAGATACATACCCGTCACAACATCAAGAGTTGCATGTGCCTCCTCTGCTGTCAGCTGGAAGGCCCTGCTCTTCGCCACAGGCGCCTCCGTCCGGCCTTGACGGCCATCGGTTATCCTCAATGTAGCAGGGGCGGGTGCCGCCACCTGTCCTGCTGCTACTAAACTCGGACATTGGGACCTCTTGTGGCTCCTCTAATTGCACTGAAATCAAATCAGATCAGATATTGTTGTGGTGGGGATAGCAGTACATTCCCTGATGACATGACCAGTTCGGCTGCACTTAAAGAAGCCCGAACTACCCGCCCTAAACGCCCCCTTTTGCATCTTACCGCACTTGCCACAGCGGCTGCGACCCTGCTATGTCCTCGATCTACGATCTGATACCTTCGGATTCTTTCCCGAACTCCATGTCTGAACCCTATATGGTTTACTCTTCCTCTCCATCTATAAAGTTAGCTCCCTCTCTTGAGCCCTCTTAATCATATCTTCCAGAGTCTTGCAGCTGGATCGACTCACAAACTGGCGGATATTACTCTGCAACATCTCATGGTACCGGGCCTTGTTCATCTCCTCGTCTGCCACATACTGTAGAACAATAAGGGGCCTTTCCCTGAACATGGAGGTGATCTCAGTCACCGTCTCAGTAGTCTGTTGGAGATCCTGGAACTCCCGTGCTAGTTGTTGCACCTCAATCACTAGTGCAAACTCGACCTTTAATCTGGTCGAGAAATCACTCCAAGTCATTGCATCAATAGCGACATCATCTCCAATAGCATGTCCAACCTCCCTCCACCAGTCACGTGCTCTGTCCTTTAGGAGGCAGGAAGCAAGTCGGACCTTGTCCCCCTCGGGACATCTGTCCCGGCTAGTACGGAAGGCATTGGCGATGTCATCCAACCACCTACTGTTAGCAATGGGGTCCCAATCCCCATGATAGTCTGGAGCTCCACAAGCTCTGAACTCCCTGAATGTTAACATGCGCGCCCCCATCATGGTCGCCATCTCGGTGCGGAATGCACTCAACCTCTCATCAAGAATCTCCAAAATGCCATCCTTGACCGTACCAAAGATCACAGGAGTCTGGTCCATAATATTGTGCGTAATCTCAAATGAAATAAACTCTCTCATCTAGTCATCGATCTGCCCAGCTCCAGAGCCTGAGCCTGATCCCTTGCCGGCACCTGAACTGCCAACTGGTATAGTACATAGAGTCACAATACAGAAAAATTCAGCATAACATCATCAAAATACTCATCATAAATTGAGAGATCATACACACGCTACAAGTTTCCTGGTTTCATCTCAACCCTCCTTGACTCGAGTATGGATCCTTTGCTTTCAGTAGTACGGGCCCATACTACCTTCCACATCTATCCGTACTTTCCACTAATCTCATCTTAGGCTTGCCCTAGGGTAATCTCCGACCCACTCTCTGCCATTAGTTGCATAAGAAGTCCCTGCTATCTCTCCCTACAACAGTTGGACTTAGACAAGATCTGTGAAATAGGGCTAGACCTAACCTTCAAAAATTATTTAGTCCTCGTAATATGTAACTTAACGTATTCGTTTACTATTTAATTAAAGATAACTAAAACTCCTAAAAACATAAAGCAAGCAAAACTAGACATATCCTTAACAGGTCAACATATCACTAACTAATCAGTACTAGCATGCAGTTCAATAAGCTCATACAGTAGGCGTACAAGGCATCCTTCCTAGGTCCTTAGCCCTAATTCTAGCATGGAGTTCTCATACACATACATCAAGCATACAAGGCATCCTTCCTAGATCCTAAGCCCTAATCTAGCATGTGGTTTTCATAATCATATCATATCATAAAAAACATTTATTGGTAATTTGCGAGAACTTACTTGAGCTCAGTTGATTGCATGCACCACACCCTTTCTCTTTTTGGAAATACTTTTTATAAAATGATTTTTTTGAAAACTTTCATACCAAATCCTCAGTTTGATTTCAGACACACCCGAGAGTATGACCAAATCCCTCAAACCAAGGCTCTGATACCAACTTGTAACACCCATAAAATACGGTCCAAAAATTTCGTTTTTAAATCATAAATAAACCCTAGTTATTAAAATCATCCCATCATAACATAATTCATAGTATCTCAAATCATCAAAAACGGAGTATCATATCGAAAACACATGTCAAATATATCAGAGTAAAAATCCTAGGCTAAACATCTTGGTGTGTGTAATGTAGTCATCCCGAGCTCTTCCCCTTGCTACCAGAAGTACCTGCAACCAAACTGAAAACCATAAGCACGAAGCTTAGTAAGCTCACCAACCTACCACATACCACACACATAATCACATATACACATATCGTGGGTCCCACCCGGCATCAGACAATGTCCGACATTGGACAGTGTCCAGCATCGGTCCCTGCCCGACATCGAGCAAAGCTCGATATACATATTGCATATCAACAAATACACATATAATAATCACATAACTTGAGCATGTAAACATTCCTTGCCCATTGCTCGGCATCGAACTGTAGTCCGGAAAGCATATAAACGTTCTTCGGGCATCGCCCGACATCGAACCGTAATCTGGCAGTGTACAAATACAGACACACACAAGAATCAAGAAGACGTCAGGATACAAACATTCCTCAGGCACTGCCTGGTATCAACTCGTAATCTGGAAAGCATATAAACATTCCTCGGGCTTCTCTCGACATCAAATCGTAATCCGGAGAACATATAAACCTACATCGGGCGCTGCCCGACATCGGACCGTAGCCCGGAACTAATACTATCATAAAAATGGGCCGACATTGGTGCCTTCGACCCGTTCAAAAAGGAGGAAACTTACCTTGAATGTTGGATGATAGCTGAAACGTTACTGTCCCAGAATCGGCTATAGTCAAACCCTGAACCAAGTGATCAATCTATCAAAATCCCAAAATACCAAAAATGCCCTCAGAAGTCAAACTTGGTCAACCATGGTCAAAGTCAAGGTCAACAATCCATGTTGACCCAACTCGTGGAGTACATCTATCAACTCGTCGAGTTCCTTCAGTCTTCAGAAAACCAAGAAAACCCTTGCAAACTTGCTGAGTCATCTCAACAACTAGCCGAGTTTGCTCAGTAAACAGAAAGGTCAGGGGACCACGATCCAACTCGTCGAGTTGGATAAGAAACTCATCGAATTTTCCTAGTCTTAACTCACTCAGTCACTTCCAAGCGAGTCTAATTCCTCCAAACAATAGATTTGGTCCCCTAGGGCTGAGATACCATGTAAAGTTGCTAACTTTACGTCCATGCATGGTATCAATAGGCTAAAAACACTAAAACTAAGCTTCATAAGAGACCTAGGGCATGGAGGAGGTCCAAGACTTGATAAAGCTGGCAATTTTAAGTCTCAAAAGGCCATGGAATGTCTAGATCAGAAGTCATAACTTCAAGACATGCTCAAATCCAAGAATGACTCCAAAATTAGCTACTAAAGGCCATAAACTTCTCAACGAAGAGATCTATCAAATAAATGGTCAAGGTATCGACTTTATACCTTAATATGGATGCCACAATAGAGGAATTCCCGGATCCAAAGCTTCTCCCTTCAACTAAGTAACACCAAACTTCAAGATCTTTCAAGAAAGTACCAACGAAAACACTCTTTACACTCATACACACTCAAAATGATAGAAAGCATGAATAAGGTTTTTACTGGACGGAGGGAACGATGAGGGAGGCCACAATGAAACATTAAGGCCTTTAAATAGGGTACCAAACCCTGAAAATTAGGGTTTCATTTATGCCAGCCTACTCGTCGAGTTGAGGCCTCCCAACTCGTCAAGTAGGTTTCTTAACCCGCGTCCCAAATCATCTCTACTCGACGAGTCTGGGGCTCCTAACTCATTGAGTTTCTCTACAAAAGTGAATAAATTATGATTTTAAATACATACTAGGAACCAGGCGTTACACTACTGATCGGACAAGAAATTAACCACCAAGAGGCTACCGGAGCAGCCTTTCATCTAGCCATCGTCGACAGCCACCTCCTGTTGTCTTCACTTCTTCTTGCCCTCCACCATCGCCGATTGCTGCTACTACCTTACCCCCCCCCCCCCCTTCGAGTATGCTACTGGCGGCAAGAAAAAGGGGCCAAGATAGGGTCTTCGGAGATCGGATTCCCATTTTCGTTCTTCCTTTTCACGATGTACCGATCACCATCGATCCATCATATTCCTGCCTTCGATCGTGCTTCCCATTTTTCTTTTCGTATGCATGTTCCTTTCCCGGTCTATTGAAAAAGATGAACCACTTTATCATTTGTTATATTTGGCAAAATCAATCCCTACAGTTGTAATTTAAAATCAAAATTAGCCATTGATATAAATCCTTACAAACCAGGTCCCATTTGATTTAGTCATTACAAGAATGGTCCCTTTAGGATATAAATTATCACAAAAAGTCCTTTGTGCTAGATAAATTACAAAATAACCATTTTAAATGTAAAGTATTTCAAAACATGTCTCTTTGGCTTAAAATATTACAAAAATAGCCACGGGGTTTGTTTTACCGCAACAAGGCATCATGATGTGGTTTCTCACGCGAAGCTTCACTAAAATGAAACGACTCCGGAAATATCAAACTCACGTTTCAAGGGTAAGTTTCTACGGCCCATCTTTTATGATTTTTTCATATTTAGGGGGGGGGGGGGAATACATCCGTAATTATCAAGTCTTGATGCTTTACGATTTTTTATACATAAAAAGGCATTTTACTTTATTATTGTTTGAAAGTTGTGAAATAGCAATCCAAATGTGATAAATCACCAATACATCTATTAAGTTAAGGTAGACTGTTAAAAAAAGGATATATTTATGTTTTACGTGAAATATGGATATAATTATTAAGAAAAGTCACAAAGCTATAAGTAGATTGCTATAATAACACAAGTTAATATTATTAGTCACAAAAATGATTATTTTATATGTTTAAGTTAAAGTATCTCATTGAAGCATGAAAAGATATAAAAATAAAATTTATTCGCGTATAAAATGAAAGTACATTGTCATATTTGGTGGAAAGGCCAAGTTTATGAAAATATATAAATAATAGTTAAAATTACCAAAAATTAACTTTTAATACATATAAGTTATGTAAAAATGAATGTAAAATTTATTAATATATTTTTTCCATATTAACTATAAAAATATAACTTATTTTACTAAGTTATGGATTTTTATTGCAATAAATAACATGATTGACTTCAAGACTTAAGAGTTGTTATTTGCGTAATATTATTAAGTATTGATCATGTGAATTATAAATATCATGAAAATTATTGGTTTCAAGTTGGTTCAAACCTGAAAATGTTATAAAAGCAACTGTTATGCTGCCCACATTTTGTCATAACAGACAATAAAAAATTGGAAATCCATTAAAGTCTTACGAATCTCAAATACTAAAAGACTTCAATCAAATATTATTTCTAAACAATCAACTTATAAGTATTCAACAATCTTATAACGGGAAGTTTAGGACAAAGATGTCTAGACACATTGTTAGAATCCAACACTCTCGTCTCTCTCCATAAGAGCCACGTTTCTTTCTAAAGCCATATGAGTTAGGTTCGTTTCCTAAGACATTTGGGCTATGTTTGTCACATCTCCAATTTCACGGCCAGAAAAAACCGGTCTGTTTATGCTTTATTTAAAAATCAGAGTATCCTTTTGAGCCACGTTCGTTTCCTAAGCCATATGAGTTAGGTTCGTTTCCTAAGCCATTTGCGGAATTTGTTCCCAAAAGATGATAAATATATTATCAAAGCATTTCCAAAGAAATGTATTTTAATTATATTAAAAACATTGGGATCAGAGCTCTGGTGGGCGTCGAATTTTTGTTTCATTTCCACGTGCTCTCGAAGCCGACTTTCATAGCTATTTCTATTGCTCCATTCACGGAAGCATTTTATACGGTCTTTCATAAGACAAGAAAGAAGGAGCTTCTAGAATCGTATCATAACCTGCTTCAGAAACAGAACGTGACGGAGGCCTAGTTGTTAATGAGTGAGCCCCATCTGATGAGTGTGTGGAGTTGGACGCTGGGTTCAGAGGCAAGAGAGATATACGGTTTAATTTTAAAAATGTACCGTTTTTTAAAGGGTAAAAAATTTGCAACGTTCGAATTTATACGCGTTACAGCCCGTTACCATAATGACAATTGATAACATAATGTGTAATGACGGGAGAGTGGGGCGGTGTTCGTTCGTTATGGCGCTGCCACATCGGATAACGCCATATAGGCGTTACCCATACCCGTCCGTCTAAATGATTATGAGTTCAAGTCTAATTGTGGACAAATAATTAATTTAAAAATAGGATTTGATGAGTTAGCCAATAAAAAAATGTTATTTAATAGATGTTTGACCAATTGCTTTTTTTTTCTTAAATAGTTATTTAAAAAAATGTCCTTTTTCAAATATCGAAAACAATAATCCATTACATTAGTCATAGTCACCAATGACACACAAATCACGAAAAGCGCCTCCTTTATTTGACTCAAATAACAATATATTTGCATCGATAACAGGTGGAAAAGAATAAGAACACTTAAACTTGTATTAAATAAAAGGGCTAATATCATTGAATGACAACCAATTATTGTATTTATATTAATTTGTTCTTTGATCGTTTTTTCTTTATATATTTGAAGTTATTAAATTTTCAAAATCCATTTCAAAAATAAGCCATTGTGAGAGACTTGGAAAGATAAACAAGTCCGTGTTGCACATATGTGAAATTAAGATGGAATTAAAGCATAGATAAGATTTTCTCTTAAAAAAAATGTTAAAATGCCGACGTATCAATCCATGTGATATTTTTGTCAAAATAAATTGCCAGGTGTATTTTCCCGTGGACTAAAATATATTAATTCAATTTTTGTACTAGTTTTAATTTACAAAACAATTATGCATTTAAATAACAATACAAGAATTACCTTAACTCAAGTGGCCAATATCAGCCAATATGAACCAAGTTATAAGTTATGAATCCAAAAGTATAATATAAGAGTGGTGTACTTTATTATGTCTATTTAAAGTAATAATTAATTCATCATGAAAAAAATAATTTTTTTTCTTACTTTTTTTTTGTCTCTCTCTTTATATATATATATATATATATATATATATATATATATATATATATATATATATATATATATATATATAAAAAGAGAGAGACAAAAAAAAGTAAGAAAAAAAAATTATTTTTTTCATGATGAATTAATTATGACTTTAAATAGACATATATATATATATATATATATATATATATATATATATATATATATATATATATATATATATATAGAGAGAGAGAGAGAGAGAGAGAGAAAGAGAGTTAGGATCATATATAATCCTTAGTTACTGTGTGAATGTATAACTCAATATTAACCAATAATTTTAAAAACCTAATTATGGATAGAATAATAATATTACCTATTATTTATTTATGGTAATTATGTAAATTAATTATATATCCAAAATAATACTCCTTCATTTTAGGCATATAAATCAAATCAATTTGTTTTCTTTACAATCAAATGAAATATATACTCATATCTTCACCAAGCCGGCAATAAAACACCTCCGACCTCCACCATTTTATCTCCATTTTCTTGTGATAAACACCACTAGACAGCGCCATCATCTCTTCCTTTTCATATCTTCTTTTAATTGAAGTTAACCCATTAGAAGAAATTATCCCTTTTCATCTGATCTTTGATCTCTAAACATTGTTGTCGTATGAATTATCTAGTTGTCAATTGTGAATTTTGGCAACTTCATGGTCATCGACCTTAATAATTTTTTGTTGCAGGTGATAAAACTGGGTTTCCAAAACCGCCGACATTCCTCGATCCCTCGTTATCGGGATATTTTATACTTACTAACGGAGTGAACTTTACATACGGAAGGGGCGTGATTTTAAACGAAATTGGTGGTGTATTTGTAAGTTTGAATCTAGTACTTTAATTGGATTTGCAAATTAAAATTGATGATTCTTTTAAATTCTTGTTAAAAAAATTATATATATATATTCAATTTTAAGTATTCAATTGAGTGAACTTTGCATCATGAGTGTTATTTGTTTATGTATTTATTTTATGGAATATGAGTTTGATAGTTATGGTTTTTAGGTTTGGGCCTCGAATTGAAAGGAGGATATATGGTTGATTTTTCTTATCATATTAACATTGATGCATTAGTTTTATTTTTGAAGTCGAGAGTTTTGATTTTTAAGTCATAAAAAAATGATAAAACTTTATATTTTAGTTACATCAATGGTATGTATTACCCACCAAAAACTTGTTTGCTCCATAGGAACAAATGCACATACTAGAAGATAGTTTCTTTTAAGTTTTAAAGTTAAAATGTTTTAGTTTTTCAAAATACATAAATATTTTTTATGAGAATTAAAACTTGTCAATACTTTATATGGTTATTTCTTAATTTGTGGCTATTTTTAAATAAGTTGAATGGTGGTTGTTCTTTCAAAAGGTTTGAATATAAGGTTGGTTGAATAGAGACGAGGTTTTGATGCTTAGGACACGATATAACTCAATTTTAAGAAATTGACAAGAAGTCTAATGAAGCTTAAATTTCAGGTGCTGCTTAATAAAGAAAAACTAAAGACTTCATGAATCCAGAGCAAAAACACACAAGAATTCAATATCATGGAAGATATTCTCATAGAATGTGTACTCACTCATTTTTAACGAATTATCTAAGATTTTTTATTATGATTTTTGTATTTTTTTATATTAGTTTCTAATTGTATTTTAAGTTCATTATCATAAAAAAATGTTAACAGATTCTGTAAGAATATATGGATGAGGGAAAGTGGAAACAAAAAAAATTTTAGACATTGTATATTCTTCAAGAATGCTCAAATTCTTTAAGGATTATTCTGTTGTATTAACAGTTTGTGGTGGTAAAAAGCGAGAACGCTATATTCTTCAAGAATTGCTTTTATTTTATAAAAAATGTGTGGTGCTATAGAGTTATAACTATTTAATTCTTCAAGAATTATTTAGCTGTATAAATAATTAAATGAGTTAAACCATTTCTTAACTCTAAATTTTACAAGAAAATTTTATTTATTTGTAAGTTAAACCGATTCTTAACCCTAAGTATTACAAGAATATTTGACTCGTTGTTAAACTAAATTGATTCTTAATTCTCACTCTTTAAAAATCAAGTTAAGATTTAGGATAAAAAATATATTCTTCGAGAATTTCTGATTATTATTTCATTCAAAAAATTTAGATTAATTTTCCTAAAAACGTCTTATTCTCATTGTCATATTATATTCCTATTATTTTTTTGATTTTATTTTTATTAATTAGTTGACTTAGTTTCCTTAAATATGAATAATTTTTTATTTCTCTCTCTTAATAAAATTAAATAGCTGCCTCTATAACTAATTAAATGTAATTATCTAATGATTGCTATCCCATTCTAATATCATGCACCCTAAAATCACAACCAATTATTTGTTTTAATCTAATAGACATAATTTGGTCATACATTCACATAATAAATGTGATTCATATTTGATCTTAGCCCTATATATATATATATATATATATATATATATATATATATATATATATATATATATATATATATATATATATATATATTCTAAAACTAAAAAATAAAGTATAAACAAGCTGACATATCTAAAACTGAAAAAAAAATTATATAGAAAATAAGTTTTTGAATTTTTTTGTTCAGATTATTAGTTTTTTTTTCAAACTTTATTATTGTTTTGTTATATTCAATTAAATTTTACTAACTTTATTATTTTCTAAATTTTCTTTTAATGTTTCATACATATCAATGATTATAGTTACCAAAATAAAAAAAAATTAAAAATTAAAACTAAAAAAAAGCTATTTTTTTCTACGGCAAACGATGCAGTAGAAAACTTTACCATAACATTAAATAAAAAAACATAACATAAAATAAAAAAAAAATATTAAAACGTGTTTGTCATTTAATGTGTTTTAAGAAAAATTGATTGTATTTTTCGAAGCCCATAATTATAATGTTAATAAACACGTATATTAATAAAAATATTATAAAAATAAATTTAAGAGACATATTTACAAAATAAAATAATAATAACTACAAAATAAAAAAATCTGAATATATATCATTTCAAAAAGAAAATATTAAAACTATTATTAAAAAACATATAAATCTTTTCTATTCTTTTACATGTAAATAATAAATATATTTCTATTATATAATTTAAGTTTATTATTCTTTTTTTAATGTATGCATTTTATTATAATAAAAAAAGTTAAGTTTTTCAAATTTTGTCAAAAGATGTCCAACAATAAAATTATTGAAACTCAACAAAAAGTTATATATATGAAAACAAAATAAAATAATAAATATAATTTTAATCATTATTGTTGAAAACTATCTTATTATTATAAGTAAAAAAGAAAAAAATAAAAAAATAAAAAAACGGCAGTAATAAAAACAAAAAGATGAGTTTAAATTTTTAATGTAGCAAAAGGTAGCCAATAAAATTCAGTCAAAAAGATGATTAATCTTAGGTCAAAATAGAATGGAGTGTGATAAGGCGGGTGGAGTGCATAAATAAAAAATCATAATACAAACGAAACGAGAATTTACTAGATTAGAAAACGTGTCTAACATCAAACCATATGAACTAACTTCATAAAAAACGGAAATCGAACAGTAAAACTAAAATTATATTTTTAGCCTAATATGGCTAAAAACGATTACAAGTTCAAAACTACAAGCAAAATGTGAATAAAAGTTACAAAACGATAAAACAATTGTTTCTATAATGAGCGTCCTAGTCAAACTAATCTCTCTCTCTCTCTCTCTCTCTCTCTCTCTATATATATATATATATATATATATATATATATATATATATATATATATATATATAAAATAAAAAAACAACTCAAAACATGGCTCATGTCTTCAAAGTACGATGCCTTATCTCTAAACTTTTTCACAGTACAATGTCTTTTTAGCTTAAAATAAAAAATAAAAAAAATAAAAAAATAAAAACCATGTTTTTCATGCGGTAAAATAGAGATAATGACTTAAAAGGGTAATGTATTTTTCAATTTGTACACATTTGTGTTGGATTGGGTGTCTAAGCTCATAATTATAATTGATATGTATTTGACCCGATTGTAGCATGGTCCTTTTGGGTTGCCTTCACCAAAGCAACTTGACTGGATGAATTACGGAGAAAGAGGTTAATTATAATTTATTAATATATTGTGTGAATAATATATTAAAAGAGAAATTATATTATTTAATTGATATTGGTCAAGAATTAATTTTATGGTAAAAAAAGATTAATTAAATTTAGGGGACTAATATTATAATTATAAGATAGTTGCAAAATGGGTTAAAGATCTCTAAGATAAGAGATGCACGAAATTTTATGAAAGCCCATAAGGATTTCGTCCAAGGATAAGGTTTTGGAAGGATCCTATGGGCGGCTTAGGGCTTAAGCAACCAGATTAGGTATTTGATTGAAACCCTAAACCTTAATCTAGTCCCAACTAAGAAGGTTGCCAAAACACCTCACGAGATGTGGACAGGGAAGGTTCCCTCGTTGGCACATATCAAGGTTTGGGGTTGTGAGGCTTTCGTAAGACAAGAGACTCACGACAAGCTCGAATCTCGTAGTAAGCGATGTATTTTCATCGGCTACCCGCAAAAGTCCTTTGGATATCTCTTATATAGACTAAGTGGCAATGCTATCTTCATTACGAGGAGAAGGGTTTTACAAGAAAGAGAAGTCATATGCCAAGAGGACAGTGGGAGGCAAATTGATCTTGAAGAGCTTCAAGAATCAAGTGATGAAGGAACCTCTAACACTGGCGCTCTACCCGAGGAAGAAACTCCTGTTGAACTGATTGACGAGTCCCTACCTCTTAGACGGTCCAGTAGAGTTAGTGTTCCACCCGTATTATATGGTTTCCATATAACTAAACCTAACAATGGGGCGGGTTTGGAGCGAATCGAACATGATCCAAACCCTTTTAACAAATTTCAAAATCCGATCCAAACCCGCTCCGTAACCCGCAGGGTTTTGAATAATCAAATTCATACCCTTATCCACCGAATCAACGGATATCCAAATCCGCCCCATAACCCACAGGCTTTTTGAATTATCAAACACATTTTACTCAATTCATAAAATAATATTTCTTAAATAAAACAAATGTTGATTTAGAAAACACATTACGTACTCGAGGACTTCCGATTGGAATTAAAAATCACTATAGTAGTAACTTCTGATTTATTTTTTACTGTCAATTGTTGTAATAGAAAATAGCAAGGACAAACTTTATTTTAGTTGATGAATGAATTTATTGATTTATGAATGAAATATAATGATTGCTTGATGAAATGTAAATGAAATGACATCACAATTCTTAGTAGAAGATTGAAAGTCTAGAAGTCGACTCCTTGATTCTTATGTATAAACAGTTTGGACTTTGGCATTTCTCTTTGGACTTTTGATTGGAATTAAAATTAAACTTTAAGCAATATAGAATATAAACCAATAATTGAAAAAATAAACTTTGGCATTTTCCCATTAGACTTTTGATTGTAGTTAAAATTAAACTTTAAGCAATATAAAATATAAACCAATGATTCAAAAATTATATGGGGCAGGTTATAAACAGAGCGGATCAATGATGATCCATACCCGGCCCTTTTAATAAAAGGGTTAGCGAGTATGGGTCGTTAACAGGTTAACGAATAAAAAACAATGCTCCAAACCCATATAATTCTTAAGGGTTTGGATCGGATCAGGGTCAAAACCCACTCCATTGCCAGGCCTACATATAACTGCTGAGGGTGATACATTTATTAGTGATAGTACACTGATAAATTTGGATGAACCTAACAACTACAAGGAAGCCATGGCAGGCCTAGAGTCCGCGAAATGGAATGAGGCTATGGACAACGAGATTCAGTACATGTATGATAATCAAGTTTAGAACTTGGTTGACAATGTACCAGGTCGTAAGATGGTCAGGTGCAAATGGATCTTCAAGAAGAAGACCGACATGGATGGGAAAGTACACACGTATAAGGCGCGATTGGTTGAGAAGGGCTTTACTCAAACTCCAGGAGTTGACTATGATGAGACCTTCTCACCAATAGCAAAGATTAAATCTATAAGGGTTATGTTAGCCATAGGTGATGGGTTTTAGCCATAAGAACCTTCCTATGTGCGCATGCAAAACCCTAATGCTTGGATCTAGGTTTTCTAATTAAACATGCTTTGAATCCAAGACTTCTAATGACTAATTAGGTATAAAAAAATACAAAATCAAATCTAGAAGTTTACCTTTGAATCTCTTGTTTTGATCTTGTTGTCTTGGAGCTCTAGAGTCATAATTGTCACTCCTCTAATGGCTTACAAACACCAAATAGCAATGAAGATGATTTGAGAGAGAGGAGAGGAGGAGGAAATCGGCCAGGGTTTCTTTTTTCTTAAGAGGTGCCTATTTCCCTATGCCATGGGGTCTATTTATACTTGTAGACTCCTTAAGGGTTTCACCTTAAACCCTAATTGGATAATCCTTTCCTTAAAGCAATCCAAATCCTTACCATAGATAAGTCATGGACGATTTTGAGCTATCCAAAGCTCTAGAATCCGTCCAATCCCTATCTCTTAAGGATTTACAGTCTAAAGTGTAACTATCAAACAATTGACAGTTTATACCCTCTTATTTAATTAATCTCTTTAAGTCACCAAATTAATACTAATTAATTTATGACTTATATTAATCAAATAACAATATTATTACTCCTTATATTATTCTCATAATATATTAATAATATTTACTCTCTCATAATAAATCATCCTATCAAGTTGTTATGGTGAAGGCAATCCAAAAGGACCACGCACAATCGGGTCAAATACTTGCCTAATATAGTTGCAGCCTTAGACACTATTCCAACAGTCTCCCACTTGGATAAGTCTAGTAACTATATGCACAAGTACAATTCGATCTGCAATCGTAGCTCTCAAAGACGCTGTCAAACTCTGATCTAATCAATCTTGTACTTTAGATTAGGGATCGTACAGTCCTCTGTTAGATATCATGCTGACAATTCTATGGAATGATTACTCTAGCATTTTGATTTCTCGATCTCCAATTTATTTGACATAGAACTTAATCGAACACATCAATTCAGTTCTGACCGGGCCCGGCACATAAGTCAAATCAAATCATCGAGCGGCCGAGATATCGCTTTTACCTTCTTAGGATAAAAGTTACAGATAAACTTCGACTTATATGCATTTACTTATTCATTAATCAACTATACACAACAATGCGTTTTATAACACCGAGTCACTGATGCATTTTCGCATTATCAATGTACAACCAATTAACAAATAACAAACCATATATCTAGGTTTTAAGACTATATGATATTATCGTCTTGCGATCACCCTTTTATATCATATTCCATAAGGTGATTCCAGCAAGCGCGGGTTTGTTCCAATGCTCAAAACCAGTTCATAAGCACTCATGAATGTCGCAACAATCTTTTGCTATGTCTAATACCATTTAGACAATCTACGCACCAATTCACGACAATCTTCATTCATATCTACTTCCAACATATGAACAATTGTGGACAATTTGAATAATTTAATTATTCTTAACAAATTCAATTATTTTGGAAGTCAAAACATGCAAAATGAAACAATAGTTAAACAATTAACATAAGACAGTAACATTACTCATAAATAAAACTCCTTTATTTAATCATCAAATGTTAATTACATTTATCTATTACACGTTTCTACTACTATCTAATCTATGCTAATATCATCCTTCAGCCCAATACTCCTAGCATGCTGCAAGTGCTTAACCCTGCTTAGTCCCTTCGTAAGCGGATCTGCTGGGTTATCTTCTGATGATATCCTCTTCACTACGAGTTGTCCTTCTTCTACACGATGTCTAAAAAAGTGATATTTTCTGTCGATATGTCTAGATCTACCATGATCCCTCAGTTCCTTGGTCAAGGCAACCGCTCCTTCATTATCACAGAAAATCTCCATGGGCTCCTTTATGGCGGGTACAACTCCAAGATCACCGATGAAGTTCTTCAACCATATTGCCTCCTTCGACGCTTCGCTCGCTGCAATGTACACTGATTCGCACATTGAATCAGCTACGGTTTCCTGTTTGGAACTTTTCCATGTCACTGCTCCTCCATTCAGGGTAAAAACCCAGCCCGACTGCGAACGATAGTTGTCCCTGTCGGTCTGAAAGCTGGCGTCACTATACCCTCGCACCTTCAAGTCATCACTCCCTCCGAGGACTAAGAACCATTCCTTCGTCCTCCGAAGGTACTTAAGGATATTCTTCACCGCAATCCAATGGGCTCTGCCAGGGTTCCCTTGATATCTACTAACCATGCTCAAAGCAAAGGCTACATCAGGGAGAGTACAAATCATATCGTACATGATTGAGCCAATTGCGGAAGCATATGATACTCGGCTCATTTCTGCTATTTCAGCTTCGGTACTAGGACTTTGAGTCTTACTCAACTTGGCATTACTTTGTATCGGTAATTCTCCCTTCTTCGAGTTTTCCATACTAAAACGTTTTAGTACCTTCTCTAAGTAAGTGTTCTGACTAAGTCCTATTAGTCTTTTACTTCTCTCTCATACTATCATTATTCCCAAAATATAAGAAGCCTCTCCGAGGTCCTTCATAGCGAAACACTTCCCGAGCCAGGACTTAACCTCCTGCAGAGTCGGGATGTCGTTTCCTATGTGCAATATGTCATCGACATATAGAACGAGGAAACTTACTATACTCCCACTGGCTTTGACATATACACATGATTCATCTTCGCTTCGTACAAATCTAAACTCTTTGACTTTCTCATCGAAGCAAAGATTCCATCTGCGAGATGCTTGCTTAAGTCCATAAATGGACTTCTCAAGCTTACACACTCTATTTAGATGCTCCGGATCCACAAACCCCTCTGGCTGAGCCATGTAAACATCCTCAGCCAACTTTCCGTTAAGGAAAGCGGTCTTGACATCCATTTGCCAAATCTCATAATCATGAAATGCGGCAATAACTAGAATCACTCTAATAGACTTTATCTTCGCAACTGGTGAGAAGGTCTCATCATAGTCAACTCTGGGAGTTTGAGTAAAGCCCTTCGCGACCAATCGCGCCTTATATGTGTGTATGTTTCCATCCACTTCGGTCTTCTTCTTGAAGATCCCTTTGCACCCAACGGTCTTACGTCCGGGAACATAATCAACCAAATTCCAAACTTGGTTATCATACATGGATTGGATCTCGCTATCCATTGCCTCTTTCCATTTCGCAGACTCCGAGCCTGCCATGGCTTCCTTATATCTATTAGGTTCAGCAAGGTTTATTAGTGTACCATCACTAATATACGTATCCCCTTCGGTAGTAATATGAAAACCATAAAACTGGGGTTGAACTCTAACTCTATCGGAACGTCTAAGAGGTAAGGACTCGTCAATCGGTTCAACCGGAGTTTCCTCCTCGGGTTGAATGCCAGCGGTAGAGGTTCCTTCATCTATCGACTCTTGAATCTCTTCAAGTTCGATTTGCCTCCCACTGTCTCCTTGGTTTATGAGTTCTCGCTCTCGGAAAACTCCTCTCCTCACAACGAAGACAACATTGTCCTTCGGTCTATAGAAGAGATATCCAAAGGATTTCTGCGGGTAGCCGATGAAAATACATCGCTCACTACGAGGTTCGAGCTTGTCGTGAGTATCCCGTCTTACGAAAGCCTCGCAACCCCAAACCTTGATATGTGCTAACGAGGGAGCTTTCCCTGTCCACATCTCGTGAGGTGTTTTGGGAACCTTCTTAGTAGGGACTCGGTTAAGGATATGGGCGGCAGTCTCTAAGGCATACCCCTAGAATGAGATAGGTAGTGAAGCACGACTCATCATAAAGCGGACCATGTCTAACAAGGTTCGATTACGCCTTTCTGCCACACCATTCAACTGCGGTGTCCTAGGTGGCGTCAATTGTGAAACTATTCCACACTCCTTGAGATAATCGTGGAATTCAAGACTTAGGTACTCTCCTCCTCGATCGGATCTAAGCATCTTGATTTTCCTGCCCAATTGATTCTCCACTGCATTCTTGAACTCTTTGAACTTTTCAAAAGTTTCTGACTTTTGCTTGATTAAGTAGATATACCCATATCTACTATAGTCATCGGTAAAAGTCACGTAGAAGCGGTTCCCATCCTTCGTGGTTGATCTAAACGGTCCACATACATCGGTATGTATTAGGTCCAATAGACCCTTACCCCTTTCACAAGTACTTGTGAAGGGTGACTTAGTCATCTTTCCAAGTAAACAAGACTCGCACGTGTCATCTTCCCTAAGGTCGAATGACTCCAACACTCCATCCTTTTGGAGTTGGGCTATGCGTTTCTTGTTGACATGTCCAAGACGACAATGTCACAAGGATGCTCTATCCATACTATTGGAAAAATCTATGTTCAAAACATCATTTCCTAAGTTATCAACAATCATAACAGTTTCATATATTCCATTACATGGTATAGCTTCAAAATAAAAGACACCATTTAGATAAGCTAAAATAGAACCATTCTCATTATTAAAAGAAAATCTAAAACCTTGTCTAAACAAACCATGAAATGAAATGATGTTTCTAGCCATTTCTGGTGAATAGCAACAGTTGTTCAAATCTAAACATAAACTATTCCTAAGCACTAAAGAATACACTCCAATCTTGGTTACAGGCGACAATCTTCTGTTCCCCATGATTAGATTGATCCTTCCTTGCTCCACATCCCTACTTCTTCTTAGTCCCTGCACATTAGAGCAAATGTGGTAACCACAACCGGTATCAAGAACCCAAGAAATAGCATGATTAGAATCGTTAGATTTGATTGTGTATATACCTGCGAAAGACGGCTTGATCTTTCCTTCGTTGATGGCTTGCAGGTACTCTGGGCAGCTTCTCTTCCAATGTCCTATCTTGTGGCAGTGGTGACACTCTGCCTCCTTTGGGTTAGGGCAGGGTTTAGCAGGATCAACTTTGGTCCCACTAGAAGAAGCACCATCTCGGGCTTTAACCTTACGATAGTTCTTAGACGAAGCCTTCCTCTTTTTTCCCTTTCCTTGTCCAATAGCCAAGACAGGAGCAGCGGGCGGATTGGGAGTTGGTGCAACAGACTTGTCCTTGAAGTTGCTCTCAGCGACCCTCAAGAGACCTTGGAGTTTGCTTAGGGTGACCTCCTCTTTGTTCATGTGGTAAGTCATCCTAAATTGATTGTAGCTCGGAGGCAAAGAGTGAAGCACCATGTCGATCGCCAAGTCTTCCCCAAAGTCAGCATTTAACTTGCGAAGGCGGTCTACATACCTTTGCATCTTTTGCAGGTGCACGGTAAGAGACTCTCCATGACCCATCTTAGCGGAAATCATGTTAGTGAAAATCTCATAACGCTCTTGTCTCGCGTTTTGGTGGTATCTCTCCAATAAGTCTTGATGCATCTCGTACGGGTACATTTTGGAATTTGGAGTTCATGGTGGCTATCATGATGCAATGTACCTTCGTTGCCTCTTGCTCGTGAGTTTCAAAAGCGGTCATTTCATCCGGAGTAGCAATTTCAGGGTTGATTTTCTCGAGCTTCTCATCGAGGACATACTCCTTATCCTCATAGAGAGCAATGGTGCGAATGTATCTTATCCATTCGGTAAAGTTCGTCCCATCGAAAGTGACCTTTTGACAAAGGCTCATCAATGTGAAAGAACTAGCAGCAACGTTGTTTGCGTTCGACATCTACAAATAGAAAGGACAAAGATAGATTAGATTATGAATCCCTAATTATCAACCAATAAGAAAAATTAGGGCTAGGATCCAACAACAATATTTACATATTAGAAAAGGGATGCCGTAATCCAACATGCAAATAATATGAAGGTAAGTGAATGACGATTCACTAATTCTCCACCATATAAACATAACTTTAAGTCCTAAATGTATTGAGAATTCCTAGGTTCAGATGAGATTCATTGAAACTATTTAATGGCATGTTTAAGTCTCGATATGCCCCTCTTGTTTGTGACTGGGATACCGAGGATCACAAAGCGGGTGTGAATTACCATGCAAATTCACATGGTGCCTTCATTGTAACGGTCACCTATTCGATGTGCCGGTAAACCACACACGCTCCATCGAACTATGATAAATAATGAATCACCCTTTGCCACCTTCTCTTAGAACCAATTAGTGTGCCGGTAAACCACACACGCTCCACTAACTTCTTAGCAAGGTGCAAAGTGTAATTTCATGGGATTGCATCAATTCACTTTTCCTAAAGTAACTAAGATTGGGAAATTTTAAAAAATATGTGTAGTTACTTTGTATTTCATATTATACTTTTAATGAGAGAATGAGGTTTCCCTATCATACCCGTTCGGCTAACGACCCTCCACCGATCAAGCAAGCGGTGAGTGTGAGTGTACACCTTTTAAGCGCCATTTTATAGGCCGCAACCTTATACCCACCTTATAGATCAGCTTCGTGAATGAGGTCTACTAACGGTAAGACTAGCATTTATATATATATATATATATATATATATATATATATATATATATATATATATATTAATCTTGTAATATTATATTAGTATAGGGTTGTATTTTAAACTTTTAAAAATCTAGGGTTTGAAATTTAAATTGTCTAAATTAAAACTTTAATCACAAAACATAAATTTCAAAACTTGAGGACAAGTTTTAAATATTTAAAACATGGAGGATCAAATAACAAATAATTTTAATTAACAATTAATTTCCTAATTATCTATATTTGATTTATTATATAGAAAAATCGGATTAGGGTTGATCTAATATGATTAAAGTAAGTTTCCATAAGATAATCATGAAAAAAATCCCGAATTTGGCCTTTCCTGACGCTCGGACTCGCCGAGTGCACCAAGGGACTCGCCGAGTCAGGCCAACTCGCCGAGTCCACTATGGAACTTGCCGAGTCCATGACTCAGAAACACAAAAATCGAATTTTGCACACAAGTTTCAAACAAACAAGCAACAATTTAATAGAAACCAATCTAGGCTCTGATACCACTGATGGATTTTAGCCATAAGAACCTTCCTATGTGCGCATGCAAAACCCTAATGCTTGGATCTAGGTTTTCTAATTAAACATGCTTTGAATCCAAGACTTCTAATGACTAATTAGGTATAAAACAATACAAAATCAGATCTAGAAGTTTACCTTTGAATCTCTTGTTTTGATCTTGTTGTCTTGGAGCTCTAGAGTCACAATTGTTACTCCTCTAATGACTTACAAACACCAAATAGCGATGAAGATGATTTGAGAGAGAGGAGAGGAGGTGGAAATCGGCCAGGGTTTCTTTTTTCTTAAGAGGTGCCGATTTCCCTATGCCATGGGGTCTATTTATACTTGTAGACTCCTTAAGGGTTTCACCTTAAACCCTAATTGGATAATCCTTTCCTTAAAGCAATCCAAATCCTTACCATAGATAAGTCATGGACGATTTTGAGCTATCCAAAGCTCTAGAATCTGTCCAATCCCTATCTCTTAAGGATTTACAGTCTAAAGTGTAACTATCAAACAATTGACAATTTATACCCTCTTATTTAATTAATCTCTTTAAGTCACCAAATTAATACTAATTAATTTATGACTTATATTAATCAAATAACAATATTATTATTCCTTATATTATTCTCATAATATATTAATAATATTTACTCTCTCATAATAAATCATCCTATCAAGTTGCTATGGTGAAGGCAACCCAAAAGGACCATGCACAATCGGGTCAAATACTTGCCTAATATAGTTGCAGCCTTAGACACTATTCTAACAATAGGTGCGTTTCATGATTATGAAATATGGCAGATGGATGTCAAAACCGCTTTCCTAAATAGGATGTTGGCTGAAGATGTTTACATGAGTCATCCAGAGGGTTTTGCTGAAGCGAAACACCCTAATAGAGTTTGTAAGCTTGAGAAATCCATTTATGGATTGAAACAAGCATCTTGCAGATGGAATATTTGTTTCGATGAGAAAGTCAAAGAGTTTGGTTTCTCGAAAAGCGAGGATAAGTCCTGCATATATGTCAAAGCCAATGGGAGCATAGTAAGCTTTCTCGTTTTATATGTGGATGACATACTTCTCATAGGAAACGACATCCAAACCTTACAGGAGGTTAAGTCCTGGCTTGGGAAGTGTTTCGCTATGAAGGACCTCTGAGAAGCTACTTAGATTCTGGGGATAAGGATATTGTGAAATAGGAGTAAAAGACTAGTAGGACTTAGTTAAAGTACATAATTGGATAAAGTGTTGAAACGTTTCAGCATGGAAAATTCCAAGAAAGGGGAGTTACTAATCCAAAGAAATACCAAGTTGAGTAAGACTCAAAGTCTGAGAACCGATGCCGAGATAGCAGAGATGAGCAGAGTAACTTATGCTTCCGCAGTTGGCTTAATCATGTATGCTATAACATGTACTCGCCCTGATGTGGCCTTCACTTTAAGCATGGTCGACTGATATCAAGGGAACCCTGGTAGAGCACATTGGACTGCAGTAAAGAACATTCTTAAGTGCCTGCGAAGGACTAAGGACTGGGTTCTTATCCTTGGTACGAGTTGGTTGTGCATTGATAATGCGTAAATGCATCAGTAACTTGATGTTATAAAACGTGTTGTTGTGTACGATTTGATGAGTAAATAGTACAAGCATATAAGTCGGAGTTTATCTGTTCCTTTTATCCTACGAGGTTGAAAGTGATATCTCGAGCCCCTTGTTGGTTTGGTTTGACTTATGTGTCGGGCCCGATTAGGACTAAGTTGATGTGTTCAATTAAGTTCTATGTTAGACGAATCGGAAACCAGAAAACAAACTACGCATTAGTAACTTGATGTTATAAAACGTATTGTTGTGTACGATTTGATGAGTAAATAGTACAAGCATATAAGTTGAAATTTATCTATTCCTTTTATCCTACGAGGTTGAAAGAGATATATTGGGCACCTCGATGATTTGGTTTGACTTATGTGTCGGGCCCGGTCAGGACTAAGTTGATGTGTTCAATTAAGTTCTATGTCAGACAAATCAGAAATCGGGAAACAAACTGTTGGTCAATAAGTATGACTATGTTCCATGTATTTGTCCGCATGATATCTTGAGGACGGAGGACTACATGATCCTTTATCTAAAGGACGTGTCAGAGTTCGACAACGTCTTTTGAGAGCTACAATTGCTAATCGAATTTTGAAGTCGTACTTGCATTTATAGTTATTAGACTTATCCAAGTGGGAGACTGTTGGATTAGGTGTCTAAGCTCATAGCTATAATCGGTATGTACTTGACCCGATAGTAGAATGTTCCTTTTGGGTTGCCTTCACCAAAGCAACTTGATTGGATGAATTATGGAGAAAGAGGTTAATTATGATTTATTAATATATTGTGTGAATAATATATTAAAAGAGAAATCATATTATTTAATTGATATTGGTCAAGAATTAATTTATAATTAATTTTGTGGCCAAAAGAGATTAATTAAATTTAGGGGACTGATATTGTAATTATAAGATAGTTGCAAAATGGGCTGAGGATCTCTAAAATAAGAGATGGATGAAATATGATGGAAGCCCATAAGGATTTCGTCCAAGGATAAGGTCCTGGAAGGATCCTATGGGTTGGTTAGGGCTTAAGCAACCAGATTAGGTATTTGACTGAAACCCTAATTCTTCAACTATATAAGGAACCCCTTGGGCACATAAAATCGGCTACCAGAAACCCTAGAAGCATCTTAGAGCCGATTTTGAGCCTCATCTTCTCTCTCTCATATTCTCCAATTTGCTTCTTGGTGTTTGTGATCGATTAAAGGTATTACACTCGTGATACTAAAGCTCTCAAAGGTTAAAGATCAAGCTACAATTGAAAGGTAACATCCTAACTTTGTTGTTAGTTATGATTTTCGATTTTGTATGCTAGACATATGGTTTATAAGCTTTGGATGATTATTGCATGTACAATTAGAAAAACTAGATCCAAAGCTTTAGGGTTTGCATGTGCACCATAGGATTGTTGTTATGCTAAAAACCCATCAATTTGGTCACTGAGTTTTTTTTTTCATCTACATTTACCCCTTCAACCTGTTAAACTGTACACATTCACTCTTTATGACCGGTTATTCTAGGTTAGCCGGTAAAAATGACTTAATAGAGTAATATATTTTGTCACTTTGTACACATTTAGTCCTTAATTTTTTTTATTTTTTTATTTTTTTTGCAAAATAAGTCATTTTTGTTTTTGTACTCATTCAGTACTTATGAGTGAGTTCTTAAGTTTTTTTTCACGACATCTTACATGAGACAATCATTAATGAGATATTTGAGCTTTTGATGCTGATGTCCATCGTGATCCCGACTACTTGGTTGCTTAGGTCATGTGTTCTGAACGCCATAATTTCTTCATAAGATCTCAGATTTTAACGATCTCTATATCCATGCGTTCGTATTTTAGTTACTACAACTTTCGTTTGGATTACTCTTGTTAAAAAGTAATATATTTTTAATTACGATCTTTATATCCATACGTTTTATGAATGCATGTATAGTTGTTTTTTTATAAAACAGTAAGTAAAAATATATTACATTTTAACGGGAGTAATCTTAACGAAAGTTGTAGTTGACTCAAACACACGTGGATATACAGATCGTTAAAATCCGATATCGTATAAAGAAGTTACGATGTTCAGAACATAATACGCAACCAAGCAGTCGAGATCGTGATAGACATAAGCATCAACGGCCTCAAATACCTCATCAATGATTGTCTCACTTAAGATGTCGTGAGAAAAACCTAAAGAAATCATTCATAAGTACTGAATGAATACAAAAACAAAAATGACTTGTTTTGAAACAAAAAAAATAGTAAGGACTAAATATGTACAAAAATAATTAGAACTAAATGCGTACAAAATGAGAAATATATTACCCTATTAGGTCATTTTTCCCGGCTAACCTGGAATAACCGGTCATAAGTACTAAATATGTACAGTTTAACAAGTTGAAAGGGTAAATAGACGAAAAAAAAACTTGTGACGAAATGTGTAAAAATCAAAAAATATATTACTCTTTTAAGTCATTATCCCGGTAAATATGACTTTTTTTTTTTCAAAAACACTATGCAATCTCAAAGTCTTCAAATACATTAATGTGTGTTTTCCTTGACTAAGATACATGGGTCGTGTAAGCCTTCTGTTTTACTGGGTACTATTTTCTTCAAGACCCATTCATTCTTCGTCCATTTTGCTTGAAACTTTGCCTGAACTCACTTCATCATGTCAAGATCAACCATGTCTTCAAAAAGCCCTACACATCAAAGAAACTCCACAACTCAAAGTAATACACCAAAGTACAATAAAATGTCCCAAAGATAAATATAATGCATGAAATAGGACTAAAGCTCTATACAAATACAAGAAATAAAAGTGCTAAAAGATACATAAAATGCATCTAACGAGCAACAACTAAATAAGATTATCTTTATCATTTCAATACTTCTATTTAGTGATATATAAATACGTGAATAAATGTAAAAAACTTTTAAATAATACACAATCATTTAGTGTGTTGTTTATAATCGAATAATGCAAAAGAAAAAAAAAAGTTAGGATTTTTGTCCCTGGTGTTACTTAAGCAAAACCTACGGGTCTAAACGACCTTGATTTTCACGTGAAAATCTTGGATCGACGCTTCCCTTCCAGACCGAGCTTTAATCGAGGTTGGCCTTTTGTGCCTACGGCAAGGCCAAACACCCATTTGTGTAGTTCTTGTTTCCATATTGTTTTCACCGAGATCTTGATGGTAGGCCTAGGAGTTTTAAATTTAGGATACACTCAACCTAATAAGGCTTATTGGGATTTTTTTTTTTTTAAACAAGCATTTCATTAACAAAAAAACAAAAGCTTAAACAAGATGTTTAAGACAAATGTACATGAAAAACAAGATAAAAGAGAATTACACATATATGCCAATTAAGAGCATTAAATTTAGACATTCTTAATTGGGTTGAGATTTGTTCTTTCCTTTTTAGGGTACCATTGCGTGTATTTGTACCGTACTAGTCGAGTAATTTGTTTTAGTTAGCTAGTTTAGTTTAATAATAGTCTAAACGAGGAGACAATTTTGAGATTGGATAATTGATGTTAGATTTTAATCTAGCAAAATATGAGTTCATGTGAATTTGTAAAACTAATATAAAGTCATTTAATCTTTGATGGCTTAAAATGTTATTTAATGTTTATATAATATATTTTATGTGAATTTATATATTTTAAAAAAATGGTTTATAGATTCTTGATTTTTCTTTTAATTTTTTGGGGAAACTAAGTTGTTGGTGATCGCAATGCCCCTGATGGGATTTTAGGGGCAATGCTCGTAGCGGAGTCCAAAGGGCAGAGACTCTGGCTATGGTCCAAAGATCCAAGGGGCAAAACCTCTTACGGGGCGAGAGGAAGTACCTCGACCCCAAATCTAAATTACAAGAGAGGAAGATAGAGTTAGCATTGATTGATATGTACACAATTTACAATTTATATAACATGTAGTTATTTTTCTGCAAAAAATCAATAGTTGCGTTACATAAGTTCCCACAAAAAATTACCCATTTTAACCACCAACTGTCTATACAAACATATTGGTTGTTGCAGAAGAGTATGATTGATAATTGTAATATTACCAAGGTTCCAAATAACGTTAGGTTTGACTTGACGGCAATGTCAAATTTCAAGTTTTTTCAAGTCGTGACGAGTTATGTCGTTGGTAAGGCGTGACTTAAGGTGACAATTTTATATATACTTAGTAATTCTATATATTTTTTCTACTATTATTCATTTTTATATATATACATGACTTAACACGATATTTTGTTAAAGCTTAGTGGCAAGTATGGAGCCATGACAAAGCCATGTTGAGCTTTTTAGAACTTTGAATATTATACAACTATTGTAACAAATAATTTTGGGTTTTTGCAATCTTGGATTTGCCTGAAATCCAAATCGTTTTCTTGGATTATCTAAAGTTTGAATTTGCATAACCTAAGTAATATGGTCAAATTGCACATTTCGAAAAATATTTCGAACGCCGATTCTTGAAATTATACCATTTGTATTGATGTTCCGAACCTACTATTCCTAACATAAGTTTAAGCTAGATTGATGTAATATTTAGTTTAAGGCTCTTGGTTGTTATATCTTAACTATGTTCCTAATAAGCTATATTGATTATCTTGGTTGACATTCTTATTAAGTTATTATGTCGGCATTTATGTCGAAATCATAGATGTAATAAATTTATGAATGATGTTACGTCTTATATTACTCTTAAATCTTATCTTTACGGACATAATATAAAAGATCAGTAAATTATATAATTGAAATTTGTCATGGGCGACCTAGATAGGTGTGACATAATATAAAGATGGTAAGTTGTAGTTCTTATCTATAGCTGTTTCAGTTTTTTGCATTTGGCAACAATAGAGCACTCGAACATATTCTTAATTAAGATATGGATACCATAGGATAGGAAATTTCTACGAAATTTCATAAATTTGTCATAATAAGAAAAGTTTCAATATAAAGTTGACCCAAACATCATTGTGATAAGGACAATTTATGGAAAAGAGGGATAACGAAATTACAAGTTGAATGAAATGGCTTAATGCGCATAAATTGGTTGAAACTTGAAAGTTACATTTTTATTCGCAACTTGAATATCTAACTTGTGGTTGTCATTGTCAACAAAGAAAACTTACCATAACACAATTGTCACAACAAAGACTTATTATTTTTATTTTATATAATTTGTCATTTAACGTAAGTTTAAATCTTATAATTACTTATTCATTTATAAATATTGTTATTAATATAAACGAACTGCTATTCCTCTTATTGAAAAAGTATAATATTAAGTATTTATTACATAATAAATCTTTCTATTATTAGTCAAATATATGATATGCTTTAAATATAAAAAAGAGAAAGTCATAAAAAATACCAATATATATATATATATATATATATATATATATATATATATATATATATATATATATATATATATATATAGGTTCTATGGAAAACAAAAAACCCTAAAAATCATTAAAATGCATAAAAAAAATACTTAGAGATCACAAAACTTTTTTTTTGAATTCTTTTATCAAAAAATCGCTGAAAAAAAAATTACAAAAAAAAAATGGATTTTTTATTTTTTTCAGCGAAATTGTAAAAAATGCTGCGATTTTTTGATAAAAAAATTCAAAAAAAAGTTTTGTGATCTCTAAGTAATGAAAAATGAAATTTCGCAAAGCAATGAAAAGTGTTATAGTATTAACTGAACAAGCACATACAAAAGGAATGCAAGTGAAAATTGTAGGACGTATCGACGAAAAAGAAATTTTGCGTATTGAATAGATCAGAGAGGGTAGGGTTCCACTACAAATCATTCAAGCTAAAATTGATTATTGTTCCTATACAATTCGAATGATCTATGGGGTATTAGGCATCAGAATTTGGATATTTATAGACGGGGAATAGTAAACCTTTATTCCCTTTGCATTCTATCCAACGATGGAACAAAAAATGAGAAAGTTGTTTCTTCTTTTTATTTTGTGTTCAATAAAAAAATAAACAATTATAGTTCTATAAGGTTGAATAAAAATTCAATTAATCTTTTGATAAAATTATTATATTTAGTGTGTGACTCTTTGGTTTTTTGATGGTTAGTATAAAAAACCAGCTCATGGCATAAACAAATAACTATAAAAATAATAACCAAATTTTTTGAAATATCTGTGAAATATTCTAATAGAATATTCTAGTATAAAAATTACAACAAAATTGTTAGAATATTCTCATATTCTATTAGAATATTAGAATACAAATATTCAAACAATTTTTATAGAAAATTAGAATATTCTATAAATTCTAACAATTTAAGTAAATACAAGAATATTTTAACATATCAAACAACTATATTAGAATAGTATAATATTTTAACATTCTAAAAACTACATTTGAATATTTACAGTGTAATATTCCACTATAATAATATTTCAGGTATATTAAAAAAACGGTAATTTTTTATTTTTTGATCTCTAAGATGAGTAGCTAGGATTGCGTCCCATGTCTCACAAAATTAACATGGTCTCAAATAAACCTATATATATATATATATATATATATATATATATATATATATATATATATACACACACACACACAAAGAAAAAGAGACAGAGAGAGAGAGAGAGATGTGTTTAGTGGAAAACGCATAAACCCAAAAAAAAACTTAGAACCCTATAAATATGTATAAAAACATACTTTGTGATATCTATATTTTTCTACTTTATAAACATTAAAATGGCATATATAGGTATAAATTCGTTGAATTTTTTCAAAAAAAATTTCAACCAATTGTTATGTATATTTACAATTTTGATGTTTCTAAAGTAAAAAAATATATATCTCAAAAGTATTTTTTATATATTTTTATTGATTTTCTAGGGGTTCTAGGATTTTTTTTGTTTATGCATTTTTCATAGAACCCATATATATATATATATATATATATATATATATATATATATATATATATATATATATATATATATATATATATATATATATATATATATATATATATATACCTCGTCTAATAAAAGAGTCTAAATTTGTCTCTGTGTCATTTTCTTATAATTTTTATTTTTTTCTTCTCATGCTCTCTGAAAATGACACTTGTAATTTTTTTTAATTTTCTTTTTAAATTCAAAAATCAAATATGATTTTAGAATGCATATAATCCGGAGTTACCAAATAAATCAAATTGGAATTACCAAATAAATTAAAGTCTTAATCCCTAATTAATCGGGATTTAGTGCCATCCGCAAATCAGCGGGTTGATATTTATTTATATGATTGTAATCCCTTAAATATTATTTTAGAGCTAGAATGATAATCTACGCCTTCTCTTTAATATCCTCCATGAAGTTCTTCAATGGGAGCTCGGTCCGAATATCATGGAAAAAATCGAGCATACTCTTGCTCGTCTCAGGTATATGTGCATTACACGTTTAAAAAAAAACTACTATCTTCTAGTACGTAGTAAAGACCTTAAAAAAACCAACAACAAAAAAAAAAATAATAATAATAACTTTAAAAAAAAAAAAAAAAAAAACGAAAAAAATAATAATATATTTAAAACCGAGCATATATCTATTTAAAAAAATTGAATTTTTTAAACGAAAAATAAAAAAATAAAAAAATAAAAAAAAAACGAAAAAAAGCCAAAATAATTAAAAAGAAAAGAAAATTTCATTTAAATAACGATCAATGACATTCGTCGCAAATAATTATTCTCCCGCGTCCGTATTACGTTCAATGCACGTATGTCGCGGGCGAACTTTTCACGACCAAGTAGCTGGATTTGACGTTTGTGTCATTGACGAAATTATTGGTGGTTCCTACCGGATCTATATAATATTTGAGAACAAATTTGGACCATATAAATTTTTTACTTAAAACTATAATATAATATTCATGTAAATAAAAAAATAGTTAAAACAATTAAAAAAAATTCATTAACGAACAACACCACCCACCACCATCACCATCCATCGACTACAACCCACCACCAACCACTAACATCCACACACCAACCATCCACCCACCTACCACCACCCACCTCCACCATCCATATGCTCGACCTTTACACCTCTATTTTCAATTGTTCAGCTCTGATTTCTGGGAAAAACATTTCAGAAAAAATAAACTACCATACATGAACTAATAATCGATTTAAAAAAAAAAAAAAAAAAAAAAAACTCAAGATTTTAGAAACAACCATTTGTATGAACTGATTTTAGAAACTAACATCTATGAATTGATAAAACCAAACCATTTCAATAAACAAATACAAGTTTCAGAAAAACAAATCAACATACTTTAATATCAAGGAAAACATATGATTTTAGCAAGCAAAACAAAACAACAATAATCTGATTTCAGAAGGAAAGTCATTTTAAAAAGAAAAACTTCATAACCATTTGATAATGTGATTTGGAAAGAAAAAAAAACTTCCTAACCAATCAAGAATCTGATTTCACAAAAAACAAACAAACAAACAAACATGTCTATTTGATTTCAAATAAAAAACATTGTAAGCAAAACATTTCAGAAAAAAACATCTCCAACTCTTATTATCGAGTTTTAGGGAAAATGGGATGATAATCTCACCTAGAATCGGAAAATCGATGATTTTGACGAAGGAATGCGGCGCTGCGGGTGGAGATAGAGGAGGTGGCGCAATAGGCGGAGATGGAGGTGGCGAATTCACTGGTGGAGGGAAGTAGTTCGGAGAGGAACTGAAAGAGAGAACTGAGAAGTGGCCGGTCTCGTGAAGTATGAGGTGAAGAAAAGAAGCGCTGAAATTTTGGGGGTACAAAGGGGAAAGATGTGTTTTTTAAAATTCTAGACATTGTTCTACATCTGAATGTTTAAGAGGCATTTACAAAATTAAGAGGCAAAAAATAATAGGCTACCAAACGGTGTAAATCTGAATTTTTAAAAAACTGCCTCTTACTTTTCAAATTAAGAGGCAAACAAACAGCCCTTATATTGACAACATTCATTTTCACTTTTTCGATTCAATAGTTGGTCTCGTGTATTTAATCACATATGATTTATGTCGACAATATTTATTTTCATTTTGTTTGGTTCAAAATTGTTATTGTGTACTTAATCACATGTGATTATATGTATTTTTAATCACATATGATTTTTGTGGACAAAATGTTTTTTTGCTTTTTCGATACAATAATTATGTATTTAATCATGTGTGATTATATGTATTTAATCACATATGATTAGTGTAAACAAAGAGCAACTATTGAATCGTGAACACGAAATCGAATCTTGTGTACATAAATAAAATATGATTAAATACATATAATCTCATATGATTAAATATACAAGAAAAAGTATTGAATTGAGAACACGAAAACGAATATTGTCCTTATAAATCATATGTGATTAAATATATATAATCACATGTGATTAAATAAACAAGAACTATTGAATCGAGAACGCGAAAATGAACCTTGTCCACATGAATTATATATGATTAGATACATATGATCACATTTGATTATATGTATTTAATCATGTATGATTTATGTATACTAGATTAATTTTCGTGTTCTCGATTCAATAATTATTTCTTGTGTATTTAATCACATGTGATTATATGTATTTAATTACATATGATTTATATGGATAAGATTCGTTTTTGTGTTCTATAGTCAATAGTTGTTCTCATGTTTATACCCACACGTGATTATATGTATCTAAAAACATATGATTTATATGGGCAAGAAAGCTTTTTGCATTATTGATTAAATATTTGTTCTAATGTATTAAATCACGTGTGACTACATGTATCTAATCACATATTATTTAAATCGAGAAGATTTATTTTCATGTCTCGATTCAGTACGTGTTCTTGCATATTTAATTATATGTAATTACATATATATATTTAATCACATATGATTTATACAGATTAAAATCGTTTTCGCGTTCTCGATTCAATAGTTGTATCATGTATTTAATCACTTGTGATTATAAGTATTTAATCAAATATGTATGTGGATAAAATACGTTTTCACATTCTCGAATTAATAAGTGTTCTCGTGTATTTAATCAAATGTAAAATAAGGACTAAAATTAATAAAAAGTTTAGTTTTGGACCAAAAACAATAAAATTTAGGAAGTGCATGGACATATATTTTAAATTACTCTAACTAATATTATCAACATCATGTGAACATTTGCAACTATTTTATATCTTTGCTTCTTGAAAAGATAATGAATGTCATATTTTCTGGAACCAATTTATGTATTTGTTTCTTAAAAAGAAAATTAATGTCATATTTTGGATCATTTGTGAGCAAGAAGGTTTGCACTTGAAACAGTAATGAAAATAAGGCCTCATGTTAATTGTCATCACATTAATTATTGTTACAACTGAAAATCGAAATAGATAGCTGCTCAAAATACAATATAGGCTATATGTATAACATAGGCCAACTCTTGTTAGAACTCTTCATGATGTTACATAAACTATGAAACGGATTTTAGTATTTACTATGTTCCAGTGGTGGAGTATTAAATGTACATTGGCAGAAAATGTTATCCAAAGAACACAAGGAAGATATTAAAGATATCACAAAGTACACAAAGGAGTTGTAGTGAATATTTTGTAATGACACCTCAAGAATAGTCTTTGTTAGCTCCCCTTAGATGAGCTTTGGATAGATTCCTAATGGTTTAGAAATGAGGAGCTCTCGAGACTCCACCTTCTAAACATAATTTATTTCATTACATCAAATAGTAAATTGTTTACATCATGAATCAGGCACTAGTTCTTGTCTACAATATTTAGGGCAATTTCATTTGACACACAGGGGAAAAATGAAACTCCACGGCTCCACCTGATTGATTTGAGACAGAGAGAGTAACAGCAACAGAGAAAAAAGTGATGGGTTTTGGTCCTAAGAACATCCTATGTGTTCATACAAACCCTAATGCTTGGATCTAGGTTTCTCTATTGTACATGCAAGTTATCCAAGACTATAAACCCTAATTCTAGCATTTAAGTAATCATATTAACATAAGAATGGGTTTAAGATATTACCTTGATTGTTGTGTAGCAATAACAATCCCAAATCTCCTTGTATTGACTTTAGAAAGCTTAGAGTCACAAATGTCACTCCTCTAATGGTTCACAAATACCATAAGCAAGAGGATGAAGAGGAGAGAGGATGGAGGCTGCCCAAATCGTGTTCTAACCCTAGAAGAATGCTTCTCCACGTTTTTGGGGTCATAAGGGTCTTATATATAGTGAGGCTATTAGGGTTATCTAACAAGGAAACCCTAATTTGGTTGCTTAAGCCCTAAGCAACCCATAGACTCCTTTAATCAAGCCCTTGGACGATTTCCTTATGGGCTTCCCATTAGAATTCGTCCACCCCTTGATTCAACACAATCCATGGCCCAAATTGCAATTATCTTATAATTACAATTCCAGTCCCTTAAGTTTAATTAATCTCTTTTAGTCACAAAACTAATTACCAATTAATTATTGACTAATATTAATTAAACAATATGATTTCTCCTTTAATATATTATTCTCATAATATATTAATAAATCATATTTAATCCTTTCTCTCCATAATTCATCCTATCAAGTTGCTTTGGTGAAGGCAACCCAAAAGGACCATGCACCATCGGGTCAAGTACATACCAAAATAGTTATGGACTTAGACACTAATCCAACAGTCTCCCACTTGGATAAGTCTAATAACTATTCTGCGTATGACTTCAGATCCTGATCTGCAATCGTAGCTATCCAAAGCCGCTGTCAACTCTGATCCTATCAGATACGCGTGTCCTTAAGATAAGGGATCATATATTCCTCCATTCTAGATATCATATGAGATATGATTTCAAATCATTCTCTTTGTACTATATCTCGATTCCCGATTTATGACGACTAACTAATTGAACAAATCAAATTATCCCTAGCCCGGCCGAGCATTTACGTTTGTCATCACAAAATCATCGATGGGCCCAAAGATATCGCTTTTATCCTTCTTTGGATAAAAGGAATGGATAAACTTTGATACAATGTTTGCTTGCACTCACTCACCGAATTAGACACAACAATATGTTTTATAACACCAAGTTACTAGTGCGTTTACATATTATCAATGTGCAACCGATTTGCAAGATACAACTCACACATCTCGGTTTCAAGAATATAAGATGTTATCGTCTCACCAATCACTCGTGATACAATTCATGGAGTGTCCAAGTGAGCGTGGGTTTAATCCAATGCTCAAATCATATTCATAAGCACTCATGAACGTTACAACAAACCTTTGCTATGTCTAATACGCTCTAGACAATCTACAAACCAATTCATGAAAGTCTTCATTCATACTTACTTCCAACGTATGACTAACTGTGGTTCATTTGAATAATTCGATTATTCTTAATAAACTCAATTATTCTGGAAGTCAAAACATGCAAAGTGAAACACAAGTATAATACTAATCCCATATGGCCTCAAACCTTTGAGCATAAATAAAACACCTTTTATTTATCACTATATTGATTACTCATTATTTGTCGTTTCGGGTAATCAACTTCTTACATGAATTATTACACTTGTCCCATGCTCTTAGCATGCACACAATGTTTACCTATGGTTCTTACTTTTGTGAAATAGATCAAATTGAACCAATTTCCAATCATTATCATTTCACAACTCCAAATCGTTTTTCATAAGTGTGAGAATATCAAATTCTTGTTACTTATAAAATATGCTAGATTCTAACATTCTATGCAATGATCCTTTCGTAATGTCACTGCACCAAAGTCACAAAGACTATTGCCAATGATATTACAAAGTTCTCTACTGGAGATTGTTACAAGACAATTCCTTAGATATGATGTCTCTCAATCAAAGTACATTCCTTTGAACATCCTTTGCATAAAAGTTTTTAATCTAGTCATAGATTTTCAATATCCAATTCTCAATATGGACACGCTTCCATATTTTCCATATGACAACTCATTCTTAATAGAATCTTATCTATTCGTAATGATGTCGATATGGTCCATCCAATATGAAACATTTCCACAATTTCCATATGACAACTCATTCTTAATATAATCTTTTCTATTCATAATAATGTCGATATGGTCCATCCAATACCATGTATCCAACTACTCACAAGCGACCAATCCTCGTCAAACTTTGGATTGTCCTTTAATAGTTGTTTAATTATTTTAGTCAAAACCAATTCTAGTCCCTTTTCCCTCTAAATGCGCTCGACATTTGGAAAATTTTAGAATGGTCAAACATTAAAGCATTTGCAATCGATCCTATACCCGAAGCGTATGGGACACGACGCATAATGTTTTATTTGCTATGTTCTCAAAATTCGAATTGTGAAGAGGAATTTCGTAATCATAATCGAAATTTTAAGAACACACTATGTACCCTTGACTAAATTTATTAACATTTCTCAACCTAATCCTTTAGATTTGAAATGAAGCATAATATTCTCTCCCTTAATTATAGCAAAACAACTTTACAACCCTTACGACTTTGCAAGGTATAACTCTTGTTTTCTATAATTAATATTGCCAACTTGCAATATGTGCCTTAATAATCATACAACCATAACTTTTATGCTCCCACTATCATGATGATTATTATAAACATAACACTTATGCTCCCACTAGCTTTGACATGTATTCAGAAACAGCTTAACTTTCAAAAAAACAATGCTTATTGAATTTCTTAAGTTCATGTTTTTAATACTTAGTGCTTTGATAATCTTTTATCAAGGCTTCTTGAACTTATACACCTTTTCCTAAGATAGTTCATATGTGTGTCTAAACAATTAAGACTAATTGCCAAACCTTACAATTCAAATCATGGAAAGGGATACCGTAACCATAATTGAATTCGAGAATGCAATTTTACAATCACTATCTTCTTAAAATCTTTCTTAGTGAAAGCATTTCCTCACAATCATTTTCATGAGGTATGAAATCTTATGACACTTAGATTTAAATGGTGTATTTGTTCCTCTCCATGTGAATTTGTTAAAACCAAAGTTTACGACAAATTCAAACTCATATGGATCGAACTTTCTTGATCTCGATTTCTTGCCTTCATGGTAGCAGCTCACCTTTTCTCATCAATGTACTTTCCATTGATCAAGGTCCTTGCCTTTTATGCATTCAAATGAGAACTCATAGGACTCACATGCATAATTAACTCGATTGGATTGGCACAGAAACAAAATAATGTCAACACGATAGGTTGTAAACCTCAACTCGTGTGCTAGTGATGATCAATAAGGTCTATTTTGATTTGTTCTTAAAACCTTTCAAGACCATTAAGACTCCCACTGACTCCTTGACATATAAGATTCTCTTGTCAATAACCATTTCTTGATAAACAAATATTCAAGAGTTAGTGTAGTTTTTATCAAAACACTTCATAAACTGGTCCTAGTTGGTCTTTGTCTTATCCAAGACATCACAACTTTCCACATTTGATGAATGTTACAAACCTTCTTTATACTTTTCACTCAATGTCACAATCTTAACTCTAAGACTTGTTTTGGAACGAAGTATGATTGACTTCTTGATTTAACCATTTCTTAAATTCTTGAATACTCTTCTTAGACATGCAATTGTACTTAGACTCACTTAGAGGATCAATTGAGATATGGTTCTTAATCATTAAGACCTATCATAAAGCATAAAAGGTACTCTCCCTTCTTCTTAGAATGGAGAAACTTTTATCTTTCTGCCTACTTGATTCTTCTTATTCGTTCTGCTATTGATTTAAACTTTTTCAATCAATTTAGAATTACACTTAATCTTGTAGGTATAATCATATTTACTAAATTTTTAGTAAATCATGACGAATATCTTTGTTACTCTTATGGTAGACTTGATCAACACATAACTTTGTGTACTCAATCTCCTAGTCCTTCACTTGACACTTTGTCAATGAATTAGTCTAATTATCAAATATGAGATTTCTCATTCATCGTGCAACCAAGTTACGTGATTCCAAATTTCTATCCAATTGAAACTTTGGGCGATGAGAAACTCTCCCTATTTGGTAGATTCTCGACTTTCCATAAATAACATAATAAGAACCAAATCCATTATTGCTAATAATAGAAACATTCAAACATCTATTTTTCATATACGCCATTGCAAGGATAAATAAATAATATAAAATCAAAATTTATTTTATTGCGGAAAATTTTTGTCCTTACAATGCAATTCATTGAAAAACTATGCTAATACATCTTTCTTAGCTATCTAATTCTAACTCTAAGTAGTAGCTCAAGAATCTAATCTTCGAGAAATGCGATCAAAATCCATTCCTTCACGGTTAGATTCTGCTCGCCTCTTCCCTTAAGCTTCCTTTCTTTTCTTCGATCCTACAAAACATCAATTGTAATCTTATCACATTATGTATTAAGAATCTAGAATAGAAGCTTAAAAGAGTTAGTTAATGGATTTTACCTATACTAGAGCCATACGTTTCGACTCTCCCATCTCTTAGATCTCTTAGGTAAATAGGGCAGCTTTGTCTCTAATGCCCTTTCTCTTGGCAGTAAAAGCAAATCGACTCTTTTGGAACAGCACATGGAACTACTTCAGACATTGCCTTTCTCTTATGATCAAACTTTTCGATCATAGCATGTCTTTCGTTGCCGTTGTCTATATCCATAGAGGTCTTGAAGGCAGATTCACCAATCAACTTTGCTTTTCTATTGCGCCAAACCATTGTTGATTCAGCAGCAATAAGCATATAAGTGAGATCTATAAGGGTCACATCGCGGTTCATCATATAGTACTCTCTTACGAACTCAATATATGATTTAGGAATTGACTGAAGAACCCAATCAACAACCATTTCCTCACAGACAACGGATCCCAACATTCTTAACCTATCAATGTGTGACTTCATCCCTAGGACGTGTGCACACGCCGACTTTCCTTCTTTATGTTTACTTGCCAAAAGGGCTTGAGTGATCTTGAACTTTTCAAGCCTTTGAACTTGTGGGTTAGAGATAATTATTAGAGGAGGTGGAGGAAGTGAAGCATGATTTCTTGTTCCTTGATCGAATCGTGGAATATCATCTTCATGTGGAAAGCTTGTCCCACGGGATTTGGGAAGACCATAGTTGTCGAACTTTGACATATACAAAACGGGAGAAAACGAATTCAAGTTAGTTGATAGATTGAGTCCTTAGTAAATCACCCAAATAAGATACTAAGGCTAGGACCCAACACAACATTCTACAACTCGGGAGAGGGATGCCGTAACCCAAATTGCAGAACATTTGAAGGTAAGTGAATGACGATTCACTAATTTCCACCATGAAAAACGAAAAATAAATTTAAGTTTTAAATCTATGAAAACTCCTAGATCCTATGAGATTCATTGAACATTTCAATGGCATGTTTAAATCTCGATATGCCCCTCTAGTTTGTGACTGGGATGCCGAGGATCACAAAGCGGGTGTGAATAACCATGCAAACTTACATGGTGCCCTCACATGTTACAGTCACCTATTCGATGTGTCGGTAAACCACACACGCTCCACCAAACTATGAAAAACATTGAGTCACCCTTTGCTACCTTTGCTTAGAACCATTTAGTGTGCCGGTAAACCACACACGTTCCACTAACGTCTTCGCAAGGGCACAAAGTGTAATTTCATGGAATTGCATCAATTCACTTTTGCCTAAGTAACTAAGATTGGGAATTTTATGAAAACATTTAGTTACTTTTATACTTCATTATACTTATAATGGAAGGTTTCGTCCTATCCTACCCGTTCGGCTAACGACCCTCCACTAGTCAAGAGTGTGGTGGGTAAGAGTGGATACCCATTCAATCGCCATTTTATAGGCAATTTCCTTAAACACCCCTTATAGACCAGCTTCGTGAATGAGACCTACTAACGGTAAGACTGACTTTTACTCATACATATATATAATGTTAGACTTTTAATGTTATATATATAGTATAGGGTGTATTTTACACTTTTAAAATATTAGGTGGTTTAATTTAAAATTATACTTTTAATTCAATTAAATTGTTAACCTAAACTTGTATGGATTTATTAAACCTCTTTTAATTATACACCTTAATTAATTAATAAAACCATAAGGGAGTGATTTGAACTTTTCAAAACATTACTAGGGTTTTAGAATTTAACATTCCTAATTAAACTTTTAATCAACTTTTAAATTCCAAAACTTGAGGGCAAGTTTTGAAACATTTCAAAACATTAGGGTTTAGAATCTAAATATACATCAAAGTTAAACTATTAATCAAAATTTAAATTCCAAAACTTGAGGGCAAGTTTTGAAACCTTTTTCAAAACATTAAGGTTTCAACTATTTAAATTTCAAAACAACAAAACTTTTGAGGTCAAATTTAAACTATAAAACCTAAAGGGGAAAATATGAAACATTTCATAACACAAGGATAAAATAACAAATAATCTAAATTAACATTTAATCACATAATTATCCATATTTGATTTCTTTAATGATTTCTTGCAAAACAATTTACCAATTTAATCAAAATAATTAATCAATTATCACAAAAGGAAACAAATATTTTATTAATTGATAAATATCTTCAATTAGATCAAGAATATACTCATATATATCTAAAAATTGGATTTATATTGATTTCATATGATAAGGCAAGTATCCTCAAGCAAAAACAGCAAGAAATCCCGGTTTTCCCTCTCACTGACCAACCGACTCGTCGAGTCAGGCATGGACTCGTCGAGTTCAGCATGAACTCGGGGAGTTCATCTAAAAACTTGACGAGTTCAGCCCCCAGAAACACAAAAATCGAATTTTTTTCAACATACAAAGCATCAATACAATAGAAACCAATCTAGTCTCTGATACCACTTATGGGTTTTGGTCATAAGAACATCCTATGTGTTCATACAAACCCTAATGCTTGGATCTAGGTTTCTCTATTGTACATGCAAGTTATCCAAGACTATAAACCCTAATTCTAGCATTTAAGTAATCATATTAACATAAGAATGGGTTTAAGATATTACCTTGATTGTTGTGTAGCAATAACAATCCCAAATCTCCTTGTATTGACTTTAGAAAGCTTAAAGTCACAAATGTCACTCCTCTAATGGTTCACAAATACCATAAGCAAGAGGATGAAGAGGATAGAGGATGGAGGCTGCCCAAATCGTGTTCTAACCCTAGAAGAATGCTTCTCCACGTTTTTGGGGTCATAAGGGTCTTATATATAGTGAGGCTATTAGGGTTATCTAACAAGGAAACCCTAATTTGGTTGCTTAAGCCCTAAGCAACCCATAGACTCCTTTAATCAAGCCCTTGGACGATTTCCTTATGGGCTTCCCATTAGAATTCGTCCACCCCTTGATTCAAGACAATCCATGGCCCAAATTGCAATTATCTTATAATTACAATTCCAGTCCCTTAAGTTTAATTAATCTCTTTTAGTCACAAAACTAATTACCAATTAATTATTGACTAATATTAATTAAATAATATGATTTCTCCTTTAATATATTATTCTCATAATATATTAATAAATCATATTTAATCCTTTCTCTCCATAATTCATCCTATCAAGTTGCTTTGGTGAAGGCAACCCAAAAGGACCATGCACCATTGGGTCAAGTACATACCAAAATAGTTATGGACTTAGACACTAATCCAACAATAAGAACATCATTCCATCCACACAAGTTACTTAAAAAGTCACTCATAACTCGATATATATCAGACATACGATAATATTTTTCTAAAACCTCGCAATGATATATTACTTAGCATACTTATATACTTGTCACGATAAAAACGAATAAAACAGTTTCAGATGTATAACTTGGTGTGCGTCTGTGATACATATCAAAGAGAATAGATAAGTACCTGAAGAGCTTAAGACCAGAGAAGTTAAATTTGAGTCTTTCTTCGGACGTGAAAACAACTAAGGCGATGGAATATAAGGAGAAATTACAGCAGCCCAAGCTATTCAACATCTTCTTATTAACTACTCCTCCATTCTCCCAAAATTATATGATTCCTTTGTGAGATGCTTATGTATCGATGGACTTGGGGGAGTGTGAGAGGATTAGCTATACAATTTGAAGCTTTGTTGGAGTTGGAGCGCTGCTCCAATTAGTTTCAACACATTCGCTTATGTAGCAATGAATTTTATCGTTCGAAATTTGTTCATATGTTATCAGCTTTTGAACCCTAACCGAGGTGAAGGAGATTACGGTATATGGTGGTGGAGACGGTGATGTTCTCACTTTGCTTATCGGAGAGGATTAGGGCATATGGTGGTGCGATTGATGGTCGACAAAGTAGTGGTGGGGCGTAGGTGGTGCTGCTGCGATGGTATACATTAAAATAGATGTTCAATAGCTTTCATTTCGTAAACAAATGAAAAACTATGCATATACCCTCAACTTCATTAAAAGTTAGGCACATTTTTTTTAATGTGGCTGAAAATTGTTCTCAAAATAAGAAATTTTGAACATTCATATATATATATATATATATATATATATATATATATATATATATATATATATATAGAGAGAGAGAGAGAGAGAGAGAGAGATAGGTTCAGGTTCATTTGAGACCATTCTAATTTTGTGAGACCGTGAGACCAAATCTAAAAATAATTTTAAAATGCAAAATAAATGGAAAAATCCAAAAATTCTTTTTTTAAGTATTATTTTCGTAACTTGAATTAACTAAAAAGAATAAAAATAAAATAAAAATAAATCCCATTTTTTTTTAAAATACGTAAAATATTCTAATAGAATATTACACTGACATATTCTAAAAAATAATTTTAAAATGCAAAGTAAATAGAAAAATCTAAAAATTCTTTTTTTAAATATTATTTTTGGAACTTGAATTAACTAAAAAAAAGTAAAAAAAAAAATCCATTTTTTTTGAAAAATACGTGAAATATTCTAATAGAATATTAATTAACTATACATATTCTAAAAAATAATTTTAAAATGAAAAATAAATGGAAAAATCCAAAAATTCTTTTTTTAAATATTATTTTCAAAACTTGAATTAACTAAAAAAATTAAAAAAAAATTAAAAAAAATGCGTCTCACGGTCTCACAAAATTAGGCCGTCTCACAAGAACCTAACTATATATATATATATATATATATATATATATATATATATATATATATATATATATATATATATATATATATATATATCTTTATACCCTAAAAAGCATTTACAAGATTTTGCTGAATTTTAAGAGGTACAAGTTTTTAAGCATCATATATAATAATTTTATGCATCGGAGAATAATAAATCTTATCCGGTCAAACACAGATTTTGAATAGGTCTTCTAAGCTTATCTTCAAATTGAATGGGTTAAATATGAAAAAGTCAAATAAGATAATGATGATAAGATTTTGAATGGGTCAAAGTTTGACCAAGTATTCCTCATATCCAATTGAATCGGTAAATATTAAATCTTATCCGGTCAACATTTATGAAAAAGTAAATAAGATTATGATGACAAGATTTTGAATGGGTCAAAGTTTGATCAAGTGTTCCTCATATCCAATTGAATCGGTAAATACTAAATCTTATCCGGTCAACATTTATGAAAAAGTCAAATAAGATGATGATGATAAGATTTTGAATGGGTCAAACTTTAACCAAGTGTTCCTCATATCCAATTGAATTGTTAAATACTGAATCTGTCAATAATAATGAAAAAGTCAAATAAGATGATGATAAAAAGCATTTACAAGATTTTGCTGAATTTTAAGAGGTACAAGCTTTTAAGCATCATATACAATAATTTTATGCATCGGAGAATAATAAATCTTATCCGGTCAAAGGCAGATTTTGAATAGGTTTTCTAAGCTTATCTTCAAATTGAATGGGTTAAATATGAAAAAGTCAAATAAGATGATGATGATGATAAGATTTTGAATGGGTCAAAGTTTGACCAAGTATTCTTCATATACAATTGAATTGGTAAATACTAAATCTTATCCGGTCAACATTTATGAAAAAGTCAAATAAGATGATGATGATAAGATTTTGAATAGGTCAAAGTTTGACCAAGTGCTCCCCATATCCAATTGAATCGGTAAATACTAAATCTTATCCGGTCAATATTTATGAAAAAGTCAAATAAGATGATGATGATAAGATTTTAAATGGGTCAAACTTTGACCAAGTGTTCTTCATATTCAACTGAATCGCTAAATACTGAATCTGTCAATAATAATGAAAAAGTCAAATAAGATGATGATGATAAGATTTTGAATGGGTCAAAGTTTGACCAAGTGTTCCTCATATCCAATTGAATCGGTAAATACTAAGTCTTATCCGGTCAACATTTATAAAAAAGTCAAATAAGATGATGACGATAAGATTTTGAATGGGTCAAAGTTTGACAAAGTGTTCCTCATATCCAATTGAATCGGTAAATACTAAGTCTTATCTGGTCAACATTTATAAAAAAGTCAAATAAGATGATGATGATAAGATTTTGAATGGGTCAAAGTTTGACCAAGTGTTCCTCAAATCCAATTGAATCGGTAAATACTAAATCTTATCCGGTCAACATTTATGAAAAAGTCAAATAAGATGATGATGATAAGATTTTGAATGGGTCAAAGTTTGACCAAGTGTTCCTCAAATCCAATTGAATCGGTAAATACTAAATCTTATCCGGTCAACATTTATGAAAAAGTCAAATAAGATGATGATGATAAGATTTTGAATGGGTCAAACTTTGACCAAGTGTTCTTCATATCCATTTGAATCGGTCTAATACGATGTACACGTTATAAAACATTTCATATAAACTGGAAGAGGCGCATTGATCTAGCATTCGTCTATCACGAATGTTTTGCCGTTGACCGCAAAACCTTGGTTCTCTCTCATGCTCGCTACCTCCTCATTTGTTTTTCTTTCTAGGGAAAATGACTTAAAAGCCCAACGAAGTTTCCAAACCATTCAAAAAACCTCAATTATGTTTTGTCTGTTCAAAAAAACCCAAAGAATTTAACATTTTGTCTAAAAAGTCCAACAAAGTTTCAAACCGTTCAAAAAATCCCAATTTTGTTTTGTTTAAGTTCATTGGGTTTTTTTTTAACAGTCAAAACATGATTGGAGTTTTTTAAACGTTTTGGAAACTTCGTTGGTCTAACAAGTCATTTTTCCGATACGATAATAAGCTACGTCATCTGTTTCTCTTATTTGACTTTCAGGAAAGTGTAACTTAGTTGGACTTTTCAGAAAAAATGTTAAGTTTGTTAGGTTTTTTTGAACAGACAAAACATGATTGGGGTTTTTTGAACGGTTTGAAAACTTCGTTGGGCTTTTAAGTTATTTTCCCTTCTTTCTATTAAAATCGAATAAGCCAAAAATGTCTTACGTTTAATCCTAGCCCAGGTATAAGAAATCTCTATATGTTCGTCATTTTATTTAACAAATTTTTTATGTCATTTTGTTTATCCGCACACGTCGCTTTGCGCGGGTAAACGGCTAATATATATATATATATATATATATATATATATATATATATATATATATATATATATATATATATAGAGAGAGAGAGAGAGAGAGAGAGAGAGAGAGAGAGAGAGAGAGAGAGAGAGAGAGAGAGAGAGAGAGAGCATAATGAATGAAAGATCTTTAATGGGAAATATTAGCAATTACAATCACATAATAACATATACCTTGATACATGTTTTGCACATTATAACATGTACTTTAATACAAGTCTTTGTATGCACACTTCTGTTACGTACAATCTACATTTCTTGTAAAAATTAGTACTATAATTTTCTGTATAAACGTTCTATGGAATTCATTGTTCTCATTTTCTCATCAGAAATATTGTTATTTTATTTTGCTCTGTTTACAATAAACTATTTATTGTCACGACGATTCTTTCTCCATTCCCATGGTTTTTCAGGATGTGCTGAAGCCCACAACCCAACTCTCTTAGCTCTCGCATCTTTCTCCCACTGTTTTTAGAACCAATTTTCAGAAATAAGATCGTTCACGTTTCAATCAAATAACACACAAAAAAAAAAAAGAGTTGATTTTACCTTTTCTAATTCGGGTCGTTTGTCATAAGCTGTGTAGTGCCACACAAGTCCTTTCTTCAACATCATTTCCTGTTTGTTTAAAAACATTCGCGTTTACATTTCAGATTTTCAACTGTATAATCTTCCATAAAATTTCATATGTTTAATTTAAGTTCTACCTACCTGAACAAAAACTCCATTGCAGTAAATATCACCAACACAACGACCATAACGATCTTCATCAAAGATATAAACTTTCAAACACTTTCCCAGAACCATCTTGCTAAGTTCTTCTTTTGCCTCTTTCCCATATGGCATAGCACTTTCTGGAGCATCGATTCCCCTGTTCCATTATTACACGGTTTTTTTAACTTACTAAAAAAAAGAAAATACTTTTATAATCTGTATTTTACCTTAGTCTTATACGATACTTGCGGGCTAGAATTTCGTTGTTTTGGTTATCAATCATTCTGCATTATTTAACAATTAGTAATTATGCAAGTTCCATGATTCCATCTTCTAAAACATAATTAACTAGAAATAATGAAATGGTGAAACGGGAGTTACCGATATCCAGCACTTATAATTTGCTTGTGGAGTGCATCTGCCTTGGTGTAATTCCTCTCTGCACGTGCTCTCGCGCGTTCTGCTGCTGCCACATGTACATCTCGAGGAACATTTGCAGCCTCCCGAGGATCCAAGGTACTAACATAAACCGTAACCGTATCCCCATCTGCAACACTCTTTGCATCCACCTATTTTTTTTGTCACGTAAGATAAAAATAATTTCAAATAAAAAAATTAAGGTCTATTTGTTACGCAGGACATGACATGATAGGACAGGTTTGCATTTGGTGTGCAGTAGACTAGATTTGGACAAGACATGACATGATATGACATGTCTGCATTTGGTGTGCAGTTGAATGGATTTGGTGTGCATTTGGTATGCAGGAGACAAGATTTGGATAAGACATGACATGATATGACATGTCTGCATTTAGTGTGCAACATTTGGTGTGTAGTAGACTAGATTTGGATGACATGTTTGCATTTGGTGTGCAGTTGAATGGATTGAGACAAATGTCAATGATACAAAATTGTAATTTGAAAAGGAAAGTAAGATGTATAGAAGTTCTTACGGGAAGCGAGTTTAATTCAAACTTGAGTCCATGGGGAACTGGCGGAGCTTGGCTAGCAGTAGTGACCTCAACCGTGGAATGAGGTAGAGGGAGACCATAATAAGATAACAACCCCTTCACAAAGTTGGTCAAAAATACTAAATTTAGAGTTCATGTTGCATACATCTATATACACAAGTTGTATATATACTTTTATGTAAGAAATAGCTACCTATTTATCTTAATTTTTCATTTCTTTTTATTACAACGTTTTACTTTGAAAAGTGTACCGAATAATTGCAATGTCATCAAAATAGAAAGCAATTTTCACTAGTATAATTGAGTAGAGTTTCCAAAGTAAAATGTCTAAATAAGAAAAAATAAATAAAAGTACAATGTTCTAAGTGGGTAGATTTGTCAAACAGCAATGCAATCATGAAAAAACTGAAAGTGTAATGGTGTAATATTATAAATGAAAGTAAGATGTTATAATAAACAAATAGATATAAATATACATATATATATACCTCAACATCGGCTTTTTTGTGATTTTTTAAGGTGTAAACTATGAGCCTGGAAACCTCTTCGGGTGAGTTTGGAGGAGGGTTTGATTGTTGGAAAGCCTCGGAAAGTTTGCTAAACCTTCAATACATCATTTGTAAAAAGATTCAAAAAAAAAAGTCAACCATAGAACAATGGAGGATTACATTTATACCCTTCTGGATAAAACTGTAAAAATAGTACCAGTTAGACTGAGCTTTCTTGGATGAAACGACATGCTTACTCAAACCTTCAGGTACCTGCAACACCAACACACAATTGGGTTGATTTGTTGATAAACGAATTAAGATCTTTTAATGTGTGTGAATTATCTTTCAAAGAAGTAAATTCGAGAATCCGAAGTTACAGGTGAGCTGAATTGTGTGGATGGACGATTTTGTTATTAAATTGGTACCTGGGAAGTCATTTCAAAGTGATGGATATCACGACCGAGGGCTGAGACACCGGCGGAGGTCGGAGAAACGCCGTGGTAGCCATGTGATTGCTGTTGATACCCCTGTGCTTGCTGTTGATTCACCCAATTACCACCACCACCACCACCGGTTGTTGGCTTGGAAAAGCATTCACCAATCAAAAACCTCACTGCGTTTCCCATACCTTGTAATTTACAATTATACCCTCTCCTTTAGATTTTTCTGATAAATTTCTGGAGAGAGAGAGAGAGATATCTGGTTTGTTGGGTAATGATAAAGGGAACGTTGCTTTGGAAATTGGAAGAGGGGCGTTTTGGGAAGAAAGGTATCATGTCGAAATGATATTTTGCCACGTGGTGGTTTATGATTTGTTGAAAAGTGCCAGCTCGGAAAGTGGGGTTAGTCGACTATTTTATCCATTTATGAGGTTCGTTAAAGTCAGTGATCAACCAAATACGGCAACAGGAAGCGTAGCTTGCCAAATATTTCAAAACACGGCTTCTCCACACTTTTAAGTGAAAAGACATAGTTACCCTTGATTTCTGAACCATAAGGAAGATTTGAAGAACCCACATGGACTACCGACATGTTAGCTTGAATTATGCAATGAAGGTCAACACACATGCCCACAGTTAATGTCTTAATCTGATTTAAATGTCCTTATGGTTTATTAATCCAGAAAGTCAACATATGGTATACAGATATCAAATATGAAATACATTTGGGTCTGATAAGTGATAGAATAATAGAAGAGGCTCATTTTATTACGAATAACAAAACGGATTACACTATCTTTCACATTCATATGATTGAAAATGGAACTAATGTTTTTGAGAATAAATTACAATTTTTATATTTTCCTTAAATTTACACTTTTTTTTTTTTTTTTTTTTTTTTAACTTTTTCCGAATAACCACCGTCTATCAAAATGATGACAATGGGTTTTACCCCAACAAGAGGCCCAATAAGATAACTGGGGTATGGGGGCTGGGGGCGGGGCCCACACAGGCGCTGAGGATAAGAGAAGAAAGATAGCAGAACCAAAAAAGAAAACCGAAAGATTTATGATTTGGTCGTCCCATTTAATTCATTGTCACCCATCTTTTACTTGGTTTTAACGATATAAAGTACATTAAAATAAAAGCTAAAATGGTTAAAACATGAGTGACATATATAAGTTTGATATTGAGTTTAGGTGATATTCACGTGTATTTGTTCTTTAATGTCGTAAACCTACTTTATATTATCTCCTAAATTCATAAAAGCTTAAATAAATTTTCTAAGTTAAGATTGATACGAATTTTACACGAAGGTTTAAATGTTGAAATTAACAACTTTATTTATTTTATTTTTACTTTTATAGTGTCATATACTTTTTGTAAAACACATATCCATAGCAATATGTAATTGGTCAAGTCCCATAAAACAGATATGACATTGCAATGCATGTCTAGTTGTTAATAGTGTTTTATAAATATAAACTCATATAGAAATTTTTAAAGTTTAGTTAATTTAAATTTTTATTGACTATATTGTCCTTATAATTTTTATGTATCATTTTATGGGATTTTCTAATATGTGCGAAGTATTAATTAATCACAATTATTACCATAATTAAATGCTAAATACATTAATTTAATTATATGAAATATTACCATAATTAAGTATAAAATTCATTAATAATCTCCAATATCTAATGCATTTCACATTTAATTATGATAATAATTGTGATTAATGAATACTTTTTATATGTGCCCTTAAGACACATATTAGAAAATCCCTTTATTTATTATTTATAATTTAGAAAAGTAGTCATGCACAAACTCTTCCAAAAGTCTAACCCTAATTTAACTGTCTCATTTTCACTTCTTTCAGATTATTTGAAGGACCATAATCCATGCATAGCCACTATCACCGACCGCCGCTAGAAACCTCCTTTGTAGCACCATCTTCTATGATGCACAACTCCTACTGTTGCAGGTTTGCATTCAAAACGAAAAACCAATCTAAAGTCACTATCAAACGTCGTTGGAAACCTTTACACCATCGCCTTTGCACAACCACTCTCTTGGATAAACAACTCACACCATTGCGGACTTCTATTCTAAAGTCACCATCGATTGCCAACCACCCAGCACCTCTCTACTATGCCTCTCTCTAACGTTCTTGAAGCCACCAATAAACAAACATCCACCATTATTGCTCGACTGCATCAAAGGTTTGCTTGATTTTTGCAACGCTCTTGAAGCCGTCAAGGAACAACCTGTTGGAAAATTAATTTTATTAATTTCCAAAAATGGATTTTCTCCATTTTTTAGCACAAATTTTGGACTCTAAATATAATCCAAACAATGTATTGATTATATATTCATGGTCTCCTCTGTGATATCTTCGTTTTGATATATCACACGTTCAAAAGGGATTAAAAATGAGTGAGAAATTACTTGTCAAAGTAGGGCAATTGGAAGAGAAAATAAATGAGTTAAGTGGGTTTTAAAACTCATCCCACATTGGTAGGAGATTGAAACACATCTTCCACTCTTACGCTTCTGCTTCATCTTTTCTCTCTTGCTGCAACCAAGGTATAATTCGGGCCAATTAAGGGTTCCGGCAATCTAGAAGATTTGTTTCCTACTGTTGTATCCTGGGAAACAAGCACCATATAGGACGAATTTGTTTTAAAGCAACTGTGTTAAACACACGCCTCAGTCAAGAATTTTAGGGTTTTGTTCTTTCGTACACTTTTTGGGTTATATTTTAGTAACACAACCATCCACCACTTGTTGACTAGATTCCACATGACAATTATGCGCGATTGCCCAGAAAAACAAAATGCATATTTGTAACGACGTGAAATTTTAAAACAAAATTTTCACTTTTAAAATGCATATTCTTCATAACACTTGTAAAACAATCTCATTTGTTTAATTTTTCCAAAACATAACTCCATATTTGAATAGTTAAAAATCCAGGATCCTTAAAACGTAACTCTTCCTCTGGTGTGTACAATCAAGTCGGTGTCGTCCCGCTAACCTGAAACCTGAAACACATAACACGTAACACTGTAAGCACGAAGCTTAGTTAGTTCCCCAAAATACCACCTACAACACATATTAGCCACTCGAGGCTATAACTCTGTTTGACCCTCTGGTCAATGTGTCTCAGTGGGACCCTCCAGTCCCATAACTCTGTGGACCCTCTGGTCCTAACTCTGTGGACCTTCCAGTCCTAACTCTGTAAACTCTGAAACATACATAGCATAAATCACATAGAAATAATGTAGTGTATCACATCATATAAATAGCATACAAAATACTCTGTCACATAACTCTAATTACCACTCTAGGTAAAGTATAGTGAGAAGACTCACCTCAGATGAAGAACAGCTCCTATAATCACTGCTGCTACGTACCGGACTCTAACTCTATGCCAAACCCACAATAATCTCAATTAGGAGCTAAGTCCAACCTCTCACTTATTGGGTCTGAAGATAGACCACCTAGCAGCCCATTAATGACCTAAGCCCATTGGGCCCACCAAATCCCAATAATAAATGGGCCCTCACACGGCCCAATTCCCAACCAAAAAGGCAAGTCCAAACCAAAGGCCCAAAGTGATGGGTTTTAGCCATATGAACATTCCTATGTGCACATACAAACCCTAATGCTTGGATCTAGGTTTCTCTAATTGAACATGCATTGAATCCAAGACTTATAATGATAATTCTAGTATAATAACATCAGAAATCAGATTTAGATGATTACCTTGAATCACTTGCTTGAATCTTCTTGTCCTTGGAGCTTGAGAGTCAAAGGTGTCACTCCTCTAATGGCTTACAAACACCAACTAGCAAGAGGATGATTATAGAGAGAGGAGAGAGGAGGAAGAAATCGGCCAGGGTTTTTTTAGAGACAAGAGTGTCGATTTTCCTTAGCCCTTAGGGTCTATTTATACTAATGAGGCTCCTAGGGTTTCACCCTTAAACCCTAATTGGATAACTTAAGCCCTAAGCAACCCAATCCCTTTATGATAAGCCCTTGGACGAATTCTAGGCTCTTCTAAACCCTAAATTCGTCCACCCCTTATCCTTAGGAGATTATAGCCCAAAGTAAAACTATCATACAATTGACAGTTTATGCCCTTCTATTTAATTAATCTCTTTAAGTCACCAAATTAATTCCTAATTAATTTATGACTTATATTAATCAAATAATAATATTATTATTCCTTATATTATTCTCATAATATATTAATAATATTTCTTCTCTCATTATAAATCATCCTGTCAAGTTGCTATGGTGAAGGCAACCCAAAAGGACCATGCACAATCGGGTTAAATACTTACCTAATATAGTTACAGCCTTAGACACTATTCCAACAGTCTCCCACTTGGATAAGTCTAGTAACTATACAGGTATAATCCGATTAGCAATCGTAGCTCTTAAACACGCTGTCAAACTCTGATCTTATCAATCTGTCCTTTAGATAAGGGATCATACAATCCTCTGTTTAGATATCACGCGGACAATTCTAATGGAATTAATTGTCCAGCAGTTGGTTTCTCGATCTCAGATTTATTCGACATAGAACTTAATCGAACACATCAATTTAGTCCTGACCGGGCCCGACACATAAGTCAAATCAAATCATCGAGCGGCTGAGACATCGCTTTTACCCTCTTAGGATAAGAGTAACAGAGAAACTTCGACTTATATGTATTTACTTATTCATTAATCAACTATACACAACAATGTGTTTTATAACATCAAGTTACTGATGCGGTTTCGCATTATCAATGTACAACCAATTAACAAATAACAAACCATATATCTAGGTTTTAAGACCATATGATATTATCGTCTTGCGATCAACCTTTTCGTAACATTCCATAAGGTGATTCCAGCAAGCGCGGGTTTGTTCCAATGCTCAAAACTAGTTCATAAGCACTCATGAACGTTGCAGCAAACTTTTGCTATGTCTAATACCATTTAGACAATCTACACACCAATTCATGACAATCTTCATTCATACCTACTTCCAACATATGAACGATTGTGGACAATTTGAATAATTCGATTATTCTTAATAAACTCAATTATTCTGGAAGTCAAAACATGCAAAGTGAAACAATAGCTAAACAATTAACATAAGACAGTAACATTACTCATAAATAATACTCCTTTATTTAATCATCAAATGTTAATTACATTTATCTATTATACGTTTCTAATACTATCTAAACCATGCTAATATCATCCTTTAGCCCAATACTCCTAGCATGCTGCAAGTGCTTAACCCTGCTCAGTCCCTTCATAAGCGGATCTACTGGGTTATCTTCTAATGATATCCTCTTAACCACGAGTTGTCCTTCTTCTACACGATGTCTAATAAAGTGATATTTTATGTCGATATGTCTAGATCCACCATGATCCCTCGGTTCCTTGGTCAAGGCAACCGCTCCTTCATTATCACAGAAAATTTCCATGGGCTCCTTTATGGCAGGTACAACTCCAAGATCACCGATGAAGTTCTTCAACCATATTGCCTCCTTCGACGCTTCGCTCGCTGCAATGTACTCTGATTCGCACGTTGAATCAGCTACAGTTTCCTGCTTGGAACTTTTCCAAGTCACTGCTCCTCCATTTAGGGTAAAGACCCAGCCCTACTGCGAACGGTAGTTGTCCCTGTCGGTCTGAAAGCTGGCGTCACTATACCCTCGCACCTTCAAGTCATCACTCCCTCCGAGGACTAAAAAACATTCCTTCATCCTCCGAAGGTACTTAAGGATATTCTTGACCGCAATCCAATGGGCTCTGCCAGGGTTCCCTTGATATCTACTAACCATGCTCAAAGCAAAGGCTACATCAGGGCGAGTACAAGTCATAGCGTACATGATTAAGCCAACTGCGGAAGCGTATGGAACTCGGCTCATTTCTGCTATTTCAGCTTCGGTACTCGGACTTTGAGTCTTACTCAACTTGGCATTACTTTGTATCGGTAATTCTCCCTTCTTCGAGTTTTCCATACTAAAACGTTTCAGTACTTTATCTAAGTAAGTGTTCTGACTAAGTCCTATTAGTCTCTTACTCCGTTCTCTCACTATCCTTATTCCTAGAATATAGGAAGCCTCCCCGAGGTCCTTCATAGCGAAGCACTTCCCGAGCCTGGACTTGACCTCCTGAAGTGTCGGGACGTCGTTTCCTATGAGTAGTATGTCGACGACATACAAAAAGAGGAAGCTTACTATACTCCCACTGGCTTTGACATATACACATGATTCATCTTCGCTCCGTACAAATCCAAACTCTTTGACTTTCTCATCGAAGCAAAGATTCCATCTGCGAGACGCTTGCTTAAGTCCATAAATGGACTTCTCAAGCTTACACGCTCTATTTGGATGCTTCGGATCAACAAAACCCTCTGGTTGAGCCATGTAAACATCCTCAGCCAACTTTCCATTTGCCAAATCTCATAATCATGAAATGCGGCAATCGCTAGCATCACTCTAATAGATTTTATCTTCGCAACTGGTGAGAAGGTCTCATCACAGTCGGTCTTCTTCTTGAAGATCCATTTGCACCCAACGGTCTTACGTCCAGGCACATTATAAAGCAAATTCCAAACTTGGTTATCATACATGGATTGGATCTCGCTGTCCATTGCCTCTTTCCATTTCGCAGACTCCGGGCCTGCCATGGCTTCCTTATAGCTATTAGGTTCATCTAGATTTATTAGTGTACCATCACTAATATATGTGTCCCCTTCGGTAGTAATATGAAAACCATAAAACTGGGGTTGAACTCTAACTCTTTCGGAACGTCTAAGAGGTAAGGACTCGTCAATCGGTTCAACCGGAGTTTCCTCCTCGGGTTGAGCGCCAGCGGTAGAGGTTCCTTCATCAATCGACTCTTGAATATCTTCAAGCTCGATTTGCCTCCCACTGTCTCCTTGTCTTATTAGTTCTCGCTCACGGAAAACTCATATCCTCGCAACGAAGACAACATTGTCCTTCGGTCTATAGAAGAGATATCCAAAGGATTTCTGCGGGTAGCCGATGAAAATACATCGCTCACTACGAGGTTTGAGCTTGTCGTGAGTATCTCGTCTTACGAAAGCCTCACAACCCAAAACCTAAATATGTGCTAACGAGGGAGCTTTCCCTGTCCACATCTCGTGAGGTGTTTTGGCAACCTTCTTAGTAGGGACTCGGTTAAGGATATGAGCGGCAGTCTCTAAGGCATACCCCCAGAATGAGATAGGTAGTGAAGCACGACTCATCATAAAGCGGACCATGTCTAACAAGGTTCGATTACGCCTTTCTGCCACACCATTCAACTGCGGTGTCCTAGGTGGCATCAATTGTGAAACTATTCCACACTCCTTGAGATAGTTGTGGAATTCAAGACTTAGGTACTCTCCTCCTCGATCGGATCGAAGCATCTTGATTTTCCTGCCCAATTGATTCTCCACTTCATTCTTGAACTCTTTGAACTTTTCAAACGTTTCTGACTTTTGCTTGATTAAGTAGATATACCCATATCTACTATAGTCATCGGTAAAAGTCACATAGAAACGGTTCCCATCCTTTGTGGTTGATCTAAACGGTCCACATACATCGGTATGTATGAGGTCCAATAGACCCTCACCCCTTTAACATGTGCTAGTGAAGGGTGACTTGGTCATCTTTCCAAGTAAACAAGACTCGCATGTGTCATCTTCCCTAAGGGTGAATGACTCCAACACTCCATCCTTTTAGAGTTGGGCTATGCGCTTCTTGTTGACATGTCCAAGACGACAATGCCACAAGGATGATCTATCCATACTATTGGAAGAATCCATGCATAAAACATCATTTCCTAAGTTATCTATAATCATAACAGTTTCATAAATTCCATTACATGGTATGGCTTCAAAATATAAGACACCATTTAGATAAGCATAAATAGAACCATTCTCATTATTAAAAGAAAATCTAAATCCTTGTCTAAACAAACCATGAAATGAAATGATGTTTCTTTCCATTTCTGGCGAATAGCAACAATTATTCAAATCTAAACATAAACTATTCCTAATGTAACGCCCGTAGATCAGGGATAGTCAATTTAGAGACGATAAGCGTCAAAAATGACTTTTTGATAGAAGATTATTTGGGATGAATAATCTTAACTAAGTTGTAGTATATGTTACAAGGATTCCGTACATATAAAGAACGCTAAAATCCGCGTTATAACGAAGAAGTTATGACCTGTCGAAGTTTCGCGACAGAACCGGCACGACACAGCGCGACGTAAAAAGTGAATTTACGTCAGAGCGATATTTAGCCTTAGCGATCTAAACGAAAGTCGTAGATTTCGTTAAACCATGAGCGTGCATAAAAAGAACGTCTAAATCTGACTTCGTATGTGGAAGTTATGATTTTTCTAAGTTTCGACTTAGCGGTGTGCAGCCCGAATACTCAATTTGAGACCGAGCGGTTTTTAGCCGAAACAATCTAAATGAGAATCGAAGATCTCATTAATTGTAGTAAAACGATAAAAAGATAGGCGAAAACGGACGTCAGATGAAGAAGTTGTGATTTTATAACGGAGTTTTCTTGTCCCGGCCTACTAAAAATAAATAACAAAAATAAATTCAAAATTAGCCAACGGAGTCTAAACAAAAGTTGTAGAGCGTAGTCTCACCTACGTGGGGATATAAAAAAAACGTCGAAAACGGAGTTCGTATGAGGAATATATGAATTTTTGAAGTTTATTAAATATTTTCGGTATTTAATCTCTCTTCCTAATAAAAACCTCTTTAAAGTGCCACATGTCCTTCTTCTACACAAGCTAATTACACGTGTCATTTTCTCTATTTTCCACATAAATTTATTCCCGACCAAACCATTCCTAATATCTTACCGTCCATATTAATTAAACATCCACTTATTTAGGTAGGTCGTTCAAATTTTGAAACAAAAATCTCATCCTAATTTGAGAATTGTAATTAAACTCACAAGGCATTAAATCCCTTTTACCGTTTTCTTCTTTACCATCCACAAATCACGCCTCTATCTCTCAAATTTCACCTTCTATGGTGTGGAAACCAAATAACCGGTGATACTAATTCAAAGTTTAAAATACCAAAATCCCCTAGAGTTTAATTGTCCCTAGTCCGGGAGTATGGATTGGGCACAGTTTTAGATCCGATGGTATGGATCAAACCAAGAGATTAGTTTAGATCCGGGATTATGGATTAGACCAAGAGGTTAGTTTTAGGTCTGAGAGTATGGATCAGATGGAGAGATTAGTTTAGATTCGTGAGTAGGGATCAGATAAAGAGGAAAAGTATAGATACGAGAGTTTAGATCATGTCGTTGTGAGGATCGATGGGGTGGGATAAGAGTTGCTTTTATATGGTGAGATTATATAAGTTTGGATGTTCTATATATATTAATATGATATAATATTGTGGGTTGAAAACCCTATATGCTCACCAGGCTCCCAAGCCTGACCCACTCAGTTTAATTGTATCACAGGTATCGATACGAAGCTGCTTTGCATTGACAGATTAAAGGAGATGTAAATCACTAGAGTAAATAAATGTATGTTCTGTTTATGGTTATGTGTCTGTATCGGAACATGACATCCCGAGGTTTTATTATTTAATGAAAATACATTCTTTTTGAGAAATGTTTTGATAAATGGTTATCATATTTTGTTTTGGGACAAATTCCGCAACCGTTTTCTTTAAAAGATTACTCTAATTTATAAAACAAAGAATAAACAAATAGGTCTTTTCTGGCCGTGAAATGGGGGATGTCACAGTTGGTATCATAGCATTAGTTTAAGCGAACTAGGAATGTGTAGAAAATTTCTAGACTTAAACTTAGAATTCTAAGTAATGATTGTGAGGAGTGTGTCTAAAATATGTTAGGTAGTACACCTAAATTGACTCAAACACTAGTTTATTTTAGGAATGGTGCCTAAGATGCTTTTATGTACTAAATGTTTTGTGAGATAGCTATATCAATGCTATTATTTGTTCGGATCCATGGTCTGTTGCCGACCGGATCTGGAAACCTTATGTGTTTAGGATTCTAAGCGTACGACTATGATATTAGAACTAGCATGTAAACGTTTCGAAGTGATAAGGAGATTTATACGTTTATCGTAATTAAAGCTTTCTTATCTTAAATTCTCCCTTGGTACACCGAGTCGTATGAACAATTCGACGAGTTGTTCTTGAGCTAAGAAGATTGTCTTGGACTCGCCGAGTTGTATGAACAACTCGTCGAGTCCCTCCATCACTGAGTCTGACCTCCAACTCACTGAGTCCACTCTACTACTCACTGGTCCCCACTCGTCATCACTCAAAAGGGAAAAATCGGGGACTCGCGACTCGACTCACCGAGTCGTTCTTCCGACTCGCCGAGTTACATGCATGCAGCTACTCTAAACTCGATTCTGCTTGAATCCAGCATATAAAACTTATACATATGGGCTCCCTTAGCTCGATTAACACGTAAAGATTCTATCTTTACATGCCCATAAGCATCCATGAAGATTATAAGGCTCAAAAAGCATAATAAAGGCTAGATCTAGGGTTCTCATGCAAAGCAACTTCAAAAAGGCAATAGATCCGGGCTCTACAACTCCTAAATGAACAGATCTAGGGATATCTCGACCTATTAAGGCATCCATACAACTATAAGGTTTGGAAAATACATCAAACTAGCCCTAGAAGTGTTCTAATGGAGGTTTTAAGCATAAAACAGAAGGATTCCGAGAAATACCTCAATGAACTCTGATTTTGACCTTGGATCTTTGCTCTACACCTCTTCTCTTTGGACCTTTCTTGTTTTTCTTCTTCAAGCCTTCAAGAATTCACACAAAAACACTTTAATCAATCAAGGGATGGTTTAGGGTTTCTCACAGGCTCTCTGAGGGTGAAGGAGGCGAGTTTGGGGCACATAACATTGCTTAAATAGTGAGCAAACCCGGGGATTTAGGGTTTCTTCCTGGCAGGCAGACTCGTCGAGTCCCGAATATGGACTCATCGAGTCGCCGACTTACACGTGCTCGAAATCCCGTCCCTACTCGACGAGTCGGGCTATAGACTCGCCGAGTCCCTCTTGAAAACTTCTAAATAAATATCATGGAAACAACATACCAAAGACGGGTCGTTACAATTCTCCCCCACTTGTCTCAGACTTCGTCCTCGAAGTCTGCTATGGCTGAATTTGCAAATAACTCCGGGTAGTGCTCTCTCATCTCCTCCTCAGCCTCCCACGTCCACTCAGACCCCTTCCGGTGCAGCCACTGCACCTTCACTAACTGAATTACCTTGTTCCTCAAGGTCTTTGTCTTCCGGTCCAGAATCGCGACCGGCCTCTCAATATAATTCAGGCTGCTATCAACCTGAATATCTTCTAAGGGAACAACTGCTGACTCATCCACCAAACACTTCCTCAACTGAGACACATGGAAAGTGTTGTGGATCTGGCTAAGCTCTGCTGGAAGATCCAACCGATAAGCAACCCGACCCACTCGGGCCAAAACCCTGAAAGGACCAATGAACCTGGGGCCCAGCTTGCCCCTTTTCCGAAACATGATGACACCCTTCCAAGGTGAGACCTTCAGAAGGACCATATCGCCCACCCGGAACTCCAAGTCTGAACGCCTCCTGTCGGCGTAGCTCTTCTGCCGACTCTGAGCAGTCTGCAGTCTACTACGAACCTGCTGAATCAACTCGGTCGTCTTGAGCACCACCTTTGTGCTCCCAATGACCCGCCGACCGACCTCGCCCCAACAAATCGGGGTCCTACACTTCCTCCCATAAAGCATCTCAAAGGGAGGTCGATCAATGCTCGCATGATAACTGTTGTTATACGAAAATTCCGCTAACGGAAGATACGTATCCCAACTGCCACCGAAATCTAGGACACTTGCCCGGAGCATGTCCTCGAGAGTCTGAATCGTCCTCTCGCTCTGCCCGTCCGTCTGCGGGTGGAAAGCGGTGTTGAAATGGAGACGAGTACCCATCTCGTCGTGAAACCGCTTCCAGAATCTGGATGTAAAACGGACATCTTGGTCTGACACCACCGATACCGGCACTCCATGACGTGCCACTACCTCCCGCACATAGATATCGGCTAACTTTTCTGCCGATATGCTCTCCTGGATCGGTATGAAATGAGCACTCTTCGTCAACCGATCCACTATTACCCAAATCGAATCTACCCCACGTGCGGTCCTAGGAAGCTTGGTGATAAAATCCATGGTGATGTCCTCCCATTTCCACACGGGAATGTCTAACGGCTGCATCTTGCCGTGAGGCCTCTGGTGTTCTGCCTTGACCTTCCTGCAGGTCAGGCACCTTTCTACATACCATGCGACATCCCGCTTCATGTAGGGCCACCAGTAATCGGGTCGAAGATCTCTATACATCTTCGTCGCCCCTGGGTGGATAGAAAATCGAGACTTATGAGCCTCGTCCATCAACACCTGCCGTACTCCGCCCCAGTACGGTACCCACACTCTCCCATGAAGGGTCAACAACCCTCGACTATCATAATCAAACGAAGCTACTCGTCCCACTATCCTCTCACACTTCTGTCTCTCCTCCTTGAGGCCCTCAACCTGAGCCTCCCTGATCTGATCCAACAATGGAGTAATCACAGTCATCCTCAGACATAAGCCTCTGATAGGGGCTGCTGACGCCTTGCGGCTTAGGGCGTCGGCCACTACGTTGGCCTTCACTGGATGGTAAAGGATTTCACAATCATAATCCTTCAGCACATCCAACCACCTCCTCTGTCTCATGTTCAGATTCGGCTGATCCATAAGGTACCTCAAACTCTTGTGATCCGTGTAGATGGTACAACGAACCCCATAAAGGTAATGTCTCCAAATCTTGAGGGCAAACACAACCGCCCCCGGCTCTAAATCATGAGTAGGATAGTTAGCATCGTGAGGCTTCAACTGTCTCGAGGCGTAAGCTATAACACGGCCTCGCTGCATCAATACTGCTCCCATACCTATGATTGAGGCATCACAGTAGACTACAAAATCCTCTACTCCCTCTGGCAAGGTAAGGATCGGAGCCTCGCACAACCTCCGCCTGAGGGTCTCAAATGCTGTCTGCTGCTCAGGCCCCCAACGAAACACCACCGACTTCTTGGTCAGTCGGGTGAGCGGCACTGCTATCTTGGAGAAATCCTGAATGAATCTCCGGTAATACCCTGCCAACCCTAGGAAGCTCCGAATCTCGGATGGAGACTTCGGGACCTCCCACTGCATCACAGCCTCTATCTTGGCCGGATCTACTAAAATGCCTTTCTGGTTGACGAGCTGACCAAGGAACTGCACCTCGCGCAACCAGAACTCGCACTAGGAGAACTTTGCGAAAAGTCTCTCCCTCCTCAAAACTTCTAGCACCTCCCTCAGGTGCTCTTCGTGCTGCTCCTGCGTCTTGGAATACACCAAGATATCATCTATGAATACTATCACAGATCGATCCAGCATCGGCCTGCACACGCGATTCATGAGGTCGATGAACGCAGCTGGAGCATTGGTAAGCCCAAATGGCATCACCACAAACTCATAATGACCATACCTGGTCCTGAAAGCAGTCTTCTGCACATCCTCATCTCTAACTCGCATCTGATGATACCCGGAACGTAAATCGATCTTGGAAAACCAAGACGCTCCCTGAAGCTGGTCAAACAAATCATCTATCCTCGGGAGTGGGTAACGGTTCTTCACCGTTACCTTATTCAACTCCTGGTAATCTATACACATACGGTGCGACCCATCCTTTTTCTTCACAAACAAAATCGGAGCTCCCCAAGGCGAACTACTCGGTCTGATGAAACCCTTGTCTAGCAGCTCCTGCAACTGCGTAGACAACTCCTGCATCTCAGGGGGAGCTAACCGATACGGGGCCTTAGCTATCGGCGCCGCACCCGGAATCAGATCGATCCTGAACTCTACCTGTCTCTCTGGAGGTATTCCAGGCAAATCCTCTAGGAATACATCAGGGTAGTCTCGCACTACCGAAACATCGTCTACTGCCACCTTACCCTTCTCCCGGGCATCTACAACATAAGCTATATATCCGGCGCAACCCTGCTGAAAATAGCGCCTCGCTCTCGCGGCTGAACAAAAAGCTGGTCCGCGTTGTAGCCTCTTGCCCTGAATCACTAACTCTCCCCCATTGGGAGTGCGAACTCTCACTAGCTGCAGCTCGCAATCAATCACCGCCCCATTGGGACTCAACCAATCCATGCCTACTATAACCTTATTCCCTCGCAGGGGAATAGGGACCAAGTCCACCGAAAACTGCTCGTTGAACAACTGAAGAGAACATCCTCTATGCACTCTAGCGACCCTCACGGTCCTGTCATCTGCTATCTCAACCTCTAGTGGACAATCCAGCTCCCCTGGAGCTCTACTAAATCTCTTGCTAAGCGCTAGCGATACAAACGATCGGGTAGCCCCCGAATCAAATAATACTGTAGCAGAAATGTCGTTCACAGAGAACGACCCTATACAAAACATATAATCATAAGCAATAATCAATCAATAATAATATAGAGATGAAGGGAAGATACATACCCGTCACCACATCAGGAGTCGTTCGTGCCTCCTCTGCTGTCATCTGAAAAGCTCTACTCTTCGCCATTGGCGCCTCGGCTCGGCCCTGCCGGCCATCTGTAATCCTCAAAGTAGCAGGGGCAGGTGCAGCCACCTTCCCTGCTGCAGCTAAACTCGGACACTGGGACTTTTTATGTCCCCTCTGATTGCACTGAAAGCAAATCAGATCTGATGCCGCAATGGCGGTAGCAGGGGCCGTACAATCCCTACTCAAATGCCCAGTCTGACCGCACTTGTAGCAGCCGGAACTCCCTGCCTTGCACACCCCATCGTGCAATCTCCCACACTTGCCACATCGACCGTGGCTCTGCTGACTCCTGGATCTGTGATCTGAAACCTTAGGCTTTTTGCCCGAACTACCTGTACCCGAAACCGCCTCCGGTTTCCTCTCCTTCTCCATCTCAAGGTCAATCTCCCTCTCCCGAGCCCTAGCAATCATGTCATCCAGCATTTTACAGCTGGACCGGCTCATAAACTGGCGGATATCGCTCCGCAACATCTCATGATAACGGGCCTTCTTCATCTCCTCATCGGCTGCATACTGAGGAACGAGAAGAGCCCTCTCCCTGAACTTGGCGGTGATCTCCGCCACGGTCTCTGTAGTCTGGATGAGGTCCTGAAACTCTCTAGCTAACTGCTGCACCTCAATAACCGGTGCAAACTCTGCCCTGAACCTGGTAGAGAAATCAGCCCAGGTCATAGCATCTAGCGCTGCATCATCTCCAATGGTATGTCCGACCTCTTCCTACCAATTCCGTGCCCTGTCCTTCAGAAGACAGGACGCCAATCTAACCTTGTCCCCCTCGGGACACCTGCTCGTGCGGAAAGCGTTGGCCACATCCGCCAACCATCTAGTACTCGCTATGGGGTCCCGCGCCCCGTGGTAATCTGGAGCTCCACATGCCCTGAACTCCCTGAAAGTAAGTGTGCGCGACCCCATCATGGCCGCCACCTCGGCACGGAAGGTGCCCAACCTCTCATCCATCAGCTCTAGGATACCCTCCTTGATCGAACCGAAGATCACAGGAGTCTGCTCCAGTATGATACGAGTAATCTCTGAAGAAAGAAACTCTCTGGTCTGCTCATCCATACGCTCGGCCCCCGAGCCTGATCCTGATCCCTCCCCGGCACCGGTACTGCCGTCTGCTAGCCTCGAACGTAAAACCACCATTCTGAAACACATCATGGCAACATCAGAAAACTGAAATATCTCAAGGGATCATTGATACTACTACTAGCTTCATGGTCTTGCCTCAGCCTTCCTTGATTCGAGTACGGATCCTCTGCTTTCAGTAGTACGGGCCCATACTACCTTCCACATCTATCCGTACTTTCCTCAAGAACTGCCTTGACTCCACCAAGTCACTACTACTACTACTGATCTCTGTTACTCTCATCCTAGGCTTGCCCTAGGGAAATCTATGACTCCACTCAAACCAGTCCTCAGCTGCTGAAGGCCTCCTTATAATGCTAATTAGCCATCACCTGAATACCATCACATGTGATGAGGCTCAGATAATCCTTCGAGTAAAAAGCTCGTCCCTACAACGGTTAGACTCAAACAAGAGTTGCGCAATAGGTCCAAATCCAACACTCTAAGATTATTCAACCCTGATCACATGTGACGTGACGTATTCACCTATTGGCTAACTCCCATCACTCGGAGTCCCACAAAGCACAAAGCAAGCAGCATTCGGACACAAGAAACTACTCAAGCAATTCTATCCTCATAACGAGAAAACTGTACTAGCATACAATGCTAAACTCATACTATCAGACATAACCTAAACAGGCTATCCTACTGCTGTCTACTCAATACTAGCATGCAATTCTCATAAAGCTGAAACACATATAGCAGGCACATAAGGCATCCTCCTAGATCCTTAGTCCTATACTAGCATGCTGTTCTACTGAATCTGAAACTGAAACTGGAACTAAAACTGAAACTGAACTAATAAACTTGTATGGGTAATTTGGGAGTACTTACTTGAGCTCGGCTGATCGCATGCACCACACCCTTATCTCGTTTAAAAATTCTTTTCTTTCTAAGTGCTTTTCAAAATTCTTTCGAAAACATTTTCCTTTTGAAAATCTTTTTATTTTTCCCTTAGTTTGAGTTCAGATACACCCGGAAGTGTATCTGAATCCCTCAAACCAAGGCTCTGATACCAACTTGAAACATCCCAAAAATACGACCCAAAAATTTCATTTTTAATATAACCAAAAATCATAAAACTGAGTATCACATAATAAAACCATACGCTGCGTATCTCAAACCATACTAAAATACTGTGAGAAAACTGTATCACAATTGTATCAAAACATATCTAAGAAACTGAATCAACTCCCAGGACAAAACTGAAGCTGTGGTGTGTGCGATGCCATCATCCCGAGCTCTTCCCTTTACTTGCGGAAGTACCTGAAACCAAAAACTGAAACCGTAAGCACGAAGCTTAGTGAGCTCCCCCAAACTACCACATACTACACAATAACAAATAAAGCACATACTGGGCCTTGCGCACTGTAGCAGACTGAAGTCCGGAACTAACTGCATCGGACCGAAGTCCGGAACTGACTGCATCGGACCGAAGTCCGGAACTGACTGCATCGGACCGAAGTCTGGAACTAACTGCATCGGACCGAAGTCCGGAACTGACTGCATCGGACCGAAGTCCGGAACTAGCTGCATCGGATCGAAGTCTGGAACTGACTGGAACCTTGTCCCCTGCATCGGACCGGAGTCCGGAACTAACTGCATCGGACCGAAGTCCGGAACTGTCTGAACATAGCATATCATAAACTCGTATTCGCTAACATAACACATATACTGCATCGGACCGAAATTCGGATCACATAACACAAAACATGCTTGAAGCACAAAGACATCAAGCACTCTAACTACTGCATCGGACTGAAGTCCGGAACTACTGTTAACTAAACGGGCCGGCATTGTGGCCGTAGACCCGTTCCTACTGGAAGGAAACTCACCTCGTGAACTGGCTGCTGTGTGTATGGCTCTAGAAGCTATATGTTGCTGCTCCGGTATCTCCCCGGCTACAATTCCATAAACACACTCAATCAAATACTAATCACTGCATTGGGGTAAAATGACTCTTTTACCCCTGGTCAAAGTCAACTCTCCCGGTCAAAGTCAACCTGTAGTTGACCTGACTCGCCGAGTTGGGCCGCCAACTCGCCGAGTCTCTATTCTCACTTCTCAACCCTACTCGTGGCTACTCGTCGAGTATGGCATCAACTCGACGAGTTCCCTTTCGATTCTAAAACTCAGGCAATCTGCATCCGACTCGCCGAGTCGTATGAACAACTCGACGAGTTGTTCTTGAGCTAAGAAGATTGTCTTGGACTCGCCGAGTTGTATGAACAACTCGTCGAGTCCCTCCATCACTGAGTCTGACCTCCAACTCACTGAGTCCACTCTACTACTCACTGGTCCCCACTCGTCATCACTCAAAAGGGAAAAATCAGGGACTCGCGACTCGACTCGCCGAGTTGCATGCATGCAGCTACTCTAAACTCGATTCTGCTTGAATCCAGCGTATAAAACTTATAGATCTGGGCTCCCTTAGCTCGATTAACATGTAAAGATTCTATCTTTACATGCCCATAAGCATCCATGAAGATTATAAGGCTCAAAAAGCATAATAAAGGCTAGATCTAGGGTTCTCATGCAAAGCAACTTCAAAAAGGCAATAGATCCGGGCTCTACAACTCCTAAATGAACAGATCTAGGGATATCTCGACCTATTAAGGCATCCATACAACTATAAGGTTTGGAAAATACATCAAACTAGCCCTAGAAGTGTTCTAATGGAGGTTTTAAGCATAAAACAGAAGGATTCTGAGAAATACCTCAATGAACTCTGATTTTGACCTTGGATCTTTGCTCTACACCTCTTTTCTTTGGACCTTTCTTGTTTTTCTTCTTCAAGCCTTCAAGAATTCACACAAAAACACTTTAATCAATCAAGGGATGGTTTAGGGTTTCTCACAGGCTCTCTGAGGGTGAAGGAGGCGAGTTTGGGGCACATAACATTGCTTAAATAGTGAGCAAACCCGGGGATTTAGGGTTTCTTCCTGGCAGGCAGACTCGCCGAGTCCCGAATATGGACTCGTCGAGTCGCCGACTTACACGTGCTCGAAATCCCGTCCCTACTCGACGAGTCGGGCTATAGACTCGTCGAGTCCCTCTTGAAAACTTCTAAATAAATATCATGGAAACAACATGCCAAAGACGGGTCGTTACAATTCTCTCCCACTTGTCTCAGACTTCATCCTCGAAGTCTGCTACGGCTGAATCTGCAAATAACTTCGGGTAGTGCTCTCTCATCTCCTCCTCATCCTCCCACGTCCACTCAGACCCCTTCCGGTGTTGCCACTGCACCTTCACTAACTGAATTACCTTGTTCCTCAAGGTCTTTGTCTTCCGGTCCAGAATCGCGACCGGCCTCTCAATATAATTCAGGCTGCTATCAACCTGAATATCTTCTAAGTTGTAGTATATGTTACAAGGATTCCATACATATAAAGAACGCCGAAATCCGAGTTATAACGAAGAAGTTATGACTTGTCGAAGTTTCGCGACAGAACCGGCACGACACAGCGCGACGTAAAAATGAATTTACGTTAGAGCGATATTTAGCCTTAGCGATCTAAACGAAAGTCGTAGAGTTCATTAAACCATGAGCGTGCATAAAAAGAATGTCCAAATTTGACTTCGTATGTGGAAGTTATGATTTTTCTAAGTTTCGACTTAGCGATGTGCAGCCCGAATACTCGATTTGAGACCGAGCGGTTTTTAGCCGAAACAATATAAATGAGAATCGAAGATCTCATTAATTGTAGTAAAGCGATAAAAAGATAGGCGAAAACGGACGTCGGATGAAGAAATTATGCTTTTATAACGGAGTTTTCTTGTCCCGGCCTACTAAAAATAAATAATAAAAATAAATTCAAAATTAGCCAACAGAGTCTAAACAAAAGTTGTAAAGCATAGTCTCACCTACGCGGGGATATAAAGAACGTCGAAAACGGAGTTCGTATGAGGAAGATATGAATTTTTGAAGTTTATTAAATATTTTCGGTGTTTAATTTAAATAAATATTATTCAATATTATCCAGGGGGGGAGTCGGCGACCCTATCCCCATTACGCCCAGCGTAATTTAGAATTACGCCCAGTGTAATTCGGGTTTCCATCCCCCTATAAAAGGAAGTCGAGGGCAGCCGAGTTCTATTGCTCCATTCTTCCTTCCTCTTGCGATTTTACCTCGTTTTGTGTGCAACTTATACCCCGAAGCCCCGGTATCATTCCCGAGCCCCGAAGCAAGTCCCGAGGCCCCGAAGATCCCGAGAAGTGAAGTTCTTGAGCCGAAGCTCTGCTCGCGAGGAGCCCGGTTTTTGTGAAGATCTTCCAGATCTACCGAAGAATACTACTTCTACAAGCCGTAGTGATGTCTGATCATCTTCTAATCAAGTGAGTGTGTGATCACTTTCTTCTAACACGTAAATATTAAGTATTTGCTATGAAATATGCGCTATATGTATAATATAAAGTTGTTTATATGTGTGAGTGTATAGTCCCTTTTAACATGATTTTAATACAAGTATTGTGTGAATGTATTAAGTATATGTTTTGGGTGAGTATGTGATCACTTTCTTCTAACATATATATATATATATATATATATATATATATATATATATATATATATATATAAAGTATTTGCTATGAAATACGTGTTATGTGTTTATATATTGTTTGTTTATTTGAGATGAGTATGGAACGGATAAACTATATAGGTTTTAATGAGTTAAACTGTATATATATTTTGTATCTACGAATATGTTGGATAGGACATGGGTAGATGAGATCTGTGAGTATGGATCAGATCAAGAGGTTAGTTTTAGATCCATGAGTATGGATTAGATCAAGAGATTGGATTTAGATCCGAGAATATGGAATAGGAAAAGAGACAAACTTGTTATTAATCCGGGAGTATGGATTAAGACATAGTAAATTGTCCCTAGTCCGGGAGTATGGATTGGGCACAGTTTAGATCCGGGAGTATGGATCAGAACATGATTTAGGTATAGTAAATTGTCCCTAGTCCGGGAGTATGGATTGGGCACAGTTTTAGATCCGGGAGTATGGATCAGACCAATAGGTAAACTTGTTATTAATCCGGGAGTATGGATTAAGACATAGTTAATTGTCCCTACTCCGGGAGTATGGATTGGGCACAGTTTTAGATCCGGGAGTATGGATCAGACCAAGAGATTAGTTTAGATCCGGGAGTATGGATTAGACCAAGAGGTTAGTTTTAGGTCCGAAAGTATGGATCAGATGGAGAGATTAGTTTAGATCCGTGAGTAGGGATCAGATAAAGAGGAAAAGTTTAGATACGAGAGTTTAGATCGTGTCGTTGTGAGGATCGATGGGGTGGGATAAGAGTTGCTTTTATATGGTGTGATTATATAAGTTTGGATGTTCTATATATATTAATATGATATAATATTGTGGGTTGAAAATCCTATATGCTCACCAGGCTCCCAAGCCTGACCCACTCAGTTTAATTGTATCACAGGTATCGATACAAAGCTGCTTTGCACTGACAGATTAAAGGAGATGTAAATCACTAGAGTAAATAAATGTATGTTCTGTTTATGCTTATGTGTCTGTATCGGAACATGACATCCCGAGGTTTTATTATTTAATGAAAATACATTCTTTTGAGAAATGTTTTGATAAATGGTTATCATATTTTGTTTTGGGACAAATTCCGCAACCGTTTTCCTTAAAAGATTACTCTAATTTATAAAACAAAGCATAAACAAATCGGTCTTTTCTGGCTGTGAAATGGGGGATGTCACACCTAAGCACTAGAGAATACACTCCAATCTTCGTCACAGGCGATGATCTTCTGTTCCCCATGATTAGATTTATTCTTCCATGCTCCACATCCCTATTTCTTCTTAGTCCCTGCAATTCAGAACAAATGTGGTAACCACACCCGGTATCTAGTACCCAAGAAATAGCATGAGATGAATCATTAGATTTAATTGTGTATATACCAGCGAAAGACGACTTGATCTTTCCTTCCCTGATGGCTTGTAGGTAGTCTGGGCAGCTTCTCTTTCAATGCCCTATTTTGTGGCAATGGTGGCACTCTGCCTCCTTTGGGTTATGGTTAGGCTTAGCGGGATCAAATTTGGTCCCACTAAAAGAGGAACCATCTCGGGACTTTCCCTTGCGGTAGCTCTTAGACGGAGCCTTCCTCTTCTTACCCCTACCTTGCCCAATTGCCAAAACAGGAGCAGCTGGTGGATTGGGAGTTGGTGCAACAGACTTGTCCTTGAGGTTGCTCTCAGCAACCCTAAGGAGACCTTGAAGCTTACTTAGGGTGACCTCTTCTTTGTTCATGTGGTAGGTCATCCTAAATTGATTGTAACACGGAGTCAAGGAGTGAAGCACCATGTCGATAGCCAAGTCTTCCCCAAAGTCAACATTCAACTTGCGAAGACGATCGACATACCTTTGCATCTTTTGCAGGTGCACGGTTAGAGATTCTCTATGTCCCATTTTAGTGGAGATCATGTTAGTGAATATCTCGTAACATTCCTGCCTCGCGTTTTGGTGGTATCTCTCCAACAAGTCTTGGTGCATTTCGTATGGATACATGTCCTCGTAGGACTTTTGGAATTTGGCGTTCATTGTGGCTATCATGATGCAATGAACCTTCGTCGCATCACGTTCATGAGTCTCAAAAGCAGTCATTTTAGCCGGAGTAGCGATTTATGGATTGATCTTCTCGAGCTTCTCATCGAGGACATACTCCTTGTCCTCGTAGCGAGCAATCGTGCGAATGAATCTTATCCATTCACTAAAGTTCGTCCCATTGAAAGTCACCTTTTGGCAAAGGCTCATCAATGTGAACGAGCTAGCAGCAGCGTTGTTCGCGTTCGACATCTACAAATAGAAAGGACAAAGATAGATTAGAATTTGAATCCCAAATTATCACCCAATAAGAAAAATTAGGGCTAGGATCCAACAACAATATTTACATATTAGAAAAGGGATGCTGTAATCTAACATGCAAACAATTTGAAGGTAAGTGAATGACGATTCACTAATTCTCCACCATGAAAACATAACTTTAAGTTCTAAATGTATTGAGAATTCCTAGGTTTCGATGAGATTCATTGAACTTTTCAATGGCATGTTTAAATCTCGATATGCCCCTCTCATTTGTGATTGGGATACCGAGGATCACAAAGTGGGTGTGAATTACCATGCAAATTCACATGGTGCCTTCATTGTAACAATCACCTATTCGATGTGCCGGTAAACCACACACGCTCCATCGAACTATGATAAACAATGAATCACCCTTTTCCACCTTTGGTTAGAACCAATTAGTGTGCCGGTAAACCACACACGCTCCACTAACTTCTTAGCAAGGGTGCAAAGTGTAATTTCATGGGATTGCATCAATTCACTTTTCCTAAAGTAACTAGGATTGGGATTTTTTGAAAAACATGTAGTTACTATGTATTTCATATTATACTTTTAATGAGGAGATGAGGTTGCCCTATCCTACCCGTTCGGCTAACGACCCTCCACCGATCAAGCAAGCGGTGGGTGTGAGTGTACACCCGTTAAGCGCCATTTTATAGGCCGCAACCTTATACCCACCTTATAGACCGGCTTCGTGAATGAGGCCTACTAACGGTAGACTAGCATTTTAATTATACATACATATATATATATATATATATATATATATATATATATATATATATATATATATATATATATATATATATTAGTCTTGTAATATTATATTAGTATAAGGTTGAATTTTAAACTTGTAAAATTCTAGGGTTTGAAATTTAAATTGTCTAAATTAAACTTTTAATCACAAAACATAAATTTCAAAACTTGAGGGCAAGTTTTAAACTTTTCAAAAAACATGGGGAATCAAATAACAAATAATCCAAATTAACATTTAATCACATAATTATCCATATTTGATTTATTTAATTATTTCTTGCAAAACAATTTACCAATTTAATTAAAATAATTAATCAATTATCACATAAGGAAATTAATATTCAATTAATTGATAAATATCTTCAATTAGGTCAAGAATATACTCAAATATATATTAAAATCGGATTTATATTGACCTATTAAGATTAAGGTAAGTTCCCAAAAGATAAACAGCAAGAAATCCCGAAATTAGCTCTTTCTGACTCTCGAACTCGCCGAGTACCACAATGGACTCGCCGAGTTGAGGCATACTCGCCGATTCCACTATGGAACTCGCCGAGTTCATCAGGCAGAATGACAAAATTCGAATTTTGCAAGCAACCAATGCATCAATTCAATAGAAACCAATCAAGGCTCTGATACCACTGATGGGTTTTAGCCATATGAACATTCCTATGTGTACATACAAACCCTAATGCTTGGATCTAGGTTTCTCTAATTGAACATGCATTGAATCCAAGACTTCTAATGATAATTCTAGTATAATAACATAAGAAATCAGATTTAGATGATTACCATGAATCACTTGCTTGAATCTTCTTGTCCTTGGAGCTTGAGAGTCACAAGTGTCACTCCTCTAATGGCTTACAAACACCAACTAGCAAGAGGATGATTATAGAGAGAGGAGAGAGGAGGAAGAAATCGGCCAGGGTTTCTTTAGAGACAAGAGTGCCGATTTTCCTTAGCCCTTAGGGTCTATTTATACTAGTGAGGCTCCTAGGGTTTCAACCTTAAACCCTAATTGGATAACTTAAGCCCTAAGCAATCCAATCCCTTTATGATAAGCCCTTGGACGAATTCTAGGCTCTTCTAAACCCTAAATTCGTCCACCCCTTATCCTTAAGAGATTATAGCCCAAAGTACAACTATCATACAATTGACAGTTTATGCCCTTCTATTTAATTAATCTCTTTAAGTCACCAAATTAATTCCTAATTAATTTATGACTTATATTAATCAAATAATAATATTATTATTCCTTATATTATTCTCATAATATATTAATAATATTTCTTCTCTCATTATAAATCATCATGTCAAGTTGTTATGGTGAAGGCAACCCAAAAGGACCATGCACAACCGGGTCAAATACTTGCCTAATATAGTTGCAGCCTTAGACACTATTCCAACACAAAGCACATACATAGACTTCTCTAGTCCAAGACTCTATTACATGAGGTCCAAACTCCCGGCCCAACACTCATGGCCCAATACAATGCTTAGCCTAAAAACCCCCAGAAGGAGTTACGCAGGGCGTACCCCCTGGTACGCTCAACGTATCCAAACACTCAAGAAATTGATCAGGGAACTCAACCCAGTACGCGGGGAGTACTGGAATTACGCGGCGCGTTCCTTCAAACTTGCTTAATCCATTTTCTGGGTTCTTAACCCGTTAAGACCTTAGCTCAACTCTTAGATCTGGACTTCCTAACATCTCTTACTCCATAAAGTTAACAACTTTAAGCCTTTACATGGCTGATAAGGTCACAACACATAAAAACTCTTACTTTCTTAACCCAAAATGCTCATAACTCATGCATGGGTAGATTCACACGATCAAGGCCTTATTTTTATGGTTCTCCACCACTAGAAACACTTAAAAGGACATGTTATTAAGCTCTGGAGTGCATCAACTCATAAAGCCTCAAGCTTGGGACCAAAAACCCTAAAATGGACCCTAATATGCACAAAACAAAAAGAGAGGGAAAACTTGGAGCTTTATACCTTCAAATGGTGCTCTAGCCCCAAGAAAGCTCAGATCCACACCCTGTTCTTCAACTTCACTCCTTTCCATGCTCCTTCTTAACTCCCAAAAGCCCACAAGAACACAAACAAGCTCATCATGGCCACTCACAAGCTCCAGAACGGATATTAGGGTCTGAGAGGGTTTAATAACGGAGGAAGGTGGCCAGAAATGAGACCATCTCTTTCTTTATATAGGGCACTTCACTTAATTATGGTTTCCTTCTGTGCCTAGTACGCCCAACGTACCAGGTGGCTCTTGCTTAAGAAACACGTGCATCTGTACGCTAAGCGTACGCATACGTACGCCCAGCGTACTTCGCTGCTAAAATCCTCACGTAGGGACTTATCTTGCCAACTATCCCAAACTTCCATAGCATCTTCGAAATGACTTGAATTCCAAAAATCCTCATACATACGGAAAGGTAATGAGATGCCCTATGCTTCTAGCAACTCGCCTCAACCCGAGACCTCCTAGCCCCCGAATCGCGGCCCATGAACCTTAATCATGGATAATCCAAAACCGGATGTTACAATTCTCTCCAACTTGAATTAGATTTCGCCCTCGAAATCACTCCGTAACCCCACATAGATCAAACCCTACTAGCCGGGAAGCACCACCGAAGGTCGTCAAATCAAACAACAATCACTTCCAAGGATACTCGATCCCACCAAGAAGTCCTGACCCGAAAGGGGCAGACCCAACTGTCGCTACGGTACTCAATCTGAATCTTCAGAACTTGAAAACTCTTGCGGTCTAATTCCTTTCCAGACCATCCTCAAACATTATCCTATTAATCGCCCGCTGACTAACAGAATCTAAGAACACCCTACCAACCCTGATTCCCTGATCAATCCCAATCGCAACTCAAAAGGACGGAAGGGTCATAATCTCCCTCTCCCTCCAGGACCCACTGCAAGGGCAATCATCAGGATCCATTAGAGAGGATGAACCTAAAACTCTAATCTTGGACACAAGGAAAAGATCATGCTCGCCTGGGAATATTCTCTGACCTCTGTAAACCCAATAGATGAACCTCAAGCTCACCCATTCCATAACCCAAAAAGGTTTCACCAATTCCCATCTTATAATAATTGTCTCAACTCTTAGTGACGCACAAGTCACGCAGTTCGCTTTCCCTCAAGCGAACACTACAACTCTCTTGAAGATCGGATTACCCCTGAATCTCTGTCGATTACTGCTCAATAGTTTCGTGCATCCCGTTGCACCTCCCGAACCAAGGCCCTAACCTACTCAAGTCTAACACATCAGATGACAAACAATACCCCTCACATGGAACCCACCTCCGATTGATGCTCTAGCCCCAAGAAATCTCAGATCCATAGCCTGTTCTTCAACTACACTCCCTTCCATGCTCCTTCTTAACTCCCAAAATCCCATAAGGACACAAACAAGCTCATCATGGCCACTTACAAGCTCAAGAACGGATATTAGGGTTTGAGAGGGTTTAATAACTGAGGAAGGTGGCCAGAAATGAGACCATCTCTTTCTTTATATAGGGCACTTCACTTAATTAAGGTTTCCTTCTGTGCCTGGTACGCCCAACGTACTAGGTGGCTCTTGCTTAAGAAACACGCGCATCTATACGCTAAGCGTACGCATACATACGCCCAGCGTACTTCACTGCCAAAATCCTCACTTAGTGACTTATCTTGCTAACTCTCCCAAACTTCAATAGCATCTTCGAAATGACTCGAATTCCAAAAATCCTCATACCTACGGAAAGGTAATGAGATGCCCTACGCTTCTAGCAACTCGCCTCAACCCGAGACCTCCTAGCCCCCGACTCGCGACCCATGAACCTTAATCATGGATAATCTGAAGCCGGATGTTACAATATTTGATTCAATCTTAGTGGGGATTTATGTACAAATTTGATTTTGAGTTTTGATTTTCATGTTTGATGTTTGAGTTTGATTTTGATTTCAGCCTTAAGTTTTGGTTTCATATGATTTTTTTTGGGTGACGAGTGGTGGTTGTCGGATGTGAATAGGTGTGTCAATGGTGACTAGTAATATTTTTCGTAAGTGAACGTTTATGTGAGTGGTGATTGTTAGATATTTGAACAAGGATGAGATGGGGGTAAAGAATTTAGGTCCCAATAAAACAAATTACCAATAAAAGATATAAATAATCTACAAAAACTAAAAAATGATACAAAATGATATTTAACAAGAACAATTTAATGATTTCATATCTAAAAAAATGAAAACCGTAAGAAAATCATATGGTTTGACCAAATTCACATTGATCATGATCGTGTAATTAACATGATGATTGTGATCGTCTAATTAAATGATTGTCGATCATCATTGTTGACTTTAATTTAAATAAGAAACAAGTAGTCGTCTCCCGAATACCGATAAATTATATGTTACATATATTTTTTCATGTACTAGTGCTCAAATGATTTAAGACAAGAAAAAATTGAATTGTAGTTATTAACATCAAAACTCAATGAATAAATCAAATATCATAAATAAAAATCTTTAAAATTATAATAAATTTAAATAATATAATTTGAAATTAATATAATTTAATATAAAGGATTAACATTCATCTAGATATTAAATGACTACTTATTATTATAAAAAAAAAAGTTATTTGAATGACTATTATCATTAATGTTTATTTCTTACGGATTATCGCTTATCCACTATAAAATGAGCAATTTCCACATAGTTTCTCTAGTTCTTCTTACCGGTGGTAAACTTCGACACGACCTACCACGTAAACATGTGGATTTGTTTAAAAATATTCAATTTGTTTAATTTAAATGACTGGACAACATTACATAAAAACTAGACAAATAAGATTAGGATCTAAGCTTTTAATACGAAAATAACATAGAAAATATTAGTTTATTTATATACAACTTTTTTTTAATGTTTTAGATAAACCGAATATGTCTAAAAGAAAAACAAAATAGTGAAGAAACCTTAGGTTGTAAGTTGTTTCGCCTTTAATCTAGTATCTACTAATTAACCTCTAAATCAATGTTCATTTGTAGTTTTTCATTTTTGCATTAATATCCCATAAACCATAATCCACTTCGTCCTTTCCCTCTTTAAAACTTATTTTGAATATTGCACTTAGGCTAATATGTGTTTGTAAATTTTTTATCTATGAAAAGGTCTATGTCACATAGACAACATGTAAGTATTTGTATTTCTTAACAATCGAGTTGTGACTTTTTTACTGATGAAAAAAAAATCTTAAGCTTGCATGTGACCAATCAAGAGGGCCGGTCCAATGGTTTTTATTGCCCCGGGCGAAGAGACTTAAATATGCCCCTATGTTTATAGCATATAAATTACCGAACACATTAGAATATCTAAAGTTAAAGTCCTTCGATTCAAAAAAATAACCAGATTGCAAAAAATGTGCCCAATTGAATGGAGCTTTATGCTTGTTAACAACTATTAAGAAGTTTTTACAAAAATATACATGAGTATATCACTAGGATAAGCATATTCACAATTCTTTTGAACGAAAAAGAAAATTATAAAATAAAAACTACTAAATGAGAACCTAAGTACAATCGATATATAAGCAGATCAAATAATTCAAAGATATAGGATGATAAACCTAGATAAGGAACCATAATAATTAAACAACCTAAATCTTCAAGAAATAGCAACAAACAACATATCCCGGTTACGTACGACAATGAGACAACTCAACCAAACATCAACTTTAGATCTTCAGTGACTAATCTTTAAGTGATAACATCAACAATATCTGAGTCCGAAGCAGACTATGGATCTTCTGTGAGATTTCCAAACAATAGTGGGACAAAAACTATGGATAAATACATAAAAAAGATGTAAAGTTTTTAATGTTTTAGTTTATATGCATCAAATGCACACACCGAAAATGAAATTCATTCAAGCATTCTTCCATCAACTCCAAAAGATTGGACAATCCCAATTTACCATAGAATGCAGGCTCCTCCATTAACCTGCAGTGATAGAATATATATACATAAATAAACTGCATATTTTTAATACTTCAGTTTAATATCTGATTTTTTCGACCAAATAAGTTAAATTTTTTTTTACCTTGCCAAGTGAACTAATATCTGATAAATGTTAGACAGTTAGAGATCAAAAAGTCATACAAAATAAAGGGGGAGAAAGGAATCTAGCTAATATTAATGATTGTTTTTTTTTTATATAAAGAGCAAAGTGATTACCTTTCTAGTTAGCTAACAAGGGGAAAACAATGACTGAACAACAACATTTTAATTACATTCATCTGATCGTAAAGTATACTGATAGAACCCCAAATCCGACATACTAGCGATTCTTACAGAAGCCATGGGAAGTGGTTCCATTAAGTTCCCTTTTGTACAAATTTCTCCATCGAAGATATCTACGATCTATAATTTGAAAGAAAACAATCCATATCAAAAGATTGTGTGAATACACAAAAAAAACTTAACATAGATATACATTGAGCAACAAAGTGACCAAAATCCAATTGAAATCATCTTGGAGATCTGAATCATCTAAGACAGTTAAGGCATATCAATAAAATCAATCGTCTCTTCGTCTCCTACACTAGTAATAGCCTTTATTGGTTATTTGATTTCCGACTTACCGCTACCGCCTTAGGATATTCCTGCATTGTGCCGATTTGGAATGAATATGGAGAATGGGCTTGGACCGATAAGATTATACATGCACTTGAACTAAAATTCCTGCCCCTCAATTGTGTGCTGCCCTGGGCCGTCGACCATGCCTTGGGTCGGGCCTGCCAATCAACAGTCACAATGGAAACAAAAGTCTAATTTACCAACACTGGAAGTATACCAATGTCATAATACAACAAGCAAAAAAAGAAATGGGGGCGGTATTTACCACCGACAAAACATGCCAAATCATATAACCAACGATAATATTGTTACCACTCCTTGCACTCCTATACATGCTAAAGTACTACTCCTTGTATTTCAAAATTTTAAGCAAAATTTTCAACCTATTCTAATGTTTCATCTGTCAAGACATTAGTTTAGCCGTTTTCAATCATGACATTAATATTGCCCTTACCTCTCATAAACTATTACTCCTTGTTTTTTATGTGAGAAAGCAAATATCCTTCTACATTTTATTAATATTTATATTTCCATTTATTAGGTCAAAATAAGTGTCGAATATAAATTATGAGATAGAAAAAAAAATTAATGATACCCATACGTCCTAACTCCTAATTTTTCTATTTATTACAATGTCTAAACCATTAACTCACCAACCCAACACATAGCTTGACACAAAATCACGTCACGGAAATAAAAAGATTGACACCATAGAATGATTAAATTGTAAGATTGACACGACATAATAATTTAATGCATTAGATAAGGATTTAGATTATGATCAATTTATCTTGTCCAAAGTCTCAATTTTCAACAAAACACCAATTTATATTGTCCAAGTCTTAAGTCTCAACCCGACAAGTTTGCCACCTTGACTGCTCTTGATGTGTTGTATTTTGTTACTTTATCTTGTTTGTGTGAACGTTTCTCATTAGGGAGGATGTTTAGGATTTCATTTAAATTTTAAAACAACTTACTGATTTATTAGTTTTTTTAAAAAGCAATAAATTAAAAAAATGGTAATGGGAGAAGGACTATTAAAATAATTTCTTATCATCTTTATAAAAAAGAGATTTCAACAGGTTAAGATTTTCAACTTTTCAAAATTCCTTATGATTTTTTAGTTGTAAAAAACAAAAGTCTTGAAAACATGTATAAGCTTAAACAAATATTTTTTTAATAAATAAAAAAAACTTACTAATTTATTAATAGTTCAAATATTTTTTTTAAATCACCACATAAGTCATTTTGACTTAAAAGACTTCATTTTGCCAAAATAAATCTACCACCATCCGGCCAAAGGAAGTGGTAACACTCCTAACACCTTGTCATGACATATTTTTTAGTGTAACCTTAATTTTTACCATTTTGCACCTAATCTTAGCATTTGATAAGGAGTGATAACACTCCTAGCACTCTTTTTTTTCTTTTCCTAATTTAATTAAATTACTCTATTTTAATATACAAATATATTTGTGCACAAATATTAAACACATTTTTTAAAAAACCACAAACAATTAATATAATATAAATTATATTTTTAACACACAAACATTTCATATTAAATTAAAAAAGTTACAATAAATTAAACTCAAAAACACGATTTAATAATTCAAATTACAAAAAACATGACTTTAACACCGATATACCCGACTTAATACCTACGGCTTATCCCAATTGTATTCTTTAGCAAGATCCTGTTTTGCATTGTTAAAAATTTGACGATCCTCCTCAGACAAGTTCTCTCACGGGGTTAATAAAAGCTTTAACGCACAGTTCCTTTCTTTTCTCGCACAGTTCATTTCTTTAATCTTTCCCAATTCCAAAAAACCCTTAAGCTTAGCATCCAACGCTTTGATGTCGCTCAATATCTCTTCCACGTTAGTTGATGAACTTTGTACTCCTTTTTTTGTGATTTTGGTTCGATTTCGGGCTTTTGAAATGATTCTTGAACGGAATCTTCAACGACACCTTCATCGGAAGAACCGATTGACTCCTCGAGTAAGCAGTCTGGTTGTGATTAAAAGTTAGTTTGCGGTTGAGGTTGAGAGAAGAATTGAGTTTGTTGAACTGTTTCAAACGGATCCACATTCAGACAAGGTGTTTGTTGAGATTGGTTATGGTAAAATCTCATTGGTTGAGAATAGCACGGTTTAAATGAACATATTTGCGGAGCCATTGTAGGAAAATAGTAGCTAGCGGGAGAGTGAATTTGTCGATCAAAGATGGTCGATAACATGGTGGTGATGGAAGATTTGGGTATGAAAGGTTTGATGATTGAGTGTCTGGAGGTAGAAGGTTTAGCGATGAAAGATTTGAAGCTTTATGGTTTTTTGGGTATTTTTTGGTGGAGTTAGAAGACATTTTTGTGTTTGTAAAATGTTGAGAGTGTTTGTGAGAAAGGTAATGATATTTTGTGTGTTTGAAAGGTTGAGGGTGTAGTGTAATTTATAGTAGATAAATTGTAAATGAAAATTTAAAAAAATTTAAAAAGGTTTTTTTTTTATTAAATTATATGTTAGTTGATGGGAAATAAATGAAAACATTAAATTGGAGTAAAAACCGAATTTATTAATAAAAAAAAGAGGCTGGTAAAAAGTTAGAACTTTTAATTGTTTGAAACTTTGAATTGTTGTCAAAAGGATTGCAATCCATTCTACAGAGGGAAAGCCTGTTACGAGTAAGTGGAGAGGTTTAAATGAGTTTCCACCAATCACAAGCAAGCGCTCTCTCTCTCCTCTCGTCAATTTTTTTACGAATTACTCTTCGCGACCCCTCCCAGCGAGCGCTAGGGGCGGTGTGCCTTTGGGCTTAGCGAGCGTTCTTAACATCTGACTCCCCTTATCCTAAATCATATATTTTTGACTAAAAAATAACTTATTTTGCCTAAAACACTTTTTTAAGTTCAAAAACACACTCAATAAATCTCAAACACACTCGATCAATGAGTCAATCTCATTTTGATTAAAAAGGCTTCATTCTGCCTAAAAAGTTAAGTTCAATGCCTTAAAAGTCTTTTAAGTTCAAAATAAAATCTCCAATCACACTTCGGTTGGCTGACAACTTCAAGATCTCAGTTATCATGCTCGCAATGTTTTAATTATGATGAACGAATCAATGGATAAGTGAAAAAAAATTGAAGACTCGATCTATGTTGTGTTCTGGATGAAGTTCATTGACAACTAGGATTTATAACAATTGTTTTCCATGTTATAGTTTGGCTTTCTCGACTGATGACTGAGAATGAGGACTCGATTCCTTTTAGTACATTTTTTAAAGACAGATTCTAGCAAACATCCATCGAAATATGAACCCTAGTTGTTATGGTTTTCGTTTCACACAATAAATGATGCTCTTAACGGCCTCTTGAATCTATTCATTTTTATTGGTATTTACAATCGGTTTACAGAACAACTACAGACACGTACACTAGAGATCTGACTCCATCTGCCGTTAAATCGGTATGTGACTCGATGGTCTATCGCGGTTGATGAATCGGCCTCGGATTCACTTTCACATTCACAATCTTCGGTGCCTTCTCGTAGTTCCTCGGCGACTCTATAGCGCGTGCCTTGCGCCAGTTCGAAACCCTCGACAAAATCAAATCCTTTCGCACCTCTCTCTGTTCATCTACAGAAGAAAAAACGACAATGAAGTAAGATCTGATGAACTAACCGCGATTAATCGAAGAGCTAGTGAGTTTCAATTGATTTACCTTCAGTTCCACGGATCTTACAATCGACGTCAGGGAGCGAATCTTCGGTAGGGAAGAACGCATCGAAGTTATCGGAAGAATGAAAATCAAATTGTGATTCGGAGAAGCACTCACGAAGCCAGTAATCACGAAACCAAGGGGAGGACCGAACGAGCGACCACCACTGGTCGGAGAAGTCCTCAACGTTACGATACGAGGCCGGTACGAACATCGGAGCGTTAGGATTCAGGGCTGACGATGGAAATCCATTCCCGTGCTGATTCTGCTGAACTACACCCATTGGCATCACCTTCACTTTACACACAGTTTCAGAAGCTATGGAGAAAATATCTTTCGAGTGAGAGTGACAAATACTGCGGTGGTATATAACTAGTGGATCTTCGGGAAAGAGACACAATAGTCAATGAAATTACAGAACTAACACTGATTAAATTATATTTATTGACGTTAACATCGATATCTATCGGTCATTCCGTAGGGCGAAATTACCATACAGTCCAAGCAGTATGCTTCTTGGAGTGTAAAAGGAAGGGCAATGATCGACATTTTACACGACCGAAAGGGAGCATGGTCCGCGTGTAATACTTATCCATAACTCTCTAGCACGTCATTGTCCTTATCCTCCCACTCTTTGTCCGTGATATTCATTTCAATCATTCAATGATATCATGCGAAAAAGTGGTATACAATAAGACTTAAATTTTTAATCCTTTTCTCTATAAACAAAGACTAATATTTATATAGTTTTAATTATTTTATAAAAATAAATATTAGTTGGGTTGGGATTGTTAATAGAGTTGATAAAAATTATTTTTTGTTGGTTGGACGTATAGATGAAAAAGAAAAATATATTTTAATGAATGTGGATTGGTTTTAATCATCAATGGGAATAATCTTAGAGCCGACATGGCTTACCTCAACGGCATGGTAACAGATAAAACACCGTCCCTACCTAGGGCTGTTAATCGGGTTAACCCGATCGGGTTTCGGGTTAAATGGATCGGGTTAGTCGGGTTTTTTAGAAAAAATATTCACCCAAAACCCGACCATAATAAGGTACGGGTTAGTCGGGTTCGGGTTTGTAGGGTCGGGTTAGTCGAGTTGAGGTTGAAGTGTAAGATGAATTTATGTTGTGTTATTTTAATACATAATCCACATGTATAGGGACTTAAATTGTAAAGTTGGTATACGATATGATTTTTTGGAGTTTCTTTTACCATATTAGTAATGTAAATAGTAAATAAAATTCGTAAAACTGTTACAACACAACCGTACTGCATTAAGAAGAGAGGAAAGTTATGTCATTTTATACATCTCTATACATAGTAATTTTACTATCTGGTTTGTTTAAATAAGAAATATGTATTAGTTGTAAAATCTCATAGGATCTTGAATTCATGTCATTCAACGCAGTAAAAAAAAATTGATAATAAATTCTTAATCGGGTTAGTCGGGTTGACCCGAAACCCGAATTGTTTTGAAAAAATCAACCCTAAACCCGACCCTAATAATAATTCGGGTTAGTCGGGTTGACCCGAAACCTGAATTGTTTTGAAAAAATCAACCCTAAACCCGACCCTAATGATAATTCGGGTTAGTCGGGTTAACCCGATTAAGAGTTCTAACCCTATTAAGCCCGACCCTAATTACCTTATTCGGGTTCGGGTTTTTTTGACACCCCTATCCCTACCTGTTATGTTATCCTATATGTCATGTTAATGACTTGTAACATACATTTTCAATTTGAAACGTTCAAAAGACCGTTGGGAAAGATCAAATTTGAATAAAAAAACACATACTAATTTCTACTACCTATATATACTGCATTTTACATACCATTTTTCTATTTATCTCAGTATACTCGAACACCTTTTTTATCTATGAATTAAAACCCAAACACGTATCCACCAAACACAAACACATCTGTTCCGACGAGTTTCACACAATATAAGAGTTATATGAATCTCTTCAACTCTCAAAACTCACAACAAATACCATTTCAAGGATACTATTTTAATCTCATCTCACCCTCAATGCAAATTCCTACATCGCCCTACATGCAACAAAACATTTTTAATACTTGCTTCCATGCCACAAACAACCACACAACCAACACAAGATATGGTGCCTGAAACGTAACTGAAAGGCAGTAGGAGAGGGAAAGGGAAAGTGATTACGAAAAATGAAGAACCTCCACTATGGTGGACATCGGAGGAGAGGTACGCTTTGGCGATCGCATGGTGCGGGACTTCATAAAATCCAACTATAGAAAACGACATGAGGAGATCTAGTTTTTGGGAATCCGTGCTCGAAAAATTTCACATGCTTATGAAGAAACCTCCATATCGCAATATTGATATACTTAGTAGCAAGTGGACTCCAATTAGTTGTAGGTGCACCAAGTTTAATGGGATATTCAGCAAAAAAAATCGCAAAAGCAAAGTGATGCGGATGATTTTGATGTGTTTAGGGCCACGTGAGTGAGCAATATCACGTCGAAATGTGTCATGTTTTCAAGTATGAATAAATATGGGAGACTATGATAAAAGATCCAAAATTGATTAAAACGTCAACATCATCAGATGTCTCACAATTCAAATTCGTTTGACGTTTTCGACGCACGAACTAGCATCGACCTCAACGCCGACACCGATGACATCCCCAAAAACATCAAAGATATCTCCCCCTTCCCCATGTCGACCAATCAGACGCGACAATGTGAAGAGCGCTCAACGACATGCGGATGATGTTGAAAGAATGACACAAGAGTTAATGAAATGGAGAAATGTTTGACCAGCACAATTTAATAGCAAAAGAAAGAGTCGAAATACAACGCCAGCATTTGGAATTCCTTCGTCGTCAAGCATATGAATATCCAATGACAAATGATTTGACAATTTTTCGCACTAACAAAGAAGATATGGCGCCAAGTGATTTGGGAGTCCTTCATGCGATGAAGGAGAAGATTCACAAGAAATATTTGGATTAAGACTATCGTATTAACTTTATGTTTTTAAATTAAGACTATCGTATTTTTTGTGTTCAATGTTTTTTTTAATGTTTTTCTAGTTTTAAAATGTTATGTTTAATTTAGGATTTAATTAAATAGCATCTTATATTAATTTATATTTGTTTTTATAAATATTATAACATAAATACAAAAACAAATAGAAAAAATAAATGGAAATAAATAAAAAAGAAATAAATCGTAAAAAAATGATGATATTGAAATTAGTGGATGTTATAACATGTTGCATATTTCGTTAATGGGTGTTATAACATCATGGTTGATATAACATGTGAGGTGACAAGTTTTTGATGGTAAAATACCTTAACATGTTGCTCACACTTAACAACCTAAAGCTATCAGGGAGAAGTCATCATCGCCATTTAAAAAGTGTTTCCAACTAATTGCAATCTTATTATCATTTTCCTATCACACATTTAGGAAATGATTATCACTATACATCATATTTATCATGCTTGTATTTGTACTTAAGGTTTAATATCTTGTACATCTAATAGAAAAAAAAAAGGAAGAAGAAAAAAACAGACAAACAACATGGTTGGTCATGGTTCTCATTACAGCTAACCACAACCACAACCAAAACATCACCCATGGGGTGGTGTTCGCCTCCTTAACGCACACCACCCACCTCCAATAACGCCCCATCCGGATAGCAAAATATGAGTATGTTTTTTAACATTCATTTCATAATCTAAAGTGGACCCTTATCATTAGTTTTTTCCCCCTTAAATTCTATAATTATTATATAATGATTGTCCCTTTTTATTGAAAAAACTATTTTCATTTAAAAAGAAAAAACCTAATTTTTGTTAACCCAATGCACGGTAAATTTAAAACTCATTACCCGTCTATAAAATTAAAAAAAAAACAGTCACTCGTATCTTCTCACATTCTTCCACAACCACTACTTTAGCTTGCCGCCCAAGGACCAACTTCGGCCACTTAAGTGACACAGTCTGATCTTCCTTTCTCTCTCTCTCTCTCTCTCTCTCTCTCTCTCCCCCCCTCTCTGTTTTTCCTGGCTGAAACCACCATCCTCGAAAACACCTCCGGTGTCAGACCACGACCCCTTGATTTGCTTTTATCTATCTCTCTTTTTCTTTCTTTCTTTTTCTTTTGTATAATATTCATAAAATTCTTGAAAAATTTAAACTTTTTAAACAACCCAAAACCAACATTGTTTAGAAATTGTTTTCAAAATAAGTTTCACATCAGAGAAATCCCAAAATCGTAAAACTAAAACATGAGGAGGTGCACGATCACGCCTTCGCCTTGTTGCGATCCTCTGAGGTACCTGAAACACAAACCAAAACTGTAAGTCCAAAGCTTAGTGAGTTCCCCCAAAATACCGATACATAAGAAATAGCACAAATATAATAACATGTAATGAGTCCACAACTTAACAGACTGAATTACCCCTGAGCCCACAACATAATTTTGGCTTGCCCTCGGCCCATAGCTTACGTCTGGCTTGCTCCCCGGCATGATCAGTCCTTGGAATGAATACCACTAAGCCCTCAGTACGAGTCTGGCATGCCCTTCCCGGCCCTCAACTCCTATCTGGAATGCTCATGGGTCCTCAGTATGAGTCTGGCATGCCTTCCCTGACTCTCAGTTCATATCTGGCATACTCTAGGGTTTGTTGGCTACATCACAGAGCAGCACAACCTCAACCCAACCCATACTGTGACATCCCCAAAATCACGGCCAGAAAAGACCGGTTTGTTTATGCTTTGTTTAAAAATCAGAGTAACATTTTAAATAAAAGCATTGCGGAATTTGTCCCAAAACAAAATATGGTAAAGATTTATCAAAAGCATTTCCATAGAAATGTATTTCATTAAAAGACTCGGGATGTCATGTTCATACAGATCAAAAGCATAAACAGTACAATATAAGCCTTACTACATTATTTCATATCTACAGGCCTATATCCGTAATCCCTCGTCCAAAACATCACATCTATGCTCATGCGCCACTACCTGTAATACAAGAAACTGAGTGTGTCAGGCTTGAGAGCCTGGTGAGCACATAGGGTTTTCAACCCACAATAAATAAGTTTATTAACTTCATTAAATTAAACAAACCCGATTACCCGTTCCCGTTATCCTCACATTACGTCCCTAAGCATCTATCATAAGGGACCTATCTTAAGGATTATCATTGGGACGGACACTACTGCTAAGGGGATTCCTCAGAAACAAATGTCCTTAAGGCAACCATGTGGGGGATGGAGTACATATGGTGAACACACAAATCAAATAAACACACAGTTCGAATAAACACCTACAAGTTGTGAGCCTGCTAGTGTTCCACTAGACTGTCTAGAATAGTCCGTGGTCGTCATCTATACTCCGCTAGATGACTGGATCATCAATAACATCTATAACGAGGCCTCTCATTATTTTATTTTGTCACACAGCAACTATTACATCTACCTATGTTTTACCCAACACTTTTTGTAGATATAAAATACATATACAGTTTAAATCATTGAAAACATGTATAAAACGTTCATCCAACATAGATAGCAAGTATTCAGATAATATGCACACATAGCACGTAATTTATATAAGATACTTCATATCTATGTGTAAGCTAAAAGTAACTATGCACTCATTTTAACGTTCGATAGACGAATAACGTTCTGGAATGGATGCGAGAAGGTCGAGTAGTTTTCCGTGAATACGAATCTCCGAGAAAATTTAGTTTCCTAAGGAAATATTTATATAATTAATATTTGGAGGGTAGTTTGGTAATTAACCAAGGTATAGTGTCCGTTATGTTAATTAAATAATTTAGTTGGACTAAATTATAAAAATAATTTCCAAATGAGGGACCAATATGGAACATATACATCCTAGTTTAGGTGTTTAGGACTAAATTTGTAAATAATTTCCATGGCAGGGGGTTTAAAATTAATTTCGTAATGAAGTTTGAATAGTGGAGGCATGATTTGTAATCCATTTAAAAAAAAGAGGGATCAATCTCGTAAATTCAAAAAAGGTCATGGGTTTTATTTAAATAAAACAAATCAAAGTTTGCACAATGCATCTCTTTCATTCATACATCGTGAGTTACAAATATTTGAATGAAAGGTAATCACTTCCTCCTGTTTCTTCTTCGATTAAGCACAACAAAGCAAAATAAATAAATAAACTAGTTCTTAGCCATTTGCTAACGAATGTAACATACAAAAATAAATAAATTGTGATGGTGGAGTACTCACAAAGCAGCGACAACAGGGGGTGGTGGAATGGTGGTTTATGGTGATGATCTTCAAGGTGATATAGAGGGAGATAGAGATCAAGATTGAGAGAGAGGGAAAGAAGAGGAAGATGATGACAGATTTTGTGAGTGAGAAATGAAGGTGTCTAAGCCTCATTTTATAGTAAACACACACACTCACATACAAGTTTGGGCCATGCCTCTAGCCAAGCAATGTACTCACAAATTGAAGTGTGCAAGCAAAAGAGTGGGGATGAGGAGAAGATCACGTGGACAAGACCAAGAGGAGAAGCAATTGGCTAGGGATTTTCTCCCATGCAAGTCATGTGGGTCCACATGGGTTATTCCTCCTTTAATTGCCCAAAACACACAAAATCGGGTATCTCGAGATACCGACATCGTATTGCGTTTTCAAAAATTTCTTATGAAAGAGGGTAATTCAAGGATTCCAGAAACCCGAACGGATTAATTTTTGGAGTTACGGAACTCCGGAAAATCGCACTTAAAGTTTTGCGTCTAAACGGCACGCGGTGTCCGTTTTCGCAACTTTTGTAAATATTTTCGTTAAAAATATTTCGAGTATGAAATCAAATACTAGACCATATCCTTAGTCCAAAAACGCTCTCGTAAATCCCGTCGGCAAAGTATAAGTACCTCAAAGGATCGATTCGGTTTTACGCGATTAAAGAAAAGTAGTGTTTTACTGTCTGATTTTCTTACAACTGTCGTATTTTTTGCATACGAACTCCGTTTTCGACGTTTTTTATATCCACGCATAGGCGGGAACGTACTCTATAACTTTATGTAAATATATCAGGCTTATATCACAATTTAATTTTGACGCTTATTTTTATTCTTTATTAATTATATCTTTATAATTAAATAATAAGCATATAAATTCACATAATTCACAAAATACTCAAATATTTCATCTTTATTACTTCAAAAGGAGTTACAATGGTTGACCGAGACTATTACATTGAAAAAAATGCTTAGCCCTGAAACCCGGGCGTTACACATACAATATGTTGACATATAACAGATAATATCATATATATAAATAAACATACAATATCACAGGTAATCCTACAGATCTACTAGACAGTCATATCAAATCCATCATGCATATCTATTCCATACTCAAGATATCAACAAATATCTGGTTATCAAACCAATGGGTCAGCCTTGGTGCCTTCGACCCGAAAGTACAGTGAGAAAAACTCACCTCACAAGTAGTGCAGAACTGATAAAGTATGACTCCAAATCTCAGCTCTCGACCCAAATACCTACAACCACCATGTGACCAATTCCATCAAGATTCTGAAATACCCAAATTTCCCTCAAAAGTCAAACTTTGTCAACCATGGTTAAAGTCAGAGTCAACAGTCAATGTCAATTGTCCATGTTGACCCAACTCGTCGAGTGCACCAATGAACTCGTCGAGTTTATGTAATACTCAGAAGGTCGAGAAAACCCTAGACAACTCACCGAGTTGGCTGGAAAACTCGTCGAGTTTTCCCCAGCTTAACACATTCAGTCCGTTTATCGAATCTAAGGCTTCAAAATGTAGATCTGATACCTTGGAGCTGGAAAACCAGGTAAAGTTGCCAACTTTACGTTCATTCATGTCAACAAGAAGTTCTAGAAATCATGAAAGGCTTAATAAAGGACTTAATGCATGAATGAGGCCTAAAACCTAATAAAGTTGCAACTTTAAGCCAAATGAGGCCACAAAATGGCCAGATCTAAAGTGACAACCCATAAAACACTCAACTCCTTGAACAACCCAACAATGAGCCAATAATCACAATAAAACTTCAAGGAAGAGATCTAAGAAATAAGGAAGCAAGGAGTCGACTTTATACCTCAAAAATACCGCAACAAGTGGGAAGGTTCTGGATCTATAGCCTTTCAAACTTCAAGGCTCCTTTAAAAGAATACCAAAAATCAATTCTCCGAGCTCTCCACAAGCTCGAACACTCAAGTCTGGAAGATGATACACGAAAATAGGGTTTCTGGACAGAAGCGGCTGGTAAGGAGGCCAACCAAGGGACTTAAGGCCTTTAAATATGGTGCAAAACCTTAAAAATTAGGGTTTCATTCTCAGCTGCCAACTCGTCGAGTTGGTTCATTAATATCCGCGGCCAAAAGTTACCTCAACACGCCGATTTCTAAAGAAAACATGTATAAAGAATTAAATTTCACATTTGAGGATTGTGATGCTACATTTTGGTTGTCAACGATAGGTTGTCGGAGGTGGCGACAACAATGGGTAATTGACCAATCACATAAGAGAATGAAAGCATAATGATCATTCTTGTTTAAAAAAAAGTTAAGGCTGCACTTATGAATTTTTGTAAAACACAAAGCCTATTAATATAGTTTTATCTGTTTTTACAGTCCCATAATATCAATCATATAATTATATATGCTAAAAAATAAATAAAATAATATTACATTATGAAAAAAAAAACTTTAATTATAAGCTTGTTAATTTCACTCATATAGTTTTTAAAATCTTGAAAGCTTTTTTTAAGCTTTAAAAGAGATTCTATCGTGGATACTTTAAGGATATCATAGGTTCTTTACTTTAAAAATGTGTGGTCTTAACTTCATTACATCTACATCACCATATCACACCACCCCACAGACCTTAGAAAATATTCATCACTCCACGCCATTTCCAAAAGAAAAATAAAAGGTTCATTAATAAAACAAATAAAATTGCATAAAAACTACATAAAAATTGAAAACTTACTCTAAAAATAAAAATTACATTGATAAAACTAAATTAACATTACTCTATCCTCTGGTGTATATGTTAATGATTTGCTACTACTATCGTTGTGTAGTTTTCAACATCGGAAATGCTTTTTCTCACAGATGATGTCACCTATTTTGCTTTGTCCCTTCACACCGGGTGTCAAATGGTGACTGTTGGTTGATCCTCGTCAAATTCATCGTTGAGGTTGTTTACAAAACCTATGTTTGACTCCGAAGTTCTCGATCATTTGTTGGAGCCAACAGATTGTGATTGTGTAAGCGAATTCAGATTAAGGACATACTTTAGACCATCGCGCATAATTAGTCATGCTTTTTATAGCTAAATCATTTAACATAGTGGGTATCTTATATGCATAAAGCACGATGGTTAAAATGTTGAAGTCGTTGGACCCATTTTTATGCATAGTCATGAGGTTGTTGAAGATGTCGCTTAAGTTGGTGTAGCTATATCTTATCTTGCGTAATTAGCCATGTAAACTGTCGAAGGTCAGATATTCACCATTTACTATATGACATGGAAGTATGCTAGAATGTGGTTCCAAAAATCCATTATAGATTGGTCGTTGCCAATTTGGTCATCTAGAGATATAGAAATTCAAGCTCGCATTAATGTTGCTTTGTTTTATTCGGTCCAATTTCTACTGTCTTTTTTTACTTTTGTTTGTTTTTTCTTCTTGATTAGTGTAATTGAGATTCCGATAGTGCTTCGTCGTCAACGTCCTGGGAATATTGTTGTAACGCTTAGTTCCTAGTATGTATTTAATTAATATTTGTTCACTTTTGTATAGAAACTTGACGAGTTGGAAGCCCCAAACTCGTCGAGTAGGAATGAAATTGGACGTGGGATGTAAAGTCTACTCGACGAGTTGAGAGCCCCAACTCGACGAGTGGGACTGGAAGAGTGAAACTCTAATTTTCAGGGTTTTGCACCCTATTCAAACATCTTAACCTTCAACGGATGGCCTCATTTACAGGCTTTAAGTCCCAAACCCTAAATCTCGAAACCCTGATGCCTTTTGTGAGCTTGTGAGTCATTTTTTAGAGAAACTTGTGCATTCGAAGCTTGTGGAAGAAGAAGAAGCTTGAGGACTCAAGAAGAAGAGAGTAGATCCAGAAACTTCACTCCATTTGCAACATTTTCTGGTAAGCAAGTCTCAAACTTGCTTAATGATTACTTAGATCTTCTCATCTTCACTTTTATTGGGTTTTTCGTCCAAATATCTTGATTTTTGGGAAATGGACGTCCCAAGTGAGTATACCTCCAAATCTAGGGGCTTGAAGGGCTTTCATGGCATAGAGGTGCAAACTTTATGGCCATTGAAGCCCCATGCAAGCTTTAGGGTGTCATTTTGGCCTTTTAAGCTCCAAAAGGCCATGTATGGAGAGAAAGTCGGAGACCTTATGTGTTCATGTAGTGTCTAGGGTCTAGATCTCAGTTTGTATGCCTTAGCTTGAAGTATTGATGGCTTATGGATCAAGATCTAGGTCTTAAAGATTAGGGTTTGAGCTAAACCCATTAAGGAAGGGTATTAACAGGTAAAGTTGGAAACTTTACCCTTAAAAGGATATTTTCAACATGTATATGAAGTATGGAGCTTAGATATGTAGGATATGAGCTTAATATATTAAGATAGCTTAACAGACTAAAGAACTTGACGAGTTCATAAAGGAACTCACGAGTTGGGTCGAAATGTCCCGACCTTATAGAAGGTAAGACTCAACGAGTTATTGGGAAGACTCGACGAGTGGAATTGAAAAGTCCCGATTCTCTTGATATGAGAAACTCGACGTGTTCGTGAAGAACTCGACGAGTCGGATCGCGAGTTCAGAGTTTTCTGATTTATGGAACTCGGTGAGTTGAGTCTGCCTAGAATGTTGACTTTGACCATAATGTTGACTTTGACCAGGGGTAAAATGGTCATTTTACTCTAAGAACGAATATTGGATTTTGACTAAGTGTTATTGTGATAATGATAGTCGGGGAGTCGTTGGATCCGCCGTTAGAGATTCCTTACCGTGAGTTTCAACATTCAACTTTGCGAGGTGAGTTCCCTCCTGTAGGAACGAGTCGAAGGCACCAATGTCAGCATGTTTACATATGTTAGTATATGTCAGCTAAGGTCCGATGTCGGGCAAAGCCCGATGTAGGTCTATATGTTTTCAAACTTCGGTCCGATGTAGGGGAAAGCACGAGGAATGATTGTATGTTTGATATCTTCGTGATTCTTGCATGTACTTGTTTTATATGTTTTGGACTTTGGTCCGATGTCGGGGTAAGCCCGATGAATGCTTATATGTTTATGTTATATGTTTTTAGATTTCGATCTGATGTCAGACGGGGCTCGAGGAATGTTTATACGTTCATGATTATGTGATTATGTTTATATGTATTTGTTGATATGTTTATATGTATACCGGATTTCAGTCCAATGTCGGGCGGGGCCCGATGCCAGATTTCGGTCCGATGTCGGGCAGGGCCCGATGTAGGGCAAGGCCCATGTTATGTTATTATGTGATTATGTGATTATGTATTTGTTGATGTGTTTATATGTACCGGATTTTGGTCTGATGTCGGGCGAGGCCTGATGCCGGATTTCGGTCTGATGCCGGGCAGGGCCCGATATAACGGGCAATGCCCATGTTATGTTATTATGTGATTATGTGATTATGTGTATGATATGTGGTAGTTTGGGGAGACTCACTAAGCTTCGTGCTTACAGTTTTTAGTTTTGATTTCAAGTACTTCCGGTAGCAAGGGGAAGAGCTCGGGATGACTGCAGTGCACACACCATTTGTTATAATATGGGATGCTTTTACTCTGATATTTTGATATGGGTTTTTGATGAGATACTTGATTTTATACTTTGATTTATGTTTTGGATGGAATGATTCTGAAAGATAGGTTATTTTAGTAATTTAAATTGAAAATTTTCGACCGTATCTTTGGGATGTTACAATTGTGGTTGTGAATGTTGAAATTAAGAAGAATGAAATTGTTGGAATTGGTTTGATGTTTGGAAATAGTTTGGTTGGTGGAAGTAATTTGTTGAAATGGTTGTCGAAAAAGATGTTGATATTGAATAGGTGATGTTTGTAATATGTTCATGAACCCATCGTGGATGATTAAAAGTGTGGGTATGGATGAAATGATGTGTTAAAGCGTGTATGAGTCGATAGGTGAATCACAATTGGGTGTGTTTGGGGTGTATGGAGTGTTTGAATATTGATCCATTTTTTATGTAAAATGAATGAGAAATTTTAAATTTTGTGTTTAATACAGGAGGAATCGAAATTTTAAATCGGCCTTCAGCTTAGATGATCTTATAACATCCACAATATGAAGCTTTTTATCGTTGTTTTTTATTAAAAAAATTTGACAAAAAGAAATAAAAACTATTCATTTATTAGAATTGTGATTAATTTGTTTGTTTTTATGTTATCTACAAAGGGTCTTTGAGCAAAAAAAAATTATCTATTTTTTATTTTTTTTTATTGGTTTCTGTCTTTGCCATATGTCTTGACAATTTTTGTCCAAAATAACATGATACATAGATGATAATGTGAGTAGTTATGTTTTTATTTGTTGTCATCAGAGGGCCCTTCAAGTTCTCTTTCTTCCCTATTCTCCATTTTTGTCTATCAACATTGAACCAATTGAATATTTTACCATTCGTATTACATTGTATCAATCGGCCACTATTGGAGTGTATCAATCAATCATCCACTATTAAGAACAGACATTGTTTGAAACCAACTGAATAAACACCTAATAAAAAAAAACCATTAACAACAATGTTATTCAGTGACAATGTGTTTAAGTTAACAACAACAATATTAAGTCAACAGCACACAAAGTCCATCTACATTCAAGACATACAATTCATTGGAAACAATTATTAATTATGAGATGATCCAGATTAGATGATTCATGAATAAAGTCTTGTAAATGATACAAATGAAGTTTTCATGTTATTTTCTTGAAAACAAACAACCATTAGTCCATCTTGCTAATTGTTGTTCATCCTTGCTTCTAGCGTCTCCTTCACTCTCTCAAGTGCACTTTCTAAATTATGCAGCTGTGCCATAAATTAAATGCAAATACATAAATGAATCCATTTTTTTTTTATCCCGTAAAAATCATTAATTTTGCACACACCTGCTGTTTGGCAAACCTATTGTGTATGAACAGCCCACTATACAGATCAAAACTATCCCTCGTACTGCTTTCTTTCTGCAACTCAAATCAAATCTCCTGTTAATTTTTATTCTGTACATTCTTGATTTTATATTTTATATAACAAGGTTGAACATATATTGTATACATACCACTTGAACCAGCTTCTCAAATCCCTTTGTGTCTATCGGTGTGTTCCTAATTTCCATTTCTGATAAAACCCTGCAAGTAAGATATCGTCATCATTAGAAATCAGTGAGAACTCTGTTATAACCATGGCAAGGTGTGTGTATCTAACACTCTAACCTACCTGCCTATAGTGTGTGTAAGAAATTGACTTTGGGCAGCTAGTCTATCATGTTCTTCACAACTCATTTCCAGCATTTTGCATCCCTGAATTGGAATATGTTATTGTAAAAGATGTTAAAATGGCAAATATTGATTGGATTTGTTAGCATTTATGATTTATGGTTTACCTCATTCTCGAAAATGGCAAGAAAAGAGGAACACAGAGTTTCATCCTTGACTCGTACTCTTTCATACATAAAAGGCAAATCTTTCCACCCGTCTTTTCCACTTTCTGGTCCGAACATAGGATGAGTGCACACCAAATCCGAGTCTTGAGGAGCTTCCTTATTTTACCCAAATTATGACAATTAATCATATAATTAAGTAGTAATAATAATTAATAGGAATTACTTTTTAATTAATGAAATGTAAGACCTGTAACAGGAGTTTTCTTGGGTGTTCTTTGACGGAAAGTACGTCGGCGAATAGAAGTGGTTTTTTAAGGCGATGAAACGGGATAGACTTCACTACTTGAGATACAGACACAATTGAAGTGCATATCAGAATCACATCATGCTCTAATCCCATGAATTCTTCCATGTCCCTTCAAACCCAAATCAAATAATAATATCAAGATATAAGAAGGCTGTGCATTTATGATGAGTACTTATACATATACATACCTAAAGAAATGGACGCTCGGAAAGCCAGAATAGTCTGATCTTGATGTTGCCCTTATAAGATGGCCTTGTTTTATCATCGTCTTTGCCAAGAACTGTGCGAAGGTGCCAAACCCTATAATTCCTATCTTCAATGTTCTTGTGGAACTACCCATCAGTAATCAGTTGAGGCCTGAGGGAGGGAGGGAGGGAGGGACTACAGACTAGAGACTAGAGAGGAGGGTGGTAATAATATTTGTAGCTACTTATAAATATATATGACTGTAGGTGGCAAACTATTTATTTATATCAACGGTGTAGATTAACGTCATATGTTTGAAGATCGATTTTCGAGCGTTGGATGGGATTTGAAAAGCAGCTACAAATATTGACTTTGA